>NC_081411.1:770232826-770860326 GCF_030272615.1 Cryptomeria japonica | reverse complement strand
TGGCTTATTATCATTTGGAGATCACTTGATTATGTCGCAGACATTGTTTACATACTTGGTTTTGGTATTTTGGTTAATGGTCTAATCGGGTTGACATATTTGTTGTTACCGATAGATTGGTCAAGATTATGGACCGATATGCATTATCTATTCCAGATCAACACAACACATTATGGAGATGATTTATTGATTGGATATTGTTGTAAATGTATTGAGCCAAAATGATGCATCACATCTTGACTTGTTTGTAATTGATTTAATTGTAATATTCTTAGTGAGCTGACCTACACATTTGGTCTTAGGTTTTGTATATATGTAAGATCTGAGATGAGAAGTAGCATATGGTATGTAAGGTTATTGTATGGTATTGTAACATGGTATGTGCGAATATTGAAGATCATATGAGCAGACCATAGAGAAGGTTCAAGGAAGGTTTGAAGGTGATTATCCGAGCTTAACTGGTACTGAATCCAACATTGGAGATGCTATTTTGAGAAGTACATTAGTCTAGGATTTAACCATCCTACTATAGTCATTACGACTCCCATTTGAGTAGTGTCCTCAAAGCTTAACCTGAAGATAAGGAAGGTTTGAAGGTGATTATCAGAGTTCAACCGGTACATATAAATTCAAAAGAAGATGATGATAATGAAGAAGTTGAACCTGAGGATAATGATCATGTTATTCCAAGATATGTGAGACTGAATCACAATCCTAAACAAATTATTGGGGATAAGGATGTTGGAGTACTAACTACAAGAAGAATCAAAGAGAATTCCTACATGATCTCCACTATTGAACCAAGAACTATTAAGGAAACATTTGGTGATGATCATTGGGTTAAATCTATGGAGGAGGAACTAGATCAAATTGAGAAAAACAATACTTGGACCCTAGTATCTCAACCAATAAATAAAAATGTGATAGGTACTAAGTGGGTATTCAAGAACAAGTTGAATGAAGATGGTGTTGTAGTTCACAACAAAGATAGGTTGGTTTGCAAAGGCTCTGCACAAGAGGAAGGAGAAGATTATGGTGAGACTTTTGCACCAGTGGCAAGATTGGAAGGTGTTGTAACTTTACTTGCATTTGTAGCACATAAGAAATTCAAGGTATACCAGATGGATGTTAAGTCAACATTTTTGAATGGGATACTGGAAGAAGAAGTATACATTGAGCAGCTAGATGGTTATGCTTTGGCTGATGAGAAAGACATGGTATGCAGATTGCATAAGTCTTTATATGAATTAAAGAAGGCACCAAGAGCATGGTATGAAAGGTTGCATACACATTTGATGAAGATAGGCTTTCTGAGAACCAGTGATGATAGCAACATATATCTCAAATATGAAGGAGATAAAATACTGGTCAGCAAAGTATTCGTAGATGATATCATATTTGGAGGTAATGATGACATGAGCAATAGTTTTGCAGATGAAATGAAAAATGAGTTTGAAATGTCTTTAGTGGGAGAAATAAATTTTTTCATAGGCTTGCAAGTACAACAAATGAAGAATGGTATTTTCATCACACAATCTAAGTATGTGAAAGAGATCTTGAAGACATTTGGCATGAGTGACTATAAACCAGTTGGGACACCAATGGTTACAGGTTGTAAGTTGTCTAAGGAAGATGAATCCACATCTATTGATGAGAAGGAATATAGGTCAATGATTGAAAAATTGCACTATGTTGTTTATAACAGACTAGATACAGCTCATGCAGTAGGCATAGTTGCTAGATCCCAAAAGAATCCTAAGGAAAAATATCTGATAGAAACCAAAGCATTTTTAGATACTTGAAAGGTACTGTTGACTATGGATTATGGTATCCATATGTAGGACATTTTGACTTGAAGGTGTACACAGATGCATATTGGGCAAGAAATGTTGATGTCCAAAAAAGCACAGCTGGTGGAGCATTTTTCTTGGAGGAAGACTTGTTTCATGGAGTAGTAAGAAGCAGAGTTATACATCACAATCTACTACTGAAGCTGAGTATGTTGCAACTTACATGAATTGTACTTAGGCTATCTGGATGAGGCACATTTTGGAAGGTTTTAAGATGAAGATTTCAGAACCTATAAAGATTTTATGTGATAATACAAGTGCCATAAATATTTCCAAGAACCCTATTTTGCATGCATGAACCAAGCATATTGAATTGAAGTATCATTTCTTAAGGGAAAAAGTGCAGAGTAAAGATGCGATCTTGGAGCATGTTTCTACCAAGGAGAGGCTTGCAAATATCTTTACTAAACCTCTACCTAAGACTACTTTTGAGTATGTTAGAAGTCAGCTAGGGGTTGTACCTCTTCATGAGGTCAGTTAAGCATGATGTAGATTACATCAGTCCCAAAGCTACTTGCATAATTTTATAGAAGGATTAGTGTAGAAGTGGAGTTATTACATAGGGGGAGCATCAAGTTGTAGTCAAGTTGTAGGTTGTTGATGTTGCACAATGAAATTTGAAATTTCATGTTTTACTTTCAATATGGCATTGTTGTCAAAGGGGGAGAAGAATTATGTGATTATGGGGAGAAGAACTAGTGACAAGCTAAGACATGGAGAGCATGGTGAATACTTGGTAATGTTAACCCAGATTCCTATTCACAATCACAACAACAATCAATGGTATCAATATTTGTATTCCCATCAATGCCAAAGGGGGAGATTGTTGGCATTTGCATGAAGATTGCATTAATGATATTTTACATTGTCATTGATGTCAATTAACAGGTAATGATATTGTTGATGTTGTTGTAATATTGTTTTGTAACTGGTAGGATGAGCTAGTGAAGGAAACTGTAACTGGTAGAAAGAATTTGTGGAGTGAGCCAATATTGCTATATATTAGAGAGTTGAACCGATAACCAGTAAACCCTACCTGTTGATTTGATAAACCCTAACCGATTAAGTTTGGTAAATTGGTTATATTGGTATATGATCTGATGATGAGCGGTAATGATTATGACACATATGATTATTGTATAAAGACAATTTCAAGTGATTTTGGCCCATTGATGTAACAGTTTTTGTCTAGTGAATGAGCAATTATATTGTATATAATACAAAGCGCATGATGAGTTACTAAGATTGATGAAGTAGTGATCAAGGAGTGATCAAGGTTTTCTTGATTGATGTGCAGAGATTGCTATGTAATCTAACAGTCATACTTCAACTGACTTGTTTGTAATCTCTATGAGAATTAGGTTTTTGTTGTGTTACCAACCTAATTGATTTGTTTATAAGGTCGATGAGTTGTTTAGTTTCAGAGTTGGAAAAGATCAGTTGAGTTTGTGGTTGCTGAACTAGATGATGTACCTGCAGTTTGAGTAAAGGTAGATAGGAGCATGAAAAGGATATGATCAAGCAAGTGTAGTGCTATTCAAACAGATCAACAAACTCCTGTTGCTTTCTAACAATTATAGCAGAACTGAAATCCCCTAACCGGGTAAGCTCTAACAAGCTTGGTGCTATTTAAATCCTCTAACCAAGTGACCCATTAGCTTGGATTTCAAATCCTCTACAGTAAATTACTCCTTACAGGGTATTGCTTCCAACAAGGCATTGTTGTCAATCCCTTAATCGGGTGGTCCCTAACAACATCTGTTCTTAATAGGACTTTTGCAAAGCTTTAACAAGCTAGGCTCCTAACAAGGTGAACTTCAGAAGAGTTTAGATAGTTATCTTGCGAGTCTCATCTCATCGTGGTTTTTCCCATTTGGGTTTTCACATCAAAAATATTTGTGTCAAGTGGTGAATGTTTTTGTGGTTATGTTCTTAAGGTTGATCTACTTAACTACTTTGATAAGTCATGATAATCAGAAGCATTGAGAAATGAAGTCTGTTGACATATGAAAAATAATTTGGATGTTTATGAGTTTGAAGTTGTTTACTGTTAATTTGTTGTAACAGTCAACCGGTTTATCTTATGAGTTTTTACCTTGACAGTGATATTACATTGATAGTTCTAAGTTTACTTTGAGAGATTGATTTTGAGATTGGTGAAGTTAGTATCAGTTTTTTATCTACTGATTCACCCCCCCTCTCAGTAGCTAACCAGATTCTTATTCTTTCATCATACCATCATATTCAACACTGCATTGGCATATTCAACAGGATAAACGAGTTTTGATAAATAGAGAAGTCAAACTTGAAGGACAATCAACCGGTAGAATATAATGACTTAAATCGGTTAAATCGGTAATGATTATGTTTTATTTTTGGTTTGTTATGTCAATGGCTAACATAAGTAAAGCATGAAGTGTCAGATTTTCTAGATTCATTGAACCTAGGAAATTGTTCCAAGGTTATTAGCCGACTAAGTGGATGTCTATAAAAAGTGTGATGACTTATGAGATGATGTATGAGATTGGAAGTGAATATTGAGAGTTTGATTGTGCAGTAAATTGAGAATATCTATTTTTATATGTTGATGAAGTATTGAGTGGAATTGAAGTGGATCTTAACAGGCATAAAGATTCTACATGCAGATCACATAACTGTTATTTTCCTAAAAGCTTATAGTAGTCAAATCCCCTAATCGGGTAGGTCCTAATAGGCCTGAAATTGTAAATCACCTAATAGGGTAGCACATTAACTTGAGTCTAAATCCTCTAGTGATTTTTCTCCTAATAGGGAAAATCTTTTAACATGGCTGAGATTGAAATCCCTTCATCAGGTGACTCCTAACAGGGTATTCTCCTAATCAAACATATTTGTATGAACTTAACCATTCAAAGATTTATATTTTTCAAATATAGAATCTTGTGGGTACTAACTCCCACAATGGCTTTTACCTTTTGGGTTTCCATGTATAAAATATTTCTATTATGTGGAGCATGATATATTGGGTGTTAGCTTATGAGGTGATGTTTATTTTGTTTATTAATCTTTAAGTTATTTAAAGTGGTGATTAGACTTGTGTTGTTGTTTTTCCTTGCATTGATTCACCCCCCCTCTCAGTGCCTTATAATTTTATCAATCTCTATCCAAATTCTAGGTTCAGATAAATAGGAAAAGACTAGGTAGAAAACTCTTTGTGATGTCTACAAAACTTATTAAAGGAAATGCAAAGAGGCTAAAGGAGAAAGCATTATTGGTTAAGTGGTGTGGCATGGGTTGTTCTGATAATGAAATCATGGAATGGTGGAGGAACACTTTCCCTGGTAAGATATGCATTCGTCCTCTTCAAATCTCTTTTTTCTTAGTTGATTGCATTGATTCAAATTTAAGAATCAAACTCTTGTATGGCTGTCCTATTTTCCTTAAAGGAGTAGGCTTCCATAGAATAAATTGGACTTCCAACTTCAATGCTATCAAATACCACTTTTAGAAAATTCCTATGTCATTAAGTTTAGTGAGACTTTTAGTAGAATACTAGAGCGTAGATACTTTAGCTAAGATTGGAGATTCTTTAGGCTCTCTTGTAGGGATAGATGAAGACTTTATCAATGGAAAATTAGGGGATATTGCTAGCATATATGCATAAATTGATAGGAATCTATAAAGATCTAGAGATTGTTTCAGACTCTAGCAAATGGTGTCAATGTTTTTATAGATTGTTAAGCAAGCTACCTCTTCACTACCTCCAAAGAGAAAAACTTGAGGTATGTTGCTTGGGGAGAAAAGAGATGGATAGAGAGAATTGCAATGATAATACTTTGATGAAATATTTTATAGATCTAGAATATTGTAAGGAGAAGTCATAGGCAATTCCATTCAACTCAACTATAGATGTTAGGCTAGAGGTTCTTTAGAATCAGTCATTGGAGCTTGTTCCAGATACACCTCTTGAGATGGTAAGCCTAGAGGAATGTCAGGATTACCAACAACCCTTGGACAAAATATGCAAAAGGTGATAAAGTAGATGGAATCTTTGAGAGAGGAAGATTATGAATATGCAAGATTCTCAAATATGTATACAGAGTTGGTTTCAGATTTTAGTCATCAAAATATGCCTGAAATGGTTGGAGATAATCCCTTTAATAAAGAATAACTCCTTGAAATGAGGATTGAGGCAGATAAATTAAGCTTGGAGATCAGTCTACAACTAAATCTCATTAATTCAAAAGGAAAGCAACTTGAGATTGTTCTCAATGATGATTTGATTAGAAATTCAAATTGCAGTGCCCCTAATAAGAAGTTGGTTGGGGGTGAAGGGGAATCAAAATCACCTCTTCAAGATGATAAGATAGAGAAATTGGTTGGTATTACTCTTGATAAATCAATTAGGGTTGAAGAGACTCAAATGGACAAGAAGCTTGTAATTTATTTTAGGTATATCTCAACCCACCATTGAGGAGAGCAAAGAGGCATTAAGGCATAGACAATGATTAATACAGAGAGCCTTCAAGAAGGATAATTTTGATTACAAGGATCAAGAGTTTTTGTTTGAAAATAAGGTCCTTTCAGGCCTTGCAGAGGACTCCATTAAGGAAATTTTTATAGGTATTTAGCAAAAGAGCTCTAACAAAGGTAAACTTGATTGTGGAAATCTAGATGTAAAGAAGAGAGGCAAAAAATCACTAAAAGATTTAAGATCAAAAGCTCGAAAAAGCAAAAGGTCAAATAAATATCACCTCTATCTTAAATGTAGGGAAGGGGAAGAACTTTCCCACTCAATTATGAGGCTCCTTGGTTGGAATATTAGGATTCTAAAGGCCCCTAACAAATAGTGCTTGTTCAAGCACATCATAAGCATGAGTGAAGTTGAAGTTATTTTATTATAGGAAACACAAATTTTAGAGGATGAAATATCTTCTTTCAATAAAGTGTTGGGTGTTTGGGACATAGAGGTAGTTCAATCTGAAGGTACCTCTAGTAGTTTGGCTATCCTTTGGAAAGTTAGAAAGGTATCTTTTGAGGTATCCTTAAAAGGTAGTTCTTCACTAAGTGGCATTATCAGTGCTATTGGATACAATTAGAAATTTTAGTTGATCAATATTTATGGACCTATTGCTACTCTCAAGAAAAAAGAGGTCTAGGGAGAATTAGATGGATTTATGAGTCATAATCCCTTTCCCCATACAATTCTAGGTGGGGACTTTCATGCAATTCTTCATCTATATAAGAAAGGGGGGAATCCAAAATGAATTGCAGCCTCAAATTGATTTTAGAGATTGGGTGTTCAAAAATAATCTAGCAGACTTGCAACCACAAAATGGGATATTCACCTAGAATAATAAATGTTTGGGTTTCAGTCACATAGCTAAGAAGTTAGATAGATTTCTTTTTAAAGGATACTTAACTACTTTTCGTAGGGACATGAAATCCTCCACTATGCCATATTCTAGATCTGATCACTTTCTGATCTTGTTGAGCTTTCCTAGGGCTAACAAGACTCATAATTATTGCTTCAAATTCAAAAGCATGTGGATGAAGGATAATGTTTTTTTAGAATTAATTGATGTCTAGTGGAAGGAGAGCCATTTTATAGGATCAAAACTCTTTTGCTTCATCTCAAAAATGAAATATCTTAAACATAAGTTATTGGAATGGAATGGGGAACACTTTAAGGATATTTTTTCAACTAAGAAAAATATTGAAGAAGAAATTGAGCTTTAGAATGAGGAAGTTATAAATGATGACATGGATCAAGCTAAATTCCTAAAAGAGAAGAACTTCCTAGGAAAAAGTGAAGAGATCTTGACAAAAGAGGAAATATTTTGGAGACAAAAATCAAGAGAGACCTAGTTAGCAGAAGGAGACAAAAGCTCAAAGTTCTTCCACAATATCACTAACATTAGTAATAGTATTAACAAAATTACTAAATTGAAAAATGGGGAGTCAAATCTTATTGGAGATTTGGAGGGCTCTACAAAGGAAACAGTCTCTTTTTTTTCCAAAATATTCTAAATAATTGGGAAGGTTCCAACCTTGAATCTCAGTCATTTCTGCTACAAAATATTTCCATACTAATCTCTGAGGATTAGAAAAAAATTATAAATACAACATTCTCAACTATGGATATCAAGCTTGCTCTAAATCAATTACACCCAAACAAAGCCCCTGGTCCAAATGGTTTTCTTGCTAGATTATTTCAAAAATGTTGGTATATTTTAGGGTCTAAATTAATCAATGATCTTGAAGGGGATAGAAACTCTGGGAGGTTTTTGAGAGAAATCAATAACACCTTTATTGCTATCATTCCTAAAAAGGAGATCGCAGAGGGCCTAGAGGACAATAGGCAAACTGCCCTTTGTAATACTATTTATAATTTTTTTGCCAAAACTCTAGCCAACAGACTTAAGAAAATCCTTCCTTTCATCATCTCTAAGGAAAAAATTGGTTTTATGCTTGGTAGATCAATTCTTGATGGGGTAATCATAGATCATGAAGTTATTCATTCTATTCAGAATCATAAAAATTTGAGCATGATTGTAAAACTAGACATTAAGAAAGCTTATGGCAAAGTAGATTGGAGATTTCTCTGCAAATGCATGAAATCTTTTGGCTTCTCCAAATTATGGATAAATCTTATGTTTTTTTGCATTTCCAATCCAAGATTTCTAGTTCTAATTATGGGACTCTGAAGGTTTTTTTAATTCTTATAGATGGATTAGAAAAGGTGACCCAATTTCTCCCTTTCTCTTTACCATTATGGTTGAAGGTTTAGGTAGAAGCATTTGCAAACATCAAGAGTCTAGTTTTTGTAAAAGGCATTCAAATTACTAACTCAATACAACCCATAATCCATCAAGAATTTACTAATGATATTATACTTTTTGGTGTTGGAGAGGTACACAAAGCAACTCATCTCAATGAATTCCTTCACAAATAATCTCAAGCATCAGGCCAATTTCATATGATTTTTGCATATCATTTGATGCCATCTCATTCTCATCTTATGCATTGTTATTATAGGTATCTAGCTTATAGTTTATCAATTTTAGCAATGTTATCATGCTCAATTTTAGCTTAAATCTTAGCTTAATCATGCTAGATCAATCATCCATATAGATTAATCATGCTAGATCATGCATCTTAATCATTCAAATCCTCCATTTAAGTGTAGTCAAGTCACTGGAATTTGCATACTAAGATCTAAGAGTAAAATCCACACTCGCATTTACTAGGAGGCAATAAGTCGATTAGCTATGGTTTTACTTTTCATTGATTTAATCTACTAACCATTGCTTATAATGATTTATTGAGTGTATTGTGGTTGCAGGTACAGGTACACTTCACAGAGCATGACATTTTGGCACCCATCGTGGGGCCGAAATCATCATTTTTAGCCTCCCAAGCTTCCTCAAACTTCATCTCTGCCAAATTAGAATCAGACTGTCGTACGAGTTGCCTTTCTGGCTCGTACAAACTTTCTTTTAGTCTCGTACTATACCTTATCCTGACTTGTATTAGGTATAATCCTGACTCGTACGAGATTTTAAACTGCAAATTCTTGTCTCATAGTATGCTGATCCTCTATTCTATGAGTTTATTTTCATTGTTGTACAATAGCTAAATCCTTTTTGTATGAGTTTCTACTTTGAAAATTGTTTACTCGTACTAGGCTTATTCTATCTCGTATGAGTCTATTTTGCTCTTTGTGCGAAGTTTAATCCTTTTTCGTGCTAATTGCAAATTTGTATCATACGAGTCTCTGGTTCTTGTTATGCCTATTTGAAGTTAGGCTAAAATTTCATAGTTCAGATCACTAATGCTAATCTTGTTACGTCTATGAGATGTTTGCAGCCTAACTCTTTTATGCAAGATGCTTGTCAAAGATACGCTTGTCAAAGACAAAATTCAAAACAATGACTACTAATGAGTTTTTGCAGGTTGCTTAAGGATTCAGCAAAAAACTTTGTGTATTCTTTAAGATTTTTAGGCACATTTCAATTTGGGCTTAAAGAAATGAACTATCATGTCTTGTGTGTCTTTGATGATAGGCAAGTATGCTCTCACCTTTCTTAGGTGATCAGAAAGCTAGACTCATCTTTTTGCTTTCATTAGTGCATCTCTTTAGCAGACCTACCCTCCCGAGGAGTTATTAACTCTTAGCCATTAAGGCCGGTGAGAGGGGAATGACCTAAGTGGGAACAACTAATGCCAAGTAATCCAACCCACTATAAAATAAATGTGTTTTTGATGAAAATCAAAGCAATGGCAGTGCTCGGGAATTGCTCTCCTCCGTACCTTTGGGTATATCAAACCTTGGTTTTCAAGGCTGGGAGACCTCTTAATTGAGTTTATACCCCGACGTGCTAAATGGATCCCTTACTAGTGCCAGTTAAAATAGAAGCTACTTGATTCACCTCCAAAAGGGTGATAATATTTGTGCAAGAGAGATAGTAACTCTCCCAAGACACTTGCCATATCGTGCCCCCATTAGCATTTGGAGTCGAATAATATGGTGTTGAGAATCCATTGCATGAGACTCAATGGCCATATTCTAATTAGCTATTGGGTGTGTACCTAAGTTAGCAAGCAAAGGTTTTCATTCTCAGCCAACTTCCTTAGGGTTTAGCTTGATTGGAGTCATCAATCACATCATGTTTTTGCTATGTATTCATCCCTAAATTGCAAAATCTAACACTTAAAACTAAAAAACCAAAGTAAAACATCCAAATTCAGTGATCAAAACTCAAACAAGCAAGCACTTTTTATAACTACTCAAATACATGTTGTACGAGTCAGGAGTCTCTATCGTATTGCTTGATCTTCTGTCGTATGAGTCAAAAGTCTATGTTGTACGAAAAACTATTGTTCACATGAAGTCACTAGTATGTCATTCTATCTTGTATCTCTTGTCGTCCTATGCAACATAATCTGTCATACGAAACTCTGCATTTGTTACTCCGGAACTATGTCTTACATGCCTATTTTAGACTTATCATTTTTGCCTAATCAATTTGCAGTAAGCATAAACACCTGTTATCTGTCAATCTGTGCTTAAATTGTCTACTTGGTTTGCTTGGTCAAGTTATCACTCATCATAATTAGACTCTAGAACATAAACACCTTAAGATTTTCAAAGTGCTTACCCCCAACAAGTTCAATATTTAAACATCTCAAAGTGCATTATCACCCTCTTTAGTAAACTGATCACTCAAACATAGTTTCTCATCAGGATCAATCATCCTTTATCATGAAACTAAAACATTTGGTCAGGATAACTTTGTCCCATATCATAGGATAGATCATTCCTACTAGACTTGGTTCTTATCAAATCATCACCATTGCACTCCTAAACCGAAGATTGAAAAAATTGCAAACCTTTAAACACTTGAATCCTCTTTTAGTGTCATATCACTCTATGGCCTTGAAATTGACTATTGATCACTTACCAAAACAACCTTTAAACAATCAAATCCTAGCACAATATCAAACACAATGCCCATTTTGATTAGAGCATAGAGACATAAGATCACAGAAACATTTGAAATAGCTGAAAATCATATCAACATGACATACCAAAGCAAAACACAAGAAGAAGACATAACAAACTAGCATATCATAGCAATCAAACAAGTCCAAAATCAAAATCAAACTATTTAAAACATCACAAGGATTCAAATACATCTCAAAAGAAAGGTGGTTCTTTTATGCACCTCTTAAAAAGATCCCTAAAGGATTTGGCTAAAGAAGATCAAAATCATGCACCTATATCTAACAATGATCCATCCATCCATAAGCCAATTGACTCTCCAAAGGCATCTATTCCTACACCTCCTAAAAGCTTGCAAGAAGCTTCCATAGCATCCTTGCCAAACAATACATCCAAAGCTGAAGTTTTCCAAGGGATATCCATAATTTCCATGAAGCCTATTTCAGATGATCCTATTCAAAGCTCATCTCCTTCATATCCAAGCATTGATTCATCGCAACATCCCCATAGTGCTTCCTTGCAAATTGAAGTCCTCATTCATATAATTCTTGTTAAACGTGTCTTGATAGATGGGGGAGCTGGCTTGAACATTTGCTCCATGAATCTTGTCCGTGCTCTAGGATATTCAAACAATGCAGTTGATCCCTAGAAAAAGATAAAAATCAAAGTACATAATGAAGAAGAGCATTCATCTAAAGGAATGGTGATATTACCCATCACAGTGGGACCTTTGCAAAAAGATACAACATGCCAAGTTATAGATTTGGACCTACCATACAAAATTCTCTTGGGGAGACCATGGATCCAAGATATACAGGCTATTCCATCAACATGTAATCAATGCTTAAAATTTCCAGACAATGAACAGGAAATCACTATCTCAGCAAAATCAAATCCATTGCAGTGTTGTAATAATTAGAGATCAGCTCAAGAGATTATAATTTCACATAACAGAGAGGTAGCAACTTCAAACACACAATCATTTGAATCAATTTTGTCAAACAAGGAAAAAAAAATGCAGCTAAAAGATTGGGGAAACAAAGAATATTTGCTATCATGGAAAAGCAAGCAAGAGAAACTTCAAATTGAGAGGGATGAAGAAGCACATATAGTAGTTGATGTAAATGTAGAACAAATGTTAGGAACTAGCCTACTTGAATCAGAATCACATTCGACTGACATGGACTTAACCGAGGACGATCAGGATTTTCTTGCGCAAGGTCATTCTGATGAGAGTATCATTCTAGACATCGACATACATCTTGAAAGCCTTGACATCTCTATCATAGCTCCTAATATCTTTGAAACTATTCAACCTAAAGATCCTTTATCCTTAAGCTATGTTGAACCTATGGATTGGGAAAATCAAGGATATACTGCTATTGATACCTTACCTAATGACCATGCCATATCCTTATATCTTAATGAAATCAAACCCGCAACAACTTTCACTAAGGATTCCGCTAATGTATCTTTGAGTCAAGTGGGTGTCAAATCTCCTAGTCGCAAAATTGAAAATCAAGAAAACAATATCAGGTCTAATGCTGAAAACCATTATTTGGAAACATTAGATCGGGAAAAAGTAAAAATAAAGGACATATCTAATAGTGAAAACCTCCTTGAGGCACTAAAAGATGGGAGATTTGACAGTTTACTTGAGCATTATCAAGAAAAGTCATCTATCTTCATAGCACCAGCAAAGGCAACTATCATTGGCACAACTGATCTACATCCAACAACAATCTCTTTATTAGAACTAGCAAGACAAAAATACTTGAAACCATTCAAAAAATGGCAATTCAATTTTACCAGGTCATATACAGACGTTCCAGGGTTCGATCCATATCTTACAATACATCACTCGAATATCAGTCCGGGAGAAGACATCAATAATGGAACACGTCATAGATTAAGAGCAATCATCAATAAAGGAACACAACATGGATCAAGAGCAAGCATCAACAAAGGAACACAACATAAATCAGAAGCAGGCATTCCATTCATCAAAATGGCTGTAGAATGGAATATTACACAACTTCAAGTCTTTGGAGACTCTTAGCTTGTCATTAATAAAATCAATGATGACTATCAAACCAAAGATGACAAACTCATGGCTTACAAAAAGATGGTGGATGATTTCAAGAAATACTTTGTAGAAATAACTTTTGAACAGATCCCCAAAAATAACAACAAAGTAGCAGACGTCATGGCTACACTTGCTTCTCTATTGCAGACATAGGAAAATCAAGAGCGTTATGAATTCCTGGTTGAAGAGTTGTTTCATCCCGCCTATGATTGTCCTGATTCCCAAACCATCTATCAACATATTGGACATGATTCCTCCCACTATGGCCAAACTTACACATACCTGAAAGATAATATCTTACCTCCCGACTTATTGAAAAACCAAAAGAGAAACTTTATTTGCCAATCCTCCCATTATACTCTCATTGCGGATACCCTATATAAACGAGGTCTAGACGGTACTCTCTTAAGATGTCTCAAATAAGAAGAATCTGAGAAGGCCTTACATGAAGTCCATAATGGTATTTGTGGTACTCATTCAAGTGGTCTTACCCTTTCAAAAAAACTCATACACTTGCGCTACTATTGGCCAACTATGGAACGAGATTCTTTTAAGATAGAAAGAACATGCAAACAGTGTCAAATCCATGGGAATTTGATTCATGCACCAGCACAAGAACTACATGTTTTAGCAACATCTTGGCCTTTTTGTCAATGGGGACTTGATTTAGTAGGAAAGATAAATCCTTCTTCATCTAATGGACACAAATTCATCCTGGTAGCTACTGAATATTTTACAAAATGGATTGAAGTTGTACCTCTCATCAACATCATAGGAAAACAAATTGCTGCATTTATCTTGAATTATATCATCTATCGCTATGGAATACCAATGACCATTATCACTGATAATGGGCAACCATTCAAGAATTAGGATGTACAAGAGCTCTGTGAGAAGTTCAAAATCTAACACAAATTCTCCACACCATATTATCCACAGGGAAATGGGTAGGCAGAAGCATCTAACAAAACTATCCTGAAAATTCTTAAAAAGACAGTGAATGATGCTGGGAAAGATTGGCATTCCAACTAAACCCTGCTCTATGGGCCTACCGCACTAGTATCCACACACCGACAAGTGCCACACCTTTCTCTCTTGTATATGGATCATAAGCCATATTGCTAATCGAAGTAGAGATACCTTCTCTACGTGTATCACTAAAAGGACTCATCCCAGATGAAGAACAAAGAGTATCTAGACTGCAAGAGTTAGAACTAATTCATGAACGCAGACATAATGCCTTTGATCATCTAAACGTATATCAGCAAAGAATGTACCGGAGCTATCATAAGGTCAAACTAGGAATCTTTCAAGTTGGAGAACTAGTTTTAAAGGAAAATCCATGCAACCAGGCAGATCGAGAAAAGAAAGGAAAATTTGAACCAAACTGGTTAGGTCTGTTTGTGGTCACAACAGTATTTGGGTCAGGAGCATATCAGCTATCAACACAGGATGGAGATCAACTCAAGGAACCTATCAATAGCATGCACCTGAAGAAGTTCTATGTTTGAAAAATCAGAAAAAATCAAAAACAGTGAAAAATCAGAAAAAATCAAAAATAGTGAAAAATTAGAAAAATCAAAAATAGTGAAAAATCAGAAAAATCCTAAAAAGTGAAAAAGCAGAAAAAAAATAAAAATGAAATATTAGAAAAAGTGCAATAAAAACAGATGGTGAAAACCTGGCAAACAGGTGCTATTTGTTAGCTAACTCTTCCATCTATTAGTTCATGCATTTTTCCACTTGCATTCATTTTCCATCAGCACTGATCATCATGAAGCCTTTATACATACGTAGACATCCCAGGTGGCTTCTTACCATGGTTTGGATCATTGGATATATCATAACGACTTTGTTTCTAAGCTTGGGGCAAAATCCTACACCTAGCTGGGGGCAAAACTCTTGAGATCAATTTTGAACTTAATCAAACAAGTAGACCAAACAGTTAGACAACTCTTATCAAGCAAAAACTGAGACACATCCAACATTGAACATGAGATCAAACTATCAACTATCAAGCTATCATGAAGTCAATCTAAGAACATCACACACATTTCAGTGGATAATATCTTTTTGAATGATTGATTGTAACATGATTGTTCAACTTTTCTATAGATTGCTTTTCGCTATCATGGTTTCTGAGTGACTCCAGGATGTCTTTGACTAGAGGAACAAGGAAGAAACATGATATTTTTCTTGTTTGCTATCTGAAAATTAATCATGAATATGTGCAAATTTTTCTCGGGACATGATCATCAGAATATCATTGAAGACATTTCCGATTTGCATATTGAAATGATTAATACTACCTATTTTACGCAAACAACACTTAGGTCATCTTGGTTCAATTATACCTAGATGCTTGTGTTAACTTGCTATATCAAAATCCAAGAAAATAATGCTTTGGTCATCATGGTTTAATTATACCATTGATATTTGCACTCACTTCTCACATTTCAAAAGCTCAATGATGACAAAAATGCAAAATAATCCAGTGACTGGTCCGGTCATAGCTTTGCATTTCATTTGCATTCTAGCTTGCATTTCATTCTTGCATGGGATCCTACAAGATCCTTTTATCCAAGGCTAAATCTATCGCAGGAATCATCAAAGTATCATCACAAGTGTATACACAATCAAACTAATGATGACACATATCTCTCATGATATGATCAACCTAGCAAAACTCTTATGCTATCTCTCTCAACAGAACCAACAATCAGCATATCCAAATATTTCTGCATCTTGATATCAACAAACTGTCAGTTCTTTATCTAATCAACCTTATCAATTCAAATCAATCGATCAAACCTAATCAATTCTATCACGTCTTATACAGGATGAATCCTTCCTGAAACCAGATGATCTAATTCATGTCTTATATAGGATGTATCCTTCCTGAAACCAGATGTTCTGATCATCTCTTATACAGTTTGAATCATTCCTGAAATAAGACGCTTTGATCATCATTGTCTTATACAGGATGAATCCTTCCTAAAACTAGACTGAATCTAATCAATCAAGATTTTTCAATATTATCAATCTAAGCAATCAAGCTAATCAAAGAACTCACACTTTCATCAAACAATAGTTGCAGAAATCAAATCAAATCTATTGGGATATCAATCTCACAAAAACTCCAAAGATCAATTATCTCAATTGATCTCCCGAGGGG
The DNA here is from genome assembly GCF_030272615.1 of Cryptomeria japonica. Classification (NCBI taxonomy): domain Eukaryota; kingdom Viridiplantae; phylum Streptophyta; class Pinopsida; order Cupressales; family Cupressaceae; genus Cryptomeria; species Cryptomeria japonica. The sequence goes on along the minus strand of NC_081411.1, from coordinate 770,843,731 downwards.
GCATCATTATATCAGAATTTAGTAATCAAGAGCTGGGGCATCCTATCAAATCAATACTATCATCAAAATAAGATTATTCTTTGAATCAATGCATCATCACACCTTGCTTCAAAGAGGGGCAAAATGTATACACCTAAAAATGGTCTGAAGATAATTAATTAAATAAGCAATTATTTAATTAATCCCTACTCCCCAATTTAATTGAATTCACTAAGCAATTTGATTAAATCTCTCATTCATCTACTTATTAATAAATCTAAGGATTTATTAAATAGGTTCATTTCATTTCACCCCTTTAATTAATTAATTCCCTCATCCAAATTCATTTCTTCTAAATCCCCTAATTAATTAAAACAAATCAAATCATGAGTTGTTGAGATTAATTAGCCATTTTCCTAATATTTGAATTTCTAAATTCAAATTCTCCTAACTTCTACCACTCCTAAACCTAACCATTCCTAAACCTAACCCATTCTACCTACCACCATGTCCCCTTTCATCCAACATCTTCTAGAACCTTTGTGACACTTGTCACTAAGTGTTCCCTTTAATCCAACTCCCTTTGCCAACCTCCTCCAATTTAACCATTGATATCTTCAAATCAATCTCAACCGTTGATTCATGCCAACTCACCCCTAGCCTTAGAAAATCCTATAAATAGACCTCATTTTGGAGAAATATTGGTCCCAATTCAATTTCATGTCCCAATTTCATATGATTTTTGCATATCATTTGATGCCATCTCATTCTCATCTTATGCATTGTTATTATAGGCATCTAGCTTATAGCTTATTAGTTTTAGCAATGTTATCGTGCTCAATTTTATCTTAAATCTTAGCTTAATCATGCTAGATCAATCATTCATATAGCTTAATCATGCTAGATCATGCATCTTAATCATTCAAATCCTCCATCTAAGTGTAGTCAAGTCACTGGAATTTGCATACTAAGATCTGAGAGCAAAATCCACACTTGCATTTACTAGGAGGCAATAAGTCGATTAGCTATGGTTTTATGTTTCTTTGATTTAATCTACTAACCATTGCTTATAATGATTTATTGAGTGCATTGTGGTTGCAGGTATAGGTACACTTCACAGAGCACGACAATAAGTTCCTACTCACACTGTAGTTTTCTCCCATTTTGGTTTGCATGAGATAAATCTTGGTGTCACTGTCAACTTTTCATGCATGCATATTATACTTTAGTGATTAAGTATATTGATGAATATTAAATAAATGCATATTAGAGTTAAAAGTTTTAATTGTGAATATTTGATTAAGTGTTGATTCACCCTTCCCCTCTCAGCACCGATTGGGACTAACAATTGGTATCAGACCATCATATCCTTAGAATCAAAAGAAGCTTAATCAGCTTAAGGAAAGATCCAAGATGATGCAAAAGGAGGGTCTTAAGTTCTCTAAGGAGAACTACACCTTATGGTGTGGAAGAATGAAACTTTATCTAAGATCCCCAAGAGAACATTATTGGAATCATGTAATCATAGAGTACATTGAACCTATTGGTATTTTGATGATGTTTAGTTGTGATTGTCATTGATGGACACACACTTATTTGATGTATGAATTGTTCTCAACTGGTAGCTATTCTAACTGGTATTGTATGTATAGTCTTTGTTTGTTGAACACTATCAGTGTTGTGTAGAAAATGCTTACCAGTCTTAGTATGACCAAAGACCCCAAGCGGTATGAAGATATCAAGCTAAACCAAGACCTCGAGCGGCGGTTAATCTTTTGATCAGAACACTATGTTCCAGTTTTCTAGTCTTCACTTGCTAACCAGTGATCTGTATATTTAGTTAACCGGTATACATGTAATGTGTGATGAGTTATCATCCACCGACACTATAGCGGTGTTTCTGTGATGTGTTACCAAATGTGTCTAGATGCACTGTACCTTGCAAATTGTAACCTAATCTTATTGGACCGACATGAAATCAAATTTCTATATAAGGACATCATGTCTAAGGTTTTTGATATAGAAGAGAAGTTGATATGTGCAAGTCTTTGAGAGAAGATTAGGTTTGATCGAGAAAAGGTCTCATGACTGAGATTGAGAGTGAAAAACATAGAAGACTGAAGTAATGCTTGAATGCATTAACAAGGAGTTGTCAAGGATCTAATCAAGCATTTTGTGCTACTATCTAGATCATTCACTTGTTGATTACTAATATCTTTGACAATTCTAAAACCTTTAACCGGGTAGGCCCAGCCAAGCCTATTGTAAATCCTCTAACAAGGTGGTTCATAGTTATGAATCTAAATCCTTTAATAGGGTAGTATCTAAAAGGACTTATCTCCTAATAGAGATCTAGATTTATAACAAGATCTATTCTAGTGAAGAACATTGTAAGACCATAATCGGTCTGGTTACTATTCTGCAGATAGTTGACTTGTGATTTTTACTCACAGTGATTTTTCCCATTTGGGTTTCCACGTCAAAACATCTTGTGTTATGGTGATTGCACTTCTGTGGGTGAATTCTTTATTTTCTATTTGGATTCTTTATGTTCTAATCAGATTATTCTTTAACCCGCTACACCAATCTACAGTTAAACTGCTTAAGTGTTTGTTTAAGTTACTGGGTATAGAAATTCACCCTCCCTCTTAGTATTCATTAGAACCTTCAAGGACTCTCACTCTAGATCAGATCAAGGAAAGGCAAAATAATATTGTTGCTATGGATCTGATTGTCAACACTCTTTATGATAATGAATTTACTAAGGTTCAAGATTTGAAAATAGCTTTTCATATATGGAATAAGCTTAAGATAGTCTATGGGGGAGATCCTCATGTTCAAAAAGTGAAAGCAGATAGCCTGAGTGGAAAATATGATGAGATGAGGATGTAGGAAGGAGAAAACATAGAGTAGTATAGCGAGAGAATAAAGGATGTAGTAAACTCCATTAAGAATGCTGGAGGAAATCTTGAGGAGGATGATGTGGTTAGAAAAATCCTGAGAACCTTGCTACCACAATATGCTATAAGGGTCTCTGCTATCCAGGAGCTTAGATCCTTGGGAATAGTTAATGTATCTCTTGACTCACTGATTAGTAAGTTGACTACTTTTGAACTAAGCAATTATGACAACAATGTACCAAAGACTAATGCTACTTTCAAAGCCTCCATGATGCATGCACCAACAATGAGAAGGAAAGAAACCAGAAATAGTTCTACTACAAGACCTGGTCATTCCCATGAAAGTGACAACCTGTTATCTAGGGAACATGAGCAAGATGAAATTGAAGCTCTATTGGCAAGAAGATTTCCAAGAGGAAAAGGAAAGCATAAAGGTAAATTACCCTTAAAGTGCTTCTCCTGTAATAAGATAGGTCATATTTCTCCAAGATGTCCTGAAAATGATAGAGACAGGAAGGATAATTTTAGAAGTGATAAGGACAAGAGTAAGAAGGTGTTTTATCTTACAAAAGAAGGAGTCACTGATGAAGAATAAGAAGGATCTAATGGAGATGGAATTGCATTTGTGGTGGTCAAGGAGGATAGCACAAAGGAAGGAGATATGACACTAATTTGCAGTACAAACCAGTGTGGAGAATGGGTGATTGATAGTTGTTGCACTCACCACATGAATGGTGATATAAACAAATTCCTCAACATGGAGGATTCAAATGGAGGTACTGTGAGATTCGGAAATGATGCTCCATGTGTAGTAAAAGGTAGGGGATATATAGCTTTGAATGATAAAACAAATTGTGATGATGTCTATTGGGTAGAAGGGATAAAATATAGTTTATTAAGTGTTGCACAACTTAACAATAAGGGTTGCTGGTTAGAATTCAATGAAGGAATATGCAAAATAAATTTCAAATCAGGAAGTCTAATTGCTACCAGTAAACAATCATAAGTCAATCTGTTTCACCTAGATACCACCATAGGTAGTTGTCTAATTGCTAAGGTAGAAGACAATTGGTTGTGGCACAAAAGATTGTTTCATGTTAATTTTGATAGCATAGAAAAAGTCAGTAAGACAAAATCTGTCAGAGGTATGCCTAATATAGTGAAACCTGAAAATGCTATGTGCAAAGAATGTCAACTAGGAAAGTTGATCGGGTCTAGTTTCAGGATTAAATCCTTTTCATCTGAAAATGTGTTGGACTTAGTTCATATAGACCTGTGCGGTCCTATGAGAACCAAGAGTTTCTATGGAGATCAGTATTTTATGTTGTTTGTGGATGATTTCTCAAGAATGATGTGGGTTGTATTCTTGAAGGAAAAATCAAAAGCCTTTCACGTGTTTGAAGTCTTTAAGGCTCGAGTAGAGAGAGGAACTAGTAAGAATTTGAAGTGTCTGAGATCAAATAGAGGAGGGGAGTTCACCTCTCAAGAGTTCATGAATTACTGCGAGGAACATGGGATTATGAGATAAATGTCTCCACCTAAAATACCTCAACAAAATGGGGTTGTTGAAAGAAGAAACATAACTCTTATTGATTGTACAAGGACTTTGATGATACAGAAGGGCATTCCACATATTTTCTAGAGAGAAGAAATAAGTATTGTTGTATACACCTTAAACCAGATATAGGTAAATAAAGGGACAAATAAAACTCCCTATGAATTATGGTGTGGATATTCACCTAATGTTTGTTATTTCAAAGTATTTGGAAGTAGGTACTATATCAAGAGGGATGAGTAAACTAGAAAATTTGATCTCAAGAGTGATGAAGGGACCTTCTTAGGTTACTCCACAAAGAGTAAGGCATACCAGTGTTTGAACAAAAGGTCTGGTAAGATTGTAGAAAGTGCAAATGTCAAAATAGATGAGTACTATGAGAAAAATGAACATGACAGTAAGAGTGAACCAGAGGACTATAAAGGGTTCGAGTACAATGTACCGGTGCAACCTACTAAAGAAGATTCTATTGAAGTGGCAAATGAAGAATCCTATGAAGTAGAACCTACAGAACCGGTAGAAGAAGCTCCAAGAAATGAACTGGTATTGGCTAAGTATGTTAGAAATAATCACTCTGCAGAAAATATCATCGGTGACAAGGATGCAAGAGTTCTAACCAGAAGAAGAGCAAGAGAGAATGGTTGTATGCTCTCCATAATTGAGCCCAAAATAGCAAAGGAGGCTCTAAAAGATGATGACTGGGTCAAAGCCATGGAAGAAGAACTAGAGAAAATTGAGAAAAATGAAACATGGACTCTAGTGCCCAGACCGGAAAACAAAAATGTGATAGGCACTAAGTGGGTGATTGGAAATAAAATGGATGAAACCATTAAAGTGATAAGAAATAAAGAAAGATTAGTCTGTAAGGGCTATGCTCAGGAAGAAGGTTTGGACTATGGAGAAACCTTCGCACCGATGGCCAGGCTGGAAGGGGTCAAAATTTTGCTGGCCTATGCTTCTTATAAAAAATTTAAAGTTTACCAAATGGATGTCAAATCAAAATTCTTAAATGGGGTGTTAGAGGAAGAAGTGTACACAGAGAAACCATAAGGGTTTGCATTTGAAGATGGAAGAAATATGGTATGCAGGTTGCAGAAGGCTCTATATGGGCTAAAACAAGAACCAAGAGCTTGGTATGAGAGGTTGCACTCATACCTACTAAGCATAGGGTTCAAAAGAACCAATGATAATAGTAACTTGTATCTGAAGAATGGAGCTGAAAGTAAAAATCTAATTGCTGAGATCTTTGTAGATGAAAACATCTTTGTAAGAGATGATGAGATGAGAAGAAGTTTTGCAGAACAAATGAAGCAAGAATTTGAGATGTCAATGATTGGCAGGATAAATTTTTTTATTGGTCCGCAAGTCTCACAGCTAAAGAATGGCATTTTCATCAATCAGACTAAGTACATAAGGGAAATTCTGAAAACTATTGGAATAGAAAATTCTAAACTTGTTGGAACTCCAATGGTTACAGGTTGCAATCTCTCTAAATATGATGAAGTTGAAGAAGTAAATGAGACACTTTACCGATCCATGATCGATAAGTTGCAATATGTAGTCCATAGTAGACTGGACATAGCACAAGCTATTGGCTTGGTTGCCAGATTCTCTACAAATTCGAAAGAGACTCACATGTTGGCATTCAAGAGAATATTTAGATACCTCAAGGGAACTAATGAGTATGGTCTCTGGTATCCACATAATGGAGACTTTAGATTAAATCTCTTCACTAATTCAAATTGGGAAGTGAACATTGATGATAGAAAGAGCACTAGTGGAGGTGCATTCTTTCTTGGAGATAGGATTGTATCTTGGACAAGCAAGAAACAAAATTGCAAAACTCAATCTACAACTGATGATGAGTATGTAGCTGTTGCAATCAACTGCACACAAATACTTTGGATCAAGCAATTGTTAGAAGGTATCCAAGAAAAGGTGATTGGACTGGTAGTGATTTATTGTGACAACACCAGTGTCATTGACATATCCAAGAATCTAGTGATACATTCCAAAATGAAGCACATAGCTATCAAATATCACTATCTAAGGGAACAAGTTCAAGAAAAGGAAGTGATGTTGGAATATATCCCAACAAAAGAGTAGGTGGCTGATATATTCACCAAGCCACTACAAAAGGACACCTTTGAATATCTTAGAAGTAAGCTGGGGGTGATGCCCATACCTGTAGTAAAGTAAGAAAAATGGGCTCTATATCAATCTAGTATGATTTCAAAAAAAATTCTAAGACTAAATTGATAAATGTGGACTACTCTGGTTAGGGGAAGCAGTCTTGTAAGTGTAATGAAATTAATCTTTGACATTTTTGTCAAAGGGGGAGATATGATTATAATGTTTTAAGCATTGGTAAGCAATGGTTGAGTTGAAGTTTCAAGTTACTAAAAAAGAGTTTTACTAGTTTTAGGGGGAGATATTCATTACTCAGGGCTGAACTAATGAGTGGTACTAAAATCAAATTGATAAGACAGAATCTGAAGTGTTGCCATCAATGCCAAAGGGGTAGATTGTTGGTATTGACAAAACTGATCACTCTTGAGAACTAGTATATGAACTAAGATTTGTCTTTGATGTCTAACACTAACCGATGAAGTGGTATCGGTAGAGTGGTGTATTTCAGCAAGAAAAGGTGACAACTTGTAAACACATGAAAACAACATAAGAGACAGATGGCCAAAGTTCAATCAGCTCAAGGGAAGATAGACTAAGATAACTAGTTTGTCACTCAAGAAGATCGGTGTTGAGGTTAGATCTTTACGATGGCCAATCTGATGATGATGAAGTCACAAAAGGTGACTTAGACAAGAAGTCTTGAGGTTATATACAAACCAAAACCTCATTGGAAAACATAGAAAGAGACTTGATGATAGCACCACAAATTGGCAATCAAAGGATGAACCGGTAATATAGAAGCACAGTCTTACCAGTACACTGGTATGACAAAAATAAGATAGGTGATCAGCATAAATCTTGGAGCGGTGATCGGTTATTTAGTTGCAGTGGCAAAAGGTAAGTTGGTGAGTTTGGTGAGCTTGTGGCTACGCCAAATCACAAGTTAGTGAGGTCAGCTTCAGTTATCATGTAGTCAAGCCATGATTACCTGCAAACTTTCTGGTTCTCACCTTAATGGTAGAAGTTGACCCAGAAGTTACTATTATTAGGGGATGCAGTGGTAGAATTAGTTGGACAGTTGGTGGAATTGTTGCAGGGTGTGTAGAGAAAGAGTGGGAGATTTTTGAATTTGAACTCTTCTGAAATATGTGATTGCTTTGATTGAGGGAACACCTGAAGGTGTTGAAAAAAAATTTAGAAAGTATTTTTGAGTTCATTTAGAAAGATGATCGTAAAATTTACAAAAAGAAGATCTTGTAGAAGGTGATCCAAAGTGAAGAGAAGAGTGAGAGGAAGTGCTAAAAGGATTTATAAGAGCAGGGGGTGTTTGAGATAGACTGGCTGAGTGCAGAGATGAGAGACAGAGGACTAGATGAGTGTAGAGCTGAGATACAAAGGATTGGTAGAGTGTAGAGCCAAGAGACAGAGGATCGACAAAGTGTAGAGCTGAAGAAGAAAATCGGTGTTGTGTAGAGCGGACACAACCGGTGTGGATAGAGTGTGATTCTCATTATGATCTGATCAAGCTATCAGTAGCTAAGTCAATAGATCATCCATTTATTGATTTCTAACCATTGCAACTTAAATACCTTAACCAGGTGGACTTTAACAGGTCCCTTTTGTAAAATCCCTTAACCGGGTGACATCTGTAGACACATAAAAGTAATTACTTTTAATTCCTCACATAATTAATTAATTAATTATGTTAACTCAAATTCTTCTCAATATTAATTAAATATAATTAATATTGTCACTATAGTATGTGACTAATTTATTTAATAAATCAATCCCTTTCTTTATTCTTCTAAAAGATTAAATCCTCACAAATCTTTCTCTTGGCTAATTAATTTCAATTAATTAGTTAACCCACATGGTTCCTACAAACCATCTTCTTAATTCATCATTAACCTAATAAAGTCTTCTAGAAACTCCCTAAACTCTCTTAACCTTATTCTTCTAATTTTTAATTCTCTCCACTCATTCTCTCTCCTAGTCAAATCCTCCTACAAATCCTAATCCCACCTAAAATTTCCTCTAATCCCCCTCCTAATGATTTGCTAATGGCTAAGCATCATGATTAGCCACGAAGTCAACTCCTTGTCCCTTCCATCCAACCACTAGCTTTTAATGCTCTTTTCCTAGGTGAATGTGAGATCTTTAAAATCTCACAATCCTCTAGACATCTCCTCTCCCAAGGAATTTTTAATTCCTTCTTATTCCTACAATCCCCATGATCACCCCTTTTTGGAGAATTTTTAATTCCTCCTCTCCATTTTTCAAGGAATGTCACATCCCTTGCTCCTCTCAAGGCACATCGGGATGTCTTCCCAATGCACCTTGCTCTTCTCAAGGTACCTTGGGAAGTCTTCCTAATGCACCTTGAGGAGTCTGGAGACAAGAAATGCCTTTAAGACATATCTCTTGGTCTCCACACCCTCTCTAGGACCTTGTGTGAGCTCACAAGCAATCCAAGCCCTTCATCTTGAATCCATCTTAGTTGTCCATTCTTCCTCTCCTCCTCTTATAAATTGAGGACTCCATCCCTTCATTTTTCATCTCCAAGTTTAGTAATCTTATGTTGTCCTTTTGAACCTAGGAAATCATCTTGGCAACCTTATCATGTTCAAATCATATCTCATCCACACTTGATCATCTCATCCTTATCATCTTCCAAATCCATTCTAGTTGTGCACAACATTGAAGAGCCATCTACATCAAGAAAACAAGAGGATCACATCAAGTGGAGCATCACCAAGGGGTTCCTTCACTTCATCAAACTCAATCCGAGGGAGAGGTATAAGGTTTTGTGAGGTATATGCATCTTATTCATGTTTTCATGTGTTTTGGAGTTATGTCTTTGATTTCATATGATTATATGTTTGACTTGCATGTTTTCTAACTAAATCCACTTCACAAGTCTTTTCCCCTCTTCAACATCTTAATTGATGTTCTTAAGTCCTTTAATCAGGATACCTTTAATAGGGTAAAGGAACTAACCAACCTTAAACAAAATCCCTTAACCAGGTGACACCTAATAGTGTCTTTGTAATCTCCTAACAAGAATGGATCCTCACCGGGTGTACTCCAGAAGAGTACAAACACTATGAGTTCCTACTCACACCGTGGTTTTCTCCCATTTGGGTTTCCATGAGATAAATCTTGGTGTCACTGTCAACTTTTCATGCATGCATATTCTACTTCATGATTAAGTATATTGATGAATATTAAATAAATGCAAATTAGAGTTAAAAGTTTTAATTGTGAAGATTTGATTAAGTGTTGATTCACCCCTCCTATCTCAACGCCGATTGGGACTAACACTTGTAATCTGTGACAACTGATTCACCCCCGCTCAGTTATCTTTTAGCTATCTGAACTATCTAACAATTGGTATTAGAGCTTTGGTCCTCTTTACAGAAAGCTTAACTGCTTGAGGAAGTTCCTATGGTGACTAATAGTTCAAGTTCTTCTAGATCTATCTTTTGAAGGGATATTCTAAGGCTTGATGGAACAAATTACACAGTATGGAAGATTTGGATGGAGACTCATTTGAGATGTCTTGGCAAGGAGATTTGGGATATCGCACAGAATGGTGTCACACCCTATAATTCAAGATTTGGCAATCCTCCTCCGACACACTTGGACAAGGAGATTGAGAATGATTGTAGAGGAAGAGAAGTTCTCTTGTGTGCACTATCTGATCAACAAATAATAGGATTAACTGACAAATCATTTGGAAAGGGTATATGGGATAAGTTGGAGACTCTTAATGAAGGTGACCCTATAGTGAAGATTGCTAAAATTGATGGTTATCGGATAAGATGTGAAAACCTGAAGATGGAATAAGATGAAAGGATTACTGCATTCATGGAAAGAGTAAATGAGATTGATATGGGAATTCAATGTTGTGGTGGAACTCTAAGTGAAGATGAAATTGTTTCTAAAGTCTTGAGAGCCCTACCACTGGCTTACAAAAATAAGACTACTTCTATTAATGAGTTGAGAACAATGGCTAATACATATGTCAATAGAGATACTTTGGTTGGGAAACTATCTTCTTTTGAGCTTGAGGAATTTGGATCTTCTGGAGCTGTGAAGACTGAACCTGCTTTTCATGCATCTACATCTACAACCGGTAAGCAAGACTAGAAAGCTTTATATACAAAGGAATTGGAAGATATCAAAAGAGAAGATAATGAGTTTGAGAAACTTGAAGCACTATTTTCTAGAAGAGTACCGAAAGGACTGGTAGGAAGTAAGTATGAAGAAAAAGAACCTTTTAAATTTTTTGCATGTAATAAGATTGGTCATTTTGTATCTAGATGTCCTGAAAGGAATTCAAGATTCGAAGAAAGATTTAGAAGATCATTTAAGCCTAACCTTGGATATCAGAACAAGTATAAATACAAGAAAAATAGAGACACATTATGCTACATGGCAGATGAGGAAGGCATTACTGATTCAGATGATGAACCGGCAAAAGGCTATGCTAGTGGATCCGACAATGGGAACGAATGGGTATTCTTGGCTATCAAGGAACATGATCCGGCACTAAAAGAGGATGTACTTGAAGACAAGGCTGAATGGGTAATTGATAGTGGTTGTTCACATTATATGACTGGAGATAAAGGGAAGTTTCTATCTTTGCAAGAATTTGATGTTGGTCTAGTTAGATTTGGAGATGACAAGGCATGCATGATCAAAGGAAAAGGAACTATATCATTGGATGGTAAGAACTATACTGACAATGTTTATTATGTTGAAGGTTTGAGGCATAATCTTTTGAGTGTAGATCAATTGGTAGATTAGGGATTTCAATTATATTTCAAGGATGGAAAATGTAAAATCATTAATAGATATGGCTTGGAGATTGCAACCGATACATAAACAAAAGGTAATATATTTCATTTGAACTCTGGTGAGAAGACATGTTTGATTATATAGATTTATGAGAGTTGGCTATGGCATAAAAGGTTGTGTCATGTGAATTTTGATTGAATTGTGAAGATTAGTTTAACTAAGGCAGTTAGGGATATACCTAAGATTATGAAGCCTTATAATCTGGTATCTAAAGAATGTCAAATGGGTAAACAGGTCAGAACCACTTTTAGAAGTATACAAGATAAAGCAAATGATTTTCTTGATCTTATTCATATTGATTTGTGTGGCCCTTCTAGATTTAAAAGTTTTGAAGGTGATACATATTTCATGCTAATCATTGATGATTATTCTAGAATGATGTGGGTTACTTTTCTGAGGGAGAAATATGAAACATTTTAAAATTTTAAAATCTTTAAGACTAAAGTGGAAACTGAGATAGGATTGAGGATTAAATGTTTGAGATCAGATCATGGTGGAAAATTCACATCCGGTGAGTTTAATAGCTTTTGTGACAAGCATGGTATGAGAAAACAATTTTTTTGCTCCTCAGACACCTCAGCAGAATGGAGCTATGGAAAGAAAGAACAAAACTATCTTGGATGCTAATGGAAGCTAGCCTACCTCATATCTACTAGAGAGAAGAAGTGAGTACAACAATTTATACATTTAACATAGTACATATCAAAGGAGAAACCGATAAGACACCTTATGAATTATGGTTTGGCAATACACCTATAGTTAAGTATTTCAGATTTGTTGGTAGTAAATGTTATACTAGAAGAGATGATATTATTAAGAAATTTGATCCTAGATGTGATGAAGGCATATTTCTTGGTTATTCTACCGAAAGAAAAACATATAGATGTTATAAAAAGAGATTGCAGAGAATTGTGGAGAGTGGTAATGTCAAAGTAGATGAGCTAAATAGAAGTCAAATCAGAGTTTATGAGAAGGAATCGACAATGAAAATGATTATATCTGAACTGGTAGCACCTTTGCCAGAATAGAGAGTTGAACCAGTTACTCCAGAAACATCAGAGAATTCTATTGTAACTGAAGAACATGGAAGAGGTACAAAATGTCAAAAGACTCCTAGGTATGTGAGATTGAATCATTCAGAAGATCAAATCATTGGGGATAAGAGAAATGGAGTGATGACAAGAAGAAGATTGGAAACTAATGAGGTATGTTTGATTTCACAAGTTGAACCAGTATTAGTAATTGAGGCATGTAAAGATGAATATTGGTTGAAAGCTATGGAAGAAGAATTAGATCAGATTGAGAAAAATAACACATGAACCTTGGTTCTGTGGCCTAAAAATAAAAATGTTATTGGAACTAAATAGGTTTTTAAGAATAAATTGAATGAGGATGGCCAAGTTATAAGGAATAAGGCTAGATTGGTTTGTAAAGGTTATTCTCAGAAGGAAAGAATTGATTATGGAGAAACTTTTGCACCTATAGCTAGGATTGAAGCTGTAAGATTATTTCTTGCCTATGTTGCTTATAAAAACTTCAAGGTTTATCAAATGGATGTTAAATGTGCATTTTTGAATGGAGATCTTGATGAGGAAATTTATATTGAGCAACGTGATGGATTTTCACTATCAGATGATACATATATGGTTTGTAGGTTAAGGAAAGCTTTATATGGATTGAAACAAGTACCTAGAGCTTGGTATGCAAGGTTGGATAAATATCTTGTCAAGCTTAGTTTTACAAAGGGTAGTGCTGACAATAATTTATATTATAAAATCACTAATGATGATATACTGATTATTGAAGTATTTGTTGATGACATTATTTTTAGAGGTGAAAATAAGTTATGCATAGAATTTTCTAAGAATATGGATAAATAATTTGAGATGTCTATGATTGGTGAGATGAAATTTTTCTTAGGTTTGCAGATTACTTAGACTAACAAAGGTATTTCCATCTGTCAAACTAAATATGTTAAGGAATTGTTGAATAAATTTGGTATGGGAGATTCTAAACTAGTAATTACTCCTATGGTTACAAGTGAGAAATTGACAAAGACGTTTGTACACCGGTAAATCCTACAAGATACAAATCTATGATTGGAGGTCTACTTTATTTGACTCAGACTAGGCCTGACATTATGAATGTTGTTTGTATTGTTTCAAGATTTCAGATTGATCCTAGAGAAAATCATGAGGTGGAAGTGAAAAGGATTTTTAGACACTTGCAAGGTACATCAGAATATGGTTTGTAGTACCTTAAGGATGATAACTTTACTTTATGTGCATATATAGATGGTGATTGGGCTAGAGATTTTGATGACCAAAAAAGTACTTCCAATGGAGTTTTCTTTCTTGGAAAGAAGTTGGTTTCATGGATCAGCAAGAAACAATCATGTACTTCTTTATCTATTGTTGAAGCTGAGTATGTTGTTGCTGCTACTAACTATACACAAGTTTTATGGATGAAGAAAATGTTGAAGGATAAAGGTGGATTGTGATGCACTGGTAGTTATTCACTGTGATAACTCTACTGCTATTGATATATCAAAGAATCTAGTATTTCATTATAAAACAAAGTACATATCTATCAAGTATAACTTGTTGAAGGAGAAGGTGGAAGCAAATGAATTTAGACTGGTTTATGTGAACACTAAAGAATAGATTGCAAACATTTTCACTAATCCTTTGTCCAAGGAATCATTTGAGTACCTGAGAGATAGATTGGGAGTTTTTTCCCCTTTGGTAGAGACTTGATTGATGCAATTTGGCATCAGTCTGGCATGCACTATCAGAGATACTATCCATTCTAGCACTGATGTGGGATGCTACTACTCAGGGGAGTAGTCAGCTTTGTGATTTAGAGGCTTATGTTTTTGCTTTAATATTTATGTCAATTTTTTGGCATTGATGTCAAAGGGGGAGTGCCATTGATGTGAAAAAAAAGAGTAAAAGGGGGAGAGATATTGATAAGGAAGAGAAATTTAGAGCTTTACAGTGATATTAATCACAGGAGGAGATATTGATATTCAGAGCTATCCGTGGGAGATTGTTGGCTGTCTTCCATTGGGGGAGATTTGTTTGGGATTTCTTGGTACTTAGATGTTTTTCACATCTAGTGTTGCCATCAATGCCAAAGGGGGAGATTGTCGGCCATTTGGTGGAAATGATTATGTGTTGCATTGATGTTTTTTCATTGATGCCAACACTAGCTATTTGGATGCTTTAGCGACACCCTTCTAGTCTCGGTAGGTTAAGTGGTTTCTGGTTAATTTGGACCTGACATGATCTGGTAGGCTCCGGTATAGTCTGATGGTGGAATAATCTTGTTCATGATACTTATACTCATATTTGGTTAGTTGGTTTTGGCCTGGTAATCGTATGCTATCCTGCTTGCTTAGAAGATTGGTTTTTGGTTCCGGCAAGGGTTTTGCCGACATAGATTTGGATGAAGATCTTTGATGAATTGCATAAGTGGTGTTGGTGCAGCTTATAATGGAGTTTTAGGATGTTGTTGGTGATCATGTTTGAGACTTGGTAGTTGGAGATCATTGCTAAAATCTGTGGACCTATACTAGGTCCCGGTTGATCAAGGTTATGGATAGACTTTAATGTAATGTGTAGATAGGACCTATTGATGTATTTCTAGGATGTCTTATGTGTTGATATTATTTGTTTGGTCTAAGGCTAACATGGTTTGTAATTAAGTAATTGGTTTATTGTCTGTTGGCTAACCTAATAGTTTATGGTCGAGGGTTTGTATATATAGATGTAAGATCTCATTGTAGATCATCATGGTTAATTGTTAGAGGTCGTGGTCAAGGAATGTAATGTGCGAATAATGTAATATCATTCAGGAAGAGGACTTGGTCAATCATTGGAGATCGAATTCAGTTTATGTAAGAGGATTTAGTCCTCCGATATTGAGCTTAACTAGAACTGTACTCAAGCATAGGAGATGTTATCTTTTGCAGTTCAACACTTCTCTGTATTGTAGTCTGGATTTATATCTAGTCATTGAGGCTCCTTTTGTGATGAGAAGTGCACTCTAGGTTGTTGGCCTTCCTACAAGTGTAGGCCCCTTCATTGTAATTAACATACTTATTGAAAAAGTATTATCTGACTATGGGTAGGCTTCCCACCATGGTTTTTCCCTTTATCGAGTTTTCCATGTACAAATCTTGGTGTTATGTGGATGGTATTTATTCTGTGATTATTATTTATGCTTAATTGGTTTATCTGGTATTCCAGTATTAATGTTCTGGGTTCTGGTATTAAATTTTTAATTGATAATAGTTCCTATAATATGTGACAACTGATTCATCCCCCTCTCAGTTATCTTCTGGTTATCTGTACTATTTAACAATTTCATGTCTTGCCCTCTTGGTTTGAGCTAATCTTAAGCTTATTCAAAAAATGAGAAAATTCTTTTGGAAAGGGCTTGTAGAAAGAAAGAAGATGGCTATGATCTCATGGGATAAAATATGTAAACCCAAATAAGTTGGTGGTTTAGGGTTAATAAATTAGTTATGGCAAAATAGAGCTCTTATAGCCAAATTGGTAAGGAGGATGTTTAAGGAACCTAATCTTAAATGAATCTAAATATTACAAGGTAAATTCCTCAAAGACTTTAATCCTATTAGTATTTTTAGAGTCTCTAACCCATCGAAAGGTTCAAGGGTTTGGAATTTTATTTAAAATGCAGAGATTTAATTTTAGAGCTTCTTTCTTGGGACATTATTGATGGGAGAAGTGTTTTTTTTCTGGTTTGATTCTTGGGGAGCATTTCCAATTGTGTCCATTCTTATGGATACTACCTTGATCAGAGACTATTTTTAAAGGGAATGCGGGTCTTCTATAAGGGACTATGTGGATTTTGATAGTATTTATCCCTTGGGATGGAAATGGAAAATTTTTGACCACCTTCCCCTTCTATGGGAATATTTATCTCAATTAAAGGATATTATTAATAATAAATATTGAATTTTAGAAATAGTCAAGACAATTTAGTCTAGGTAGGAGCTAATTAAAAGAATTATTCTTCCAAGGATGGCTACAATTCAATTGTCAATAAACAACATTATATCAAACTGAGATTACCATTCAATTATGTTGGAATGGTTTATGTTTATCAAAAGTACGGACATTCTCTTGGGCTTCTCTTCAAGGGAGAATTTTAACTACAAAATGGTTTAGGAGAATTGTCTTTGAAGGTCCTTCTAGATGTGCTTTTTGTGAACATCATGAGGAAACAATTGATCATATCCTCTTAGGATGTCCCTTTGCTCAAAATTCTTGGAGATGGTTATGCACCAAACTAGAATGGATCACTACTCTTCCTAACAATATCCTTATCCTTTTCAAAAGTTGTCCAATATTGAATAAGACATGCATTTATGGAGTTTTTTGGATTATTTTCCCCTCAATAATATTATGGGAATTATGGAAATAGAGAAATTGAAGAATTTTCCAAGGGAAAGATGCTTTGGGAGTCATTCATTAACAAAGTAGAAGCTACCATTGTAGAAGTGATGAATAGAAAAATTGTAGGTTAGTTGAAAAAGGAAGTGCAATTTTCAAATTGAGATGGTTCCATCAGAATGAAATGGTTTGGATTGAGGATTCCCCCTTTTGTTTGTAAAGGGGATCAAGTGAGCCTTTCAAAAAGAGGAAATTATATTTGGTGACCTCCTAAGTTAGGATGGGCTAAATTTAATTTGGATGGGACCTCTTGAGGCAATCCTAGTATCTTTGGAGTTGATTGTATAGTGCATTCCTTTGATGGTTCAATTTTAGCCAAGTTGGCAAATTGTTTATGGTATATCCATTGGATAGTGGGTTGAAGTGGAATTTGGTAGAAATCTTGGAAATCTTAAATTTGGGTGCTCACTTTCCTTATTCCATGGGCGAGAAATTTTGAATTTTAAATTCATATTTCACTTTGTTATTATCATTGGATAGGGGTTGATTATGGTTAACAATGAGTTTATTGATAAAGTGTAGTGGCCAAGGTGGCATATACATCTTTTTGTCCTAGATTTCTCATCAATTCTACCATAGATTGACATTGAGTGTTTGTCTATCTCAGTTCATTAATGTCCCTTTGAATTGATGGTTAGTGAGTTTTTGCAAAATGGTAGGATTGATAAGGTTCTTAGCAGTTGATTTATTTAGTGTGGGTTATTTTTTGTTGGTAGTGGATTTTTTGAAATAGGCTAGCAGCCAAGCTGGTATACTCCTTCATTATGTCCATGCCTTCTCATTTAGTATGCCACTTATTGCCTTAGGATTTTGGCTATCTGAGCTCATTAATGATCTTTTAGTTGACGAGTAGTTATATTCAGCTTAATGACAAGATTGTTAAGGGATAGCTAGCTTCTATTTAATTTAGCTTGGCCTTTTTTGGTGTATGCTTTTCTCTTTATAATCTGACCTTGCCAATATTTGGCATACCTTCCTTAATTTCCTATGGCCAACTCACTTGCATTTATGATTTTCTCTTGAGATTTCATATAAGATTTGGCTACATTCTAATTTGACACTCTTTGTCTTGCAAGTCTTTATGATCTTTGAATTTTGTGATTGGTGTCTCCAGCAAGCCTATGTTTTTCCTTTCTCTCAATTCCAGAGAGGATTTGTTGGTATTTTCTGTCAGGTTTTAGCCATCTCCATCTCTATCCATTTTCTCTATATTTTCTTATCTTTTCCATTCTCCAAATGGATATATCCTTCACTCTCATTGCTTCAAAAGGGTAGATGGCTTTTCTTAGTTTGATTACTTATAAATGTGTCTACGAAATGGTAAACTATTCACATAAGCTATTTTACCATGGTGTTTTCCGTGTTCTTGTGGAGGAATTTATTAAAACTAGTCATCACTACAGAGTTAATACATATATCCTTGCCTATTTTCTCGCCATGACCCTCATGATTGGTGAATCAAAGGTGGTCGTAGAAACACTTTGCAGAAGGGTCTTTAAAGAAGATTTTTTGGGTGAATTAGAGAAGGTTTTGATTAGCATTGATAAAGATTTAACAATTCCATATAGGACGCATTATGCCATCAGAATCAAGGCTGACATTCCTACTCCTAGATTCCCAATTCTCACAATATAGAATAAAACTGTTTGGGATCTCAGAGTGACCATTATCTAGAGAAGTGTTCAATTTGTCAAATGCTTGATGGGGTTCACGAAGGACAGCGTAATTGGATTTAACATCATTGGTGACAACATGGATCAAACAGAGGATTGGGTGGTGGGCTACAAATTTATGGAAAGTTTAAATGGCAACAATAATGTGGAAATGACTTCAAGTTTGAGAGAGGAGTCTAGCTAGTAGGAAGGTGAAATAGAGTCTATTGTTGTTGCCTCCCCTTTTTCTGGTTCTACGGTCTTCGCTCCTAGTTTATCCTCTACTCGTGCAATAGGTTAACAAGGTCCAAGGTGACTCTTCCTCTGTTTCTTTTTTCCAATCGCACGATATGAATGCCTCTCTCTACAAGATTTTGATAGTCTTTTTAGCCATCTTATTTTGTTGAGACTTAGTTGGTTAGTTGGGTCTATTGGTTGTCTAAATAATTTTCAGTTCCGTGGTTGTCAATTTTGTGATTGGTTATACTTTTGACAATTACTTTGATCCACTATTGATGGGATGGTTTTGGATTTTTGGTTATTACTTTAAAAGTTCTTTTGGAAATCATGACTCTAATGTTTATTTATCTATATTATTTTAATATATCCTGGCCTGTTTCAATGAGCCCAAAAAAATAAAAGTGGAAAGGTTCAAGCAAAAATTTGCATGGTGATATGATAGTTTAAATTATTTATTTTATTTTATTTCTTAAAAATTTCTAACTACTATCGATTAATTTTTTAATAGGGAGGGTGACTTCTCCGTAGAATTAAGGATCTTATTTTATTACATTTTTTCTAATTGCTCAAATTCTATGATTTAGGAATTTTGTCTTCCATGAGATACAAATCTTAGATGTTCACTAGATGTAATGCATTTAGAGATAGATTCTATAGACTATACTCTTATTTATGAGAGCACATACATTATATTACACATAGAGTTATATGGATGAAAGTAATATGGTTGATCATATAACTTTATAAGTAATATAATGTATGCTATGCCATAAATAAGAATATAATCACTACAAATATAGATCCATATGCATTGCATCTATTGGACAAATGAGACTTAAATCTCATGGGAGATAAAATTCCCATATCTTATAATTTTTGTGACTTGAGGAAAAGGTCATAAAATAAGACCCTTAATACCATGGACAAATCAAACTCCCTGTTAGAAAACTAATGGTTAGTAGTACTAAAAAAAAATTAAAATAAGATAAATAAATAATTAAAACTATCTGTTATAGCCATTAGACATGTTACCATGTATTTATTTTTTGAACCATACTACCTTTTTACTCAATATGGTGTCTTTCTAGATTTAATTTAAAAAAATTCATTTTTTGTGTGTATGAGTTGGGTTATCTTATAGGGAATGACAAAGTTCTTCTTCAATCAAAATGGTATAGCAATTTGAAATCTTTATTTAGGGACCCTATTACGGATCACACTATTGGTAGAATAGAGTTGAGCCACTTTCATTAGGTTGAAAACTTGAAAGGATGACCTAATGGAGACTAATGGTGAAAACCAAGATGGATTCCAAAGGCTAGCAACACTTGATGGAACATACCCAAATCAAGATTTCCAAGGATAAAGCTATGAACAAGACAAATATCGGCTAGCTTACATAACACATGCTAAGCTTTGACTTAGTGTGTCCTATCCTATGTGAACTTGTTGGTATTTTGCTATAGTTTTGTCATTGATGTCAACACCTACTAAAAACAAGCACTTTGGATCCAACAACATTCACCGGCAAGCAAGTAAACTATGCAACAGTTACTGGTATATGGTTCACCGGTAGGATATAATGTTCACCGGCAGCTGGAATGATATGGAAGACACTTGGTAATGTCGAAGACATCGTGTGGACACTTTGTTGTGAAGAATCAATCATTGGTGTACTCATATTTGCATATTTGCTTTTACCAGCAAATAGGTCCAGGTTATCTAGGGTTACACCGACAGGTTTATCTTTTCCAGATCAGCATGACACGCTATGGAGATGATTTATTATTATTGTAAATGCATTAAGCTGACATGTTTAATCGATTATTGCATAGGATATTATATTGTATGTAAAATGTTTTTTTTTTTTTTTGTAATATCTTGTAGAGTCGACCTACTAAAATTGGTCTTAGGGTATGGTATAAATGTAAGATCTTATTTGTAAGATCAAGTGTGGAATGCGAAAAATAATTGTGTGAAGGTATATGCGAGATCAAGAAGAGGAATACACGAAGACATCATTTGAAGGTGAAATTAGGTTTTTGTAGAAGCATATCAGCATTACACCGATACTGAATCCAGCATATGAAGATGCTATTTTGTGCAATACATTCTTATTGGATTTAACCATCCAACTGTAGTCAGTGTGACTCCTATTTTATGATTGAGCAGTGAGCTAGCTCTAGGTTGTTGGCCTTTTTGCATGTGCAGACCTCATTTATGTACACTTACTATCTGCAGTAGTATCATTTGATTGTGGGTAAGGTTTCCCACTATGGTTTTTCCCCTAATAGGGTTTCCGCGTATAAATATTGGTATTATGTGTTGTGGATGACTTTATGTTTATGTTTCATGTGTTAATCTTTACCAGTATAGCAATTTATTGTTAACACTATCTACTGGCATACTTAACTAGTTTACCGGTATTAAGCATTAAGTTGGTTAATTGGTTTTTGGTTTGAATTTATTAGACAACTGATTCACCCCCCCTACCCCCTCTCAGTTGTCTCTGGGACCTAACAATTGGTATCAAAGCCTAGTCCTCTTTTGCAGAAGTTTAACAAGTTGAGGAGATCCAATGTCTACTAATTATTTCAGGAAGGACAGTCCTAAACTTGATGGAACCAACTATGGGATATGGAAGATCAGGATGGAGACACATCTGAATTACATTGGTAAAGACATCTGGGAAGTTACTAAGAATGGTTATACTGTTGTTGTAGCTAGTCAGACTACTCCAACTACCTTGGCTAAAGATGAAGAGAATGAATGCAAAGCGAGAGAAGCACTTTTGAGCGCATTATCAGATCAACAAATCATGGGATTATCAAATAGGTCTACCACTAAAGCTATTTGGGATCATTTTGGAAACATTGAATGAAGGAGATTCCATAGTCAAGATTGCAAAACTTGAAATCTTCCGAGTCAGGTATGAACATTTGAAAATGGAAGAAGATGAAAGGATTTCTGCTTTTATGGAAAGAGTAAATGAAATTGTTTTGGGAATTAAATGTTGTGGAGGAACTTTGAGTGAGGATGAAATTGTTTCAAAAATCTTAAGAGGTTTGCCACCAACATATAAAATGAAGGTTACTACTATAAATGAGTTGAGAATAATGCCTAATACATCAGTAATTGGGGATACATTGATTGGAAAACTTTGAGCCTTTGAAATTGAGGAATTTGGTCCTGTTGCTACTATAAAGACAGATTTGGCCTTTAAAGAATCAACATCATCTGCTCCATCATTTGACAAATCAAACTGGACAACCTTTTATGCAAGAGAACTTGAAGAAACTAGGAAGGAGAATGAAGAACTTGAAGCATTATTCGTAAGAAAAAAGCCAAAAGGTCCAATTGGAAGTAAGTATGAAGGTAAAGCACCCTTTAAATGTTTTAACTGCAATAAGATTGGTCATATGGCTTTGAGATGCCCTAATAGACATGCTAGACTAAGAGAAGAAGATAGAAGAACATACAAGCCTAATCCTGAATATCAGAGATACAGATTTAAGAAGAACAAAGACAAATCTTGTTACATTGTTGATGAAGGTGTGACTGATGATTCTGATGAGGTTCCAATAGACTATGGATGGGTTTGTGTTGCTATAATAGAAGATCAATTGGAACCTACTGCTCAACTGGAAGAACAAGCCCTAGCAGCCAAAGTTGAAGTAAAGGATGAATGGATCATTGACTCGGGATGCTCACATCACATGGCTGGAGACAAAGGTAAATTCTTGAACTTTCAAGAATACAATGGAGGTTTAGTAAGATTTGGAGATGACAAAGCCTATTCAATCAAAGGTAAGGGTTCAATATCTCTTGATGGTAAGCATAACACTGATAATGTCTACTATGTTGAAGGATTAAAGCATAATCTTTTAAGTGTTGGTCGATTAGTTGAGAAGGGATTTCAGTTACAATTTAAAAATGGAAAATACAAAATCATGGATAGAACTGGTTTGGAAATTGCAACCGGTAATCAGACTAGAGGTAATATCTTTCATTTGAATAACAGTGAAAAGGCATGTTTGATTGCACATAAAGATGAAAGTTGGTTATGGCATAAGAGACTATGTCATGTAAACTTTGATTGCATGGCAAAAATCAGTACTTCTAAGGTAGTTAGAGATCTACCTAAAATTGTGAAACCTCAAAATACAATTTGTAAGGAATGTCAATTTGGAAAACAAGTTAGAGCTAGTTTCAAAAGTATTCCAGAAAAATCCTATAATGCTCTTGATTTGATTCACACTAATTTATGTGGTCCAACTAGAACTAGAAGCTTACAAGGTGATAGATATTTCATGCTAATTATTGATGATTATTCTAGAATGTGTTGGGTTACTTTTCTCAGAGAAAAATTAGAAGCACTTGGAAAATTCAAACTCTTCAAAGCAATGGTCGAAAATGAAACCAGTAAGAAAATCAAATGTTTAAGATCAGATCAAGGAGGAGAATTCACATCTAAGGACTTTAATACATTCTGTGAAGTGAATGGAATCAGAAGATAGTTATCAGCACCTCGGACACCACAGTAGAATGGAGTTGTTGAAAGGAAAAACAAAACTATCTTGGATGCAACAAGAAGTATGTTATCAGAAGCAAATCTACCACATGTGTATTGGAGAGAGGCAGTTAGCACTGCTATCTATACATTCAACAAAGCTCACATCAAAGGTGAAACTGGTAAGACCCCTCATGAACTATGGTTTGGTAATACTCCTACTCTTAAGTATTTCAAAATTTTTGGAAGTAAATGTTATATTAGAAGAGATGAGTATATTGGCAAATTTGATCCTAGAAGTGATGAAGGAATATTTCTTGGTTATTCATCTAAGAGCAAGGCATATAGATGTTTTAATAAGAGATTGCAGAAAATTGTTGAGAGTACAAATGTAAAGATTGATAAAAAATTTAGAGGAACTTCAAGGTATATAGACTCTAAACTGGCAACAGAAATTGTGACAAATGAACCTACACTGAATCCACCAGTATAGATTGAAGATCCAGTTATCCCGGTATCATCAAAGGATTCCATAGTAATTGAAGAACAACAACAAACTAAGACACCCTGGTATGTAAGATTGAATCATTCTGAAGATCAGATAATTGAAAACAAATTTAAAGGAGTTATGACAAGAGGAAGATTGGCAAATGAAGAGGTATGTCTTATTTCTCAAATTGAACCATCATCTATCAATGAGGCAACCATCATCTATCAATGAGGCATGTGAAGATAAATTTTGGATTAAAGCTATGGAAGAAGAATTAGGACAGATTGAGAAAAATAATACTTGGACATTAGTTCCCCGACCTAAAGATAAAAATGTAATTGGAACCAAATGGGTATTTAGAAACAAACTTAATGAAGATGGTAAGGTTGTCATAAATAAAGAAAGACTAGTGTGTAAGGGATATTCTCAGAAAGAAGGAGTTGATTACAATGAAACCTTTGCACTGGTAGCCAGAATTGAGGTAGTTAGATTATTCTTGGCTTTTGCAGCTCACAAGGATTACAAAGTTTATCAAATGGATATTAAATGTGCATTTTTGAATGGAGATCTTGAAGAAGAAGTATATATTGAACAACCTGATGGATTTTCTTTGACAAATGACAATGATATGGTTTACAGGTTAAGAAAAGCTCTATATGGATTGAAACAAGCTTTAAGAGCTTGGTATGCAAGGTTGGATAAATATCTTTTAAAGATTGGTTTTACTAAAGGAAATGCAGATAGCAATTTATATTACAAAATAACTAATGATAACATCTTGATTATTGAAGTATTTGTTGATGATATGATCTTTGGAGGAGAAGATGGATTATTTAAGGAATTTTCTCTTAAGATGCAACAAGAATTTGAAATGTCTATGATTGGAGTAATAAAATTCTTTTTAGGTTTGCAGATTTCACTGACTGATAAAGGTATATTTTTGAGTCAATCCAAGTACTTGAAAGAATTACTAAAGAAATTTGGGATGGAGAACTCTAAACCAGTAAGCACACCTATGACTACAAATGAGAAATTATCTCAAAGGGATGAATCTACACCTGTTAATCCAACTAGATACAAATCTATGATAGGAGGTTTATTGTATTTGACACAAACTAGGCCTGATATTATGAATACAGTATGTATTTTTTCTAGATTTCAAAGCAATCCTAAGGAAAATCATGAGTCAACAGTAAAAAGGATTTTCCTGTACTTACAAGGCACAACAAATCTTGGATTATGGTATCCTAGAGATGGAAATTTTGACCTATGTGCATACACAGATGCAAATTGGGCAGGAGATGTGGATGATAGAAAAAGCACCACAGGAGGAGCATTCTTTCTTGGAAAGAGATTAGTTTCTTGGTTGAGTAAGAAACAGAGTTGTACATCTTTATCAACAGCTGAATCAAAATATGTTGCAGCGGCAACTAACTGTACACAGGTACTATGGCTTAAGCAAATGTTGAAAGACATAAAGGTAAAGTGCAAGGAACCTATTACTATATATTGTGATAACATTGCAGTAATTGATATATCCAAGAATCCAGTATTACATTCTAAAACAAAACATGTTTCTATCAAATTGAATTTTCTAAGGGAAAAGGTTGAAGAAAAAGAGATAAAACTGGTTTATGTGAATACTAAAGAACAACTTGCAGATATTTTCACAAAACCTTTGCCTAAGGAGACTTTTGAATACCTTAGAGATCAACTTGGAGTCATACCACCACTAGTAGAGACTTAGCCAGTTGATGATTGTCATCAACCGACAGAATTAAAAAGACAAATCTTATTCCGGTATTTGATGAGGAAGCTACTTCTCAGGGGGAGTAGTTGGTGTTTTGTATGAACTTGATTTTTTGTAATTTTGGCATTTGATGTCAAAGGGGGAGTGATATCTATGGAAAAACACATTATATTTTTGGGGAGAGATTTTGAAAAACACAATTGAGGAAACTCATGTTGCTCCTAGAGGGAGAGATTGTTGTTTAAGGGAGATTGATTGGTTTTTGGTATTTGGTATTTCTGTTTTGGCACTTTGATAGTTTTTCCATCTTGTGTTGCCATCAATGCCAAAGGGGGAGATTCTTGGTATTTTGGTATGGTTTTGTCATTAATGTCAACACCTACTGAAAACAAGCACTTTGGATCCAGCAACATTCACCGGCAAGCAAGTAAACTGTGCAACAGTTACTGGTATATGGTTCACCAGTAGGATATAATGTTCACCAACACCTAGAATGATATGGAAGACACTTGGTAATGTCGAAGACATCGTGTGGATACTTTGTTGTGAAGAATCAATCATTGGTATATTCATATTTGCATATTTGCTTTTACCGACAAATCGGTCCAGGTTATCTAGGGTTACACCGGCAGGTTTATCTTTTCCAAATCAGCATGGCACGCTATGGAGATGATTTATTATTGTTGTAAATGCATTAAGATGACATGTTTAACTGGTTATTGCATCAGATATTATATTGTATGTAAATTTTTATTTTTTTTTGTAATATCTTGTAGAGCTGACCTACTAAAATTGGTCTTAGGGTATGGTATAAATGTAAGATCTTATTTGTAAGATCAAGTGTGCAATGCAAAAAAGAATTGTGTGAAGGTATATGCGAGATCAAGCAGAGGAATACACAAAGACATCATTTGAAGGTGAAGTTAGGTTTTTGTAGAAGCATATCAGCATTACACCAGTACTGAATCCAGCATATGAAGATGCTATTTTGTGTAGTACATTCTTATTGGATTTAACCATCCAACTGTAGTCAGTGTGACTCCCATTTTGTGATTGAGTAGTGAGCTCTAGGCTGTTGGCCTTTCTGCATGTGCAAAGCCCATTTATGTACACTTACTATCTGCAATAGTATCATCTGATTGTGGGTAAGGTTTCCCACTGTGGTTTTTCCCCTTACAGGGTTTCCACATACAAATATTGGTTTTATGTGTTGTGGATGACTTTATGTTTATGTTTCATGCATTAATCCTTACTAGCATAGCAATTTACTGTTAACATTGTCTACCGGCATACTTAACTGGTTTACTGGTATTAAGCATTAAGTTGGTTAATTGGTTTTTGGTTTGAATTTATTAGACAACTGATTCACCTTGCCCCCCCTCTCAGTTGTCTTCGGGACCTAACAGAACCCACTTCAAAATTTTATTTCTATTTCATCTTACTATTCAAAATTGACACTCATCCAAGCTCATGGTGTTGTCATTGATGGAAACACACATCATTTTGGGTTGGATACTTATCTAGTATCCACCGGTATTCAAGGTTTGACATCTGGTATTTAAGGAAATCGACAGGCAACGGTAACCGACAAACTAGGAATTGGTATTGGCTGACATAGGAGATTGATTTGGCAAAGGTTAAGGAAGCAATGGTCATGAAGATTCAAGTTTATATTTTTTTTTGGGTTGACATGTATTTACCTTTTGTAATATGATTGTAAGTCGACATAAGCATTCATGTATGTAAAGGGTGTATAAGTCTGCCTATTAGGTCATTTTGGGATATAGGATTTTATGTAATTGTGTGAGTGAGATTTTGATCGACGGTATGTGAATGTAATGATCTGTAGTCATTCTTGGTTGTTTGTCAAGAGGATTGGAAAGTGAATTAGGTTACCGATAAGGAAGGAGTTAGTGTTAACTAATATAGTTTGTGCTTAAACTGAAACTCATTCAGCATAGCAGATGCACACTCAGAGTTCATATTTTTTATTGCAATTCAATATCTTGTATTTGTAGTCAGTGAGGCTCCTTTGTGATGAACAATGCTGTCTAGGTAGTGTGCCTTCCTACATGTCCAGACCCCTTTT
This sequence comes from Cryptomeria japonica, assembly GCF_030272615.1. Lineage (NCBI taxonomy): Eukaryota > Viridiplantae > Streptophyta > Pinopsida > Cupressales > Cupressaceae > Cryptomeria > Cryptomeria japonica. The sequence continues at coordinate 770,816,096 of NC_081411.1, read as the reverse complement.
ATGTAATATTTATTCATTTGGCCAGTGGATAGATATTGTGGGTCACAAATCCCACTGTGGTTTTTCCTCTTTGAGGTTTTCCATGTTTAAATCTATGGTGTTATGGTGTTATTTCCCATGGTTTCTTCATTATGCATTATATTTTGTTTATATGCTTACCGGTTGTTAATTGGAAAAGTAACTAAATGGAATTAAATTCTCATTTATCAGTAGAACACTAATTCACCCCCCAAATCAATGTTCTTGGATTTCAACAAATGGTATCAGAGCCTGGTGCCTTGGAATAAGTCTAGCAGCTTGAGGAAGATCTTGAATCTAGAATCCATGGAGATGAGTTTGGAGAAAGAAATTGAAGCAGCATTTGAAGACTTTGATGTTGAAAGATTGAAGAACATGAAGCTTCAAGATGAGACAAATTCTACAAAAGATGAGCTGAGATCTGCAAAGGAATTCATCCTTACTCTACAAGAGAGGTTTTCATCTGCACAAGCCAAAAGGAAATAAATCTTACAAAATCAGGATGATGAAGACAAGAATGCTCTAAAGGAAATATGCCAGAAGCTGAGTCAAGAATATGGTGTGATAAAGAATGAAATGCAAGCCCTAATCATGAGAATGTCCAAGGAGATTGACGACTAGAAGAAGAATGGAGAAAACCTTGCCAAAACTCTGAAAGACAGATATGAAGAACGCATTAGGTTGGCACATGAGAATGATATGTTGAGAATAGAATTGGTGTAATCTCAAAATAATGAGCAAGAGTTGGAAAGAATGATGATAGTCCTAAGAAGTGATCTGGATTCTACAAATGAGTACAAAGACAAGTTCAAGGATAGTTCTATAAAGATTGATGAATTATTGAAGGATCAAAGGCACAATGGAGACACTAGAGGTCTTGGATTTGAGCATGGAGAAAGAATCCAGTATTACAAATCGGGATGATGCATCCGGTCAGAAGAACAATCAAAAGAATCCACCAAATAAACAGAATTAGAGGTCACCAATAAGATAACCTAATGCACATAAATTTAATGGTAGATGCTTTGTTTGCAGTAAGTTTGGTCATATGGCAAGTCAATGTAGAAATAGAGGCAATCAGAATAACAATTCATTTACCGATCAGTGTTTCAATTGCAAACAGTATGGTCATAGGACAACAGATTGTAGAATGAATGTAAAATGTCATACATGTGGAAAGTTTGGGCATATGACTAATCAATGTAGGTCAAGAAATGATCAAGGTTACAACAAAGCAATTCAAAGGAACAATGTCACTTGTTATGCATGCAACAAAGTAGGACACATTGCTAAATTTTGCAAAAGAAAGAACCTACTGGTAGGAAATGACAAATCCAATGAGAAGGGAAAGAAAAAAGTTGATGATATCAGGAAGGAGCATGAGAAGAAGTGGATTAGAAAGTATGAGGATCAAGTGACATAATAAAATACCTCATATGTTCATCCGACAAATCAAGGTATTCATGCACCGACAACAGAAAATGCATCTGGTAACTAAGGCATTAGCCTTAGGGGGAGGAAAATCGATGATAAATCTTACATGGCCCCCTATTTCAAACATTGGAGAAGTCAGTCTAAAGGTTTACTGACGCAGATATGATGGATCTTGGATCTGGTATGATATTGTAGTGTCATAAATTGTGACCCTTGTAATTTTTGACCACATTGGGTTCTTCACATTGGCAAATTGAATCCCCAAGGCTAATCGAAGACTCGAGACTTGCTCAATCCCTAAAAACTGCACTTTTTCTGCACTATGCATATCCTGAAACTTGCTTTTTGTCTTGGATAAGGGCAGGACAAGGGTGCCCCCTAGGATAGGGGCGTGGCACCCCTATCCCTACCCTATCTTGGGACCTCTTCATTCAAACAGTGCATTTAACTTTGTGATTAAAGCAGGAAAACCTTCCCTATGTCAGCCTATGACAAAAAATTAGTCCAATAACCCTAACTGATGAATATATATTGCACATTTGCCCACCATTTACATAAGTGAAAATTTTAATTGATCACACATTCAAGCAATCGAGTATTCAAGCATATTCAAGCATTCAAGAATCCATTTAAAGCATTGAGCATCTCAAGTCTCCCTTCAAGGCTAGGTGTTACATTCAATTCAAGGATTCAACCATTGAAGAGGAGATCTCATTCATCATTCAATTCCACACAAGAAAATCTATCTACATTCCTATTACAACCTCTCTTCAGGTGAATTACATTTCAATCTTTCATTTACATTTACTTCCAAGTACTTTCATTCATCATTTGGTTAATTCCAAAACTAGGGTTTGACCTGAAGCCAAAACCCCAATCCCAACCCCTTTTCTTCTCTTTTTTATGTGTAGGCTGCAGGTGCATAGTTGTTCTTGTAGATTTGGACTCCATTTGCAGAGGCATAAAAACCCTTTTTGTTTTGCGGATTTTTCGGAGGACCGTGTGCACTTTCAACACGGTCCTAACGACTTTTTCTCAAATTCATAGGGTAGCTTGGTCTTGACATACTATAGCCAGATCCGAGTGGATAACTTCATCCCATGCTTCTATTTCAAGTTATAATCAGTTCTTTGCTACTTTTACACTTAGTCTTGAAACACTTAATACAAACAATCATCTTTGCATTCTAAAAGTGGGGCTAGCTTGTCATTTTCACACTATTATCAATTCATTTAGCATTCAATCTCTTTCCTAAGAGATTGGATTTAGTGAATTTTTCCCCCTCTTTTAAATGTAATGTGGGTTAAGTGTTTGAAGGGAAATCCGCAATGAAACTTTCATCTCTCCTTGGAGGGAAGAAAATCTTTCCTCTTGATCTCCCCTTCATTCACTTTTCCTCACATCACAGAAATGTTATCAAGCATTTATGTCAATGAGGAATTAGGGTTACATAGGTTAAAAGGCATAAAGTAACTCATTTTTCACTACCAAGCATTTAGAGTGATTCAAAGAAAGTTAAAGGCAAACCAAGGTGATTTAGAGTGATCCTAAGCATTTCTAGGCAAATTCAGGTACATTCAGAGCGAATTTGCAAGATTTTTTCACCAATGAAGTCTTTAACGTATTTTCAAGTTTCTGAGCTATCTTTTTGCATTTTCCATGGCATATGCATCTGCTCATACCCTGGTAAATATTTCTACCCCTCCTATCATTGATGTTAAGGATCGTGCTCACTCGATTTTCAAGAAATTCCCTTAGATTGCGAAGGTTGATGATTCTATTGGAGCATTTTCTAGGGTTCCCAACGGAGCCCTGTATGTTTAGGATGTTAGGGAATACATTCACTATACCTTGGAGGAGTTAGGCTCATCAGAAATAAAGTTGCTATTTGCATCCAAGATGCTAGACTAGAATAGAGTAATCAAACCAGAATTTCAACATCTAAAGAACAAAGGGTTTACCGACATATTGGAACTTCTGAGTTCGATGACGAGATGATCTGGTATGTTCTTAGTATAATTCATGGAGAATTTATGTGGCTGGACCACCCATATAAGATAACCAAGGAGGCTATCCATACAATAACCTATTTGCCCCAGACTAGAATGAAGCCAGAGAAGAAGAAGATATCCAACACATAGACCAATAAGTTAATCAGTGCTACATATGATAGCCGATCTATGAGGATCAGTACCATCAAGGATTTAGACGTGCAATTTGCAAGCATGGTAATTGGCTACAAGGTAACACAGTCTAACTGGTTAAATTCAGTTTCTAGCACTTGCATTCATTGTGCATATCAAATGGTGAAAGAAGATGAAAATTATGATCTATGTGAATGGATGCATGATGAACTGATGGTTAATCTTGGGAAGATAAAAGGAGAAAAGAAGGGTACATTTTGGTATGGTAATCTCATTGATGCTTAATGCTATTCTTTCTGAATGAAGTCCAAGGATCCAACAAAAGGCAATGGGCCTTTGATATCCCTATAGGTAAGCAAATCTAGGATTCTATAAATGATTTGGGATAGAGTAGAGAATTCACCTTGTGGGGATACTTTAAGGCTTTTCAGAAGGAAATGAAGCAAAGAGAAAGGGTACCTAGACATATTGTTGACAAGTACTCCATTGAAATATGTTTTATGGTCAACAAGGATGAAACTCTAATGGAAGTTGTTCAGCCTAGAAAGGTTTGGATAACCGAGATGGGATATGAAGTTGATGCACAAATCTTGGACCTATATGCTAAAATTCTTATAGATGCCCTAATAGATGAAACAAAAAACACTTTTGGCACTGCTAAGCATAAAGAATTGGAAGTTTAGATCAGATATAATCAGAAGAAGAGAGAAAGTCAAATCAAAAGAGTTGGAAAGATTTTTGAGAAGCTCACCAGTGATATTGAGAAAACTATAGGCAAATATTCCACACCGGTAGTAATTCAAGCTTCACTAGCATCGAGGAAAGGAGTGCTACAGAGGAAGTAGCCTGAAAATTTTATTGCTCTAGTTGTATTAAGTGTAGAGATTGAAGAAGAGTCTCCCAAAATCCCTAAGGTCTATCTCAAAGTCCAACAGAAGAATCCTAAGGAAGGGAAGTAGCAGCAAGAAAAAGAAACATATTCGATAACCGGAAAGCAACCTATGAAGGGAAGGAAGCCTATAGAGAAAAGGAGACCAGTTAGAGAGGAAGCTCCCACATACGGTAAGAAGAAGAATATAGATTTAGACACAACACTTGAGTCCGATAAAAGTATAAAAGTTATCCCTCCTTTGTTTGTAGAATAATTGGTAGATCAAATCACTAAGGATGGAATTTTGAGTAATATACAACACTATTATGTACATATGGATGACAAAGAGCAAAAGAAAATTGAGGAAGTAGGTTTTTTGTACTTCGATATATATAAGAAGGCCTTAATAGAGATAGAAAAGAAACTAATGGCAGAGATGTATAATAAATTAGATGCTAGAAGACTATCTACACTTGAGGAAGATAGGCATATAAAGATTCAAGAACCGCTAACAATTTATGGTGCAATCACTGAAGAGGAAATAAAGAAGTGCCTTGAATTTTCAAAAAAAACAACTTTCCGAAGTAGGCACAAGAAAATTAGTTTAATGGTGGGAAGAGTAAATAAAATAGTCAAAGAGACCCACAAGGCATGGGTAAAATTGTTTATTGATAATCCAGATTTCTTTACATCACTGGAAGTTCCTCCTAAGTCTAATATTCCAGACATCCTAGTTGATACTAAGGGCAAAGGCATATTAAGTGAAGGCCCACCAGTTTTGGATAGTAAAATAACCGAGGATATTCCTCTGGTAGTCACAAATGTACAAGATGTAGAGGAAAATAAACTAGTAGATAATATTGAGGATAATTATCCTCTAGTTGTTTATGTAGATATAGTTGAGATTCATGATATAGGGTCAATAGAAATAAATGCACCAAGTGGCAAAGCCACCGGTACCAAGAAGTAGGTACATGAAGAAAAATATCAAAAGGAAAAAGGAGAAGGGAAGGTTGAAGTCAGGATACCAACGCAATCACCTATTGTAGGTCCCTCATTATTGGCACTTGACACATCCGGTCAAGTGGACTTTAGTCATTTTGAGAAGAATAATATTGAGTAGTTGAACATTTCTGAATTGATGCTAGTTGTAGCTCAAAAGCTCATGAAGGAAGGATCAAAGGAAAAACAAGTGATAGAGCAATCCATTCTAGTTTTACAACAGATTGCATCAGAATACAAAATCAGTCAATTAGCTACACCTTCTGGAAAGCTAAAGGGTTTGACAAAGCACATTGCCAAGGAGTTCAAAACTCTACAACAACTGTCAAACCAACAATTGGTGGAGAGATATAATGCAACAAGGAAGGTCACTTGTGATAACATGATCACATCTAATAAGGAAATTTGACAAAAGAAATGAGAAGGATTGATGAAGCCCTTCATCAATGCAGCAACATATACTAGTATTGCACTAGCACTACAAAAATAACAACACACCTAGAAGTTAGAATAAAGGTGGCTAAGGATAGGATTGAGCAACTTGTAAATAATTTTGATGGTACTCAATCATTGACCAACACTGTTGATGGTCAAATTTTGCTTTGTGAATCAGAAATTTCAGCTTTGGAGAAGGAGAAGGACAGGTTAATCCAACAAGCCAAAGAATTGAGAGGTTTGGTCAGTCCCCGACTTAACACTTTATTGCTTCATAAAAGAGAATACATGGAACAGATGAGTAAGCCCAAATTGGATTCATTATCAAAAGAAAAATTGTATGCTTACATTCTTAATGGGTTTGTATCAATTTTGGGAACTTGAAAATCGGTTGGGACACTTAGGATTTTTAAAGAGTGCTTACCCTAATATATTCAAGAACATCTAGATCTGGTAAACATAATTTTGATTCCATTCATTTCATTTCTTGTTATTTACCCCAGCTTTGGCATTGCTATCAAAGGGAGAGAGGAGTAGCATGTGAAAAATATCTTTTGGGGAGGATTGTACATAAGAAGTAATGTATAGCTAAGGGGGAGCAACTTTCTGAGATCAAATTTTGGGAAGATTTTGGACAAGAACTGGACCTACAACTCAATGATTCATTTTTCACATTAGTGTTTCCATCAGTGCCAAAGGGGGAGATTGTTGACAATTGACACTCATATGGGCTCATTGTGTTGTCATTGATGACAACGCACATCATTTTGGATTGGATACTTATCTAGTATACACTGGTATTCAAGGTTTGACATTCGATATTTAAGGAAACTGACAGGCAAGGGTAACTAGTAAACTAGGAACTGGTATTTGGAGGCTGACATAGGAGATTGATCCGGCAAAGGTTAAAGCAGAAATAGTCATGAAGATTCAAGTTCATATTCTATTTTGGGCTGACATGTATTTATATTTTGTAATATGATTTTAATTTGACATAAGGCATTCATGTATGTAAAGAGTATATAAGTATATCTATTAGGTCATTTTGGGATATAGCATTTTATGCAATTATGTGAGCGAAATCTTGATCGACAATATGCGAATGTAATGATCTATAGTCGGTCTTGGTTGTTTCTCAAGAGGATTGGAAAGAGAATTAGGTTACCAATAAAGAAGGAGATAGTGTTAACTGATAGAGTCTGTGCTTAAACCAAAACTCATTCAGCATATCAGATGTACACTCAGAGTTCAAATTTTTTATTGTAATTCACTATTTTGTATCTGTAGTCAGTGAGGCTCCTTTGTGATGAGAAGTGCACTCTAGGCAGTGTACCTTCTTGCATGTATAGGCCCCTTTTATGTAATATTTATTTATTTGGCTAGTGTATATATATTGTGGATCACAAATCCTACCGTGGATTTTCCTCTTTGAGGTTTTCCACATATAAATCTATGGTGTTATGGTGTTATTTCCCGTGGTTGCTTTGTTCTACATTATATTTTGTTTATATGCTTACCGGTTAGTAATTGGAAAAGTATCTAAAGGAATTAAATTCTCATTTATGATATAACATTGATTCACCCCCCCCCCCCCCCCCACCCTCTCAATGTTCTTGGATTACAACACTTACCATTTATGTTGATATGCCTGTGTTTGTTAGTGTCATGCCCACTTTTTACTCAAGTGAACATTACACAACACTAATTTTAAAAAAAAAATTGAACACCAATTAAATAATACTTCAATAGAAATGAAATTACTAAACTGTACACACTTAGGAGGTACAACAAAGCAAAAATAAACTTCACCAACTTTACTATTTTATATATATATATATTTTTAAATCACAACATAAATGCAATTGTAAAACTACAAGCAATAATAGAAAATAACATGTATCCATTTAAACCAAGATTAAAATTTTGAAACAATAACTTAATACTTCTTTTAGTTTACAACACAATGTACGTCTTTCTTAACCAAGTTGCTCTCATATTCCAGTAAAATGTATTTGTGTTTTCCTCTAATAGCTACACCTGAAAGATGATTACATGTCTAGATGTTAACCATAAGGTTAGAGGATAATTAAATACATAATCATCATGATAAATCATATCATTTCTTTAACCAGATCAATCATATAATAGTTAACTACTGCATTTGCACAGTTGAACAAGGAATTCATAAGATTGGAAAGAAGTGGAAAAATAAATCAAAAATCATAAGCGCAAGACCTAAGGGCTAGACCTAATGTCTCAGGGGCTCATCACAAATGGCCTTGCTTATGTAAAAGCGCAGAGACCATAGTTTGATAAAACCATCTATAATAAAATTATGAAAGCGGGTACACAACCCTTTCTAGGGTTTGACTCCCTAAACAGTTTCCTTGTTGGCTACCACCCACTTAGGTGAAATAGGGACGATACCAAATAAAAATATACTCTTCAAGAACACACTCTAGAGAGGTTTTAAATGCCACAATTGAAAATATAAACTTTCATGTTTACCTTAAACCTAATATTAACTTCTCTTACACAATTGATAATTTTCCTTATGCATTGGTATTAAATCCATTCCATACTAAGTATAGACTATATTTGGAGGTTGGTGTTTAACATGCGACACATATTTAAGATTACCCATGGTGTATTTTCCACTACTAGTATTCCATAATGATAATTTCCTTAACAAAATCTTTTACTCTATCCTCATAATTAACGAATATCAAATCATTCTTGTAATTTAAGTTTCATGAATATCCAGTTCATTGATCAATCAAATAATAAATGTCCCAACTATAGGTTGTGTACAAAATGTACTTCATATTATAATTTCAACATTAATAGTTTTCAATATCTAGAGACCAAGTAAATCCTACTGACATCCTTCTCACATATTGCTAGAACATACTTAATGCAATCCATGAATTATCCAACAAATAACTACCATAAGGAATTTGAAGTCTAAGAGTTTATAAAATTTCCATTGATGGCTATTGTGAATTCTCAAGAATAAATAATGGCATCTACTAACCATGTTGTTGTTTGACATTGAGCTATATATAATATGTGACACATTAAAATTCATTTGACTAATGTCAACATGTGCATACTAGATTTGGTATTATTCTAAAAGAGAATTTTAACACTATCCACCTTATAGCCTTTAAGAACATTAGATTGATTAAGACACGATATGAGATTAAAATATACATAATGTAAATGATCTTCACAATAAATAAACTCAAGTACTTAAATTTATGGATTATCAAAATGCTTCTAAGTTTTTCAATTAGTCTACCTTAGATATAGAAAAGAATCTAATTTTCTAATCTTGAGTTCTTTTTGACTAATTGCTCACTAAAAAATTCAAGAAATTGAAGGATTTGAGAGAAGAAATATAAGGATAGAAATTCAAACAGCTATAGCCTCATTGGTGACCTTATATGTATTGTCTACTAGCATGAATTCATGTTAAGGAAGATTTGATCTACAAGAAGAAAATAAGTATTTGCCTCTTAAAGACTACCTTGAATAATTTATTTTGAGCACATATGTACTAATCTAGATTTAGACAACAAAATGTGCCAATGCTATAATAGCTCTTAAAATTCCAATATCTCACATAAATAAATGTTTTATTTATTATCCTACATTTAATACCTATATGCTTATAAATTGATATGGGTGGTTGGACATACAAATTTTCTTTCCAATTAATTAAAACCCCTTATTTATTGTATTGGAGGTTGAGTCTTGTAGAAGATTCTCTACTTCATAATCCCACCTTAAAGCTAATTTTTGAATTATAATGATATTGAGATGTACTCATTTGAATTATGGTTTTCTACCATATGCTCAGGGGAATATTTTCATAGAAAGGACTCCTAGACCAATTAAAAGACTATCTAGAGTTGGCAATGCCTATGACTTGTTGTAGATAGCTAGTGTCATTTCTAAACCACTATGCCCACAATGATAAATTGGACCTTTGAAATCACATAGAATCTATAGTTGCTTACTTTCATGCAAAAGTTTAGTTGTTTTGGATTAAAGAAAAAACAGGTTTTTAAGAGGCCCTAAAACCCTTTACAAAAAGATTCTAAGAGAGATATAATCAAAGTTTAACATGTATCCAAAACAAAATAGGCTGCAAGAGAAATACATTACAAATGGAAGCCAAAGAGATAGAAAAAGCCTAGATGGGCAACAAAAAAGCAACAAAGAAAATGAAACACAAAACTAACAAAACGTAGACATCAACGACAACAAAAAACAAAAACATAGACCCAATTACATGAGGCTCTTGTGGGCCTCAGCCACCTTAGCCTCAAGGACACTCATTTTTTTAGCAGTATCTTTCCTTTCTTTGTAGTCCACATTTTGAACGACTGCCTTCTTCTTCATGTTGCCATGGGTCCTTCTACTGGGTCCTTCTTCAACCCGAGTCACATCACTATCATCTCCAATGGTGACAATAGCCCTTTCTAATTGCTCCCAACTATGCACCATAGTAGCCATAACGTCAATAGTACACTTCACAATCTTGTGGTTGCTCGACATGACAACCTTAAGTGTAGCCTGGATCTTATTGTATCCATCTTCAACATTGGAGATGCAATCTTCAAACCCTTTCTTTATCTCATCAATCCCTTTACCTGCCCTTTTAATGCATTCCAACACTGACTTCTCCTCCTACATCATCCACTACCCCACATCCTTCTGATTGCTTTGATCATTCCCAATAGGGATGGCATCCATTTTACTACCTTGGGCTCTCTGATTGAGTCTAACCTCCTTTAATTCATGAAACAACTATTTAAACATTTTGAACATGTCAATTGTAGGTTCCCGGGCCATACCCAACACATTCTCATAATATTCCTTTTTATCATTAATCTCTGCACATTTTGGGTGAAGGTCCTCATGAGTCACCGCACCCACATTACCAGTCTCATGGGGTGGGGAAGGAGGGGTTTGAAGATTATCGTTGTTTGGCTCCTTTCTATCTTCTTTCTCACTCATAGAATCCTTGGGACTAACTTTGGTGGCATTGGAAGGAGGGGAGTCATTTCCTGCTGAAGTAGAAGAGGAAGAAACCACAATTTTCTTTTTTCCTTTTTTACCCTTTCCCCCAGGGGATTGGTATTCATGGGTTTCTCAAGTTTAACTTTTTTCAAAGGGGGAGGGGACTCACCTTCATAATCAAACTGAGACTCATCTTCACCCGACTCACCCACACTAGTTTCCTCTTTAGAGGAAGTATTAATATAGTCATCAAGGGTGGGAAGGGCACAAAAATTAGAATCAATAAGGACTAATAGACCTTCATACAATATGGGGAACTTAGTGGGGTTAATCTTATGGTCATTAAAATTGGCTTTTAGGGTAGACAAAAGATAAAACAATAATGACATCTTCACTCCACTACAAAAGTGATTCATGATCATAAAATGATGCCCATACTTTCTAGTATAATGACCATCTAAAGTAAGGTATTTCATAATTAACTTTAAAATATTTTGCCAGAAGAACTTGAACACCGAAATGGAATAGTAACTAGCAGACTTTTTAACAATTTTATAGCTCTTTGCTTCCTTCTTGGGAAAATCCTTCACATCTTTCTTTGTATACCCTCTATCCCTATAATATTTTATGCCATCCATGGAAAGCCTGGTAACTTGGGAAATGAGGCTTTAATCCACCAAAACTTTCCGCCTGTAGAGAATAATGGTCCCATCATTCCAATGCTTAGAAAAGTAATTCGTAACATGCTTGTTACAACCCTACAGCCTCTCGATATAAGAGGTAAAACCCCCTTTTCTTTAAAATCCTCCATAACTTATGTTCCTTCTTTAGCTTCATGTAGCTAGGAGGTTCAATCCTTTTTCTAGCGCCTCCCATCCTCAAATTCTCTCGGTCACTCTCACAACACTTGAATTGCAAAACAAGAAACAGAGTACAAAGATGACAATAATTGCCCACAAAACTTGCGAAATGAATTCACACATTATATTATGTACTCTCTGGCCACCTACCTTAATCAAAAAAGTTTTGATCTTTCTAGATTCACTCTGAGTCATTATAGCTCAAGTCATCATTAATGTTACCTCCTCGACTTTGATCATGAAGCAAATGCATCACAAGATCTGAGTCTAGCCTATCAGCATTGGTCTAGCTTAGCTGACTATTACTCGTGACTCCTTTATTAGCAAGATAGTCAGCCACCACATTAGCTTGTCTATACACATGGGATATAATGCATTTATCAAAAGTTTTAATTATATTCCTACCTTTTTTAATCCACATTCCAACATTCCAAGATGGTTTAGAGGTACCCCTTAGGTAGTTAATAATATTTTTTGAATCCCCTTCCACCCAAACACAACTAAAGTTGTGATTTTTAGCAAGGATTAAGATTTGATAAGCCCCTATGGCTTTAGCAAGATGGTTGGTCTAAATGCCCAAGGGGAGCGCCATTGCTGAAATAAAATTACCATTGTGATCTCACAACACTCCCCTGCATCCTATCGGTCTAGGGTTCCCTTTGGCTGCCCCATCAAAGTTGATTTTGGCCCACCCTTGGGGAGGTAATCTCCAACTAATGTTGGTTCTTTTGTTTAACTTAGGCCTGGCTGACTAAAAGAGATGATTTAATTCCCAAGCATTGGAAACTCTAACCTCATAATCATTAACATTTTCATTCTAATTTTGACTCTCAGTTCTCACTATAGAAAGATTTTCATTAATGGCCCTAGTAATTTTCTTGAAGACAATTTTAGGCTGAAGATAAATCTCCCTAAAAAATTTGTTATTGTGCTCTTTCCATAAACCCCATGCCAAATGAGGAAATATAGAGGACCATAAATTCTTCAAAAGATTATTCCTAGTGGGCGGTGTCCATTGATAAATAAACTCCTTAACAGACCCAAGGAAGATACAACAAAGTTCCCATTTCATAAGCACTTGGTCCCATATTTCAGTAGCATAAGAGAAATGTAGAAAGAGATGATGAACCAATTCCGCTTCCTTCAAACATAAGTAACATCTATTAGGTATGGAGAAGCCTCTCTTAGAAATATTATCCATAGTCAAGAGTTTTTTTAGGAAAAGAAGCCAAAAAAACATGTTAACCTTAGGAGTAAGACCTTTAATCCATACCTTAGACCACCAAGAATTAGGAGGATCAGCACACCAATCCACAGAGGCAACCAAAAACTTACCATTAGATGAAAATTTCCATATTAGCTCATCTTCAGATCTATTTTCTAACCCGAAGGAGTTTAAGGACAACTGCAACTGAGTAAGAGACATGTTAACAATAGAGAGGTTCACCCATTTACCTTCCTTCCAATAATTAACCACCATCAGTCCAAAAGAAGCCACACAAATGTCTCTAAAAGCCCCCAATAAAGGATTAGAAGCCAACAAACATTTCCCAATCTAGCAATCATCCCAAAAATGATTGCCACGATTAGCCTCGTCCCTATCTTTGATAATACTATTCCACAAGTGTGATCCAATAGAAATATGAGGGGAATACAAAAAATCTTGAAAGGAATGAACATTAAAGAGGTATTTTTTATGCCATAATGTATTCCATTCTCTTCTAAAATAATAGGTTTGCCAAACTTATTTAGCCAGAAGAGAAAGATTAAAAGTCTTGATACTCTGAATCCCTAGACCCCCATATTTCTAAGCTTTGCAGACACTCTCCCATGCAACCAGAGGAATTCTCTTTCTTTCCTCCACCCCAGACCAAAGGAATCTTTTATGAATTTTTTCAATAGTCTTTGCATATTTTGAAGGGATCTTGAACAAACTGAGAGCATACACTGGGAGGTTCTGAAGAGTGGCCTCAAGCAGTTGAATTTTACCAGCCTGACTAAGGAGGGTCCCCTTCTAGGCAGCCAACTTCCTCTTGAACCGGTCAATCAAAGAGAGCCAAAAAGTATCGGAAGGTTTAGGTCCCAAAGGAAGACCAAGGTAAGTTGAAGGAAGCAAACCAATCCTTCATTCAAGTATGTTAGTAATCTTCTTTTTCCTAGACTCAAGCATGTTAATAAAATAGATTAAACTCTTAGATCTATTGACCATATGTCCCGAGGCCTTATCATAGAGACTGAGGGTGGATTTAATAACTCTAGCGTCCCAAAAAAAGATCTCCTCAATAAGATTGTGGCATCCACAAACAACTGGTGAGAGAAAGTCAAGTTAGCAAAGGATGGCTTCACACCTTTTATAAATCCTTCCAACACCTATTTATGAATAAATCTTGCCAGACTTTCAGCCATGATAGTAAACAAAATTGGGGATATAAGATCTCCCTAACTTAACCCCCTTGAGGTTCTAAAAAATGAGAAGGTGACCCATTAACAATAACAGTAGTAGAAGCAGTAGAGATAAACTTCCAAATTAAACTAATGACTTTACCCAAAAATCTAAAGGCATGAAGATTTTTTTTCAAAAAATACCAATCCACCCTATCATAAGCCTTTGGAATGTCTAGCTTCAGCAAGAAACATGAAGATTTAGCCTCCATTAATGAATGAATATACTCATGAACAATAATGATGGAGTCAAGGATTTGTCTCCCTAGGATGAAGCCATTCTCTTGAGGAGAGATTAGAAGGGGCGGGATCTGCAACAACTGCAATGTGAGAACTTTGGAAGTGATTTTGTAAAAGGAATTGCACAAACTAATAGGTCTGAAAGCATCCAAAGAATTAGCTCCATGCATTTTAGGAATGAGAACAATGAAGGTTGCATTCAATTCCTTAAGCAAATACGTAGCTCCAAAAAACTCTTTAATAGCATTGAAGACATCATTTTCCACAATATCCCAGAAATGCTGAAAGAAGAACATAGGAAAACTGTTAGGGCCAGGGGCTTTATTACCATCAAATAAAAAGACAACATTTTTTATTTCCTCATTTGAGGGAATAACGACCAAGTTGCAATTCTAATCTTCAAAAAGCACCTTAGTAATAACATCTGCCAAAATACCTTGGGCATCCAGATCCAACATAGGATCTCCCTTTCAAAATTCCCCAAAAAACTCAACAACAACTTCACTAATTTCCTCTTCCTTCTATATCCTTCTACCATTTCTGACAAGGTGATCAATTCTATTAGCTTCTCTATATTTGAGAGTAGTGACATGAAAAAATCTTGTGTTTCTATCACCATCATTAAGCCATAAAGACCTTGATCTCTGCCTCCAAAAGATCTCTTCACGAGCAATGATAGTATGGTATTTAGACAAGACATCACTTTCTTTTGCAAAATTGTCACCCACATATCCTTATTTTTGTATCTTATCCTGAATAAGGTTCAACTCCACTTGAAGGGTTGATTTCTGCAAGAAAATGTCCCCAAAGATCTCCTTATTCTATTTTTTATCCATCTCCTTCACAAATCTTAGCTTTTTAGCTATACGAAACATAGTTGTACTATCAATTTGAACACTCCACCACTCCTTCACACTATTATACAAGGTACGATGGGATAACCACATCTTCTGAAATCTAAAAGGAAACTTTCTACACTACTTGCCTTTGGGTTCAGCCGTAAGGCTGATAGGATAATGATCAAAGTCAACTCTAATCATAGAATTCAAAGAGAAAGAGTAATGTTGAAGCCATTCTATAGAAATTAAGGTCCTATCCAATCTAACTTGAATCGAATCAACCCCAACTCTACAATTTGACAAAGTGAAAGAGGCTCCATTTAAGTCAAGATCAATAAGGCACTGATCATTGATAAAATCAGCCATATCCTATTTTCTATCAAGCTGTATTTGAGAACCCCCAAATTTCTCAGCCTTCTGGAGAGGAGTGATGAAATATTCAATAACAAGCCAAGGGATATTGGGATGGTTATAGTGAAAAGAAGAAAGTCTGGCCCAAAATTTTCTCCTAGAGACTTTGTTGTTAGGCACATAAATATTAAATAATATCCAAGAAAAACAATCCCTAGTATGTTTAAACTATTGGAATCAAAGAACACTTAGAGGTGGGGGTGAATCAATGTTCTACCAGAATGATCAATTTTAACGTTATTAAAACATGCATTCACCAACTAGTAAACCGGTACGTATAAGATTGAAAAAAGTAAAGCAACCAATAAGCCAATCACACAAATGAATACCATACCACATAGAATTATACATGGAAAACCTCAAAGAGGAAAAATCATGGTGGGATTTGTGACCCATAATATCAATCCACTGGCCATATGAAAAGATATTATAGAATATAGGGGCCTGCACATGCAGGAAGGCTTACAGCCTTGAGCACACTGCTTAATCACAAAAGGAGCCTCATTGACTACATACAAATCCATACTACAATCTAGAGAAATGAGTGAACTACAAAGATAGCATCTCCTATGCCTGAATATAGTTCCAGGTAAGCTTTGTCTGTTCCAGTCTGAATCCCTAAACCCTTACTGGAATAACCTCTTACATAAATATCCTCACATACATGATCTCTCTTACATATTTCACATTACAAAAAAACATCATCACATTCTCCTATCCTTTTTCTGTTCCAAAATGATCTAATCAACTAACCTATATACCCTTACAATTCATCATGCCTTATGTCGGCTTACAAAGATAATTACAAAATCAATATATATGTCGGCTTAATAACATATATACATAAATATTAAAATCAATTTCTGATGTCGGATCTCCCAAAATGATGTTGGCCTCTAATACTGATAACTTGATGAAGTCATGTCAGCCTGCAATGCCAGTAACCAAATAATTCTTTCCAACCGGTGAAGATACTCACCGATGCCAGTGCCGGTGTCGGTATCGGTGAAGTATCTGCCAATAATCAACCAAGCCAAAATGTGAAAGACAAAAAATGTTGCCATCAATGACAACATATTGAAACTAATCAAATGAGTGTCAATTGCCAACAATCTCCCCCTTTGGCATTGATGGCAACACTCATGTGAAAAACGATAATGGTTTCCATCTATCGGTTTCATCCTGAGACTGCTCCCCCTGAGATGAATATCCATATGAGATCATGATCAATACAAAATACTCCATAGCTCCATATCTCCCAATGCTAAGAATATTTTTTTCACCTATACTCCCACTTTGACATCAATGCCAAAAAAAATACCAAAAATAGGGACGAAGAATGAAAGACTATACAAAGAATGTCCCAAATTTACCTTACTGGAGCTAAATATATTTGAAAATTTCTGGATAGGCTTTCTCCAAAAGCTCTAGATAGGTATCCCAACCTCATTTGAGTGTGTCGGAAACAGATAAAATTCTATTAAGCATATGGACATATGACTCTTTATCCTTAAGTTTTGTTAGTGTGGGCTTACCAACCATATCAATACACTCCTTCTTATGTACACTTAATGATTCCAATCGGGGACTCACCAATCCTCTAAGACCTCTAGATCTCCTTATGATTTTATCTTTATCCCTTTTAAGAGCTGAAACTTGAGCTTCCAATACCAAAATCTAACCATCAATAGATGTAGTCAAGGAATTTGAGCCATCAAAAGAATTATACCTACAATCATCTCTTGAGTATCCTTAATCCTTTTATCAACATTTGATGTAAGTAAATGTGTGTTGCAACATACTCTAAAAATATTAGTACACTGCCTCAAAGCATTATCAATCAACTTTAGCTTATCATTAATCTCCTTCTTCTCCGACTCAATCATTTGATCAAATGTTGCTCTCTTGGCCTGTGTAAACCTCTCCAGTGCCTGTCGCTTTGATACATGTTGTAAAGATTGAAAGTCCTTTGAAATATGCTTTGTGATTATTTTAATCTTTTCAGATGGGCTTGCTTTTTTGTCAAATTTGCATTCTAGGAAAAGTCTCTTCAAAATAGGGATTGACTGATCAATAACTCCTTTGTCCATAGATCCTTCCTTCATCATCTTATGTGCAGCCATCATCATGAGATCAGTAGAACTCATCTCAGTAATGCTTTTATGTTCAACCTGTGAGGTGTCGATTGACAATAATGATGGGCTCACTACTGGTTCCCTGCCAGATTCCTCTTTCTTCTTCTCTGATGGTTTAACTTTTATATCTTCCTCTCTTGCACCAGTGGTTTCACCACTTGGTGCAGTATTAGTTATTGTCGGTTCCTCCTTATGAATTGTGACTTCAACCTGTACATTCGGATTTGGAGGACTATTGTCCTCAACATTAGTAATCTGTACACTTGCAACCTTTACACTCTCTAATTCTATCGATATATCAACATTTGTGTCTTGTACATTAGTTTCTATCAAGGGCTCTATATCCAATATCTTAATATCCTTCAAAACTATCGATGTGGTACCCACTATACCTTTACCTTTCCCTTCAACTGGGATGTCTATAGTATCTATTTTAGCTTTCGGTGAAGTATAAAAACCAGGGTTTGCAACAAAGAATTGAACACATGCCTTGTGGGTCTCAGTGACTATCTCATTAACCCTTCCTAACATAAGACTTACTATCTTATTCTTGTTGTGAAAGATATTCCTATCTGCAACCTCAAGAGTCCTATCCAACTCCTTTGGAGTAATGGATGCATAAGTAGATAACAACCCTTGAATCTTTATATGCTTGTCCTCCTTCATTGCTAATAATCTTCTAGCATCTAATTTGTCATATAACTGTGCTGGTATTTGATTCTCACTTTCTAACAAGGCTTTCTTATATATGTCCAAATACAATAAAATAGTTTCATCAACTTCTCTTTGTTCATCATCATCCAAATGCTCATAATTAAATTGTACATTCTTCAACATACCGTCCTTAGCTATTTCATCAACCAATTCTGGACAAGTCTTGGGTGGAATAATACTTACATTACTTGTAACAAGTGTTAGATCAATGTCATCCATCTTCTTTATTCTTTCAGTACCAGATGGGTTAGAATGTGTTTTCTTTGGAGCTTTCTTTTATGTTGGTACCCCGATGGTAACTTTTGTAACCGGTTGCTTCCTAGCTTCTACCTTAGATTCCTCACTTTTCTTCCTCAATACCTTCTTGAATGCTAAGAGTGTGTTATCATCAGGTCCAGATTTTGATTGAATAGGCTCAATAAATATTTTAGGCTCTCTCCCCTTCCTTCTTTTTTTAGGAACAACATTAATTAATGCCTTGATATCCTGAGATACCTATTCCACAAATTTACTTACCTTACCCTAATGTTTCTCCCTCTTCTTCTGGTTAAACTCGGTTTCAACATCTTGCTTTTTCTGTTTAGCAGTACCAAAGGATTTATCAGTTTCATTAATAGGTGCATCAATAAACAACTATGCATAAGCATCTAGAATCTGTACATCAACTTCATAACCCATCTCTTCAATCCATATCTTCTGGGGCTTGACAGCTTCCATCAAACTTGCATCCTTCTTAACCATGAAGCATATCTCAATTGAGTATTTCTCAACAATTTTCTTTGGAACCCTCTCCCTAGAATTCATAGCCTTTTGGAATGCCTTGAAGTAACCCCAAACTTTTTCATCTCACTCACTACCCAAACTCGCAATAGATTATTCCAGTATCCATCCTACCGAGATATCAAATGCCCATTGTCTCTTCCCAAAACTAGGAGTTTTATTAATGAAAAATAACATCAAACAAACAATAAGATTTCCATACCAGAATGTTCCCTTCTTCTCTCCTATGATCTTCCCTATCTTAATTAACAACTCATCTAACATCCATCAACAAAGATCTAACTTCTCATTTTCCCTCATCATCTTATGTGTTGCATAAATGCGAGAGCTAAAAATTGAATTTAGACGGTTTGACTAAGTTACCTTGTAACCAATAATCGTGCTTTTGAATCTGATGTCTTTGTCGGTGATAGTGCTAACCCTCATTGATCACTTGTTTGATGTTGTGCCGGCAATTTTGTTGACATGATCATTAGAAACCTTCTTCTCTGGACGTTATCCAACCTGCAGCAAACCGATGATGGCTCTGATGGTCTCCTTTGAGATCTTATACAGTCTATCCAACTAGATGAATTCTCCATGCACTCTTCTTAGAACATAACTGACAATCTCATCCTCAAATTGAGGAATATCCAGAATGTCGGTAAACCCTAGATCCTCAATATGTTGATACTCGGGCTTAATCTTTCCAGAATCTCCCATCAACTTTTTCATATACATGCTCTTAATATCACTGGTTCCCAAATCCTCAATATGATAGTGAATGTAAGCTCTGACATCTTCAACATATACGACTCCTTCTGGGACATAGGAAAAAGCACCAACCCAATCATCCAAGGTGGCAATATATGGACATCCTTTGAAAGTTGGCCTAGGATGGTCCTTGACCTCAACAATAGTAGGATTTGCAATAAAAGTTGGTGTAGAGGATGACCCTACTTCCATGATGAAAGAAAAATACATGTGAATAGTTATTGGTGAAACCCTAAAGAACTCTTCTAATCACTGGTGAAATCACTCAAGAAGATATCGATCGCATTGAATTGCTCTGAATCACTCTAAATGCAAAGTGATTAGAAATGAAGTGGATTCAACCTTTTAACCTCCAAGAAACCCCAATCCGTCATTGATATGAATGACTTCCGATGCAATATACCGAATCTTGGTCTAACATCTCTATGCCAGATAATCATTTCCAATGTCTTGAACATCTTCCAGAACCTCTTCCCGAGGCATAAGCAATATTGTCATGAAATTTCCCTACCCCTAAGGCATCTGCATCAATTACTAGATGAGCTTCCTGCCAGTGTAGGAGTAACCTCCTCTACCAGTTGAGTAACCAGTGCATTTCCATCTGTTGATTGATCATCTGACTTCCTGACCCATTTCTTGATATGATCATGCCGGATTTCATTAACCTTCTCTTTTCCTTTATCACTTGATCCATCATTGTTAACCAGTGGATTTTTGCTTCTACGAAACTTAGCTATGTGTCCAACCTCATTGCATGCATAACATGTAACATTGTTCTTTTGAATTGATTTGCTAAAACTGGTATAATTGCTTGACTCGCATTGATTAGCCATATGTCCAAATTTTCTACATGCATAACATTTAACATTCATTCTGCAATCTTTTGTCTTATGACCATACTTATTACATTTAGAACATTGACCAGGAGCAAAATTATAGTTCTAATTTTCTTTATTTCTACATTGCCTAGCCATGTGACCAAATTTATTACAAACAAAACATCTACCATTAAATTTGGAAGCATTAAGCTTCCTTACTAGTGCCTTCTGGTTTTGATCTTCATTTGCAGTACCGGAGCTCTGACCTTGTTCAAATCCAAGTCCACTAGAATCTCCATTTTGTCTTTGAATTTTCAATAACTCATCAAGCTGTGCTAAACTAACCTTGAATTTTTCTTTGTACTCACTTGCAACAGTCAGATCATCTCTCAGAGTTATCATTTGTCTCTCAAGTTCTTGTTCATTACTAAGGGATTGTACTAAATCTGTTCTCAACATCTCATTTTCATGAACCAAATGGATTTATTCTTCAAATTTTTCTTTCACAGATATTGCAAGATTTTCTTCCTTCTTCTTTCCGTCTTGAATCTCCTTTGAAATCCTCATAGTTAAGGCTTGCATTTCATTCCTCATGACCATGTTCTCCTAACTCAGCTTCTGACATTTTTCATTAAGGGCATCTTTCTCTTCATTATCCTGATTTTACAAAAGTTCCTTCCTACAAATTTGAACAAATGACAGCCTCTCCTCTAGGATAAGAATGAATTCCTGAGCAGAATTCAATTAATCTTGTAACTTCAAGTTCTTCATCCTTTCAGCATCATAATCTTCAAGTGCTACCTCAAGTTTCTTTTCCAAACTCGTATCCATGGATTTGGGATTCATGATCTTCCTCAATCTGTTAAACTTCCTCCGAGGCACAAGGCTCTAAGACCAATTGTTGGAATCTAAGAACATTGAGAGGGGGGGGGGTGTGAATCAGTGTTCTACCAGAATGATCAATTTTAACCTTATTAAAACATGCATTCACCAACCAGTAAACCAATACATATAAGATTGAAAGAAGTAAAGCAACCAATAATCCAATCACATAAATGAATACCATAACACAAAGAATTATACATGGAAAACCTAAAAGAGGAAAAACCACGGTGGGATTTGTGACCCACAATATCAATCCATTGGCCATATGAAAAGATATTACAGAATATAGGGGCCTGCACATGTAGGAAGGCTTACAGCTTAGAGCACACTACTCAATCACAAAAGGAGCCCCACAGACTACATACAAATCCAAACTACAATCGGGAGAAATGAGTGAACTACAAAGATAACATCTCCTATGCCTGAATACAGTTCCGGTTAAGCTCTGTCTATTCCAGTCTAAATCCCTAAACCCGTACTGGAATAACCTCTTACATAAATGTCCTCATATACATGATCTCTCTTACATATTTTGCATTACAAAAAAACATCATCACAATCTCCTATCCTTTTTCTTTTTCAAAATGATCTAATCAACTCACCTATATACCCTTACAATCCATAATGCCTTATGTCGGCTTACAAAGATAACTACAAAATGAATATATATGTCAACTCAATAACATATATACATAAATATCAAAATCAATTGCCGATACCAGATCTCCCAAAATGATGTCATCCTCCAATACTGATAACCTAATGAAGTAATAACGGCCTACAATGCCGGTAACCAAAGAATACTAGTGAAGATACCTGCTAGTACCGATGTCGGTGAAGTGTCTACCGGTAATCAACCAAACCAAAATATGAAAGCCAGAACATGTTTCCATCAATGACAACATATTGAAACCAATCAAATGAGTGTCAATTGCCAAACATAAACAATGTAGCAACATGGTTATCATCATGACAAAGAGGAACACCTTGAATAAAATGAGAATTCCACAAAGTGGCGGCTCCTCTAGAAGCCCCATCAGAACTACTTCCTTGAGACTCACAAAATTTGAAAAACTTGATTTTCTCCACTCTTTCTTTAGAAATTTTAGTCTCTTGAATAAGAAAAATGTCCGATCTATGATCCCTAGCCAAATTGCGAACTATGTCCTATTTATGACAACTATTCATACCTCTAATATTCCAAGATAAAATCTTCATTTCTTACTAGGAGAGTCAAAAAGACTTTCTTGGATCGTCTTATGTGACCCATCCACAATGTTTTGCATACACTCCTACTCTCTTTTCCACCTATTAGATTTCCTACCTATGCTCTGAGGAGGTCCACAATCCACTCTGACTATGTTACGATAAGTAACATGAGCACCAGGTTTCTGTTGTGTTTTCTTCTTCTTCTTTTCCACTTTAGTAAAGTTCATGTCATCGTCAAACTCAATCTTCTCCAGACTTGTATTCTCTTTTTCCTTAGGGGATTGCATCGAATATGGAATGACCATAATCTGGTCCAAATCAGAATGAACTCCATTATAATTTTGAGATGAAGAATTACCCAGAGTGGGGGTCTTAAGCAACACTGAAAGAATATTTCCAAAAGAAGAGCCCAAAACTAGTGAAGATTGATGGTCCTTGAAAGTACAGATAGGGTTCGCCCCTTCCCCTTCAACCTCACTTCTAGTACTAGGATAAATGCATCTCGATCCAACATCATTCAAGTTCATTTCTCCCTCCTCCAAATCATCTTCCATATCTTCCTCCTCAATATCAGCCATCTCGACAACTCTCACAATATTTTCTTCTTCCCTCTATACCGAGGTATTACATCAATCATCTTCCTAGTCCTCCTCCTTCGTCTCACTATTCTGCACTTCCTGTATAGTTTTTGTACCGTTTTCCTCTTGACCTTTCTCCTCAGTGCCAATAATATGCTCAAAATGATGATCATTCTCTCTGACATTGCTATCCCTTTGGACCTCATTAGGCTTATTAGGCATCTTGTTATCTCCTCTAACATTGCTATCCATATGAACTTGTTATTCTCCTTACTACCCTGATCCCCATTCAGTGCTTGCTTAGGCTTCCAAATCCTAGGGCCTTTATTACCATTTTCATCTTTCTTACTGTTCTGAGGGCATCCTTTTGCCCAATGTCCAACCTTCTTGCACAAGAAACAGACAAAAGGAAGCGATTCATATTCAATGACTTGGAACAACGATCCCATCTTCGAAATGAGTTCAAATGAGGAAGGAAGATCCTTAGATCTGCTAACCCCCACACATATCCTAGCATAAATAATTCTTTTCCTTGCGGCCATCATAAGGTCAATCGAAAGCACCTCTCCGAACACTCCAACAATAACCTTAAAAATGTCTTCATTCCAATATTCTAAAGGGAGCCCTGTGATTTTCACCCATATAGGAACTGTATCAAAAAGGCATCTGGCATATCCATATTAGTAGCCCATTTTTTTAGGGTTAAGGAAGGTCTTCCCATGACTCATGTTCCCTTACAAAGGATCATCGGGATATCTTCAGCACATGAGACACAAAGGAGAAAAAACCCCGCAGAAGAGCAAAGATATCAATCTGTCCTATAATCTTATATCTTCGACTTACAAATACCCTTACCACATCAATGTTAGGTCTGGGCCCAGAAAATTTCCCAACAAGGATAAACCCCATAATAGCAATATTATGGTCTATCACTTGATCCGGAATCGAAAGAGTCACCTTACCACTAATCTTATCACAAATGACAAAGACAGGGGGAAAGGAAGACTTCCAAGTCAGTTTGACTCCAAACAAAGATGCCCAGCAATTCCCCGTAGCACCAGCAAGAAAAGCATGCTTAGTGGCCCCCATGACAAGTTGATTCAATTGAGGATAATGTGAGGAGACCCTATCATGAGGGCCCTCCTTAGAAGGTACCTTCCTAGTGGCCCCTCCTCAGAAGGCACCTTCCTAGTGGCCCCGTCACCTAATTCCACCTAAAACCCAATACCCGGGTCCCCACCATCTTGAGATTGAGCATCTCCCTGTTTATCCGAACCGCCAGTAGGTAAAGAGGATGGATCACCAGCTCCCTGAAGCCCCAGCGGAGAACCACCAGCAGCAGCAACCACTTCAACCCTACCAAGACCACCCTGAAACCCTCGCTCCATGAAAACCCCTTATTTCTGCAAAAGTTTAGTTGTTTATTTATTTGTTTATTATTATTATTATTAATGGATAAACTCTATATATTTTAATTTTCTTTCTCGGATACAAAATCTGTCACCGGCCCGAGGTTTTCTATTTTATAATGAATGTCCATGTTTATCTGGCTTTCCCGGCCCAATGGTCAACTTGCTTAGCCAGATTGCTAGATATTAATTTTGTGGGAAAAGCATTTTCTGCTTCATTGATATTGAGTTCCACCATTCAAATTGATGGCACATTTCACTGTTAAAACCTGCACCATAAAACTTTTCTCTCTCTGAATTTCTCCTCTTCTAACTCCTTTGACCTTTATTCCAATTTTCTCTGAACTTTTTGTCTTTTATTCATGTATTAATATTTTGAATAAGGGTCATCATGTTTTATCAAGCTTCCATCCAGTCTTTGTGCTTTCAATACGGATCAATTTATTTTATGTTTCAGTGAACAACAAAAGAAAACTATTCTAAATACGAAAACAAACATTATTTATTATAGGATTTTAAAAGAAATCTCAAACAAATGCATTCGGCACGCGTAAACCCAAATTATTTACCAGAGTCTTCTCGACCTGTGCCAAAATTATTTTCTTAGAAATAGGGTGTCAACAGGCATTCAAGCATAATGGTAGGATAGTCTTATAACTATCCTCTACTATTTGTATCCTCTACTATTTGTTGACTCTGATGAATATATCATTTCTTGGAAGTGATAGGTGTTCATCATAAGTAGCCGTCTTTGTAATAATAGTATCGGTATCATACGTTAAGGTGGATACCCTTTTTCATATGCGAATATATAATTCGATATAAATAGGTTAAAATTCATATAAATTTTTAATAAATCCATTTTGAATTAAACTTACATATTCTCCTTACTTGAGTAATACTTCTAGAGTGATGAAACACAAATAATGCTCGACCATTACTATTAGTCTTCCTTCAAAATAACAAGACAAGAAAAAGTAAGAAAATTACTTGCCTCAACTCCACAAGTTTCGTTTCCCACAACTCGCTTTTTCCAAGTCTAAGGTCAAATCACACTTAATCAAAATTGTCAGTAGAACATAACATCATAGTCAAAGCAACATGAACTTATATTCATCACATGACACCAAATGTTTCTATTCACTTCATTCATTATATAAAAATCACCATACATTATCCTTGTAAATATTTTTTCATTCTACATTAATATAGTATATCAAATAAGTCATCTTTTCATTTTCCACTTTACCTTTAAGTATAAATATTTTTTATAAGCATGATTAGACTATTTTACACTTGCAACATAATCATAGTGAAGGTCTAATCATAACCTAGATGTCGACATCATTCTAGAACCAATTAAAATACCTCAAAGTAGCACCAAAATAGATGCAATCAATGTCCATATATATGTGGGGTCTGACAGTTATAGTAGAAACATTCCTCACTTTATGTTAGTTAACAGATTTTTCTTTCCTAAATAACCTTGAAATCAACTTTGTAAGCCTAGAGATCAAAGAGAGATAAGCAACTAACTGTTGGAGAAATAACTCATTAAATCAGTAATTTTCCTCTAAATTTGGAGGTACAACTCCCTCTTATGATATAATTAAATTTTGTGGTGTGCTTTTTACCAAAAGGTAAGAAAGGTAGGGAAACATTTGTTCATCACTATAAAACAAATGCGATTTAGAAATACATTCAAGATGATAACCTAAAGGATATCATGAAAAAATCTAAACTGAAAAATTTATATGATTATGACTACAAGCATGATCAAATAATAGTTAGGAAAGAAGCATACAACATAAATGGCACATCGCAAAGAATGTTTCATCAAACCCTACATAAACTCACATATTCACTACAAAATTCAAATGCTTTTCATTCATATTCATATTCTAAAACATAAAACTATTTCAAATCATCATAAGATAACTAAAAACAAAAATGATCTCCCAAATATTGGTCAAGTCTCACTCATATGTCAAAAAATTAAACAATTGTATAAACCATGAATTTAGTAATTTCCTAAAAAAATTAAATATAAGATTCCCTATATTCAATCAAATTTTGACTACTATTTATGTAAAATTTATATAAGATATATACTAAAGTTATATAATCTAAAATCTATCTCAAGTTAGATATTCAAATGTATCATAAGGCGAAGAGGTAAACTAGGCTAAATGTGGTAAAAATGCAAACCAACCTCAATCAAAACAAAGATAGAATGTAATATTAATGAAAAACAATCTAAATCATAAAAATAACCAAACTCAATAGCAATGTAAATCAATTTAAATAAACATATCTACTGAATGTAAACCAACTTAACTAAACACATGTATCATTAAAATGACAATGATCAAAATATTGCAAGACAAGAAAATATACACAGAATAAATAAGCATATAAAGTTTATTAGGAATGTAGATTGGAAGCATATAACTTGTGACTTTAAAAGTTTTGTAATGAAATAAATTTCACAAAAGAGGAACATAATATAAAATATTTTGCAAATACTTTCAATAACAGCTAACAATAACAAGCCACTTTGAGGGAGAAAACCTCCAAATATATCGAAAGAGAACACAATTCACAATCTGGTGTTCTACTCATTACCTTTTTTATATATGCCTTATTTATACCTTTAATATCACCATGGCTAACTTATATACCATAATCTAATACTTGGACCAGCCTAAATAAACCGGATAATAATCTAATAATGATCACATGACTTATTTAAGAGTTAAGGTAGCCACAAGATGACCACTCATAGCCTATTACACACTATAAGATTAAGGATATAAAAAATAGTATATCTCAAAGTTGGCATTTCTTTTTTAGATGATAGAAATGCTATATTGTCACAAGATTAACTAGAACTTTTAATACTTGATTCTTGACACCCTTTTCAGGATATGTAAATCCATCTCCAAGTACATAGAAACATTGTATTCCTCTACTAAGATTGAAACATAACTTCTCATAGTTGAGAAATTTATTATTTGGATTTAGAAATTCCCACATCAATTCCTTAATGAATTGATCGGCGAGGCAATTGATGTGACATAATGCATCATCTTCTAAGCATTCAGGATGATCCCTCATATATGAGGAAATGGCTGAGGCAGTTTGTCCATGGAGTTTTTCATCCTTTAATACAACAAGAGATGTGTTAATATTGAAGGTATAAAAACATAAATTCATATATGTAATGGTTAAATTAAGTAAAATAAGAAAAAAGCCTGAAAATCTTGTGCATCATCTGCTAAGCGTAAAGATAGCCAAATGAGCTCACACAATCTTGATCGATTTTGGAATATCTTCTCAATATCACTGTCTGCTAAAATGGTGGTTAAGAGGATAGAGTGCATTGAAATTGGTCCAATTGCTGCACTTGTTTTAGCAATATTTATGTACTCATTATAGGTTGGAACATATCCACTTTTATTCCATCATGCTTGTTGTAAATTAGCTTTAGCATAATCTGCCCACTAAAACATAATATATTTTAAAAGTTAAATTTATTTCATAATTTTATTCAATGATCTATGCATTTTTGTTTCAACTTAAAATATGATGACAATGAACTTTTCCATATAAAAAGAAACATTACTATTGTGTAAACAAAAACCTTACTTTGTAAAAGTTCAATAACTTAAATTTATGTGTGCAATGACCCACTAAAATTCTTATTAGTGTCAAATATTTAATCTAATCAATTTTTTATTTTATTTTCCTAAATAATGCATGGATAAAAAATAAAATTTTGAAAATATTTTTTCTAAAGAAGTATACATACTGCTTTTGCCAGAAATTGTGTCATATCATGCCCTTGCTTTTTAGTGGCATCACTTGACAATTCATTAATTGTTTTAGAAACAAATTCCACAATATCCTTGAAATTGTTTGGAAAATTTTGTATAAGTGAAACATTCCAACCTTGAATAATGACCTCAACAACAAGCTCAACTTGTTCAAGAGTTAAGTAGTCATCAAAAAGGTCATCGAGTATAGTGGCAAGGGTTGTTGCTTTCACCACAGCAATTCTGGTACTACCAAACTCCATCTCATCTACAACACTAATTCCCATCAAAAGGTACTCAATTGTACGCTCTCTGAGTGCTATCATTTTTGAGATCCCATAATTTCGCCACCGACTGCATAAAGTTAATCGATTTAGAATTTTTTAATAAATTTTAAAAATTGAAAAAATTAAGCATTATAAATTATAATTTCAAAATAAATCATTATGTGAAAATTTGGGACGACACCAAGGCTTTTTTACAAAACCATATTCATTATCTTGATGGTGTATAAATTATGGATGGTTCTAATTAGCCATTGTAGACATGGCACTATAATAATATTTTCATGGGAAATTGATTTGTAAGATTCACTTTTATATCCTATTTAAAACATATTTTTTCAATAATTTTATTTTAGGAGGCCATCATTCATGCAAATTACTATGGTTTAATGGGTACACAAATCAAAAAGTGGATATTTGTTGTTGATTAATGTATTATAATAAGTTCCTTCACCATATTTAACATGATATATGATTTTTGCTACTACCACATCTCATGGTGATATTTGTCAAATCTAGTAGTATATTTTTTTAATTTTATCAACATTATAAAGAGAAGACATATTGCATAGAGTGGTCATATAATATATTTAAATCTAACTAAATAACACTCAACAAATGACTCTATGACACCAAGAGTTATGGCTAAGCCCAATTAATAGCTTTAGAAATTTTACATTATAGAATTTTCATTGGTATCTATCTACACTTTCTCCAAATTCCCTATTCATTTTCTTTCTAATATAAGGCAGAATATTGGAAATATGTTTTGAAGTTTTTTTTCATTCTCATTAAATATAAAATGTTCTTTCTTTAATTCTTTTCCTTCCATTTTCCTTCATAAGTGGTCATAGAAAGTCACGATATTTAATTTATTTGTTTCTAACAATGTGGTTGTTGAAACTTGAAGCTAGGCTATTATTAATCACTTACAAAAGTATAAATTTTTTCATTTTTTTTTCTTATCATCCTTAAGAAGTTGAATTGTATTATTTAATCTAAAAATCTATATACTTTATGTATGAATCAATCTAGTTGATGGTGATAATTACCTAGAAAGTGTCTTCATCTCTATCTTGTATACACATTGCAATATATTGAAATTTAATTTTGCTAGCTCCAAAATCTTCACATCCTTCAACCGGAAGAAAATAGAAAAAAAAAATTATATTTCAATTAATCCATATTAAATCTTTTAAAATTTCTAACTGTAGAAAAATATTTTTGTAACAATACTTTTACAAACTCTACTTGAACTCATCTAATTCATAGATTTCTATGAAATTTTGAGCCTCCCATATGATAAACTGTCCATTTTCATCTTTGAAATTTTCCAGTACGTCTTTTCGTAATAGATCACAAATTAAAAAAACAATTAACTAAGTGAAGTTATTGAAAGAACGGATTTTTAAAAAATGTAAAAAAAATAAAACTGTTCAGAAGATTATTTTTCAAATTAATTATATATATAATTGAATTCACATTCAATGATCTATTATCAGAAAAAGGATAAAAAATCATTAAATAAAAGATCCTTAGATTAAAAACATAGACACTCAATAACAAAACAAATCTTTTAAATACTACATGAATTATGAAAGACTAATGCATGTAAAAGCAACTTAGAAGTACATTTGAGTTATTTGGGTACTGGAATCTAAGTAGTCTGAGTCCTAAAGTTGTAGCATTCAAATTCCTGCTACAACTTTAAGACTCAGACTACTTAGATTCCAGTACCCAAATAACTCAAATGTACTTCTAAGTTGCTTTTACACTTTCAGATCCTTCTCCTATGCCCACACTTTTATCTCAACATCTGTATTTTTTTTTTATCAATAAAGACAGAGCCAAAAAAATGTATATTAAGAAAAAGTTACTTTTTACAAAATTAAGTAAAATTAGTCCTTGTTGATCAGGATAAAGGCTAAAGCCATAAAAACGAAACAGTTTATGATCACCATGAACAAAATGAAAGACTTCTATCAGCCTCTTAAGACTAGAAAGTTTCTGTCTATACTGAACTTGAAGACAAGGAAGAGCACAAGTAAGCATATCGCTCAAAGTTTGAAAAAATTCAACTTACAAGATTGTTAATGTTAAAATAAAATATATGTGGACCAATTTATAAGCCAAATAAAATACATCTGGACCAATTTATAATCCAAATTTAAGAGATGAGAAATTTAACAAACCCATAAACATAAACGTAATCAAGAGCTGCTTTTATTTCATCCTGAAAAAATCGATCTATTCCGAGGCATTGCAATGCATCGACCATCTCAAGTCGGTCGATCAGATCGCTGCCATCAACTCCACTCTGCATTTCATTCAACAAGATTTTGACTTGTTTAACCAGTGTTTCAGCACGTTCACGGTATTCAGAACCCTGTAATATAAAATTAACAATCAGCTATGAAGAAATTTTTTACCAAAACGTCGAAGTACAAAAGAAAAAACTATGATGGGAGTAGAAATAATAATATGTAAGAAGTTTACGGAAATATGGTGTTTCCATAGATTGCACAAAATCGTCATCCCAGTGATTAAAAGCATTATCTGGTATAGAAGAAACGACATCTCCCTTCAAATTAGACATTTCAGAAACTCTCCAAAATAATTGAGCCCACAAAAATAAACTTAAGAGCTATTGTAGGTTGTTTGTAGGCTGGACCTTAATGCAGCTATTTATAATGGAGTATATATCAGTATGCAAGTTATTCCAAAAGAGGGGTGAGTACCAATTTCAAGTCAGAATAACGTGAAGTTTGCTGTGTGGGTCTGAAGCATTAAACTCCATATTGTAGTAAAGAAGAATTCAATATTGTCTGCGTCTTGTTCTTAAACAGATACAGAGAATCAAACTCTACAAACAGAAAAACTGATATTAATGTGGTCGTAAGATATTGATCGTAAAGAGATAAGGATTGATATAATCAATATTTAATTCTTATCTTCATTTATTTATTAGTAAGCATTTATTGTATTCCATTTTTTTATTGTTTTAGTCCATCATTGTATTGAATTAATGAAAAATAATAATTTAAAAAGAAGGGCAGCACAAAGGCTGTCTGAATAGTAATCTTATTTTATTTTATTTTTTTCAATAAAAGTGGACATGCCACTAAACTAATTTTTATTAATATAATTTTGTTTTACAACAGGTTCAAAGAGCATATCGGCAGGAAAGAACCCGCAAGAAAACCTCGATCGCGACCCTAAAAAGCAAAAACTAAAATAACCTGAATACCCCATATACAAGATCAACCCACCCATTACAAAGCTTTAGAGATGTACAAAAATGAAATTTTATTTATCTTTTATATAAACTATATTTAATGCACTAAATCTTTTAGATTATTTGTCAAGTCAATATATGACATGAATGATATAAACACTATTATGTACCTCACAAGAAAATTATATTTTTTATTTTAACATTATGTTGATTCCTTGAATGACATTTTTTTATGCCATTGAAATCTATACAATTAATATAAAATCTCTTAAAAATTCTTTAGATACTATTAATAAATTGAGTGACATGAGCATCATAATAAATTGCATTGTTGACTTTAAAATAAGTTTGTCTTCTTGAATGACATTTCTTATTTCAATGAAATTTAAACATTAGATATGAACAAATAAAATTTAATATTATCTTAGATAATAACTATATTTCCTAATACTTTCAAGAAGTTGAAATGTTAAATTTGCTTTGATAGGATTTTGTATTATTTTTCTTGGAAACTTGTTGAGATTTATAAGTCTTGGATGTTAGAGTTGGTCAAGTCTTCGCTGTTAGAGTTGGTAAACTCTATGAATCTATGCTCATGAATATCACACATACTTTGCAAAGATTGATTGTGTCCAAATGTAATTGACTAGTCTAACTACAATTATCAATGACTCTATCCTATATGCAACAATTATATGTAGGAACATGATGCAATGCATCTCTTGTTTGTATGTGTCTTCATTTCATCCATTGTTTAGTTTAGGATAAAATTATTAGTGTGATTTTAAATCTTTCTTCCAAATTGTAAAATATTATATTTTAAATTTAATATTATAAAATAGACATTTTGATCTGACATGAGCTCGCAGATCACCTTTCCCTCTATACTTGTCGAACCTCAGAGTTTCAAAATGCAAGGGAAAAGGTGGCATGTATAACTTTCTATCAAAAATATATGGATGGAGGTCCTCCATTGTATAGCTCTTTTCGTCATTAACTGTTTGCATACTGGTCATCTTCTTCTGAAGATTTTCCATTTTGTTGAGTTAGGATCTCGGTTTGCATCAATTATGTACTAACTTGATAGGTATTTCCCACAAAAGGGATAGTGTTGGAGTATCTTGGAGCTTGCTGAAATATGGACTGACCATGTAATTGTGCACCATAACTCCCACCAGGTGGTGTAAAGTATGTAAATTATGTATTAACATTTAGTTGAGTTGCTCGCTAGTTGTCCCTTGATTCACATTTTGGCCATTGTAGGTGGATCCAACTGAAACTGAAGGTTGAGTTATACTTTCTGAAGTAGTGTTTTGAGCTATTATAGCTTGCATTGTTACACTGGGTGTTGTCTGAGATGTAACATTAGTACTTGTTGATGCCACTATTGACAGTGATGAAGTTGTAGTCACTTGAGTATTTTGAGATGCACTTTGGGTTGATGTAGCAAGTGTTGCTTGAGTGTGTGTAACAGTAGGCGCTCGAGGAACATTTTTATTCAATATCACACCTGGCAGCAATATAGCTAAAATGTCCACCCCTGGAGGTAACTTGGCCCCATTTTGGACTAAAAGTGAGAGATATCTATCTCTATCATTGTTGATGAGGCCGTTGAGGATCATAAGCATTGTTGGGTCTTGTTGGGCGACTCCCAATTCTTCTTTTGTCAGATTATGTTGTATTTCATCAATGGAAGGTATCCTATTTGTGTTTGTTGATAAGGTTGTAGGTCTCCAACTCGGTGTTTGTTGATTTGTGGACAAGTTCATATTCCATGTTGGGTTAACCGAAGGGTCATTGTTAGGTTCCATCTAATTTTTTGCCTTTTGAGCACATGCTAATGGCATGAATGTTATTCCAAAGTGATCTTGACTCTTTAAGACTCTCTAAAATGCGGATGCAAGAGTCAACTAAATGTAGCTAGGTATGCTTCTAAGAGTTTCTAAAGACTAAAATGCTGACAATGCAATCTATGAATGACAACTTTCTATCAATGATTTCAGAATTCAAAGACAAAATTTGTAGCATATTGCCAAAATGCTTCTAGTTTTGCCTTTTCTTTGCTTTGATTTTCGAGGTCTATGTCAATTTGTACTGACTTCCGAACTTCATCATCTATGATAGCTTGGACTATGCCGTATTGGTGTTGATCAACTATCAATTCCTCTGCAAGAATATTTAAACCATCAATTATTTCTAATTGAACATTACTTGGCCCAAGATTGGGTTGCTCAAATGGGAGTTTACCGTCTCCTTTCAGAACCATATGCTAAAGGTTGCAATGTAGACTATGTGGAACCTAGGAATGATTGACACTTTTCTTTAAAGACTCTAATGAGAATTTAAAAATTCCGCTATGGTCTTTTCAACCAATTGTCTGATGGATTCCTTTTGAGCTACCTTTTTTATCTTTTTCCTCAATTTTTCATCAAGACGGATATATTTCTGGATCTCATTGTCTATGACAGTTTCAACTATGTCATACTGGGCATGATTAACTTATAATTTTCAAGTGAGGTTGTCCAAACTACCAATTATTGCTAATTGGTCTTTGTTTGGCCCAAGATTGGGTTTCTCAAATGGAAATTCATCGTCTCCTTTCACACCCATGTACTTAGGTATGCTTCTAAGATTCTAATGTAATGTTGAATTCTATATGAATGGATGCAAACTTGATTGAAGACTACTCTTTTGTGATGTGAGGACTTGTGCAAGGACTTTGTGTAACATGATGAAGGACTATGCATGAACTAGATGCATAGGACCTAAGATCACTTGAAAATGCCATGTTTTCCCATCTTTGAATTTTGCAAAAGTTTTGGTTTGATGTTGATGTTGAAACTTGACCTTGTTGATGTTGGCACTTGAATTTCTTGAGGTTTTGATCTTGTTGAACTTTGGTATATACAAAGACACATTAGCAAGTAAAGAAAACAATCTTAAACAAAGAGAGAACTTGTTTGAAGGATTTTTTCAAATCCCCATGAATGTTGATATCTTTTTCAAGACTCCATTTTGTTTTAAATAGTATTTTTTACAATTCCATATTGTTATCATTGATGTCAACCGGTATAGGATAGCAATCGGTATGAGAGATGTATGCATAGTATTGTCATTGATGCATACCAGATGTGATGTCTTTGATGTCACCTTGCTTAGCAAGCCACCAGTAAGGAAAAGAATGTCA
Source organism: Cryptomeria japonica (assembly GCF_030272615.1). Classification (NCBI taxonomy): domain Eukaryota; kingdom Viridiplantae; phylum Streptophyta; class Pinopsida; order Cupressales; family Cupressaceae; genus Cryptomeria; species Cryptomeria japonica. Next base: position 770,780,570 of record NC_081411.1, on the reverse strand, counting down.
TTCAGCACAATGGTCTTTGGAGTCACTGGTACACAAGTTAGTGTTTGACTTGTATTGAAGGTATGGAAGGAGACTGTTATGATATAACAATCGGTAAATGATGTCATCTATAAGAGTGTAAGATGTTGGGTTGTTGATTGTGATGAAGAGGGGGAATGTTACCTAAATCACATCAACACTGGAAGTGAAGTATATGTAAGTCATCGATATGTTGTGTGGATGTCAATCAATAGGACTCCCACCAAATGAAGATGATATCACAAGTTGAAGATATGCATGCTCAAAAAAGGAAGCCATATTGGTGCATTGCAGGATGCAAATGACAAGGATCCACTCCCACTGGTAAGTGGAGCTTATCTCCTATTATGCATGGATTGCATCACAAGTCCTCTAAGATAAGAGAAAAGAGTTAAAGGCAGGTGATTGAAGGCTCACACCGGATCTACCGATGAAACAAAAGGATGCCTCAGGTGCATGAAATCAGAGATGTGCATCGGATCAGAAAGAGTTGGCATGTTGTGCTACCGAGATAGAAAAATAAAAGTAAAGAAGTGATGGGTTTGTCATCTTGACAAACCGATTGAGATGATGTGTGGGCTAATGATGAAGAAGGCAAGGTCGAGCAACTATAGATAGAGAGTGCAACTAGAATGCACTTGCCTCTGATAGAAACAATTGAAGGTTGATGACATGGTGTCATCAAGGTGGTTATTGGTAAGTATGTCCATCGGTAAAGCTGACAAGGTGCATAGGTGTTTTGGTAAGAGTGATGACAGGTGAAGGTGTTCCATTGGAAGAGAGGTAGAGTGCAAGGTTGAAAGCAGATCGGTTAGGGTATAACCGATAGGGTCTGTGAACCAGTAGATGAACCCAGTTGTGTGGTTGCTAAGTGATCCTATCCAAATTAACACAACCAACCTAGCAAAGGTGGATGCCAGCAAAGGGGACACCTGGAGGTGAAGTAGCATGCATGCATAGGATGGTGAAAGTGTTGTCGGTGAGGTGGGTGGTAACTGGTCGATATTAATATCGATAGCATGTTTCATGGTTCGAAGAGTAGAAGAGTGAGGCTTGAGAGTGATCAGAGGATAGAGATCTGATTTGACGACTTCATGATCAAGGCTGAGTGTCCAAGTGCTGATTAGGGTAGGTGAAGCTATCTACATGATTGCTTCATACGTGTTTGACAAGTACAGACATGAGGAGTCGTGTTTGCTAGACTTAACAAACGTGTATTGGAAGTCATGCGATTGGTGGAGTTTGATTGATTTGTTTCAAGTGGTCGATCTCTAGAAGGAATTCTCATTGGATTTGGTTTGCCTCAAGGTCAATGAAGAAACCCTAACCGCCTAAAGTTTGAACTGGTTTTTGGTGGGAAGACTTGTTTATAAATATGCAAGTCAAAATCAATGAAGTTGTTGCTGCTGTATGTGAGAGTGAAGAAGTGAAGAGAATAATTTTCAGCCAAGTGCTCAACGTCGATCCAAGAAGAGACTAAGTGTGAGAGAATCAGGTTAAAGAGTTCAACCGGCGAGAGTGAAGCAACCGGTGGAAGGGTTTAGCAAAGGTTTAACTAGTAAGGCTAGAGCAACTGGTAAACTCCAAAAGTGTAGCAGTGAAGACAACCAGTAGTGTTAGAGCTAGAAAAAAGGTAGCTCAGAGTGATGAAGCTGTGTATGAGTGTGGCAGAGAAGATTCAACAAGCATAGAATAGAGAAGAGGTAAATTGGTAAGCTGAGTAACCGACAATCAAGAGAAAATTATGTCAGATAAACAATCGGTAAAAGCTGAGTCGGTAAGAGAGCAGTAGAGATAGAAGGAGGCAGTAGTGAATGGGACAAAGCATGATCCGGTAGAGAGGAGGTTGAGTGGAAGATAGAACTGTAAAGTTGATGAGAAGGGAAACCGATAGAGAACTTAATCATTAGTGGTTATATAACTCCTTTATAACTAGGTTATTACTTTTGTAATTGGATATATTCATTTTAGATCACTAAGTTGGAGCTCAGTGCAGGGGTTGGTGTCCTAAATATTGTAACCGAATGTTTCATAGTGAGGTTGGATTGGAGTAGTAGTCTCCAGCAGCATTTCTCACCGAGGTTTTTCCCATATTGGATTTTTCTCATACATATGGTGTTATGTGGTGCCCCTTTTTTTGTGTGTGATTGCATTTGTGTCACTCTCCCTTCTAACCGGTAAGTCTTCCTTATGTTAGAACTATTAAGCAATCTAAACACATAGGTTAGAAAAGGGATAAGTTTGGAAATCACTGATTCACCCCCCCTTAGTGACATCTTGTGTTCAATAGATATCACATCAATCAGACTCTCCTAAGGTCAAAAGGTCACAAGTATTACCACAACCCACATCTTAATGCTCCATCAGCTCAAACAACCCTGTCACACACCCTAAGGTGTGCCCTCTTTTTTGCTTTTTTTTGCTTCTCAATTGGCCCATTATCCTGGGAGATATATGGTGAGTGTCTTGGGGGTGGATTCTTCTGCACCCTTGCACTATGATAATCGAAGTGTACTTGGTTTGGCCTCTATTGCTATGGTTTTTAATTAGGCTTTCATTTAAAGATACTCTTTGAAGTCGTGCAAGCACACTTGAGGTCTATAGCCCAATAAAGTACAAAGCAAGATGTAGTCATGCAAGCATGGTTGAGACTTCAAGGCCCTACAAAGTGCTTGATGTGAGATAAACTCAAATATGCTCCATCCCTAAAGATTTTCATCTCAAAAGGCGATTTGATTATAGTGAGTTAGAATACTTGGCTTTAGCCATACTCACTTGGGTCATTCCCTTCACACTGGCCCCCTCAAGGCAACTCAGGAAGGCAGGCCCTCTAAAAGATATAATTACAAAATTTAAATGAAAGCATAAAACAAGAGGGTTTGGTTTTCTGATCACCCATTGAAGGGGAGAGCATAATACCTATCTCTTCAAAGACACATAAAACAACATTCTTTTTATCCTTCAATTGCAATGATATTCTACTCTACACAAGCATGGTGTTCATTTTTAATCCTCATAGCAATTTGTGAAGTAAAGAAAAGAATTTGTTTTGTTCTTTTTAACAGCACCAAAAGAAAGTTTTCTACTCTAACCCTGTAGAGGAAAATGGCATTAGTAGGCACATTGTGGGCTATCCAACCTATCTTTCCTTCGGTTACAGAGCTCTGTCCTTTTACAATTAGAGAGTAATTCTGACAAAAATCAGGAAAACAAAAAGATAGAGTGAAGAAAAACTTAAATTGCAATTGTGAATTACCTGCTGATTGATTGTGGATTACCTTATGATCAAATGCAAATTAATATGCTACTAATTGCGAATTTTTGTGATAGCAATTGTGAACTAATCTTTGAGCAATTACAGATTGATCTTTGAGCAATTTCAAATTGATTTTTAGGCAGATTTTTAATTTAAACATAAATATAAGACAGAAGAGAGAATTTTTATTCTATGGTGAGGTCCCTCCAGATCACATGAGCCATCACTTCAATGTCATCATAAAAGTTGAATTTGGCAAGGAATTGATGAATATTTCTATGGTATTGAGCGATTTCCTCTCCCTCTTTAATTTCACGAAGTTGTCTTTCTACCTTTAGTAGCCCTTGGTATGCTCTTTGTTGTCATCTATGTTGTCTTGCAGTCCTTGCACCTGGAATTTTAAGTCACCTTTCCTGCCATCAGATTAGATACATTTTATGCAAAAAAAAAATGAATTTTCCAGAATTTAAAATTTTTAATGGGTTTGGTGCGCAAGACCAAATATGTAAGAAACGACAAATGAAAATTGAATTTTTCACCCCTTCCTGGCAATTGCGATAGATTCTAGCAATTGCGAGAGATTTTCATATCAATTGTGTGGTATTTTAACATCAATTGCGGATAAATATTAGCAATTGCGAATCTCTGTGATGTTGATTGCAGACTTGCATTTTCTGGGCTCATACTAATCTCTAAAATCAAATAAAATAAAGAGCGAAGGTTATATTTGATCATTCACGTCGGGTTCACCAATGTTTTGATGCTTGAATGTTGTAAATGCTGAAATAAGAAATAAGGACGATGACAAGATCCTTAACTATCAAAGCAATTTCAAACATAAATCAATGAAAGAATTAAACAACTAGCATAATTGAAAACCCCCTCAATTGTATTGTAGCTTCTATTGCTCTTCTCCTTAGTTGTTGTTGAATGGCTCTCATGTATTGCACTGATTTCCTGCATAGATTAGCAACTATTTTGAAGATTGTGATCTATCTTGAAAATAAAAAAAGGGATTGAATTTATAGAAGGATTTGAAATCAAGTGTTGATTGATAGATAAAAGAAATTGATTGATTAGTGAACTCAATTGATTGATCTATTAACAAAATTGATTGATTTGTTAACTCATTTGATTGAGGAGTGAACTGAATAGATCGGATAGTGAACTGAATAGATTAGTCAGTTGACTAAATTGATTGAGAGATAACTGATTAGATGGTAGAAGGTTGAATTGATCAATTAGTTAGAAAAAGCTGATTTTGAGTGAAAATGGATGATTGAAGAGTTAACTGATTAGTCAACTAATTTGATCAATCAATTTGATTTCAAAGCAATTTCAAATATAAATCAATGAAATGAAATGCATAAATGAAAGAATTAAACAATTAGCATAATTGAAAACCCCCTCAATTGCAATGTAGCTTCCATTTCTCTTTTCGTTAGTTGTTGTTAAATGGCTTGCAGGTATTGCACTGATTTCCTGCATAGATTAGCAACTATTTTGAAAACTATGATCTATCTTGAAAATGAGAAAAGGGATTGAATTTATATATATTTTCCACACAAAGGAGGTGAGGATTTGAATTCAAGTGTTAATTGATAGATAACTGAAATTGATTGATTAGTGAACTCAATTGATTGATCTGTTAACAAAATTGATTGATTTGTTAACTCATTTGATTGAGGAGTGAACTCAATAGATTGTATATTGAACTAAATAGATTAGTCAGTTGACTAAATTGATTGAGAGATAACTGATTAGATGGATTAGAAGAATGAATTGGTTGATTAGTTAGAAAAAGCTGATTTTGAGTGAAAATGGGTGATTGAAGAGTTAACTGAGTTAATTGATTAGTCAACTGATTTGATCAATCAGTTTGATTTCAACATGTGTTGTAGGATTTTGAAATTGAATTTGAACTTGGACTTTCGAATGTTGAAATGCACATGAAATTAATTGAAATTCACATTTGGTAAAATGTCAATTTGGAAGAAATGAAATTAATTGAAATGATATGAAATTTGAATTTGAGGAAAATGTGAAATGAAATTAGATGAAATTAATAGGAATTAAAATTTGGGGAATTAGAAGAATAATTAATTAATTTAAAAATTAGAAATGGAATTAAATTAAATAATAAAGATTATTTAACTAAGAAAAATATCGCAATTAATTAAATAATTAATATGTAGGAGAATATTAACTGATTAAATTGATTTGAGAATAAAAATTAAATAATTAAAAATGTTGAATGTGATAATGAGAAGAACTAATCAGTTTAATTAAATAATTAAAGAATTACTTCATTAAATAAACGAATAATTAGTATGCGATCAATGAGACATTTTTAGGTATCTACATATAGTACAATCTGTCAACTATCAATGACCAGATTTATATAAAAGACACACACATAATCTAGAAGGAAATTGTAAAGAAAATAAAAATCGTATTCAAGCCAAACACTCTCTGTGAAAAGAACATAACACAAGCGTGGTTTAGTAGTAAAAAATATTTGCATTCAAGTAATATTTTAGGTGCATCTATTATTAAATCTGGGCCCTCATTAAATTTGAATTACTGTAGTAGTAGCATCTTAAGAAAAGGAGATATTGGCAAAATTTATGCGAGCCCATTGATCTCAAGCAATCAACTCTTCATCGCTTTGAGAACTATTAAGTTTTCAAAGTTCTTGTTGGTAGCGTTCCCCAGTTACAGTGAATCCTACAAGATGTTGATAAGACAGTTGAAGCGATTGATTTAATCATCATTAATCTCTTCAATGAGCCATCTACATAATGATTTGATCATCATTAATGTCTTCAATGAACCATGTACATTATTGAAGGAGTTGGGTAGATAGTAGCATCCAATGAAGAGCTCAGTAATGCCGCAACAATTGTATCCTTTAATGACTTGATCTCAATCCCCATAACGTAGAAAGATCTAGCATTAGTTAATGTGAATGTCACGTCATTTTGACTATTGTAAAATGACTTAGCCACCTATACCAAAGGCATATGTGAACTCTGGTGTACAATCCAGAAATTTGGGCTTGAATGCTGACTGCTCATAGTACATTTCAATCTACCAATACTATGATGTATCTATTGATAATCATTTAATAGACAGAAGTAGGTAGAAATGATTTAAAATCTATAGATAATAGTTTATGGGAAAATATTTAAAATAATAAGATGATACATTTAAAATATTTCAAATTTATATTATGAATATTATTTTCAATAAATTATAAAAATAATATCATAATAATCAAAACAATATAGATTAATAATAATAGTATATTATAATATTATTCTACAAAAAAAAGAAAATAATAATAATAGTTGCAATAATAATATTACATATTATTGCAACAAACATTAATAATATAAAATTATATAGTTCTATTTTAATTTTTTTTATTGTTTCCCATGTTGTGTGGCCACTGCTACTAGCTTACATATATTTGATTTTAATTAAATATATATATAATACGTCGAGACAATAATAATATTACATATTATTGCAACAAACATTAATAATATAAAATTATATAGTTCTATTTTAATTTTTTTTATTGTTTCCCATGTTGTGTGGCCACTGCTACTAGCTTACATATATTTGATTTTAATTAAATATATATATAATATGTCGAGACAATAATAATATTACATATTATTGCAACAAACATTAATAATATAAAATTATATAGTTTTATTTTAATTTTTTTTATTGTTTCCCATGTTGTGTGGCCACTGCTACTAGCTTACATATATTTGATTTTAATTAAATATATATATAATACGTCGAGAGATTTTCTCTAGGCGCCTATAATAGGCGCCTCTAGAAGGATAATAGGCACCTCTAGAAGGATATCTCTTGGCGTATTATATATATTTGATTAAAATCAAATATATGTAAGCTAGTTTAATAGATAGAAGTAGGTAGAAATGATTTAAAATCTATAGATAATAGTTTATGAGAAATAAAATTGTTTTTCTAATTGAATGTATTTTTGTTTTATGGAATATAAAATAAAAGTTCTATATTTTAGAATGAAATTCTATTTTATAAAATATAGATGGAAAGTTTCTCTGTTTTATTCTATAAGATCATTCAAAAATAATGATAAAATCATTTTTAAATTAGAATGCAATTTTTCACAATATAAAATGAAAGTTTCTATATTTTATTCTATTAAATAGTTTGAAAATGATAACAAAATCATTTCCATATTATAATATAAATTTATTTTATAAAATATAGACTAAAAGTTTCCTATTTTATTCTATAAAATCATTCCATATTGTCATTTCTATATTAAAATGTAATTTTGTTTTATAGAATATAAAATTATAGTTTCCATATTTTTTCAATCTTTTTTGTATTAAACAAATAGAAAGTGACAATAATTTTTTTTCCTAATAGAATGTAGTTATGGTTATAGAAATAAAAGAAAGGTTCACTTTATTTTATCCTATAAAATATTAGAAAAACCTTAATAAAATTATTCTAATATTATACTATAGTTATTTTTTATCTTATTAGTTATTCCAATTATTGTATCAAATCTAAAATTTGTGAACATCAAGGCTGAATATAATTTATTGATTTGATAGTTATAGTTACTTCTAAGTTAAGATTTGAAGTATATAATGTTAAGGTATCTAGCCAATAAGATGAACCGTTAAATGTTTTGATTAAAGGGGAAAACTAGTTTCATAGGGAACAAAAATTGAAAGTCAACAAAACAACCATAAAAAACAACAACCAACAAGGCCCAACAGAGAAAAAGACATAAACCAACCCAAAACCAGCCTGGGTAGAGAAGCTCTACAAAAAACAACCAAGAACAAAACTAAACTAAACAACACTACAACATTTTGACCAAATTATCTTTCTTTTGAATGATCACATCATTGATACTCTTAATTTTCTTATTGATGTTGTCAACAAGAGTCATACCCTTGTCCTTGTTCTGGAGCCTCGTTGCTGGACCAAGCAGGGACATCTCGTTCGCAGTCGGAATCGCATCCATGTCCTTACGGGTATCTGCGTCCACACCCTTAACTTTCTTGATCATCTTAATACTACTAGTGGGAGAGTTTCCTTCAAAAATTGCACGAAGAACTTCAGCCTTCTCATTGAGCTTATGGAGACCCTCACTGGTATCGTCCATGGCAGACTTACCACCACCACCGCATTCAAAATATGCTTGTGTTTATGGAAACCATCTTCCAGGGCCTTAATGCGCTCTTCATGGTACTTCTTGAGGTCTTTAATTCCATTAGCTAGGGTATGCATATTTGCAAGAATACTATCTAGGTCCCCACTCGGTGGATTGACCTTCTCCTTAAGATTGTTGATCTCCTAGAAAATTTAGGAGAATAGGGCATTTTGGTTATCCCGTAAATTTCTTAGATTCATATTAGTAAACGTGTTCTTAGGTACCAATGAGCACATCTCCTTAGGGGTAGCCCTGCCACCATCAGTAGGCATAAAAACATTTGCATCGCGATCCTCTGTAGGCCCATCCAAATCAATATGAGAGGCATTCTTCTGCTTAGTAGATTTGTTGTTGACATTTACCAACGAGGCCCCAGAGATTTTGGATTTTCCCTTAGCACTCGACATAGAAGCCCTAGCCACCCTTTTACCCTTTACATCAGTACTATGGTCCATCAAATCAGGGTCATCATCCTCATTAGATAAAACAATAACTTATGTCAATGGGGTTAGGGTTTTTAGACATTGACGACAAGGGGCCTTGTTTGTTATATATATGAAAGACCATGTCCCCATTAAAATCCACCTCCTCATCAGAAGAGGTGTCCCCATAACGAACATGGACATTCTTTTGATACTTAATACCTGATTTAGCCCTAGGGTTCCTCTCAACATGAATGGCTTTGGCATACTCCATAACCAACAAGATTAAGCCCTCATGGAGAACAAGGGAAGACTCCCTTTTTGCATGAGCTCTAATGCTATGATTCAAAGATGAGACCAGATAAAATGACAAGGAAATGCATTTGTTATGTCAAAAGTGATTCAGAATGACAAAATGATAGTTGAATAAGCTGCAAAATTTACCATCAAAGGTGAGATAGAACATGATAACCTCCAAGATCACCCACAATGGCTTCAAAAGTGAGGTTCTATCCCACCCACCATTAGTTTTCTTCCTCACCTTCTCCCTTTCTTTCAGCAGAAAAAAAGTTTCCATTGCCTCAGTTGCACATTTCTTATCCCTATAAAATTTGGTTCCCTCAAACAAAGTGTTGGAAACCCTAACCACCAGCTCCTCACTAACCTCTAGTTCAATACCATGGGCACAAATCACACCATCCTTCCACCCTTGAAAAAAAGCCTTTGTGACAAGGGAATTTGTGTCATGAAGGGTCTCGATATAACCAGTCAAACCTCCCATCGAGAGCTCTTCCCACACTACATTATTTTGCCATTTTTCATAAACATGAGGTTCCAAACAATTCCTATCTCCCCCCATCCTACAAAATTCCCCAATCGCCACAAACTGCAACACCGACAGAGCCAAGCTGAACTAGATAGAAAGAAATAAAAAAGCCCCACAAAAAACTAGCTTTCCCCACATAAAACATGACTTGCTGAGGATGCCTTGGATCTTGTCATCCTCCATCATTTCCAAAGACACCTTAAACTTCGCATACAACATAATCATTGTTGAGAAGGATATGGAGATCCACTTGAATTTAGTCATAAATGTTCCACACTTTTCTACTTGGCAAGCCAATGGTCCCAATGTTGGCCAAGTTATCTACAACCTTATTACCGTCACGATAAGCATGTGAGATTTTGAAATCATCAAAATCTCTAAGGAGCATTAGGAAACCTTCAATCATACGTTTAATAGACCAAGTAGGGGGGGAGGATCCCTTTAAACAATTAATGATGTTTAGGGAGTCACATTCCACCCATACCCTTCTCAATCCTTTCTCTTTGGCCAATTTGATCCCGACATAGGATGCGGAAGGATGACACATTAAATGTTATGTCTGTATATAGTTACAAATTTGTTAATTATTACATTGGCTCAATTATTTATAAATTTTACTTCTAAGTTAAGAGTTGAAGTATATAATGTTAAGGTATCTAGCCAATGAGATGAAATGTTAAATGTTATGTCATGTATATAGTTACAAATTTGGTAATTATATAGTTCATTGGATCAATTATTTATAAATTAAATAAATTTGAGATTAAATGATCACCTTAGTTGTCTAAATGCCAAAATATAAAGTGTCACTTCCATGGTTAGAAAAATAAGTAACAAAATTTATTTGAGCTCCTAAAATGCTGAAGTTTAATATTATGGAATAAAAATTATTCTATATAGATAAAAGTAAAACACAAAGTTATTAGAGAAGGAGATAAAATATTTTAGAGGGTGGTGTTTGAAATAACAATGAAAGAAAACTGAGAGGGAGGGGGGTGGGGGGCATGAATCAGTTTTCACCAGATTATCAAACTTAACCTCAAATGCAAATCTGATAAACTATGATAACAACAAAGATAAGAAAATTGATAGCACAACACACAACACATAGTTTTTGACGTGGAAAACCTAGTTAAGGGAAAAACCATGGTGGGAACCTACCCACAATAAGGCGATACTCTACAGTTGTATGTGTAAATACTACAATGGGGAATGCACATGCATTCAAACTCACTACCTAGAGCTCATTGCTCAAGATATAATAACTCAGAAGGCTACAACCCTCAAGGAAGGTTCACCACCTTACAAGGAAGTTTCATTGACTTGCAAAATATTCAAGCAACAGTTTGGAATCAAATGAACTAAAAGAATAGAATCATCAAATTCCTAATGATAGTTCCAGTTAAGCACATTTGTCTGCTCTGCGACACTTCAATCTCTGCTTAATCACAATGTTGAAGGATGTATTCTCTTGTTTGCACCTTTACCATTCTCTGATAATGTAGACACTACTCCAACACTCAAATTACATGACTAAATCATCCATATATACCGATCATCAACCTTGGCAATCTTCTAAGGGCTTTTGGGTTCAATCTTTGGACTATGAAGGGATTCCCTTCCATTGTAGAAGATGTTTTGAAATAGCTCATGCAGCTGCACAATATGGATTTAAGAAAAAGGTATTGATGACTACATGGTGGATAGGTGCTTCTCAATAGCATTATACGGTTGAGAAGAAATCCGAGAAAAAAGGAGTTTTTATGAGGTGGCACAAGGTCGTGGGGCATCCTCTCTAGATGTCATTGATGGTGGGGTTGTTGAAGCTATGCATGCATATCATGTTGAAACCCCTAAACTACATGAGTATGGGTCTCAGGCTGCAATTTTGGGTGATAGCATTTTGGTTACCATTTCTTGTGACTCTTCTGATATGGCCTTGCTTGCTTTGTCGCCTACTGATGTTGGGGTTTTTTTGCCTATTGGTTCTAGTGCAGTTTTGTTTGTCAAGCATAGGCGGACTAGTGAGCCTTTTTCATCTGCTAGTTCTAATGTAGCTGAGATAATGATTGTAGGCATTCATTCTTAGGATTTTGGTGCATTGGATTGGCATGTTAAGGCAACGCAAGTGGAAGAGGGATGGATCTTTGTTAAGGGCAAGAAAGCTAAGTTCTCTAAGCCTTCTTTTGTAATGATTCTTTGATCCCATAAGAGAAACTCTAAATGTAAATCTTGATGGTTCTTGGGTGGGGGATGGTTTTAGGTTGTCTACTGCCTATTCTTTTTGTAACTTTGTTTTAGGTTATGTGGGCCTATTTTTAAAAAAACCCATGTTTTTGGTTATGGGTGTCCTTTTTACCCATGGTTGTCTAGTGCTTTCATGTTCCTTTTGTTAGGATAACTTTCTAGTTGAGGGTTCCAGATCCTCTCAAAATCTATTTGTAAAGGGTTTTGGGTCCCTTCAAAGCCTGTTTTTACCTTAATAAAAAACAAGGCCAGCTAAATCCTCATCTCACAATTAAAAAATTACATCACATGATACAAAGATCAACCACCAGACCAATATAATGATATACATAATATAACATGGACCTAAACCAAATCTCCAAACATGCATCAACACCAAAAATCTTGCCAAAATCAACCACAACATGCTACACCACCAAGAATACCGCATAACATGAAGAATATCACCGGATCAAAAAAATCACCAAGAATGCACACAAGAATCAATGCAAGCCACCAAAACAAATAGAACACGATCAAGAAATACCAACAAGCACATTATAATCATCCACAATAGTTGCACCAACACCACTTATCAAATCTTCATCAATCAATACCTAAAACTCAAGAACACTCAAACAACAGCTCCTCGGACTAGAAAGATAGCTTGTGGAGCACCAAATCACAAACCATCTGAAATTAAGATACACATGAACATCTTAAACAATCTCCCAAAATTGCAGTACAAGATTTGATCACATCGGAATATACCGGAGGAAATATCGAACTCTGCAAAGTACTAATAATAAAAAACAAACTACAAACTGGATCATATGATATGATTAATTAGGCTTCCATATCACTAGAACCAATACAAAAAGATATAATGATACTAGAAATACTCCATATACCAAACCATGATCCTAATAAACCAATCTGCAACCACCAAAGCAATAAATCATAGGAATATGTTGACATTAATGACAACAACATATCCTCCCAACAACAATGTCCAACAATCTCCCCCTTTGGCATTTATAGCAACATATGGATGTGAAAAAAAATCAATGCAAAGAAAGAAAACATGTCCAACAAGCTCCCCCTAAGATCAGGCTTACGAACAACATATAAGATAGTTTTTCACATGCTTTCTCTCCCATTAGTTTTTCACATGCTTTCTCTCCCCCTTTGACATCAATGACAAAGGTTCTCAAAACAAAAAACCAAACTTACTTTCCCCCATAGAATAAACAAATCAAGATTATAACCAACTCAACTGAACCACAAACAGACTAATCCATTAGAGGAGCACCATAAACTCATCAATCTGGACAAAAAGATAAGCCTATGAAGTCTACAGGATTGATGCAACTCAATGCATCTAGTTCCCATCAGGAGGGGTAGATACCCCTAACTTGTCTCTCAAATAGACAATTATACCTATAGGCAAAGGCTTGGTGAAAATATTAGCAAATTGTTCATTTGTAGACACATACTCTAGCTTCACTTCCTCTTCACTGACTTTTTCTCTCAAGAAATGATACTTGATTGATAAATGTTTAGTCTTTGAATGTTGCACCAAGTTCTTTGACATATTAATAGCATTGGAATTGTCACAATATATGAAAGTAGGCTCATCATAGATAAATTTGATATCCTTCAACATTTGTTTCATCCAAACTACCTGATTGCAATTATTGGCAACAACAATGTACTTGATTTCAGCAGTAGATAGGGAAATTGAATCTTGTTTCTTACTTGCCCATGAAACCAATTTATTACCCAAAAAGAATGCACCACCAAAGGTACTCTTCTAGTCATCACCATCACCAGACCAATTAGCATCAATACGAGCACAACATGAAATAATCATTCCTTGAATATCATAAACCATAATCCATAGTTCCTTTTAGATATCTGAATATTATCTTAACAATAGTTAGGTCTATTCCGAGTTAAGCATAGCAGTCCACCAACCATAGATCTATATAAGGTCTAATTATCTTTCAAAGATTCTCCATTCTTAGACAATTTGTAGCCAGTCACCATAGGAGTTCCAACTGGTTTAGAATCTTCTAACCCAAACTTCTTCAACAATTCCTTTACATATTTAGCTTGAGATATAAAAATACCTTTCCCATTCTGTGAAATCTACAATCTTTAGAAAAAATTCATTTCTCCTATCATAGAAATCTCAAATTATTTCTACATATCACTGACAAACTTCATACTTAAGTTATCATCTCCTCCAAAGATAATATCATCAACAAAAACTTCAACAATCAAAATGTTATCATTCTCAATCTTGAGATATAGATTACTATTAGTAGTACCTTTATTAAATCCCAGTTTCAGTAAATACTTATCCAATCTAGCATACCAGGCTATAGGGGTTTGTTTCAATCCATAAAGAGATTTCTTTAGTTTGCATATGATATCTCGATCATTTGATAATGAAAATCCATGAGGTTTCTCAATGTAGACTTATTCCTCAAGATCACCATTCAGAAAGGCTGACTTGACATCCATCTGATATACCTTGAAATCCTAATAAGAAGCATCTGCAAGCAATAGTCTAACAACTTCAAGTCTATCTACCAGAGCAAAAGTATCCTCATAATCAATTCCTTCTTTCTATGAATATCCTTTGCATACCAGTCTTTCTTTATTTTTGACAACTTCACCAACTTCATTCAATTTGTTCCTGAATACCCATTTAGTACCAATCACATTCTTGTTTTTTAGGTCTAGGCACAAGTTCCCATGTGTTATTCTTTTCAATCTGATTCAATTCTTCTTCTATAGCTTTTATCCAATTTTCATCTTTGCAAGATTCAACAACGTCTTTAGTTTCAATTTTAGAGATCAAACATATATCTTCAATAGCTAGCCTTCTTCTAGTCATTACACCTTTATTTTATCACCAATGATCTGATTTTCTGAATGATTCAATCTTACATACCTTGGAGTCTTCAATTATTTGTATTTTCAAGTTTCTGCACCTCTCCACTAGCATCAGCAATATCCGGTTACCAGCCTCTATCGAATCATTTTGGTTTAGTTCTTCAATCTGACTTAGTGTTTAAATAACATCCTAATCATCATCATATCTGCATACTCTGATCTCATTTCCATAGTTCTCATCAACCTTCACATTTTCACTTTCCACTATCTTTCTCAGTCTCTTATTGTAGCACCGGTAGGCTTTTCTATTTGTTTATTATCCCAATAAAATTCCTTCATCACTTCTTGCATGAAACTTTGTTATATCCTCATCTCTCTTGATATAACACTTGCTTCCAAAGATTTTGAAATATATCACAGTAGGAACATGACCAAACCATAGCTCATAAGGAGTCTTACCGCTATCACTTTCTATATGTACTCAGTTGAATGTGTAAATAATAGTGCTAAAAACTTCTCTCCAATAGATCTTCAGAGAATTCCCTTGAATCAACATAGTCCTTGCACCATCCAAGATAGTCTTGTTCTTCCTTTCAACAACTCCATTTTGTTATGTGGTTCTAGGAGCAAATAATTGTCTTTCAATTCCATGCTTCTGATTGGAACAAAATTCTCCTCCTCTGTCTGATCTTAGACATTGCATCTTTAGTCTTGTCTTAGTCTCAACCTTTGCTTTGAATATCTTGAATTTGTCCAATGCTTCTGATTTATCCCTTAAAAAGGCAACCCATGTCATCTTGGAATAATCATCAATCAGTAAGATGAAATATATGTCACCCTGCACACTTCTTATTATAGTAGGTCCACATAGGTCAGTATGCACAAGATCTAGCAATCCATCAAATGTATATTGCTTACTCTTGAAGGAAATTCTTGTTTTGTTTCCCATTTTGACATTCCTTACATACCAGATTAGCAAGCTTAACAATTTTAGGAAAATCTCTAACTTAAGTAGAACTAATCTTAATCATTGAGTCAAAATTAACATGACACATTCTCCTATGCCATAACCAACTTTTATCAATCTGATCAATCAAACAACTTTTCTCACCAACATTCAAATGAAAGAGATCATCTTCAATCTTATTTCCTGATACAATCTCTATACCATAGGCATTTAGGATCTTGCATTTTCCATTCTTTAATTGCAAATTGTAACCTTTGTCAAATATCTGTCCAACACTTACAATATCATGCTTCAAACCTTCAACATACAAGACATCATCAGTGTTATGCTTACCACCAAAGGAAATAGAACCTATACAATAGATCACACAGGCTTTGTCATCTACAAATATTACTATTCCACCATCAAACTTTTCCGTATAAATTTGTTTAAATCACCAGTCATATGATGTGAACAACTATTGTCAATCACCCATTCATCTTTCTCTTCAACCTTAGTAGCTAAAGATTTTTCTTCAATAGTGCAGCTTATGGAATCAATAGGTACCGATCCATCTTCTTTAATAGCAATAAACACAATTTAATCTCCTTCTGATTCTTCATATGTAACACCTTCATCAACAACATAATAATAGTTCTTTTGATGCTTATACTTCCGGTTAGACTTGTAAGGCTCATCATACTTCGCATGCTTCTCATATCTATCATTCCTATCATTCTTATCAAATTTATCATGCCTATCATATTTAGACATTCTCTTCAGGCACCTAGAAGAAAAATGTCCTACCTTATTGCAAGAGAAACATTTTAGAGGCAATTTTGCATCATACTTACCACTCCTTTAGGCAATCTCCAAGCAATCAATCCTTCAAGCTCATCCAATTCTCTTTCTTTCTCTTCTATCTCTCTTATCTCTCTCTCATATCTAGATACTTTGCATTGTTTTGGATCATACTTCTGATTTCTAGATATAGATGCTCTAAATGTTGTTTCAAACTTTCCATGTAATTCACCAAATTCGCTCAGTTCAAATGCAACAATCATTCCAACCAACATATGTCTTGTCATAGTAGTCACACTCCAGAGCTCATCAACAACAACTACCTTATGTTTGTAAGAAGAAGGCAATGATCTCAGCACCTTAGCAACAATTTCATCGTCTTCAAGGCTTCCACTAGCACATTTGATACCTAGGACAAGGTAATTCACCTTAGCCATGAATGTTGATATGTTATCACCTTCTCCCATCTTCAACATCTCATACTTCCCTTTCAAATTTTGCAACTTAGCAACTTTGACTTGTTTTTCATACAAGGTCTCTGGTATATTTTAGTGTGATCAAATCTAGTGCTGAGATTCTAGGATATTGGTTATGATGGTCTTGTGTACCTTCATTTCATATGTATCATGATTTGGTACTCCACAAGTTATCTTTCTTTGTGACAGTTGTTGATTGGTTGTGTTCTTTAGCTTTTAGACGTGGACCGATGAAGATTTGAAAAATTATGTTGGTGCAACTATTCCTAATGATTCTAACATTCTTGTTGGTGTTTCCTAGTCATCTCCTATATGTTTTAGTGATACACATTGATCGTTGTGCAATTTTTTTGTGGTTTCTATCAACTAGTGATGATTTGCGCATTATGTGATATTTTCGGTGGTGTAGCATGTTGCAGTTGATCTTGGCATAATTTCTGGTGGAGTTGTGTATTTGGTAATCTAATTTAGGACCAATCTATGCTATTTAAACCATTATATTTATTCAGTGGTTGATCTTTGTATCGTGTGATGTAATTTTGTAATTGAGGGTTGAGGGTTTAGCCGACCTTGTTATCAAGGTTGATGAATTGTATATATAGGTGATATAGTCATGTAGTTTGTGTGTCAAGGTTATGTCTACATTATCAAAGAGAGGTTTGTGTGTGAACAAGTATTTTATCCTTCAGTGTTGATTTTGAGGTGAGATTGGTGTTACATGGCATACATCTGTGGTTAACTAAAATTGTAATCAAGCATTTGGAAATGCTATTCTTTCAATCCATTTCTTTCGAATTGTAGTCTGATTCTTATTGTAAGTTAGTGAGACTTCCCTGAGAGTTGTAGCCTTATGGGAAAATATTATTTAAGTAGCGAGCTCTAGTCAGTGTGCCTGAATGTTTGTGCATTCCCCATTGTAGTATTTTCACATACTACTACAGAGTATCATCTTACTATGTGCAGGTTCCCACCATGGTTTTTACCTTAATCGAGGTTTCCATGTCAAAATCTTGGTGTTGTGTATTGTGCTTATCTATCTTATTGCTACAGTTTATCTAATTTATATTTTGTGGTCAAGTTTGTTATTCTGGTGAAGAATGATTCATCCCTCAGTCTTCCCTCTTGGTTGTTGCTAACAATTGGTATCAGAGCTAGATCCTCTGGTAGAAGCTTAATCACTTGAGGTGATTTAGGATTGCAGCTTAATGTGTAATCTTTAAGAAGGACAGTCTGAGATTTGATGGAAGTAACTATTCTATATGGAAGGACCAGATGGAAGTGCACTTGAAATGTCTTAGTGAAGATTATTGGAAGATTACAAAGAATGTGTATGTTGTTCCTCAGAATGGACCATCTACTCCTGATGAGGTTAAGGAAGTTGAACATAATATTATAGTGAAGGAAGCATTGCTTAGTGCTTTGACTTATTTTGAGATGACTAATGTGATGGGACTTCAAACCACACATGAGATTTGGGTGAAGCTTGAGGTATTGTATGAAGGTATAAACAAGTGAAGGTTGCTAATTTGCAGAGTTTAAAACGAAAATATGAGACATTGAAGATGGGAGATGATGAGAACATATACTCTTTTATGGATAAGGTGAATGACCTTGTCCTAAGTATCATATGTGCCAATGTAACTATTGAGGAAGCTGAAATTGTTGCTAAGGTTTTGATATATTTTCCTCCTACCTATAAAAATAAGGTTGTTGCTATTGATGAAATCTAGAGTATGACTACTATGACAAGAGATATGTTGGTTGGAAAGCTTGCTGCATTTGAGCTGAGTGAATTTGGGGAATCACATGGAAAGTCTAAGATAACATTTAGAGCATCTGCATCTATATCTGGAAAGCAAAAATAGGATCCTGATGAGTGAAAAATATCTAGATATGAAAGAGAAAGAAGAGAGATGGAAGAGAAAGAAAGGGAGCTAGACAAACTTGAAGCTCTGATTGCCCAAAGATTGCCTAAAGGTGTTAGTAAGTATGATGAAAATTTGCCTTTGAAATGTTTCTCTTGCAATAAGATAGGGCATTTAACTTCTAGATGCTCGAAGAGAATGTCTAAGTATGAAAGGCATGATAAGTTTGATAAGCATGATTGATGCAGGAGCATCCCTAGTTCATGGCAATCTTATATCAACCAAAAATATATTTCTTTATGTTTTTGCTTTTTGTTTGCAGTTGTAACATTTCTTTGTGTGTACTAGATTTTCCTCATCGGATCATATGGAGTTGGATTCAACTTGAAGACTTGATCATCTTCCTTATTTCAAAACCTTGGAGCATTTGGATCATTTTCCAGCAAGTTATTGCTACCGATTTCCATGACAGTTTCCTGTTACCAGTTGACAATTTCCTGTTACAAGTTGATAGTTCCTTGTTATCGGTTGCCTGGACCTATTGCATTGGTGATCTACCTAATCCCTTCCATATCTTATGGAGCCCTAAGCGTTGATTCCGATGATCCTTGGTGTGTGGACGACCTTTTCTTAGGATTTTCACTTCATCCTTTGGATTTTACGAAGGAATTTCTTTGGTGGAGGCTGACCTTGTTGGTTTTGCATGTTAGGTCTTTTGCTTTGGGTTTTGATCCCTTTTTGGGCTGATCAGACCCCCTCAGATCATATAAATCATTGTAATAGAGCATTAGACTATAATAAGAAAATTTAGATAGAGCATAGAAGATAGATCTTGAGATTTGAGGTCTCAGTTGTTACCGGTTGGTTGTATTTAGTTTTCATGTTATAATTGAATTTGTTCTGCATTTCCTCCATCATATCTTTGTGTTTTCATTGTGTTTACTCTTGCTGACCCGTCTGGATTGATCTCTTTGAGTTCACTCCTAACTGGTGATTACTTCAATGATATGAATGATAGATATGACAAGCATGAGAAATATGACAAATATTACAAGCCTAACTAGAAGTTTAGAAATCAGAAGAATGATTATTATGTTGGTAATGAAGGTATTATAGATGAAGAATCTGAAGGAGATGAAGTTGTATTCCTTGTCATTAAGGAAGATGGACCTATACCTATTGATACCATTAGCTGCACTATTGAGGAGAAAGATTTAGTTGCTAAAGTTGAAGAGAAAGATGAATGGGTAATTTATAGTGGTTGTTCACATCATATAACCAGTGATAAAAGAAAATTTGTGAGTATGAAAAGATATGATGGTGGAATAGTTAGATTTAGAGACAACAAAGCCTATGTAATCCTTGGGAGAGGTTCTATTTCTTTTCATGGTAAGCATAACACTGATGATGTCTTATATGTATAAGGTTTGAAGCATAATCTTCTAAGTGTTGGAAAGATGGTTGATAAGGGTTATGATCTACAATTCAAGGATGGTAAATGCAAGATCTTGAATGCCTCTAGTATAGAGATTGCATTTGGAACTAAGACTGAAGGTAACATTTTTTATTTGAATGTTGGTGAGAAAATTTATTTGATTGCCCAGATTGATGAAAGTTGGTTGTGGCATAGGAGAATGTGTCATGTGAATTTTGATTCAATGATTAAGATCTATTCTACTCATGTTGTTAGAGATATGCCTAAGATTGTTAAACCTGTTAATCCGATATGTAAGGAATGTCAATTGGGTAAGCAAACAAGAATTTATTTCAAAAGAAAATAGTATAGATCAGAAGGACTACTAGATATTGTATATACTGACCTATGTGGACCTACAAATGTTAGAAGTGTGCAAGGTGATAGGTATTTTATGATTCTAATTGATTAGTATTCAAGGATGATGTGGGTTTTCTTTTTGAAGGAGAAATTAGAAGCATTTGACAAATTCAAGATATTCAAAGCTAAGGTTGAGACTGATTCTATATTGAAAGTGAAGTGTCTGAGATCTGATAGAGGTGGAGAATTATGTTTCGGTGAGTTCAATTCATTATGTAAGAAGCATGGGATTAGAAGACAACTATCTACTCCTAGAACCCCTCAGCTGAATGGAGTTGTTGAGAGGAAGAACAGAACTATTTTGGATGTTGCAAGGACTATGGTGATTCAAGGAAATGTTATGAAGATTTACTAGAGAGAAGCTATTAGTACTACTGTTTACACAGTCAACAGAGTTCACATCAAAGGTGATACTGGTAAGACCCCTTATGAGTTATGTTTTGTTCATTTTCCTACTGTGAGATATTTTAGAGTATTTGGTAGCAAATGTTATATCAAGAGAGATGAGGACATAGGAAAGTTTGATGCTAGAAGTGATGAAGGTATTTTCTTGGGATATTCAACCAAGAGTAAGGCCTACTGGTGCTACAATACTTAAGAGACTAAGAAAGATTGTAGAGAGTGAAAATGTGAAGGTGGGTGAGAACCTTAGGAAAGAGATCAGAGCATGTGGTTATGATGATGATCAACATATTTTTTTAACACTTATTTATCCTAGAGAGCCTAAGAAGATTGATGCGGCAGAGATTGTGAATCCGGATGTTGTTGGTGAAGGAGTGCAGGAACTTGAAAACTAGAACAATCAGAATAGTCCAAGGTATGTAAGATTGAATAATTTTGAAAAACAAATTATTGGTAATAAGAATAAAGGTGTGATGACTAGAAAAAGGTTAGTTTTTGAAGAAGTATGTTTGATTTCCAAAGTTGAACATAAAGATGTTGTTGAAGTCCGTAAAGATGAGAGTTGGATGAGAGCTATAAATATAAATATCTAAATTGATTATTATAAATATACAAATTTAATTTAAAAGGTACGTGCTTTCTCAATTCACTTATTTTGTAAACCTTGTTTATTATTTTATGCACACATTTTACAAAAATTAATAATGCATATATAGTGGGGCTTATCCCTAAAAGTTTCTATATTTAAATCACAAAGATTGATTTACTCTTACCCTTATATTGTCATGATTTATTAATTTATAGAATGGAAGCAAACAAACCTTATAAGGCAACACATATCTTATATAAGGTATTCTCTAAGCATTGATAACATTATAGTGTTTCATTCTTGTTTCTTTTGTTATTAATAGCATTAAGGGTTTAGAGATCTATTCCTAATCCATTACAATCCCCATCATACTATTTATCTTTGAGAGTCATAAATTTTCTTTCTTTCGTTTCATTTCACTTCATGTTTTCAAGTCTTATAAAATGGCCTACTTAGGCACAAAAATATTATCCAATCTAACAAATGTTCTTGGTTTATTTCTTGACACACCCTTACTTTCAAATTGAGTCTCAATCTTCTAGGTCCTACACCTATCATTTAATCAAATGAAATCCAATAATGTTCTTCAAATGCTCTATCTATTTATTGATTTATATGAAAATATTTGGTATCTTTCTCATTTTTTTAAAATGGATTAAAGTTGAACTTACTATATTATTTTCAATTTGTAAGATAGGATTTTATACTTCATTGAAATTCACTATGTAATCAATTGGACTATCAACTTCAAGGTGACATCAATTATTGTCTCACAAAAGAGAATAATTTAATCCTTACTATACAATATGAGTAGATCCTATATTTTTTTTTTTGTAAATAGGGAGAATTAGTGTAACCAAGGTTTAAAGTGTACATATAACTAGCCAATTCCACATCAATAAATGGTCAAGACCTTAAAATCTTGGTCAAGTAACCCATGATTTAAAGGTGTAATTTTAATCTTAAAACAAAATTCAATTAAAAATAGGTGAGGTGTTAAAAGTACAAATGTCAAGAAGATTCTAGGGTTTCATACTACCTTCTTTTTGTTGGTACTAAAATTGTATGGCCAAACATGTCATTCAAAAAAAAAATCATATCTTAATAAGTAACATTTCCAAGAATTATGTTCTCAAGAAGTCAATAGGATGAAGTTTCTTTAATATTAATCATTATGACAATTAGTCATTATTTTTCCCAATCATGTTTCTAGCATAATAACCACATTTTAAATCTCAAATATACCATTTAAGAGTCTAAGTAAATGAAATCACAAAACTATGGTTTTATTGCAATAACCCTTGTTAACTAGACAAATATCTTCTCCAGTCATCCACCATGCATCTTAATTATAGAGTTCTTATTTGTTTTATATTTTCTACTAAACGTTAATTGTCTTAACATATAATATATAATATACATGATTACCCTATAAAGGTTAAATTTTACTACCCTAATTTAAGATGGGAAATTAAAGTTACTTTCCCTGTTTTCAATGTAAGGTAATTTCACTGAAATTTAGAAGTTCACAAATCGGTCTATTTTTCACACTCTATTCTAATTATCACAAGGTGTATTCCATGATCATACTAACACAAATTTAAAAGCCAAGACCCAACTAATTCCTAGGGATCTTTAGAGTTGCAACCTAACGTTCATGCCCAAAATTTTACACTTGTGTAAAGCTTGCAACAATTTTTTTTTTCTTGCATCAATATTGTATATCAACACATACCATGCTTAATTATGGTAAAGGAGTGTATTCTATTAGATATTAAATGCACACAACATCATTAAAACCTTCTCATCAAAGAGTGAGAATGCAATATAATGAGTGTAGTTGTGAAAAACCCTTTAACAATCTTTTGAGTATTGGCAATCTAATAGGGTTAGGGATCTAAGTACAAGCCATTTTCAAGGAAGGATTCATAAGGGCCATCCCTTACTATCTCCATATATGGAGGCATATTAGTTATGATGCTATGACACAACCCAAAGCTCAAAAATAGCATTGATTTTAATTAATCCACCTTCTAAAATATTTTACCTCCTACACCAATAACTTTGAGTTTTACTTTTATCTATATAGAATAATTTTTATTCCATAATATTAAACTTAAGAATTTTAGGAGCTGAAATAAATTTTGTTACTTATTTTTCTAATCATGGAAGTGACACTTCACATTTTGGCCTTTAGATAACTAAGGTGATCATTTAATCTCAAATTTCTTTAATTTACAAATAATTGATCCAATGTTATAATTATCAAATTTGTAACTATATACATGACATAACATTCAATGTTTCATCTTATTGGCTAGATACCTTAACAATATATACTTCAACTCTTAACTTAGAAGTAACTTTAAATATCAAATCAATACATTATATTTAGCATTGATTTTCACAAATTTTAGATTTGATAAAATAATTGGAATAACTAATAACATAAAAAGTAACTATAGTGTAATATTAGAATAATTTTATTAAAGTTTTCCTAATATTTTATTGTGTTCCTCTTCAAAATCCTCGAGAAAATAAGTTGCATTGTGAAAACCCTTCTCATAAACCCTAATCACCTTTTACAATGACACCATCAGGAACTTGAGATAAAGCATTGTAAGACACTATTCATTTTGATTCCACAACCTCCATAGGTTCTGATGTGATCATTAGCCTCTCTACTTGCTTAGATGATGAAGCCATTCAGATAAACTTGATTCGAAAAGGGATTTACAAAGAAATACCTTAATTTTTGAGGGTTACCTCGGTTACCAGTTGATTATTCAAATACACACCAATTCCACCTTCACTAATCTTTGAATTAGCTTCAATCACGCAATTAATGGTACAAATTTGTCTAAGACCAGCTAGGAAATCTCTCTTTGCTATACAAGTGATCAAGAATTATCTTTCAAATGCATTTAGGGTAAAAATAACATAGTAAAACTCACTTTTATCCTTTTTACATACTGCATTAATTTCTCAACCATTAGGGTTACAAACCCTAATATACCACTTGAGGATACATTCAATATTAACAGGTGTAAAACAAATTGATAAACTTTCGAAAAACCGATTGACAAAGATATCAAGATTTCACACATAATAACTCAAAAATGCAAGCTTTCTTACCACTCATCTTTCAAGGGATCTGGAAGTGGATTTACCACTATGTTCCCCTTAGCCCTATTGAAAGGCTCAATTCACCAGTGTAGGATTCTCCACACTATGTGAAGTATTAGGTACTTTTGCAGGTATATCATCACTCTTCTTTTTCCAAATTCAGTTCATCTCTTCTCTGGTTTCCTTAACATTTACCTTATGCTTGCCTTTCTGATCTACATAATGATTATCCGGTTTGTTTTTCCTGGTTCTACAGAACTTTGCCATGCCTCTTTTTCTTCTTTCTCTTCATGCCAATGTTCATGCAAACTTCCATTCTCTTGTTTGATCTTACCATTCTCATGATCTCTTTCTTTCACAAGGTTTTCAACTGCCCTCCTAGCTTCCAGCTCTTGACTCATGCGGATAGTTAGGGCTTATAACTCTCTTCTCGGATTTAACTTGTCACCATTCAGTTTTTTAACTTCTTCAACTAATGCATCAATGTTAGCTTCATCTAAAGAATTATTATCAGATATTTCCAGAAGTTGTTCAGTCAGCTCTCTCCTTTTGACTTGTGAAGCTTTAAATCCGACCCTTAGGGTTTGAAGCTTTTCCTTGGTAGCTTCAAGCACTCTAGCCATCTCAAAGTAGCTCATATCCTCCATGGTGGTTTTAGGGTTTCCTTCCAAGTGATTAAGCCTTAAAGAAGTTAGGCTCTGATACCAATTGATAGACTTATAAAGCACTAAGAGGGGGGGGGGTGAATCAGTGACACCAAAAAAAATACTACTTTAAACATTGATCGATAGATATACTTAATAAGTTTACTAAACACTATGCATACAATTCAAAATGATATTAAAGCATCCACAATAAGTAAAGCATCCACCATAACACAAGTGTTTATACGTGGAAAACCCAAATGGGAAAAACCATGATGAGATGGGACTCACAAGTTAACTATATGCAGTAATAGGTAACCGACTAGTTAAGGTCTACAAAACTTCTATGCTAGGAGCGAATCCAGTTAAAGATCCCAAAGATCTGTTAGGAGTTGAACCCTATTAAAGGTAGTACCCTGTTAGTAACCTCGATAGAGGATTTCTGAATCCAAACTAATGGATCACCTTGTTAAAGGATTTGTACAATGAAGCTTGTTGGAGCTTACCCGATTAGGGAATTTGACTATTATAGTGATTAGAAAACAACAGGTGGTGTGATCTAGAAGTAGCACAACTTGCTTGAATAGATCCTCTTCTGCGTACTCAAAACTGCATCACCAACATATTTTGTAATGGCTTCAACAACTTAACACTACTATCTTCACATCAAATCAAATCATAAGAAATAATTCATCATAATGTCATTATATAGACATTTAGATTTTATGTCGGCTTAGAAGTTATATCACAATTTCCTAGGTGCAGTGTATTTGGACAATCAAACATAACTCATCACAAATTACTGCCAAAAATTGTCGATTAAGGGTAACTCATCACGACTGGTGTTAACTCATCACACAATCAATGAATACTGGTTGAAACATCAATACCAGTTAGAGTTAACCACTATCAACATGTAAACTAATTGTCCTCTATTTTCTTCTTTGATGGTCTCCACTGAATCTTCAAGTTGGTGTCAAGTCATTCCTGCATATATCGGTTGCCTACATGTACCAGTTTAACACTCTCTATACCATCATAAGATAAACTTCCAATATCGGTTGCAATACAAGTAACTTTAGAAGTAATACTGGTAGTCAATGTGAACATATGTGTGTGTGTACATGTTCCATCAATGACAACATATGAAGTCATTCATTACAATCACCATCAAGCCAACAGTCTATGATGGGTGAGATGAAATTTTTCTAAGGTTTGCAGATTGCATAGACTGGAAAAGGTATATTCATATCTCAAACTAAGTATGTGAAGGAATTGCTGAAGAAGTTTGGATTAGATGATTCCAAATTGGTTGGAACTCCTATGGTGATTGGTTGTAAATTGTCTAAAAATGATGAATCTCCTAAACTAATCAGATTTTTTACAAATCTATGGTTGGTGGACTGTTATATCTTACTCAAACTAAGTCAAATATTATGTAAGCTATGTGCATGGCTACTAGATATCAAGCTGATCCTAAAGAAAGTCATGTTACTATTTTGAAGAGGATATTCAGACACTTGAAGGGAACTATAGACCATGGTTTATGGTATCCTAGGAATCATGATTTCATGTTTTGTGCCTATACTGATGCTGATTAGATTGGTGATGTTGTTGACCGGAAGAGAACTACCATTGGAGCATTATTTTTGGGTAAGATAGTGGTCTAATGGGCTAGCAAGAAACAAGATTTAGAGTCTTTATCCCCTATTGAAGATGAGTACATTGTTGCTGCTAGTAATTGCACTCAGGTAATTTGGATAAAATAAATATTGAAGGATATCAGAGTTATTTATGATGATCCTACTATTATATACTATGATAATTCTAGTGCTATTAACATGTCAAAAAATCTGGTGCAACATTCAAAGACTAAACATCTATAATTAAAATATCATTACTTGAGAGAGCAAGTCAGTGAAGAGAAGGTGATGCTAGAGTATGTGTCTATAAGGAACAAATTGCTGATATCTTCACTAAACCTTTACCTGCAGATGCATTTTTCTATTTGAGAGACAAGTTAGGAGTATCCATCCCTCCTGATGAGAACTAGATGCCTTGAGTTGCATCAATCTAGTGGATTTCAAATTGTTATCTCTTTATCCAGATGTGTGAGTTGATGTTGCTCCTCTACTGAAGTAGTTTGTATTTTGGGGAGAGAGATTCATGTTTCTATTTTGGAGAGCTTGGTATCTTTGACATTGTTGTCAAAGAGGGAGAGAGTTCAGGTGAAAAAATTCTCTCTAAGTCTTTATCTTAGGGGGAGTTTGCCCACAAACTCAAAATGCCAACAATATCAAGAGTTATTCCATGTTATGCAGAGGCAACAGGTAGTAGAGATTCAATCAAAACTTACCGTGCGACATTTAGTTCAAAAGCAATAACTAATCTACTATATTTATGAGTTTATTGAGTCTATTGTTGGTCAAGATGCTCAAGTATAAAGAGACATGTTAAAAGAATTAAATCCCACATTATCTGAGGTCGGAGAATTCCTAAGTAATCATCATAGATTTCATGGATGTATTACACAAGCTTTGAAAATATTTTCCAAATTAGAAGGTACTCTCCTCCCTTCATTCATAAAAGAAGGTAGAGAACTTAGGATAGAACAAGAATGGAAGATAGAACTTGGAATTTTCCTTTTCCATGGGGTGCTAGATAAACTTCTGGATGATGCTAATAGGGTGGTGGAGAATTTGCAGTTGCAGATTAGGGGATTGTACAAACTGGAGTATAACACCAAAATCTTGAATAAACAAAATGCTACTTTAGTGACTCCATATAACAAACACATGGATTCTTGGCAAAGCTTCTTTTCTCGACATAAGTGAGTCATGAGAGGTAGTTTTTCCTGCTGGAGGTTTTCTTTTGTTTTCATGAATTATGTTGCAATTTAATCAAACTGCCTCTTGTTTCCAATATGACCTGCCAAAGAGGTTATAATTGTAAAAAGGTAGTGATTCATTATGAATCATGGTTTTTCCTTGAGATAACTGTTATACTTTATTCCTTGATGATGAAGCTAGATAGTGATATGAGGTGTGGTATTGGTGGGAAGCTTTGTTTCTCCCTTGTTTTTATAAAGGGGAATCCATGACCATTTTTTTAGGGTTCTAAAAATGTAATATGAAAGCGATTTAGGAAGGTTTTTCTTGATATAGAGTTATCTTTCTCTGACATGTGAAATTGTTGCACATATGGAAATTAATAGAAATATTCTAATGAATTGTCTCGTATCTGTTGTTTCTCAATCATATGCTTTCATTTGTTAGGGACAAATGGTACTGTCTCTATGGGTTTACTATAGATGTGTGATGTGATACTTAGGTTTTCTTGAAGGAAGAAATTAAATTTTGGTAGTACATTACAACAATTCGGGAATAGTTATACGATTGGTTAAGTATGATTCATGGGGTTGTTAGTAGCAATCAAGAAGGAAGATTGAGAGGGGGAGGGTGGATCAATCTTCACCGAAACACCACAAATTAAACTTCCAAAATATTAACTAATAAATAGATAAGAGAATTAATAGCACAACACATAACACCAATATTTTGACGTGGAAATCGCGGTTAAGGGAAAAACCATGGTGGGAACCTACCCACAATAAGATGATACTCTACAGTAGTATGTGAAAATATTACAATGGGGAATGCACATGCATTTAGGCACACTACCTAGAGCTCACTACTCAAAAGATATATGCCTGGAAGGCTACAACCCTCAGAGAAGTCTCACTGACTTACAAAATGATTCGAACTACAATCTGAAAGGAATGGACTGTAATAATAGCATCTACAAATGCCTGATGACAGTTCCAGTTAAGCACATTTATCTACCCTGCAACACCAAACTCATCACAACACCTCTCTGAATGATACATCCTTGTTTGCACATTTACCTCTCTCTGATAATCCAAACACAATACCAACACCTAAATTAGATAAGTATATCACCTATATATACAAATCATCAACCTTGATAACAAGGTCGGCTAAAAATCAACCCTCAACTCACAATCATAAAAATTACATTACACGATACAAAGATCGACCATCGGACCAATATAATAATTTACATTATATAGCATGGACCTAATTCAAATTCTGAAATGATTACATCCACCAGAAATCCCACCAAGATCAATTGCAACACGCTACATCACCGGAAATACTGCATAACACATAAATTATCACCGGGTCACAAAAATCACCAAAAACTCACTCAATTATCAATGCGGATCACCAAAAACAAATAAGAAATGACTATGAAACACTATCAAGCATGTTATAATAATTCAGAATAGTTGCACCAACATATCTTTTCAAATCTTCATCGGTCAATGTCTCAAATCTCAAGAACACAACCAATCAATAATTGTCACGAAGAAAGATAACTTGTAGAGCACCAAATCATGAACCATCTGAAATTAAGATACACAAGATCATCCCAAACAATAATCCAAAATCATATTGGATACTGTGAAATAGTGATCAACACAACCAAACTACAAAACTGGACCAAAAACCTTTTCCAAACTCACCGGAATAACTCAGAGGAATATGTTGACATCAATGGAAACAACACATCCTAGCAACATAAATGAACAACCGAACCAAACGATCTCCTCAATAATCCAATAATCTCCCCCTTTGGCATTGATGACAATATATGAATGTGAAAAACAGTCAATGCAAAGAAATAAGTTATCACCAACAATCTCCCCCTAAGATCAAGATAGATAAAGAAGTTTTTCACATGAGAGCCCTTTGATAACAATTCCAAAGATCACCAAAACAAAAAAATCAAATTCTCTCTCCTAAAACACAAAAACATAAATCTCTCTCACACTGGGATATACAACCAAATCAACAGACTACTCCAACAGAGGAGCAACACCAACTCATCAATCCAGATACAAAGAGTAAGGCTCTGAATTCCATTGGATCGATGCAAATCAATGCATCTAGTTCTCATGAAGAGGGGTGGAGATGCCTAACTTGTCTCTTAGATAGAAAAATGTATCTATAGGCAAAGGCTTAGTAAAAATATCAGCAATTTGTTCCTTTGCAGATACATATTCCAACTTCACCTTCTATTCACTGACTTTCTCTCAGGTAGTTATATTTGATTGATATATGCTTAGTCTTAAAGTATTGCACCATATTCTTAGACATGTTTATAGTACTAGAATAATCATAGTATATAATAGTAGGCTCATCATAAATAACTCTAATATCTTTCAACATTTGCTTCATCCATACTATCTGAGTGGAATTACTAGCAGCAACAATATACTCAGCTTCAACAATAGATAAAGATATTGAATCATGTTTCTTGTTGGCCCAAGAAACCAACTTCTTACCTAAAAAGAAAGCTCCACTAGAAGTACTCTTTTGATCGTCAACATCACCTGGCCAATCTGCATTAGTATAAGCACACATAATGAAATCATCATTCTTTGGATACCATAAACTATAATCTTCAATTCCTTTTAGATATCTGAATATTATTTTAACAACAATGACATGAATCTCCTTTGGATTAGCTTGATATCTAGTTGTCATACACATATCATGCATAATGTTAGGCCTAGTTTGAGTGAGATATAATAGTCCACCAACCATAGATCTATACAAACTTTGATTAGCTTTAGGAGATTAATCATTTTTAGACAATTTAAAACCAGTCACCATAGGAGCCCCAACAAGTTTGGAGTCATCTAATCCAAACTTCTTTAGCAATTCCTTCACATACTTAGCTTGAGATATAAAGATACGTTTTCCTATATGTGTATTCTGCAAACCTAAGAAAAAAATCATCTCACTAATCAAGACATCTCAAAATATTTTTGCATATCACCAGCAAATTTCATACTCATATCTTCATCACCACCAACATTAATGTCATCAACAAAGACTTCAACAATCAAAATGTTATCATTTTCAATCTTAAAGTACAAGTTACTATTAGCAACACCTTTGATAAATCCCAATTTTAGCAGGTATTTGTCTAATCTATCATACCAGGCTCTAGGGGCTTGTTTTAATCCATAAAGTTCTTTCTTCAAGTTACATACCATGTCTCCATCATCTGATAATGAAAATCTATCTAGTTGTTCAATGTAAGCTTCTTCTTCTAGATCACCATTCAAAAATGTAGATTTGACATCCATTTAATATACCTTGGAATATTTATAAGCAGCTTAAGCTAGTAACAATCTAATAGCTTCAATTATGGCAACCAGAGAAAAAGTTTCTTCATAATCAATTGCTTCTTGCTATGAATATCCTTTACAAACTTGTATGGCTTTATTTCTGACCACTTCACCTACTTCATTCAATTTGTTTCTAAGAACCAATTTAGTACCAATAACATTTGTATCCTTAGGTCTAGGCACAAGTTCCCAAGTGTTGTTATTTTCAATCTGATCTAACTCTTCCTCTATGGCTCTAATCTAGTTATCATCTTTACAAGTTTCAACAACATCTTTAGGTTAAACTTTAGAAATTAAACATATTTATTCTACAACTAACCTTCTTCTAGTCATCATACCTTTATACTTATCACCAATAATCTGATTTTCAGAATGATTTAATCTTACATACCTCTTTTCTGATTGTTTCTCAGACGTAGACTCATGAACATCCTCACCGATAGTAGCAACATCCAGGTTCACAGTCTCTACCAAATCATTCTGCTTAGGCTCTTCAGGCTAAATAGGAGCTAAAACAACATGTTGACCTTCATCATAAGATCTGATCTCCTTGCCAAAGTTTTCATCCACCTTCACACTTGCACTCTCAACTATCTTTCTCAGTCTCTTTTTATAAAACTGGTAGGCTTTGCTATTTGTAGAGTAGCCCAAGAAGATACCTTCAACACTTCTAGCATCAAACTTTCCAATATCCTCATCTCTCTTGATATAACATTTGCTACCAAAGACTTTGAAATATTTCACAGTAGGAATATGACCAAACCAAAGCTCATAAGGAGTCTTACTGGTATCAAATTTGATATGAACTCTATTGAATGTATATAATGTAGTTTTAATAGCTTCTGTTAGGATAACCGGTGAACAACTGAGAAGGGGGGGTGAATCAGCTGTTAAAAGATTATGTGAATTAAATCACTTAGAGCCTTTTACCAGAATAATTGATTAAGCATTAAAGCATAATTGAAAATCAGAGAATCAATACCATGCAACCATAACACATAACACCATGATTTGTACATGGAAAACACGGTAAAGGGAAATACAATGGTGCGAAACCCTACCCACAGTCAGATGATACTTCTATAGAAAGTATATGATTACAATAGGGGCCTACACATGTAGGAAGGCACATTGCCTAGAGCGCACTACTCATCACAATGGAGTCTCACTAACTACAGAAGAGGCCAACCACCTCAAAATATTTGGACAACAATCTAGAAAGAAGAATTGCCTATGATAGCATCAAACATGCCAATTTATAGTTTCGGTTAAGCTCAATACCATAGGTCTAAAACCTCTTAAATAAACTCAACTCGATCACCTATGATCAACCAAATCCTCTAAACAAATGATTATTGCATTATTTTCTCCTTGCCCATGATCTACAATGAGATCTTACATATATTTATACCAACTCAGGACCTAACCAATTAGGTCGGCCAACCAAATGATAATTTAATAGATCCATTACATAATCCTGAAATAAATTCATAAAACATGTCGACCTAAGGCCTAAAAAACATCATCCAATCAATAAAACATCCCAGAAGCGCATCAAAGGATGCACCAACACGTTACATTAAATCAGTCCATAACCTAGATAGCACCAGACCTAAATTAGATCCACACACACCAAAGCAATGACACCAATCAGTCGAGGCACGAACACAATCACCATCAGCACCTTGAATCCCTTCTAGAAGTTGCACCAACACCACTTATGCATTACATCAAAGATCTTCAATAAATATCTACCGATGAAACCCTTACCGGACCTACAAAGTAGGCTTACTAGAACATAATATATCATTCGATCATTAAGTCAATACCAAATGACTAAAACATACTTTATAAGCATATGAACCAGTCATACAAACTCATTCCATCATCTAGATCATATCGGTGACAATCAACTAATAATCTTCCCAATCCAATCCTTCTACCAAAAGTCAGTAAACAACCATAACAACTAGTGTTGACATCAATGAAAGAACATCAATGCAACACATAATTAATTCCATCATATTGCCAACAATCTCCCCCTTTGGCATTGATGGCAACACTAGATGTGAAAAAATTCTAAGTGCCAAGAAATGCCAAACAAGTCACCCATAAAATGATATAGCAATGAAGCTCTAAACCAAATCTGAATTAAAAGATCAAATACCGCCAAACTCCCCCTGAGGAGTACAATCATTCTGAAAAATAAATAGCAATAGTTTTTCACATATATTCCTGCTACTTTGACAACAATGCCAAATATATGATATATATATCAAATAGAATATGAAAACTCTAAATCTCAAGGTTGACTACTCCCCCTAAGTAGTAGCAATATTTCATCAACCCAGAGCAAAAGATAGCTTTGATAATGCATACCAGACCGATGCACGTCTACATCATTTAAGTCTCTATCGGAGGGGTAGAAACCCCCAATCTGTCTCTCAAATACTCAAATGATTCTCGAGACAAAGGTTTAGTGAAGTTGTATGCTATATGTTATTTAGTGTTCACATAAACCAATCTGGCTTCTTTTTCTTCCACCTTTTCCTTCAAGTTGTATGGATTCAAGGGAATGGCACATATGTTACCATTTATAGTTCCAAATAGATTGGCTTCTTTAGAGATTGTGTGGAAAATGTATGAAGCCTCAGCTCCTTTTAAGACTAATCAAAAGGGATCCTTTTTGCCCATGTATCTGTAAATTGGTCATTTTGAAATTAATTCAAATAAGGCTTTTGAACAAGCCATTCAGTTGCTTATGTCTTTTCATTTGCCACTAGGATTGAAGGCCAAGGAAGTTGACCCAAAAGGGTATTATACTTCTGCTAAAAGGGCAATGGCATTGGGGAGTGTCCAACATGAATTTAAACTAAAAGAGGAATTAAAGAGGAATCATAGTTCCTATGAAGAGGTGCAGGAAAGAAGATCAATGTACTTCAAACTATAAAAAATTGAAAGTAGGAAAAGGCTTGAGGACCCTTCTTATGAAGGACTTTTTCTAGATGAGTTTAATAGGGTAGTAAGGATGAAGAATATTATTCAAAATGACCATGTTGATATAGCCAATTTATCCATTCCTCCACCCCCATCTCCAAGTCCATCAACCTTTATTGTTGGAGGACTAGTTGAGGTCTCCCCTTTAGCTAGAATGTCTCCAGCACCATGAAGATACAAGAAAACAACAAGAGGAGGTGGAAATTGTTGGCAGTGTGTTGTCATTGATGTCATCTGGTATAGCATGTTACTGGTATAGCATGTCACCAGTATGTGATGTTACCGGTATGCAAGCAGGAGTATTGGAAATTGTTGACGTGTTGATGTCAACTAGTAAGTATGCTAATCGGTAAGAAAGAAAAGAGACAAATTGAAGGGAAGACAAACAAGAACTGAAAAAAATAAATTAGGTGGTTGCCAGATCATATAGATTGAAGAGGTGAACACAGAATTGGGAGCAATCTAATTTACCATGACCTAACAGGAAGAACAAAGAAATGCATGACATAAAGGTTAATCAGTTAGTGTATACCGGTAGTATGTTTGGTCGGTGACCAATTTTGAACTGACACAATCAAATGAATTGGATACGAATAGAGATAACATGTGGACTCCAAGTAGCAAACATGTAGTGGTAGGTGAATACTATATCAACAAGGTAGTTACCGATTAGGTCGATACTAAATGTTGACTGCAAAAAATCATGGATTGATTATAGAGGATTGCAGCTTGAAGCAGATCGAAAGGAAGCAACTGGGCTGACAAAATCAAGGCCGATGAACAGGATCTAGTTTTCTAAATATAGTGAATGTTCTTTGGAAGGATAAAAATGATGGTGATGTTTGATTAGTTGCATGTTATCAATCCCAGAGATAAGATCTAATTTTGATTTGATACAGATTGTGGTTAGTGAAGAAAACTCTAGGCACGTAAAGTTTGAAATTAAGTTTTGGTGGGAAAGCAGGAGTATAAATGTATAAATCGAAGATCTAAGATGATGATGAGAAAGTGAGTTTCTGTGAGGTGAGACATGATCAGTCTGAGTTTTTTAGCAAAATACTGAAGCGATTGAGTGTTTGAAGAAGAACCAGTAAGAAAGGTGTAACCAGTGAACTTTTACAAAACATAACAATCTATTAAACCAACAGTGTCTGAATTAGTAAGATAGAAACAGAGAGTGAAGGAGAGAAAAGGGAGTGTGAGAGGAGATCCAACAAGGTAGTAGCTGAATTGAAAAATATTTAGATAGAGTGATCAAAGAATCGACAGAGAAAAGTAGTGGGATAGAGAAGAGTTAAACAAACAAAGAGGATTGGTTGCATGAGTTACAAAATTCATTTGTAACAAGGTGTTTGTCATTGTATTGATTTTTTTTTCTCATTGTATTTCACTGAGTGAGTGCTCAGTGCAGGGATTGGTGCTCCTTGAGTTGGTTCTTAAAATAGATTAGGGGTTGGTGTTCCTTTGGGTAGGTTCCCATAAATTTCTAGGGGTTGGTGCTCCTTGGGTTGTGCCCTAAAATATTATAAACTATTATTTTCATTATGGGGCTGGATTGGAGCAGTATATCTTCAACAACATTTCTCACCAAGGTTTTTCCCACATTGGGTTTTCCTCATATATCTTGGCTTATGTGATGTGCCTTTGTGTGTGACTACTTGTTGAAGTTTGCATTATTCTATCGGTTGCACATACTATTTGAAATTGTTTATAATCACTGATTCATCCCCCTCTTATTGATATCTTGTGTTCTAGAATTGGTATCAGAGCCTTAGGTTCCCTTTTAGTCAAATATTTCTCTAGCTTGGGTAGATTCTAGTTTGAGAACACAATGGCAAGGAATGAATCCTCCTCCTCCAAATCTCCCAAGTTTGACAATACCAACTATGCCTTTTGGAGCATAAGAATGGAAGCCTATTTGTCCTCCCTAGGATTTTATGTTTGGATGTCTATGAAGAATGGGTATACTGTCCCTAATGCTCCTCCTACAAATATGGATGCTAAGAAGAATATGAAAATAATGTCAAGCTCAAGCATGCTATTCTCAGTGGATTGTTTGACACTGAGTTTGTTAAAGTTATGCACTTCTTATCCATCAAGGAAACTTGGGATAAGTTGAAGAGATTGTTTGAAGGAGATGTCAAGGTCAAGGATGCTAAATTGCAAACATTAAGGGGTCATCTTGAAGTCTTGAAGATGAAATATGAAGAAAATATTGCTGATTATCTTCAAAGGGTTGATGAAACAATGAACACTATTATAGGACTTGGAGAGGATATATCTGATGAACTGATTGTCAAAAAGGTACTCAGATCCCTCATTGTTAGGACCCAGAGGCAACTGAGAGGGGGGGGAAATCATTTGTATATTAATATCAACCCAAATATAACTTAATCAAACTTGATACTTAATACCGATAAACCAAACTTAATGATGGTAGACAAATTAGCAGTTAATATTGATACCGGTGAAACTTAATGCATAGAATAGAAAGAGAAACAATATCGACAACACATAACACAAAGATTTGTACTTGGAAACCCTGTAAGGGGAAAAACCACGGTGGGAAACGTTACCCACAATCAGATGATACTACTGCAGATAGTATGTGTATACAAATGGGGTCTGCACATGCAGAAAGTCCAATTGCCTAGAGCTCAATGCTCAATCACAAAATAAGAGTCACACTGACTACAATTGGATAGTTAAATCCAATGATAATGTATTGCTCAAAGTAGCATCTTCAATGTTGGATTCAGTACCGGTTAAGCTCTGCTAATCACCGTCAAACCTTCCTTGAACCTTCTCTATGGTCTACTCATGTGATCTTCAAGATTCGCACATACCATGTTACAATACCATAACCATATACCGTCTCTCTATCTATTACATTATCTCACAAATGAGATCTTACATATATACAAAAACCTAAGACCAAATGTGTAGGCCGACTCACCAAGAATATTACAATCAATTACAAATAATTCAATATGGGATGCATCATGTCGGCTCAATACATTTACAACAATATCCAATTAATTAAATCATCTCCATAATGTGTTGTGCTGATCTGAAATAGATAATGTGTGCCGGTCTTAACCTACACCAATTTGCCAGTAACAACAAATATGTCAACCCGATTAGACCAATAACCACATTACCAAAACCAAGTGTCCAAACCATGTCTTCAACATAACCAAGTAATCTCGAGATGATAACAAGTCATCTTCAGTGTCAGTTAACAATATAACTTGTCAATGAGTGATATACCGGTGATTGTGCATAAGTCACTGAACTTGCCGGTGAACATAATGTGCCGGTTCAACATAACCAAAGATCTCTAGAAGGGTAAGTGTTGACATCAATGCCAAAACCAATGCACCACATGCATAATACCAACAATCTCCCCCTTTGGCATTGATGGCAACACAAGATTGAAAAACATCTAAGTGCTAAAACAGAATGCCAAAAAACAAAAACCAACACTCTCCAAAATAGATCAATACCAGAAATCAAAATACAAATGAAGAGAGTATATATCACTCCCCCAATGAATAATATCTTCCCAAAGGATAATGTTTTTCCATAGATATCTCTCCCACTTTGACTGTTACTACTTATCAAATTGCCATTAGTTTTATATCCAAAGTCATTCTATATACTCTAGTCGGTTACTACTACCGAAATATTCACTCGGTATGCATAGTGCAGTCGGTTATAGAAGAAAGTAGTCACAGAGCCCAGTATGTACCGAGTTGTCTACCGAGCATCATTCCATGTCTACTGAGCAGCAAAGATGATACACCGAGTGAAACATGTTACCAGATTCATTGAATCTGCACACACATATGAAAATGTGTTACAAGATCGAGGAACATAGAACCGTTATCACATTGGAAATTGCACTTAAAGATTGTGTATGATTTTGAGGTCATCTAACCAATGAAATATTTTGTATAGTTATTCATTCGAGAAATCATGTTTGTAAGATCAAAGCAATGAATCAGATCACCGACATATCTATTTATACAGCATAGATTAAAGATAAAAGTGTGAGACATGGATATACACAAGTGTATGAAGCAAGAAATGTGTGATGCATGAGAAAGCACTAAGTGTTATGACTATTATAGAGACACAGAAGTCACCGAATAGGATTTCAGAGAATGGTCAAAGAATGGAGTAAACAGAAGGGTTTATCGAGTTACTTTATGGGTTACCGAGGTATGCTATAGGCAAGGTAATCTTATTTTGAGCACATAGAATCTACTATAACATTCTAGATGTAAAGTTGTAGATAGTTGTAAAGATTTTATTGAAAATTATGAAGTTGTAAGAGAAATCTTTAACAAGGTAAAAGACTCTAATCAAGTCTATAAATTGTAAAGCCTTTAACCAGGTGCAACATTTAGATTAAGTGTTGTAAAATCCTTTAGCAAGGTAGATCTAACAGATCTTGATACTCCTAACAGGGTAAGCTATCAAAAATAGCTAAATATGTAGCTCTAACCGAGCAACCTTTATTATTGCAGTAGTGAAGTTGTGGGTG
The DNA here is from genome assembly GCF_030272615.1 of Cryptomeria japonica. Taxonomy (NCBI): domain Eukaryota; kingdom Viridiplantae; phylum Streptophyta; class Pinopsida; order Cupressales; family Cupressaceae; genus Cryptomeria; species Cryptomeria japonica. The sequence goes on along the minus strand of NC_081411.1, from coordinate 770,741,236 downwards.
CCATCCCCATCGCAGTTTTTCACTTTAACCAAGAGTTTCTGCATTACCAAAATATATGTGTTATGGAGTGAATCATGTATGATTGTTATTTATTTGTTTTAGCTTTATGTTATGTTACAATAGTTTTATGGTTTGTGCATAATAGTAAAGATATTGTTGTTAAAAGGATTTGAAGTACTGATTCACCCCTCCCCTCTCAGTACATTAGCTTTCCATATTGGGCCTAACAATTGGTATCAAAGCTTGAATCTTGGAAAAGGGTTTAACTTCCTAAAGAGAAAGATCTTATCAATGGAAGGATACAAACAATCTTAGAGGATTATGTATATGCAAGAAGAGCTGGATCATGCTAATCAAGTGATTGTAGACATCCAAAGGCAAATGCAAAAATCTCTGAAAGTGAGAATAAGTCTATCTGATGATTTGCAGGAATCTCAAGAGTTAGTGGAACAAATTGAGACATCATCTGAGAATAGTATATCTGAAGAGACTAAAGAAATGATTGGAGTATTGAAAGAAATAAACAAAGCACTGACTGATCAACTAAAAGCAATGAAAAGAGAACATGAACATTTTAGCACACAGATGACTGAAAATCTTGATGCATTGAGGACAACCGAGGATAAAGTAAGAGATCTAGAAAGAGAGAAAGAACAACTTGAAGCATTAGTATCTGATAAGAATGATGAAATCATAAGGTTGACTGGGATTCAACAAAATCTGTCAGATCAACTAGGTTATGCACATCATGAAGCAAATCTGAAAGATGATGAGAATCAAGCATTGAAACTTGAAGTATCAAGGTTGACCAATGAACTTGAAACATAGAACAAATCCAAAGAAACACAAAAGAAGAGTTATGAAGCATCAAAGATGTTGGATGAGCAACTGAATACAAGACGACCCTACAAATATGTAGGACTCGGTTACAAAGAAAATGACTCTACCAAGAAGGGAATCCATACTACCGATAGAGGAGGATCATCAAAGCAAGTTGGAATCAGGAAGAACATCAAAAGAAAGAAGCCTATTTACAACTATGGTGGAAATCAAGGTCATACTGCCAACATGTGCCAAATTAGAAAAGGTAAGCAACCAAATGTCACTAAGTCCAATGGTTATTGTTACAATTGCAATAAATATGGTCACACATCTAATCAATGAAGGACAAAGTCTGTTAACAATTATCAAAAGGAAAAATTCAAAGGGTTTTGTAAAAACTGCAATAGATATGGACATAGTACAGGGAAGTGTTGGTTTAAGAAAAAGAACTACATGTGGTCTGCACACCGAGCAAATACTAGAGGTTACTGAACTCACACAAATCCTTACCGAAAATATTCTGCAGTACCATGGCATTACAATACAAGGATATGGTGTGAATTTTGTGGAATATATGGACATATAAGTGCCAACTGCTTTATAAGGTTTGGAATGAACAACTGAAGATCATGGAGAAATCCTGGTATGGCATGTTTTCATTGTCACAAAGTTGGACACTTGGCTGCAGATTGCAGAGATCAACCTAGAGAAGACACTGAGGAAATAAAAGAGAAATTAAAGATGATTTGGAAAAAGAAGGAAATTGTGTCAAATGAAGAAAGCACCTTACCTACCGAGTTAGGTGCTCCTATTCCAAATTAATCGGTAAAGGTATGAAGGGACTGCATTCTCTCAAGGTTCAATCTTAAATAGTTCCTACTTTATTATGTACATAATTCAAAATTTGCATAGTTAAGATGTAGTAGTAAGTTAAAAATTCTATCAAAGTCTTTTGGAGCACAATACAGGAAACCTATCAAGTTGGTGAATACAGGAAGCCTGTCAAATCGCTAAAAGAAGAAAGTTTGGCTACTCGGTTAAAGCACAAAAAAAAAGAAAGAAAGTTTAGTGAAACTGAGTGCATTTAATGTTTTTAACTTAACCTGCACGGAGCCCGATAAGGTATATTGTGTACATAAAGCATTTACGCGGTCATTTTTCACTCACCAAGTTTTTGAGAGAGAAGAGCAGAGAAAATCAAAGGTGATCAAACCTCCTACAAAGCAAAATTTAAGGTATTTACATCAATCTCAATGCATTGTTAAGCTAGTTTACCGATCTTATCAAGTTGTTATTATTTGCTAAGTGTAAAGCGTCTACCATTTGAAAATCCTCAAACCATAAGGATCCTTTGTTAGTTTTTATCTGAAATCTACAAATGGCACCTGAGATCCAAGATCCCATTGTTGTCAAGAATGTTGAAAAGCCCTCACTAAAATACTCTTTAACTCCCAAAGTTGCATCTGAACCAGATGACAAAACCGCATTTTCACTCATCCCGGATCGAGTTGTATTAGTTGAGGATGTGAGATTCTTCACCAAATGTCATGTTGAAGAACTTAGTCACGTTGAAATCAAAGACTCATATGATGAATTGTACATCAATGGTAAAATGGATAGCAAGTATGAGCACATTAAGATCAAGGGATTAACTGAAGCCCTAACCTATCTCCATGTGTTCAAACCCCAGTGGGTCAAGTTTGTTATGAGCAAAGTTCATGATGACTTCATATGGCTAGAAGAGCAACCATTTAAGATTACCAAGGAAATCATTCAGTTGATCACCGGTTACCCTATTTATGATCATGCTCAAGCCCAGAAAATGATATCACAGAAGGAATAGATTAGTTTTACCAGAGTAGAATCAGATTGTAGAGGACTGAAATTAAACAATGTCACTAATGCAGAACTAAAATTTGTCATTAGAGTAATTGGTTACTGTTTCTTCCAATCAGCAAGGGAAAATAGTGTACCCTTTGCAGCAGTGGACTTAGCATAGAAAATTGTGAAGAAAGGCATGAAAATTGATCTATGTGAGGTGTTGCTGAAAAACCTGTTTGAGAATCTGAACACAATAAGGAATTCAAAGAAGAACAACTCGGCTAATACACTAAAGTTTGGAATACTGCTTGTATAAATGTTTTGGTACTTTGAGAAGTTCTTTCCAACAGTCAGTAAAGTTGTTTGGGAACTACACCGACCAATCACCCATCAGATCAATGACTTCATCAAGAAGCTAGGTGATAATTTTAATGATATTATGGATGATTACTTCAGTAAGTTTCAAGAGAAAATACATAACAGGTACCTGATTCCTCCCAAGCTAGTGGAGAAATACAAAGATGACATATGTTTTGAAGTAGACACTGATTACTGTTATGTGAATGTTGTGGAATCAAGAACTGAATCTTTGCCACCTATGGGTTACAAGATTGATTTTGACCTCACACAACAGCAAATCGATGCATTTCTTACATTACCAAGGCATGCTACCGAGCTGAGGTATGGAACCTATGAAGAAGTGAAAGAAAAAGTAAAAATGAGCATTGTAGTATCCAAAGCTTCAAGAAAGGCAACAAAGATGATAAAGGCATTATCAGAGAAATTCAGAGAAGATTCTTCCTCCACACCTATCAAAGGCACTATAGTCATTACCGAAGAGGAATCTGAAGCCCAAGAGGCAACTATAACACTAAGAACCGAATTGCCTAAGGGAAAAGTGTTGAAAAGAAAGAAACAAGATACATCAAAGGCCTCACCGACTCCTCTAGCAAAGTGACCTAACACAAGAGCATCTACAGCTTCACCGAGTAAGAAACCAAAGAATGTTACTATTCCAAAGGTAACCAAAACTTACAAGAAATCTACTCAGAGACTCATTTTGTCAAAAGAGTCTAGTGACACCGAATCTGAAGATGCAAGCAAATTTCAGATTGTCAAAAGCAAGAAGGTAAATGTACATAGTGTTGAAATTTTTTGTACCAATCTGAAGGAATATGGTGGATTTGGAGGATTCAGATATGTTAAGTATGAATCTAGATCTGCTGATGAAAAGTGACAAATTGAAGAAGTTATCATCTGCACACTTCTAAAATTCTGATTGGTCCCATTGGAAGTATCTAACTCTCTTCCAAAAGAATTATATGCACATATTGATAATAGGTGGCAATATGCCCTGGACTCGGAGAAACAGATCAGAGAAAGAAGTCTTGTACATCTCTTTCCTAACATGTCGGTAGATGAGATCAAGGATCATCTGAAAAACTGCCAGACACAATTCTTAGTAAAGCAAAAGGCCTTCAAACTGATGAATGGCCTATATATTGACGTAGAGAGGAAACAAAATAACAGTGGCAGGCAATCTTTCAACTCAAGGATGCTGGTGAACAAGCTGCAGTTGAAATAGTTGATGTCCCTGAGCAAGATCTTGATGTCACCGAGCAAGACCTTGTTGACACCATTCAAATAGATGAAGATATCATGGATACAAAGGCACCTGAATAGGAAATGATAGAAGGCAATGCATATACAAAACTTGTATCCAGTGAATCAATTTTGGAACAAGTTCATCCTTATCCACCGGTCAATCAACCTGTCTCAACCAAAGTCCCTCAGGATATGGATCAAGGCACCAAAGGTCACAAGTCTATAGCAGGAGAAGGTACTACTCAAGAACAGACCTCTCAAGCACCTTCTAGCACTGAAAAAAGTTGCAGCTGAGACACCTAGTACTGAGACACCAAAGGACACTATAGAGGCTAAAGAAACCGACCAAAGTGTTGCCTCTACCAAGCAACTTACCGAGGATCCTCAAGCCTCACAATTCATTGTCTTAGTTCAATCGGTGAAAGGTAAAGAAAAGAAGATGAAAAAACATAGTTTCAAAGTAGATTTGTCCGAACCAATAGTGTTGCCCAATGTTGATATATCAAAATTAAAGGGGCAAGCACTCATTAATTTCGGTGAACTATGCAAAGCCAAGGCCGAACAAGAAAAACAAATGGCCATACAAAAGAAAAATAAAGTACTTCAGAAGGTAAAGACACTATTAACAGATATGCTACCTACAACTACAGTGTCAACCGATGCAGCCATCCATATTCAACTAGATGAACTCCTTAATCAGATAGAGACATCTGAAGTCGATGCATCCGAATATTTGAGCAAGCTAAAAGACAAGGAGCTCACTGCTAAAATGATAGAAGAGGTACATAAAGCTATAGCTATTGGCAAAGTTAAACTTGTCAAATTTATTGCTGAGTTGTCCCCTCAACTCAAGCACATTCTTTATTTATTTCAGAAACTTTGTACATTTTCTTTATTCATTAAAGACATCAGAAATAAAACAGAAGCAATTGAGAAAGAGATCATCGATCTCTCAAATAAGTTGACCCCAGAGCCCAATTCAGTTTAGAATTTTTATACCAAGCTACAATAGCTCATGGCTCAACAATTGGAACTAAGGAATGAAGAACACAAGATAAGGATAGACATCATGACACTTCAGACATTATTCCTTCCTCATCTTTCATCTGTCCAAGAACAAATCAACCAAGCCACATACCTCTCTACTACACAAGAGGGAAGCACTTTAGATGGTTTAATATCATTATTGGCTGATATTCAAGAACATAATTCTTTAATGGATAGTGTAAAGGATGCACTCTTTGTCGCTCTCACCGAAGCACGAACAAAGTACAAATCCATTTTTGACCAATTGCCATCACCGAATGGTAACTAAATTTTGATGTTCGTCAAAAAGGGGGAGTGATATAGTATTCAAAGTATCAAACAAAAGAAATGTAGTATACAGGGGGAGTATACTGAGCAGAGTGAGTAGAGTATCCAAGAACAGTGAACCGAGCAATGAACAAAACAGTAAGTAAAGAACAAGAGAAACACACTGATCATTGATCACCGAGCATACATAATCTGAGTTTTGTACAGTATATTGAGAAGCAGAGTATATCTGAATATACTATTTCATTGACTAGTGTATATACTGTCAGATTAGTCAAATTTTGTTAAGTATATAGATTTTTGAGTTATGACTTTGAAAGTAGTTTTGTCAAACATCTCAACTAATGTCAAAAGGGGAGATTGTTACTACTTATCAAATTACCATTAGTTTTATATCGAAAGTTGTTCTATATACACTAGTCGGTTACTACTACTAAAATATTCAGTCAGTATACATAGTCCAGTCGGTTATAGAATAAAGTAGTCACAAAGCCCAATATGCACCGAGATGTCTACCGAGCATCATTCCATGTCTACTGAGCAGAAAAGATGATACACCGAGATGATATACATCGAGTGAAATGTGTTACCAGATTCATTGAATCTAGACACACATATGAAAACGTGTTACAAGATCAAGGAACATAGAACCATTATCACATTGGAAATTGCACTTAAAGATTATATATGATTTTGAGGTCATCTAACCAATGAAATATTTTGTATAGTTATTCATTCGGGAAATCATGTTTGTAAGATCGAAGCAATGAATCAGATCACTGACATATCTATTTATACAACATGGATTAAAGATAAAAGTGTGAGACATGGATATACACAAGTGTATGAAGCAAGACATGTGTGATGCATGAGAAAGCACTAAGTGTTATGACTGTTACAGAGACACAGAGGTCACTGAGAAGGATTTCAGAGAATATTCAAAGAACAGAGTAAACAAAAGGGTTTACCAAGTTACTTTATGGGTTACCGAGGTATGCTATAGGCAAGGTAATCTTATTTTGAGCACATAGAATCTGCTATAACATTCCTTATGTAAAGTTACAGATAGTTGTAAAGATTTTATTAAAAATTTTGAAGTTGTAAGAGAAACCTTGAACAAGGTAAAAGACTCTAATCAGGTCTATAAATTGTAAAGCCTTTGACCAGGTACAACATTTAGATTAAGTGTTGTAAAATCCTTTAGCAAGGTAGATCTAACAGATCTTGATACTCCTAACAGGGTAAGCTATTAGAAATAGCTAAATATGTAGCTCTAACCGAGCAACCTTTATTATCGCAGTAGTGAAGTTGTGGGTGTCATCCCCACCGCAGATTTTCTCTTTAACCAAGAGTTTCTACGTAACCAAAATATATGTGTTATGGAGTGAATCATGTATGATTGTTATTTATTTGTTTTAGCTTTATGTTATGTTAGAGTAGTTTTTGGTTTATGCATAATAGTAAAGATATTGTTGTTAAAAGGATTTGAAGTACTGATTCACCCCTCCCCTCTCAGTACATTAGCTTTCCATATTGGGCCTAACATTGACATCAAATGCCAAAGCAATATAAATACCAGATACAACCAATTCATAGAACTAATTATTATAACCAACTTCTCCCCCTGAGAAGTAGCTCCCCTCCATCAAAGCCGAAAAATGGTTTTCTCTATTAATTTTGTTAGTTTGATTCCAATCATCAACTATCTAAGTCTCTACTGGTGAGGGTATTACCCCAAGCGACTCTCTGAGATATTCAGAAGTTTCCTTAGGCAAAGGCTTAGTAAAGATATCTGCAATCTTCTCTTTTGTTTTCACATAAACCAATCTCACTTCTTTGGCTTCAACATTCTCTTTCAGAAAATTATAGTTGATAGAAACACGTTTAGTTTTAGAGTGAAATACTGGATTCTTAGATATATCAATTGTTGTTGAATTATCACAATAAATGTGTTGGTATTATGGATATGTTGCATTAGTTTTGTCATTGATGTCAACACTTATGAACACTTATCGTTTTGGAGATCTTTGGTTCTATTCATCGACAAGCTCAGTGAGTTATGCACAGTCATTGGTATTTGGTTCACCGGAACTTAGGATGACTTGTTATCATCTGGAGATCACTTGGTTATGTCGAAGACATGGTTTTGGTGCTTTGGTTATTGGTCTAATCGGGTAGACATATTTGATGTTCCTGACAAATTGGTCTAGGTTATGAATCGACATGCGTTATCTATTCTAGATCAGCACAACACATTATGAAGATGATTTAATCAATTGGTATTGTTGTTGAGCCGAAATGATGCATTGCATCTTGACTTACTTGTTGTAATTGATTTATTGTAATATTCTTAATTAGCTGACCTACACATTTGGTCTTAGGTTTTGGTATATATATGTAAGGTCTCATTTGTGAGACAGAGTAAGGAAGAAGCAAGAAGAAGAAGGTAATAAGGTATATGGTTATGGTATTGTAACATGGTATGTGCGAATATTGAAGATCATATGAGAAGACCATAGAGAAGGAGATAATCAGAGCTTAACCAGTATTGAATCCAACATTGGAGATGCTACTTTAAGCAGTACATTATCATTGGATTTAATCATCCAATTGTAGTCAGTGTGACTCCCATTTTGTGATTGAGCAGTGAGCTCTAGGCAGCTGGCCTTTCTGTATGTGCAGACCCCATTTGTATACACATACTATCTGCAGTAGTATCATCAGATTGTGGGTAAGGTTTCCCACTGTGGTTATTCCCCTTACAGGGTTTTCATGTACAAATCTATGTGTTATGTGTTGTGGATATTGTTTTTCTTTCTATTTCATGCATTAAGTTTCACCAGTATTGATATTAACTATTAATCTATTAATCGACATTAAGTTTGGTTTGCCGGTATTAAGTATCGAGTTTGATTAAGTTATAATTGGGTTGAAATAAATTAACAACTGATTCAACCCCCCTCCCTCTTAGTTGCCTTTGAGTCCTAACAAATGGTATCAGAGATAAGTCCTCTTTTTGCAGAAGTTTAACAACTTGAGGAGATTCTATGGCAATTAACTTTTTCAGGAAGGATAGGCTGAAACTTGATGGAACTAACTATGGTATATGGAAGATTAGAATGGAGACACATCTAAATTGCATTGGAAGAGACATATAGGATGTTACACAGAATGGCTATGTTGGTCCTACACTGGGTCAACCTAATCCACCTACATTGGGTAAGGATGAAGAGAATGATTGCAAAGCAAGATAAGCACTTTTGAGCACCTTGTCAGATCACCAAATCATGGGATTATCAGACCGATCTACTGCTAAATCTATCTGGGATAAATTGGAAACATTGAATGAAGGAGATACCACTATCAAAATTGCAAAACTAGAATGCTTCCGGGCCAGGTATGAAAATCTGAAAATGGAAGAAGATGAAAGAATTTTTTCTTTTATGGAAAGGGTCAATGAAATTGTTTCAGGAATATAATGCTATGGAGGCTCCTTAAGTGAAGATGAAATTGTTTCTAAAGTTTTAAGAGAATTACCACCAGCATACAAAATTAAAGTAACTGCTATTAATGAGTTAAGAACTATGCCTAATACATCTGTATCTAGAGATACCTTGGTTGGAAAACTTTCAGCATTTGAGCTTGAGGAATTTGGTCCTATTGCTACAATTAAGACAAATTTAGCCTTCAAAGCATCATCATCTGCAACATTTTCATCATTAGCTGATAAATCTGATTGGAAAGCACTTTATGCAAGAGAACTTGAAGACATCGGGAGGGAAAATGAACAACTAAAAAAACTTGAAGCACTATTTGCAAGGAAAATGCCTAAAGGTCCTACTGGAAGTAACTATGAAGGTAAAACACCCTTTAAATATTTTAACTACAATAAAATTAGTCATATGGCATCTAGATGTCTTGATAGACATGCAAGATTGAGAGAAGAAGCTAAAAGAACATATAAGCCTAACCCTAAATATCAGAGATACAGATTTAAGAAGAATAGAGACAAATCATGTTACTATGTTGATGAAAGAGTTACTGATGATTCTGATGAAGAACCGACAGACAATGGATGGGATTTTGTTGCAATAATAGAAGATCAACTGACACCTACCATTCCACCAGTAGAGTAGGCCCTGGCAGCTAAAATTAAAGAAAAGGATGAATGGATTATAGATTTCAGATGTTCACATCATATGACTGGTGATAAAAGTAAATTCTTATCTTTTTAGGAATACAATGGAGGTCTAGTAATATTTGGAGATGACAAAGCTTGTTTGGTAAGATGAAAAGGCACTATATCTTTTGATGGTAAGCACAATACTGACAATGTTTATTATGTTGAAGGTTTGAACCATAATCTTTTGAGTGTTGGTCAATTAGTTGAAAAGGGATTTTAGTTACAATTCAAGAATGGTAAATACAAAATCATGAACATAATTGGTTTGGAGATAGCAACTGATAATTAGACTAGAGGTAATATCTTTCTTTTGAATAACAATGAAAAGACATGCTTGATTGCACATATTGATGAAAGTTGGTTATGGCATAAAATACTTTGTCATGTGAATTTTGATTGCATTGTAAAGATTAGTTCATCTAAGGCAGTAAGGGATTTACCTAAGATTGTAAAACCTCATAATCCGGTATGTAAGGAATGTCAAATGGGAAAGCAAGTTAGAACAACTTTCAAGAGTATTTCTGAGAAAACCAATGATGTTCTTGATTTAATTCATAGTGACATATGTGGTCCGGCAAGAACAAGAAGTCTACAAGGAGATAGATACTTTATGCTAATTATTAATGATTATTCTAGAATGTGTTTGGTTACTTTTCTCAGGGAGAAATCAGAAGCTTTTGGGAAATTCAAATTATTCAAGGCACTTGTAGAAAATGAAACCGGTAAGAAAATCAAATGTTTAAGATCAGATCAAGGAGGTGAATTTACATCTAAGGAGTTCAATATTTTGTGAAGTGAATGGAATTAGAAAACAACTATCAGCACCCCAGACACCTTAGCAAAATGGAGTTGTGGAAAGGAAGAATAGAACTATTCTGGATGCAGCTAGAAGCATGATATCAGAAGGAAATCTACCACATGTGTATTGGAGAGAAGTAGTGAATACAACGGTTTACACTTTCAACAGAGTTCACATCAAAGGTAAAACCAGTAAGACACCCTATGAATTATGGTTTGGTAATATTCCTACTCTTAAGTACTTCAGAATATTTGGAAGCAAATGCTACATTAGGAGAGATGAGAATATTGGTAAATTTGATCCTAGAAGTGATGAAGGTATATTTCTTGGTTATTCATCTAAGAGAAAGGCATATAGATGTTTTAATAAAAGAGTGCAGAAAATCATTGAGAGTGCAAATGTGAAGATAGATAAACACTTTAGAGGAAATTCAAGGTCTATGGATTCTAAACAGGCAGTTGAGATAATCACAAATGAACCTATACAAAGTGCACTGGTACATAATGTTCATCCAGTCATGTCGACATTATCAGAGAATTCCACAATGACTGAAAACAACTACAAGTGAACACCCCCAGATATGTGGATTGAATCACTCTAAAAGTCAGATAATTGGGAATAAGTATCAAGGAGTTATGACAAGAGAAAGACTAGCAAATGAAGAGATATGTTTAATTTCTCAAATTGAACCAACATCTATCATTGAGGCATGTGAAGATAAATATTGGATTAAAGCTATGGAAGATGAATTGGAACAAATTGAAAAGAACAATACATGGACATTGGTTCCCCGGCCTAAAGATAAAAATGTAATTGGAACTAAAAGGGTATTCAGAAATAAACTTAATGAAGATGGTAAGGTAATCAGAAACAAAGCAATATTAGTGTGTAAAGGATATTCATAGAAAGAGGGAATTGATTACAATGAAACCTTTGCACCAGTAGCTAGAATTGAGGTAGTCAAATTATTTCTTGCATTTGCAGCACACAAGAACTATAAAGTATATCAAATGGATGTTAAATGTGCATTTCTGAATGGTGATCCTAGAGAGGAAGTTTACATTGAACAACCTGATGGATTTTCATTAACAAGTGATAAAGATATGGTTTGAAGATTAAGGAAATCTTTATATGGATTGAAGCAAGCTCCTAGAGCTTGGTAATAAAGGTAATACTAACAACAACTTATATTTAAAAGTGACTAATGAAGACATCGTGCTTATTCAATTTTTTGTTGATGACATCATTTTTTGAGGAGAAGATGGATTGTGTAAGGACTTTTCTAATAAGATGAAGGAAGAATTTGAATTGTCTATGATTGGGGAGATAAAATTCTTTTTAGGATTGCAGATTTCACAGACTGATAAAGGTATATTCATATGTCAATCAAAGTACTTGAAGGAATTACTGAAGAAATTTGCTATGAAAAACTCTAAATCGGTAAGTACTCCTATGACTACAACTGATAAACTATCATTGAAGGATGATTTGGCTCCTGTTAATCCAACAAGATACAAATCTATGATTGGAGGTTTATTGTATTTGACACAAACAAGACCTGATATAATGAATGTAGTGTGTATTGTTTCAATATTTCTGAGTAATCCTAGAGAAAATCATGAATGTACAGTAAAGCAGATATTCCAGTATTTACAAGGCACAACAAATCTTGGTTTATGGTATCCTAAAGATGAAAATTTTGATTTATGTGCATACTCCAATGCTAATTGGGCAGGAGATTTAGATGACAGAAAGAGAACCACACACGGGGAATTCTTTCTAGGTAGTAGATTGATTTCATGGTTGAGCAAGAAACAGAGTTGTACATCATTATCAACAACAGAATCAAAATATGTTGTAGAAACAACTAATTGTACTAAGGTATTATGGATTAAGCAAATGTTGAAGGACATAAAGGTAAAATGAAAAGAACCTATAATCATCTATTGTGATAATTCAGAAACAATTGATATATCTAAGAATCCAGTATTTCACTCTAAAACTAAAGAGAAGATTGCAGATATCTTTACTAAGATTTTGCCTAAAGAAACTTTTGAATATCTCAGAGAGAAGCTTGGGGTTATACCCTCACCAGTAGAGACTTAAATAGTTGATGCTTGGCATCAAACTCATAGAATTTAGAGAGAAACATTTTTCCAGCTTTGATGGAGGAGAGCTACTTCTCAGGGGGAGTAGTTGGTTATAATAGTTGGTATTTGTAATTAGTTATATGAACTTATGTATCTGGTATTTGTATTGCTTTGGCATTTGATGTCAAAGGGGGAGAGATATCCATGGAAAAACAAACATTAGCCTTTTGGGAGAGATTATTCATTGAGGGAGAGATTTTTACTCTCTGCATTTGTATTTTGATTTTTGGTGTTGATCTATTCTGAAGATTGTTGGTTTTTGGTTTTTGGCATTTTGTTTTAGCACTTAGATGTTTTTCCATCTTTGTGTTGCCATCGATGACAAAGGGGGAGATTGTTGGTATTATGGATGTGTTGCATTGGTTTTGTCATTTATGTCAACACTTATCAACACTTATCCTTCTGGAGATCTTTGGTTATGTTCACCAACAATTTCAGTGACTTATGCACAGTCACCGATATTTGGTTCACCGATACGTTATATTGTTCACCAGGACTTAGGATGACTTGTTATCATCTAGAGATCACTTGGTTATGTCGAAGACATGGTCTGGACACATGGTTTTGGTGTTTTGGTTATTGGTCTAATCAGGTTGACATATTTGATGTTACTGACAAATTGGTCTAGGTTATGAACCGGCATGCATTATGTATTCCAGATTAGCATGTTACATTATGAAGATGATTTAATCGATTGGTATTGTTGTTTAGCCAACATGATGCATCACATCTTGACTAACTTGTTGTAATTGATTTATTGTAATATTCTTAATTAGCTGACCCACACATTGTTGAACATAGAGTACCACTAAGAGGGGGGGTGAATCAGTGGTTTCTAACTTCAATCTTTACCAGTCCAATTTCAGACAATCAACTATTTACTTAACCACTAAACAGTCATACCGGTAATGCAAGAGAGAAAAAAAATAGATCATTCATACTCAATAGATTCACAACACCAGATTTATGAGGAAAACCCAATATGGGAAAAACCCAGGTGAGAAGAGTTGTTGGAGACTACTGCTCCAATCTAGCCTCATAGGTAAACTACCAACTTAAAAATATTTTGGGCACCAACCCCTGCACCAAGCTTTAGCTAGGTGATGTATATTGAAATACTATTCGAATACAATTAAGGATTCTTGTTGCAAATGAATTCTACAACTCTTGAACCATATAACTCTCTATTATCTTTCTCTCCCTTTCACATCAACTGTTTGACTATGATACTTCCAATAGAATCCTCTCACTGGTTTTGTTGTTTTCTCTCGCTACCACTTGCTTAGATTGCCTTCTCAAGTTTTCTCCTTGCTCCCCCTTCTTCTCTTCACTCCACCAATCTTCACCACATCAACAACCTTTTTCTGTCTGGAGGTCTCATCTCTTATCAGATGATTTCTCACCAAAATGCAATTCAAAATTTTGATAGTTAGGGTTTCCTCACCATCTACAAGGAAAACCAAATCCAATCAAATCCTACATGATCTGATCACCTTGACTTTGATCTGTTCATCTCTGCTATTTCTATGCCTTTTAAAACATGTTTTCTAGAAAAAGGGAAACATGATCCATTATATTGATCTACATCTCTCAAACTGCTATTAATACCTCTGTTGTTTCCTTCTTGAGGTATTCTTTCAATCTAACCTTCTTGCTTTGATCCAGGCACCAACTACTCCCTGGTCTTCCTTTGTCATTCCCTCTTCCTTGATCCATAATCAATCTGATGCAATCCTGTGATTTGTGGCTCCTTCATTAATGGCGATTATTTGTTTCATCAACCACAATACACTTGCCACCTTAGCTCCATATCACATCACACCAACCAAGACATAGCCTACCAACATGCAATCAGTCCAGCAAACACATACTGGTAAAACCCTTTGCCAGTAAAGTGTTCTTCTTTTGTTAACTGGTATAACATCCTATACCGGTTGCACATCTTAACCTCCAGTGGTGTGAGACAACTTTTAACATTTTGCCTCTTCATTATAAACAAGATGTCAACTTTCAGACCAGTTTGTACTTTATCAGTAGACCTTCATTCTTTATGCTCACTCTTATGTGGATCTTCATCATGCCGATTGACATCAATGACAACTTAGTGCCAAAATTCCAACAATCTCCCCCTTTGGCATTGATGTTAACTTTTCACAATTCACTTCATACCAATATTATCTCCCCCTTTGACACAATGACAAAGGGTACTTGTGAACTCCCCCTTTGATCCATACCATGCTCCCCCTGAGCCACATAAAACCTTCCTAGGTAGATGATACAACGCCCAATTTGTGTTGAAGGTACTCAAAAGTGCTGACCGGTAATGGTTTGGTAAAAATGTCTGCTACTTGTTCACTAGTAGGAACATAATCCATTCTTACCTCCTATCCTTCAACCTTCTCTTTGAGGAAGTGATATTTGATTGCAATGTGTTTTATTCTGGAATGCATGACCGAATTCTTTGCTATATTGATTGCACTCGAATTGTCACACCGAATGAGAATTGGTTCAGTGATTTCTACCTATATATCTTTGAGAGTCTGCTTCATCCAAAGCACTTGAGAGTAGCATGTAGTAGCAGCAATGTACTCAGCTTTAACAGTAGATAAGGAGACTGAGTCCTACTTCATTCTATGCCAAGAGACCAATCCGTCACCTAGAAAGAATGCACCACCACTTGTGCTCTTTCTATCATCAATGCATCCTACCCAATCGACATCAGTGTATGGTTCTAGGATAAAATCTCCTTGTTTAGGATACCACAAACCATAGTTGAGGGTTCCTTGTAGGTACCTAAAAATTCTGCTAACAACATTCATGTGTAACTGCTTTGGTGCAGCTTGGAATCTGGCTACCATGCATACTGCCTGAACTATATATGGTCTTGAAGAAGTTAGGTATAGTAGACTTCCTATCATGGATCTATATAGAGTCTGATCCACTACCGGGGATTCATCATTCTTACTCAATTTAGTGCCTGTCACCATGGGAGTACTTACCAGTTTTGCAATCTTCCAGTTGGAATTTCTTCAACATCTCCTTTGCATACTTGACCTATGAGATAAAGATTCCTTTATCTTTCTATAATATCTATTGTTGGCAATTTTGATGATTGATGTTGTGATTGTCATTGATGGACACACACTTGCCTTGAGATCACTTTTTGTTTGTATGACTTAAAACTCAACTGGTATCATGTATTACAGTCTTTAGACTATCAATGTTTTGCAGAAAGTGTTTACCGATCTCAAGTAGTATGAAGACCCAAGCAGTTTGAGGATCTCAAGCGGTATGCAGAAATGAAGTGGCACAACACATATTTCCTAGTCTTCATTTTGTCAAACTGGCAACCAATATTTTGTTTGAACTGATAATACTATGTGTTGAGCTACCAACCGGCATTTTGTGATGAGTTACTATCCACCAATTGTTTAGTGGTGCCAACACTTTGGCGGTGCATATTGTGTCGTGTTACCAAAAGTGTCCAAATGCATTGAACCTAGGAAATTGTATTGTAATCCTATTGGACCAACATGAAATCAGATTCCTTTATAAGGACATCATGTCTAGGGTTTTAGATGTTGTTGCAAGGGTTTAAGGTGGTTGATGAGTTTTTGTAAGTGTAAACATAGAAGAGAAGTTCAGGTGTGTTAGAAGAGGTAGAAAGTGAATGTGTTGAAGATTGAATTAATACTAGAATGCATTAGGAATGAGCTATCAAGGATCTAACCAAGCAATCTATGCTATTTGATAGATCACTCACTTGTTGATTACTCACATCTTCGACAAGTCTGTAGCCCTTAACCGGGTAGGCCCAAAAGCCTTTTGTAAATCCTCTAACAAGGTGATTCACATCTGTGGATCTAAAATCCTCTAGTAAGGTAGTCTTTAACCAGACTTATCTCCTAATAGAGATTGAGATTCCTAACAAGATCTATTCTGGTAAAGAACATTATATGACCTTAATCGGTCTGACCTTAACCGGTCTGGTTCCTATTCTGCAGATAGTTACTTGTGAGTTTCATCTCACTGTGGTTTTTCCCATTTGGGTATTCACATCAAAATCTCTTGTGTTATGGTGTTTGTGCTTCTGTGGGTGAATGCATTATTTTCTATTTGGTTTGCATGTGTGATAACCGGTTTGTTTGCTAAACTATTTTACCGGTTTACTGGTAGTCTAGTAAAGTGTTTAAGTACAGTAATTTTTGGCATACTAATACAATAGACGCCATGGAAGATCAGGTCTCCTAGATGCAGATAGAGAAAGAAGTGGCTACCTCCCTACTTGAGTCCTGGTCCTTATCTATGAAACAATTTTTGCAAGACTTTAAATCAATTTTTGACAAGTTTTATTCTTTATTGTCATAAACTCTTATTACTTTAATACCAAATGAAAACAGGGGTTGTTCAGATGTACTTTGTCATTGTTGGCAAAGGGGGAGAAGTATTATGGTATTTAAAATTTTGATGTATGCTCTACATATCTTCATGTCTATCTCTGTAAGAAAATAGTTATACATTGTTTTGTTTGCAAAAAGGGATAGTGTATATGCTTAGGGGGAGTAATTTTGTTTATGGCATAATTTTGTTGTAAAACACTTAGATGTCAAAATCTTCCTAAGTGTTGCCATCAATGCCAAAGGGGGGTATTGTTGGCAATTTTGATGATTGATGTTGTGATTGTCATTGATGGACACACACTTGCCTTGAGATCAGTTTTTGTTTGTATGAGTTAAAGCTCAACCGGTATCATGTATTATAGTCTTTAGACTATCGGTGTTTTGCAAAAAGTGTTTACTGGTCTCAAGCGGTATGAAGACCCAAGTGGTTCTAGGATCTCAAGTGGTACGAAGAAACAAAGTGACACAACACATATTTCCCAGTCTTCATTTTGTCAAACCGACAATCGGTATTTTGTTTGAACCGGTAATACTCTGTGCTGAGTTACCAACCGGCATTTTGTGATGAGTTACCATCCACCGATTGTTTAGCGGTGTTGACACTTTGGTGGTTCATATTCTGTCATGTTACCAAAAGTGTCTAGATGCATTGAACCTAGGAAATTGTATTGTAATCCTATTGGACTGACATGAAATTAGATTCCTTTATAAGGACATCATGTCTATGGTTTTAGATGTTGTTGCAAGGGTTTAAGGTGGTTGATGAGTTTTTGTAAGTGTAAACATAGAAGAGAAGTTCAGGTCTATGAGAAGAGGTAGAGAGTGAATGTGTTGAAGACTGAAGTAATGCTGGAATGCATTAGGAACGAGCTATCAAGGATCTAACCAAGCAATCTATGCTATTTGATAGATCACTCACTTGTTGATTACTCACATCTTCGACAAGTATATAGCCCTTAACCAGGTAGGCCCAAAAGCCTTTTGTAAATCCTCTAACAAGTGGTTCACATCTATGGATCTAAAATCCTCTAGCAAAGTAGTCTTTAACTAGACTTATTTCCTAACAGAGATTGAGATTCCTAACAGGATCTGTTCTGGTAAAGAACATTGTATGACCTTAACCAGTTTGGTTCCTATTCTACAGATAGTTACTTGTGAGTTTCATCTCACCATGGTTTTTCCCATTTGGGTTTCCACATCAAATTCTCTTATGTTATGGTGTTTGTGCTTTTGTGGGTGAATGCATTATTTTCTATTTGGTTTGCATGTGTGATAACTGATTTGTTTGCTAAATTGTTTTACCGGTTTACTGGTAGTCTAGTAAAGTGTTTAAATATAGTAATTTTTTGCATACTAATTCACCCCCCCTCTTAGTATTCATCATCTGCAAGCCAAGGAAGTAAGTCAATTCACCAAGAATTGACATCTCAAATTATGACTGCATTTGATCAGCAAACTCTTTGCAGAGAGTATCCTTGTTGCCTCCAAAGATGATGTCATCTACATACACAACCACAATAATCATGTGATTCCCATCTTTCCTTATGTACAAATTACTATCAACACTTCCCTTTTTGAATCCTTGCTCCTTCAGATACTGATCTAATCTTGAGTACCATGCTCTAGGAGCTTGCTTCAAACCATACAGAGCCTTCTTTAACCAACACACAAATGTCTCACCATCATGTAACATAAATCCTTCCAATTGCTCCATGTATACTTCTTCTAAATTTCCATTAAGAAAAGTAGATTTTACATCCATTTGGTATACTTTATAGCCCTTGTAAGCAGAGTAAGCTAGAAACATCCTAATTGCTTCTAGTCTAGCCACCAGTGCAAATGTTTCTTCAAAGTCAATCCCCTCTACTTGAGAATATCCTTTGCACACAAGTCTAGCTTTATGCCTTACAATCTTACCTTCTTCATTCATTTTGTTCTAGTAGACCCACTTTGTACCAATGATATTCTTATCTTTCGATCTAGGGACTAACTCCCAAGTCTTGTTCTTCTCAATTTGGTGCAATTCTTCTTCCATGGCATCCATCCATTCTTGTCTCTTTCTAGCCTCAATGAAAGTTTTGGGTTCAACTTCAGTCATGAGGCATAGGTTGACTTGTTCATCATTCTGGGCAAGTCTTCTTCTAGTTTGCACACCATCATTCTTATTCCCTATAATTTTCTCTTCCAGGTGATTCAACTATACATACCGGTTGGGAACCTTCTAGGATGCTACCTCTAGTTCAGTTTTTACCTGAGCTTCATAATACTCATCACCGGAGTCATCACACCAGTTAACCTATGGTTGAGATCCTTTGTGCATATCTTCATCAACTCTTACATGTACACTTTCAACAACTCTTCTCAGTCTTTTATTGTAGCATTTGTAGGCTTTGTTGTTAGATGAGTAACCAAGGAATATCCCTTTATCACTCCTAGAGTCAAAACTTCCCAAACCATCCATATCTTTATTAATGAAGCACTTGCTTCCAAATACTTTGAAATATATGCACAACTTCTTTCCAATAAGTATCAGGAAAATTGGCCTCATTCAACATGGTTTTGGCCATCTCTTTGACTATCTTATTCTTCCTTTCTACCACTCCATTTTGCTGTGGTGTTCTAGGAGTAGAGAATTGCCTTCTAATTCCATGTTTTTCACAATAATCTTCAAATTCGTTTGATGTAAACTCTCCACCCCTATCTGATCTTAGGCATTTTAATTTGTACCCACTTTCCTTTTCCACCATCTTTCGAAAGATCTTGAATCTTTCAAATGCTTGTGATTTTTCTTGTAGAAAGGTGACCCATGTCTTCCTTGAGTAGTCATTAATGAAGAGCATGAAGTATCTTTCACCGGCAAGTTTTCTTGTTCTAGTTGGACCACACAGATCTGTATGCACAATTTTGAGTGGCTTGGAGGTGTTGTGCTCCTTTGTCTTGAAACTCACTTTTGTTTGCTTATCTTTTACACATTCATCATAGAATGTGTTTACCGGTTTGATGATGAGTGGAATATTTCTCACACACCCCTTTTTTCTTATTGCAACTAAGTTATCAAAATTTATATGGCCTAATCTTCTGTGCCACAACCAACTTTCATCTACTTGTCCTAATATACATTGGGACTCATAGCATTCCTTCAGATTATAAACATTTCCATCAGTTCTCTTTCCTTCAGCCACAACTTTACCGGTATTGGCTTTCTTTATCTGGCAACCGGTTGAGTCAAAGGTGAATTTGTAATCTTTGTCACACATCTAACTCACACTCAGCAGATTATGTTTGAGGCCTTCCACATAATATACATCATGTGCCTTCAGTTTTCCATCAATGCTTAGTGTTCCTTTTTCCTTTATTTTGATTGAGGAATTATCTCCAAACCTTACCGTTCTACCATTCCAATCTTCAAGTTTAATGGATTTTCTTTTGTCACCAGTCATATGGTTTGAGAAACCACTATCTACCACCCATAGATTTTTACTTTTAGCATGCAAGGCAGTCTGCACTATGGGACTCGATTCTGCCTTTTCCTTTTATTTCTCAACCCAAACTAGTTTGATTTCCTTCTTCTTGTCAGCTGCTATATTCAGCTCAGGTTCAGTTACCAGTTCATGATCTGGATTTTTCTTCATTTTCTTGATCTTCTTGTTTTTGCATAACTTTTCTATGTGTCCAAATTCTTGACAGTTATAGCATTTTATATTTTTATTAAAGGGAACATCCTTAAAATTATTGTAGGGTACTGATTTGTTCTTCCTATAATCAAAACTCTTATGTCCATATCCATTGCACTGATAGAAAACAATATCCATATCCCAAAGTGCATTAAATGAATTTCTACTTTCATAATTCATAGAAGGCTTATTGTTTAACCTATAGTTAGCTATTTTGTGCCCAAACTTATTACACTGGTAACAATAACCATGAAAGTTTGATACATACCAGTTGGGTAGTCTTGGTCCTGAATGGAACTACCTCATTGGGTGTCTTCCATTCATGTTGTTGAATTTGGTGAATCCTTCTTGATCAAATCTAGCATCCCTCCTTGGGTCTGCATATTTATGCATGAAATATGGCCTTCGGTTCATTTCTGTATATTGGTTTGGATGTTGATTTCCAATAGTATTTGCATGTCTTTTTGCCAGTATCCTTGCCTACAGTGAATGTCTTCTTTTCTTCACCTTCAATTGTAGAGGTGAACATTATCTCTTTGTCAGATTTACCTTTGTGGGTTAAACCTTGACCAACTTCAAAGAATAAACCTCCGGTGTCTTTGGATTGATTTTGTTTTCTCAACATCTTATCCAAAGCCTCAGTGTTGCCTTCATACTTACTTCTTGTTTTTATTTCTTCCTTGCTTTCTTCAAGCACCTTTCTGAGCTTTATTATTTCTTCTTCCAGTTCTTGATACTCCTTTTCTTTCTTTGTCAGATCAAGGGCTGTAGCTTCACCGATCCTCTTAGTTTCTTCCAGCTGCAGTTTTAAGTCAGATATGATTTGACTAGATTCTTCCAGAGATTGCTTCAAGAGATCTTTTTCATCTACTGCAATACACTTAACCCTCTTGAGTTCCCTTCTTGTTTTACTCAATTCTTCAATTGCACTGATAAGTTCACTTTCCAAATCCACTTCAGCCTCAATATCCTCTTCTTCATCATCTTCATCAGCAGGTTTGTCAAGTACCATGAAGAGATTTACTTTTCTGTCATTCTCATGGTCATCATCTTCTGGTACATCTTCATAAATTGTTGTGTCATCCTCAATGGTATATAGGATTTTTTGGTTCTAGTAGCCTCTTCTTTCCTATCGGTAGTCTTTTCTATCTCTATCTTTACTGGTAGATCTTCTAAACTCTCTTGACTCATCTCCACTAGCTTCTTTGTGAGGACAACTTGCAGCGAAGTGTCCTACTTTACCATAGTTGAAGCATTTAAGTGGTAGCTTTCCATTGTACCTATCGGATCCTCTTTTGAGCTTCCTGACAAAGTTTTCTACTTCAGCATCAGAGTCATCATTAGATTCTTTATGAGTAATAGCTTCTTTGCCCTTTTTGGTGATGTTGAATGTTGCTTCTTTCCTTGTGGAAGTCTCACTGGTTGTTCTCATCTCATAGGTTGTTAGGGAGCCAAATAGTTCATCCATTGTAAAAGTCTTCAAATTCTTGGCTTCTTCTATGGCTGACACCTTAGTATCATATTTGGGAGTGAGATATCTAAGTATCTTTTTGACAAGAACCTCATCTGCGATCTCTTCTCCAAGTCCTCTAATAGTATTCACAGTTTCATCAAATCTGTGAAGATAGTTTGTAATCTTTTCATCATCTTTCATTTTGATGCTTTCAAGTTTTCTCCTTAGTGTTTGCAGCTTGGCTTCCTTGACCTTTGCATCTCCCTCAAACAACCTCTGTAATTTGTCCCATGTATCCTTTGTTGAAACACAGTGCATGACTTTGACAAATTCATTATTGGATAGTCCACTAAAGATGGCATGTTTCGCCTTTGCATTATTCTCATACTCCCTTTTTGCATCCGGATCAGTGGGAGGAGTATTGGGAATGACATGCCCATTCCTGACCGACATCCACACATCAAAACCAAGAGATGAAATATAGGTCTCCATTCTTCTACTCCAGAAGGCATAGTTGGATCCATCAAACATGGGGGCTTTTGAGGAAGCAGACTCACTTCTTTCCATTGTGCTCAAGTCTAGAATCTACCCAAGGTTTAAAGATAACTGGGAACTTAGCTCTGATACCAATTGTTGAACATAGAGTACCACTAAGAGGGGGGGTGAATCAGTGGTTCCTAACTTCAGCCTTTACTAATCCAATTTTAGACAATCAATTATTTACTTAACCACTAAATAGTCATACAAGTAATGCAACAGAGAAAAAGAAAGAGATCATTCATACTCAAGAGATTCACAACACCAGATTAATGAGGAAAACCCAATATGGGAAAAACCTCGGTGAGAAGAGCTATTGGAGACCACTGCTCCAATCCAGCCTCATAAGTAAACTACCAACTTATAAATATTTTCATCACCAACCCAAGGAGCACCAACCCCTACACCAAGCTTTATCTAGGTGATGTATATTGAAATACTATTTGAATACAATTAAGGTTTCTTGTTGCAAATGAATTCTGCAACTCTTGAACCAGATAACTCTCTTTTATATTTCTCTCCCTTTCACATCAACTATCTGACTATGATGCTACTAGTAGAATCCTCTCACCAGTTTTGTTGTTTTCTCTCACTACCACTTTCTTAGATTGCCTTCTCAATTTTCCTCCTTGCTCCCCCTTTCTTCTCTTCACTCCACCAATCTTCACCACATCAACAACTTTTTTCTATTTGAAGCTCTCATCTCTTATCAAATGATTTCCTGCCAAAATTTAATTCAAAATTTTCACGTTTAGGGTTTCCTCACCATCTACAAGGAAAACCAAATCCAATCAGATCCTACATGATCTAATCACCTTGATGTCCATCTGTTCATCTCCGCCATTTACATGCCTTTAATACACATTTTCCAGAAAAGGGAAACACAATCCATTATATCGATCTACATCTGTCAAACTGCTATTAATATCTCTATTGTTTCCTTCTTGAGGTGTTATTTCACTCTGATCTTCTTGCTTCGATCCAGGTGCCAACTGCTCCATGATCTTCCTTTGTCATTCCTTCTTCCTTGAGCTGCAATTAGTCTGATGCAATCTCATGATTTGTGGCTCCTTCATTAATGGTAATTATCTGTTTCATCAACCACAACACACTTGCCACCTTAGCTCCATATCACATCACACCAATCAAGACATGACCTACCAACACGCAGTTAATCTGGCAAACACATACCAGTAAAACCCTTTGCTAGTAGAGTGTTCTTCTTTTGTTAACCGGTATAGCATCTTGTACTGGTTGCACATCTTAACCTCCGGTGGTGTGAGACAACTTTTAATATTCTGCCTCTTCATTATAAAAAAGATGTCAACTTTCAGACTGGTTTGTACTTTACCGGTAGATCTTCATTCTTTATGCTCATTCTTATGTGGATCTTGATCATGCCGGTTGAAATCAATGACAACTTAGCCAAAATGCCAACACACATTTGGTCTTAGGTTCTGGTATATATATGTAAGATCTCATTTGTGAGAGAGAGTAAGGAAGAAGCAAGAAGAAGAAGGTAATAAGGTATATGGCTATGTTATTGTAACATGGTATGTGCGAATATTGAATATTATATGAGTAGACCATAGAGAAGGAGATAATATTGCTTTGTTTCTGATTACCTTACCATCTTCATTAAGTTTATTTCTAAATACCCATTTTGTTCCAATTACATTTTTATCTTCAGGCCAGGGAACCAATGTCCATGTATTGTTCTTTTCAATTTGTTCTAATTCATCTTCCATAGCTTTAATCCAATGTTTATCTTCACATGCCTCAATAACAAATGCTAGTTCAATTTGAGAAATTAAACATACTTCTTCATTTGCCAGTCTTCCTCTTGTCATAACACCTTGGTACTTATTCCCAATTATCTAACTTTCAGAGTGATTCAGTCTTACAGACCTGGGTGTGTTCACTTGCTATTGTTCTTCAGTCACTGTGGAATTCTCTGATGATGTCGGTGTGACTAAATCCACATTCTATACTGGTGCACTCTGTATAGGTTCATTTATGATCATCTCAACTGCCAGTTCAGAATTCATAGACCTTGAATTTCCTCTAAAGTGTTCATCTATCTTCACATTTGCACTCTCAATGATTTTCTACAATCTTTTGTTAAAACATCTATATGCTTTGCTCTTATATAAATAACCAAGAAATATTCCTTCATCACTTCTAGGATCAAATTTACCAATATACTCATCTCTCCTAATGTAGAATTTTCTTCCAACTATTCTGAAGTATTTAAGGTTAGGAGTATCACCAAACCATAGTTCATAAGGTGTCTTACCAGTTTCATTCTCTACCATTACCTTGAATAGTTTGAATTTTCCAAAAGCTTCTGATTTCTCCTTAAGAAAAGTAACCCAACACATTCTAGAATAATCATCAATGATTAACATAAAGTATCTATCTCCCTGTAGACTTCTTGTTCTTGCTAGACCACACAAATCAGTATGGATTAAATACAGAACATTATTGGATTTCTCAGAAATACTCTTAAAAGTTGTTCTAACTTGCTTTCCCATTTGAAATTCCTTACATACTGGATTGTGAGGTTTTACAATCTTAGGTAAATCCCTTACTGCCTTAGTTGAACTAATCTTTATAATGCAATCAAAATTCACATGACAAAGTCTTTTATGCCATAACCAACTTTCATCAATATGTGCAATCAAGCATGTCTTTTCACTGTTATTTAAATGAAAGATATTACCTCTAATCTGATTATCGGTGGCAATCTCCAAACCAGTTCTATTCATTATTTTGCATTTACCATTTTCTTGAACTGTAACTGAAATCCCTTTTCAACTAATTGACCAACACTCAAAATATTATGCTTCAAACCTTTAACATAATAAACATTGTCAGTATTGTGCTTACCATCAAAAGATATAGTGCCTTTTCCTCTGATTAAACAAGCTTTATCATCCCCAAATGTTACTAGACCTCCATTGTATTCCTGAAAAGATAAGAATTTACTTTTATCACCAGTCATATGATGTGAACATCTGGAATCTATAATCCATTCATTATTTTCTTAAATTTTAGCTGTCAGGGCCTACTCTACCAATGGAATAGTAGGTGCCAGTTGACCTTCTTTGATTGCAACCAAAGCCCATCCATTGTCTGTCAGTTCTTCATCAGAATCATCAGTAACTCCTTCACCAGCATAGTAACATGATTTGTCTCTATTCTTATCTTTTCTCTGTATCTTTGATATTAAGGGTTAGGCTTATATGTTCTTTTAGTTTCTTCTCTAAATCTTGCATGTCTATCAGGACATCTAGATGCCATATGACCAACTTTATTACAATTAAAACATTTAAATGGTGTTTTACCTTCATACTTACTTCCAATAGGACCTTTAGGCATTTTCCTTGCAAATAGTGCTTCAAGTTCTTCCAGCTCTTCATTTTCCTTCTTGATATCGTCAAGTTCTCTTGCATAAAGTGCTTTCCAATCAAATTTGTTAGATGATGATGATGATGATGCTACAAATGATGATTCTTTGAAGGCTAAATTTGTCTTAATTGTAGCAACAAGACCAAATTCCTCAAGCTCAAATGTTGAAAATTTTCCAACCAAGGTATCTCTAGATACTGATGTATTAGGCATTGTTCTCAACTCATTAATAGAAGTTACTTTCATTTTGTATGCCAATGGAAATTCTCTTAAAACTTTAGAAACAATTTCATCTTCACTTAAGGAACCTCCACAACACTGTATTCCTAAAACAATTTCATTAACCCTTTCCACAAAAGAAGAAATTCTTTCATCTTCTTCCATTTTTCAGATTTTTATACCTAACTCGGAAGCATTCTAGTTTTACAATTTTGACAATGGTATCACCTTCGTTTAATGTCTCCAATTTATCCCAAATAGCTTTAGTAGTAGATCGGTCTGATAATCCCATGATTTGTTGATCTGACAATGCACTCAAAAGTGCTTATCTTGCTTTGCAATCATTCTCCATGTCCTTAGCCAATGTTGGTGGATGAGGTTGATTTGGTAAAGGAGCAACATAGCCATTCTTTGTAATATCCCATATGTCTCTTCCAATAAAATTTAGATGTGTCTCTATTATGATCTTCCATATATCATAATTAGTTCCATCAAGTTTTAGACTATCCTTCCTGAAAAAGTTAGTTTCCATAGAATCTCCTCAAGTTGTTAAACTTTTGCAAAAAGAGGACTTAGCTCTAATACCAATTGTTAGGACCTGAAGGAAACTGAGAGGGGAGGGGGGAATCAGTTGTCTATTAATTTCAACTCAAATATAACTTAATCAAACTTGATACTTAATAACGGTAAACCAAACTTAATGCTGGTAGACATATTAGCAGTTAATATTAATACTGGTGAAACTTAATGCATAGAATAGAAAGAGAAACAATATCTACAACACATAACACAGGGATTTGTACATGGAAACCCTGTAAGGGGAAAAAACACAGTGGGAAACCTTACCTACAATCAGATGATACTACTACAAATAGTATGTGTATACAAATGGGGTTTGCACATGTAGAAAGGTCAACCTCCTAGAGCTGACTACTCAATCACAAAATAAAAGTTAGACTGACTACAATTGGATAGTTAAATCCAATGATAATGTATTGCTCAAAGTAGCATCTTCAATGTTGGATTTTGTATCGGTTAAGCTCTGCTAATCACCTTCAAACCTTCCTTGAACCTTCTCTATGGTTTGCTCATCTGATCTTCAATATTCTCACATACCATGTTATAATACCATAACCATATACCATCTCTCAATCTATTACATTATCTCACAAATGAGATCTTACATATATACCAAAACCTAAGACTAAATGTGTAGGTCGGCTCACCAAGAATATTACAATCAATGACAAATAAGTCAAAATGCGATGCATCATGTGGGCTCAATATATTTACAACTATATCCAATTAATTAAATCATCTCCATAACGTGTTGTGTTGATCTGGAATAGATAATGCATGCTGGTCATAACCTAGACCAATTTGCCAATAATAGCAAATATGTCAACCCGATTAGGCCAATAACCAAAATACCAAAACCAAGTGTCCAAACCATGTCTTCGACATAACCAAGTAATCTCTAGATGATAACAAGTCATCTTCAGTATTGGTGAATAATATAACCTTCCAGTTAGTGATATACTAGTGACTGTACATTAGTCACTGAACTTGTCAGTGAACATAATGTGCTTGTTCAACATAACCAAAGATCTTCAGAAGGATAAGTGTTGACACCAATGACAAAACCAATGCAACACATCCATAATACCAATACTCACATCTAAATACAACACAAAGGTCTCTGCAATAGAAGAAGCCAAGGATCTGAAAACCTTTTGAGTGGATAAGTTATTTGGGTCTCTAACCGCTTATGAGATGGGACCAATCGATGAAGGATGTTCATAGAAAGAGGCTGCTTTCAACTCCATCAAAAATGGTAAGGAATAAATTACCTATGGAGAATCTAGTTAAGACTTGGATACAATGGTAGAAAAATTTGTAAGGAAGCTCAAAAAAGGAGCCGGTAAGTACAAAGGAAAATTACCTCTCAAATGTTTTAACTGTGATAAAATAGGACACTTTGCTTCAAAATGTCCATATGGTGAGAGTGGTGGAGAGGAGCTACAAAGCACCAACAGACCTTCACACATGGATAAAAAGAAGAAAGTCTATCGACAAGAAAGAAGAAGCTACTAGAAGTTGAACAGTCTGTATAATTTTGAAGATGATGCTACAAATGAAGAAAGTGTCTCAGAAGAAGGCAGTTGTGAGGATGAAAGAGAAATTAATCTCTTTATGGCACTAGATCAACCGGTTGATGAAACTAATGAAGATGAAGATATTGAAGCTGAAGTGGACTTAGAAGGTGAACTCATAAGTGCCCTTGAGGAGTTGAGTGAAACAAAAAGAGAACTCAAAAGGGTTAAATATGTTGTTGTTGAAGAACAAGATTGTTTGAAGCAATCCATGGCTAAGTCCAAGAAAATGATTTTTTGATCTGAAACTCCAGCTAGAAGAAGCTAAGAGGATATGTGAAGTTATATCCTCCGATTTGATAAAGAAGGAGAAGGAGTATCAAAATCTCAAAGAATAAATTGTAAGGCTCTGAAAGGAGCTTGAAAAGAGAAAGAATGAATTAAAAATGAGTAAATATTATAGCACCATTGAAGCTTTGGATAAGATGTTAAATAATTAGAAGCACTCAAAAGACACTAGTGGTATAGGTGTTGAAGAAGGACATAGTTCAAACAAAAAAGACACATCAAGCAAGGAAATATAGTTTATTTCTTCAAGTGAAAGTAAAGAAAAACTAACCATTATCGTCATCAAATAAACTAAAAAGAAGACTTAAGTTGAAGCTTTGTTAACTAGAAGGCTCACACATCATACCTGAATGCAAATCAAAAAGGAAAGTTCAAGATTGATGATGAAGGGTTCACTAAAGTCAATAGCGCGAGAGGAAGACATGCGATGAGACAAAGGTCTAGTCCAAAGCGACAAGAATGGTATGTACCCAAATTCCATGGTTATTGTTACAAGTGTAATAAGTTTGGACATAGAGTTGATGATTATAGTTTAATGCATAAGCCCCATCATAGCTTTGAAAGTAGAAATCTGTTTGCTGCACTCTGGGAGATGAATGTTGTGTGTTATCACTATAATGGATTTGGTTATAAGAGTTATGATTGTAGGAGAAGTTAGTCGGTATCCTACAATAGTTTTTCAGGTTCATCTTTCAATGTCAATCTGAAATGCTTTCATTGTCAAATGTTTGGCCACATTGCAAAACATATCGAACTCAGGACATCTAATCAAAGGAAGTCACTACTGGATCAAAGACCAAAAGAAAAAATGGAGCAGAAAGGTATTGCAGGAAAGAAGAAGGAAGCCAACCTGGTTTGGGTTGAAAAGGATAAGAATAAAGAAGAATATAGTTTGATTATGTAGACTTCCCTGCATGAAAAAAGAAGAAACCTATCAGTTGTAGACAATGGATGTTCCAATTATATGACTACAGACAAAAAAAAGTTTATTAATTTTGAAGATTGGAATGGAGGTTTAGTGAGGTTTGGAGACAACTCCTTCATCAAGATAAAAGGAAAAGGAACCCTGAACATAGATGGAAAATTAAAAGCACATGATGTATACTATGTGGAAGGACTAAAGCATAATCTGCTAAGTGTGAATCAGATGTATGATAAAGGATACAAATTCATATTTGACTCTACCAGTTGTTAGATAAGGAAAGAAAGTACTAGACAAATTGTTGTAGAAGGTAAAAGGATAGATGGAAATGTGTATGATCTAAAAAAATGCTTTGAATCCCAATGCATGATGGGAAAAGTAGATGAGAGTTGGTTGTAGCACAAAATATTAGGCCATATAAATTTTGATAAGTTGGTTAAGGTGAGAAAGAAAGGCTATGCGAGACATATACCACCAATCATCAAATTGACAAGCACCTTTTGTGATGAATGTCTAAGAGGTAAGCAGACTAAGGTAACCTTCAAGACTAAAGAACATAATACCTCAAGGCCCTTAAAACTTGTGCATACAGATCTGTGTGGTCCAACAAGAACAAGAGCTTTAGCTGGTGAAAGATACTCCATGTTGTTCATTAATGACTTTTCAAGAATGACATGGGTCACTCTCCTACATGACAAATCACAAGCATATGAGAGGCTCAAAATATTTTGACCGGGGTAGTATAGGGAAATTGGTTGCAAGCTGAAGTATCTAAGATTTGACCGGGGTAGTGAGTTCACATCAAATGAGTTTGTAGACTACTGTGAGAGACATGGAATCAGAAGATAGTATTCAACCCCAAGAACACCAGAACAAAATGGTGTTGTAGAAAGGAAAAACCTATGAAGGAGATGGAAAGAACTATGTTAAATGAGGCAAACATACCAGATATGTGCTAGTAGGAAGTAGTTCATATTACTGTATACTGTGAACCAGGTTCAGCTGAGAACAAATAGCATAATGACACCTTATGAGTTGTATGACTAAAAACCATCAGGTAAATATTTCAAAGTGTTTGGAAGTAAATGCTTCATCAAGAGAGATGAAGAAGGTTTAGGTGGTTTTGATTCTAGGAGTGATGGGGGTATTTTCTTGGATTACTCTACTCACAACAAGGCTTACAAATGTTACAATAAGAGACCGAGAAGAGTCATTGAAATTGTGCATGTAAGAGTTGATGAAGATTTGCATAAAGATAGACAAAAACAAGTAAACCGGTATGATGACTCATGTGATGAAGATGAAGTGCAGTCAGAAAGTGAACTAAAAGAAGGACCCAACAAGACCCCTAATAGAAATATGCAAAAAAATCACCAGGAAGAGTAGATTATAGGTAATAAAAATGATGGCGTGCAAACAAGAATAAGACTTGCCCAGAATAATGAACAAGTCATTTTTTGCCTCAAGCCTGAAATGGAACCCAAAACATTAAATGAGGCTGGCAAAAGTGAGAAATGGATAGATGCAATGGAAGAAGAGCTATAGTAGATTGAAAAGAACAAGACTTGGGAGTTAGTTCTGAGACCAACAGATAAGAATATCATTGCTACTAAATGGGTCTATTGGAACAAGATGAATGAAGAAGGTAAGATTGTTAGGCATAAAGAAAGGTTAGTATGTAAAGGGTACTCTCAAGTAGAAGGAATAGATTTTGAAGAAAATTTTGCACCGGTTGCAAGACTTGAGGCTATTAGAATGTTCTTAGAATTCACTACCTTCAAAGGATACAAGATATATCATATAGACATTAAAACTGATTTCTTGAATGGTAATTTGGAAGAAGTCTACATAGAACAACCAGAAGGTTTTCTGTTGCATGATGATGAAACTTTTATGTGTCTATTGAAGAAGGCATAGTATGGTTTGAAGTAGGCTCCAAGAGAATGGTATTCAAGGTTAAATAAGTATCTAAAGGAGCAAGGTTTCAGGAAGGGAAGTGCAGATAGTAATCTGTACATCAAAATAGATGGAAATCACATTATCTTTTTTGTTGTGTATGTGGATGATATAATATTTGGAGGCAACAAGAATACCTTGTGTAAAGAGTTTGTTGATCAGATGCAGTCAAAGTTTGAGATGTCAATTCTTGGAGAGTTGTCATACTTTCTTGGTTTGCATATTTCATATGAAGATAAGGGTATATTTATCTCCCAAACCAAGTATGGTAGAGATATGTTGAAGAAGTTTCACATGGAAGACAACAAATCAATAAGTACCCCCATGGTGACCATATGCAAGTTGAGCGAGGTTGATGAGTCACAGGAAGTGAATCAAACCTTGTATAGATCCATGATTGATAATCTGTTATATCTTACTACTTCAAGACCGGATATAGTGTAGGCAATATGTATGGTGGAAATATTTTAAGCTACATCTAAACAGTCACATGTGAATGCAGTAAAAAGAATCTTTAGGTATTTTAAGGAACACTTAATTACAATGTATGGTATCCAAAGCAAGGAGAAATCACCTTATAAGCCTACACTGATGTTGATTGGGCAGGCTACATTTATGATCAAAAAATCACAAGTGGTGGAGCATTCTTTTTAGGTAACTGAATAGTTTAATGGGACAACAAGAAGTAGGATTCAATATCCTTATCTACTACTGAGGTTGAATATATTGATGCTGCTAGATGTTCTCAGGTGTTATGGATGAAGAAGACCCTCAAGGACATTCAAATAGAAATATCTGACCCTATTTATATCCGGTGTGATATCTCGAGTGCAATCAATATTTCAAAGAATTTGATTATGCACTCAAGGACAAAGCACATTGCCATCAAATACCATTTTTTTCAGGGAGAAAGTTATAGAGAAAGAAGTAAAGGTAGAATATGTCCCTACAAGTGAACAAGTGGTTGAAGCTTCACAAAACCTGTATCGGTAAACACATTTGAGTATCTCAGACACAATTTAGGAGTTGTCCCACCAGATTTATGCACTTAAATGTGTATGGAGATGTGTGGTTCAGGGGGAGTTTACGACCATCAATTGTATGTCTTTTGGACCATATGATTTATATAGGGGGAGATCAGGTGTTTGTGTTGCAGTACATGCAGGTTTGAGACTTTGGGAAGTTGTCTATTCAATTTGTTTATCTAAAAAAGTCACAAACAACTTGATGGGGAGAGTAACTTCACAGGGGGAGAACTTGATCATCTATCCTCATTTGTGATTTTTATAGTTGTCTATTCAATTTGTTTATCTACAAAAGTCAAAATTGCCCTGCCAAGAGAAAGCGTACAGTAGTCTGAACTACCATAAATTTTTATCTGAACCCTTTGTCATTATTGTCAAAGGGGGAGAAAGAGCACGAATTGTGGAGAAAGAGAGCTTGAATTGTGATCCTGGATTGTAGAGAAAGAACCAATATAATTGTGAATATGTGTGTGTCGAAATCAATGTGAAAGGGGGAGATTTTTGGCATTGTGTTGTCATTGATGTCAACTAGTATAGCATGTTACTGGTATAACATGTCATTGGTATGTGATGTTATTGGTATGCAAGTAGGAGTATTGGAAATTGTTGACGTGTTGATGTCAACTGGTAAGTATGCTAATCAGTAAGAAATCAAAGAGACAATTTGAAGGGAAGACAAACAAGAACTGAAGAAAACAAATTAGGTGGTTGTTGGATCATATAGACTAAAGAGGTGAACACAGAACCAGGAGCAATTTGAGTTACCATGACCTAACCGACATAACAAAAAAGTTCATGACATAAAGGTTAACTAGTTAGTGTATACCGTTAGTATGTTTGGTCGGTGACCAACTTTGAACTGACACAATCAAATGAATTCGATGTCAACATAGATAACACATGGACTCCAAGTGATGAACATGTAGTGGTAGGTGAATAGTGCATCAGCGAGGTAGTTGTCAATTAGGTCGATATTAAATGTCGACTAGGTCAATTGCAAAGGATTGCGGCTCAAAGTGGATCAAAAGGAAACAACCGGGTTGAAAAAATCAAGGCCGATGAACAGGATCCAGATTGCTAAATATAGTGAACGTGCTTTGGAAGGATAAAAAATAGAAGTAATGTTTGATTAGTTGGAGGCTGTCAATCCCAGAGATAAGATATAATTTTAATTTGATACCGATCATGGTCAGTGAAGAAAACTCTAGGCATGTAAAGTTTGAAATTCAGTTTTAGTGGGAAAGCATGAGTATAAATGTCCAAATCAAAGATCTAAGATGATGATGAGAAAGTGAGTTTATGTGAGGTGAGAGCTGATCAGTCTAAGTGTGAGAAAAATATTGAAGCGACTGAGTGTTTGAAGAAGAATTGGTAAGAAAGGTGTAACTGACAAGGGTTAAGGTAACTGGTGAACTGTTACAAAACATAACAGTCCATTAAACTGATAGTGGTTGAACCGGTAAGACAATAGCAAAGAGTGAAGGAGAGCAAAGGGAGTGTGAGAGGAGATCCAACAATACAAAAGCTAAATTGAAAAAGATTCAAATAGAGTGCTCAGAGAATCAACAGAGAAAAGAAGCAGTGGGACAAAGAAGAGTTAAACCAATAGAGAGGATTAGATGTAGGAGTTACAAAATTCATTTGTAACAAGGTGTTTGTCATTGTATTGATTTTTTTTAGCTCATTGTATTTCATTGAGTGGGTTCTCGATGCGGGGGTTGGTGCTCCTTGATTTGGTGCTTAAAAGAGATTAGGGGTTTGTTCTCCTTGAGTTAGTGCTCAAAATAGATTAGGAGTTGGTTCTCCTCTGGGTAGATGCCCATAAATTGCTAGGGGTTGGTGCTCCTTGGGTTGGTGCCCTAAAACATTGTAAACTATTATTTTCATTATGAGGCTGGATTGGAGCAGTAGATCTTCAATAATATTTCTCACTGAGGTTTTTCCCACATTTGGTTATCCTCTCAATGTATATCCAATGCTATGTGATGTTTCTCTGTGTGTGATTTCTTGTTTAAGTTTTCATTATTCTACTGATTGCACATACTTTTTGAAATTATTTATAATCATTGATTCACCCCCCTCTCAGTGATATCTTGTGTTCTACAAAAGTGACCTAGGAAGTAAGGTTGCAACCTTACATTCCACGTGATGAGAATAATGATGATATGACTCAAATAAGTAATTATCTAACATAAGATGTGAGAATAAAAGAATCTGAATCTTTTCTATTTGATGTGAAACTCATTCATTCTCAAGAATTTAGATTATTTGTATAAATGGAAAGGAAGAGAGATTGTTGGGGGACTGAGAGAAATGCCTAATGAGAAAAGGGATGAATGTAACAAGAAGTTCTATGCAGAGCTCAAGGAAAAATTTAATCAAATGACACCTGAAAAGGGGAGGCAATTGCTCAAGGAAGCTGGATGTATTATTATCCCTGTGATGGGTTTATCCTCCAGCATTATTTTTGATAATCTAAGAAGAGATCAAAAATTTGAATGCAATCTCATAGATGAAGGATATGATAAGATCTATTTTGGTTCAGAGTTTAGACCTTCTGATAAGACTCTGTCCATGTGGTCCATGTATCCTGAGGGACAAATAGCAAAATTGATCATTGATATGCATGAAATAATGGGACAATTTATAGTTTACAGGCTTAAGGATGTCCTTTCTTGTGATGTAGCTGAATAAAATGTGAATAGTGCCCTATTTACTCAGACCAAGGTTCAGGAATTGAATGAAATAATTGCAGAAATTACTCAAGAAAACATTGAGCTAAGAGAAGAACTAGGAGATTCAAAAGGAAAAGGCCCATTGTTGGAGGATGAGAACACCATTTCCAAGTTACAGACCAGCCTCATATGTGTAACAAATAAAAGGGAAGAGGTTGAGAAGAAAGTGTTGAAATTGCAATAGGAGGTAATGTATTTGAGGAAAGATCTTAGAATGAATAAGTTCACATGGGTCTAAATTTATGTCAAGAGTAGGTTTGAATAGATATTTCCCTATCTATAGGTTATGTGGACAAGATATCAAGAGTTATTCCATGTTATGTAGAGGTAACAAGCAGTAGAGATTTAGTTAAAACTTACCATGCAACATTTGTTTCAAAAATAGCAACTAATCTTCTATATTTATGAGTTTATTGAGTCCGTTGGTGGTCAATATTCTCAAGTATGGAGAGACATTTTAAAAGAATTAAATCCCACATTATCCGAGGATGAATAATTTCTAAGTAATCAATGCAAATTTTATGGATGTATTGCACAAGCTCTAAAAAGATTTGCCAACTTACAAGGAATTCCCCTCCATTCATAAAAGAAGGCGGAGAACTTAGGATGGAACAAGAATGGAAGATCAAACCAGGAAATTGACTTTTTGACTGGGTGCTAGATAAAGTTCTAGATGATGCTGATAGGGTGGTGGAGAATTTGTAGTAGTAGATAAGTGGCTTGTACCAACTGGAGTATAGCAACAGAATCTTGAATAAATAAAATTCTACTTTAGTGACTCCTCCATATAACATAGACATGGATTCTTGTCAATGTTGGATGTTGGCTTTATGTTGTCATTGATGTCAATTGATATGGG
This sequence comes from Cryptomeria japonica, assembly GCF_030272615.1. Classification (NCBI taxonomy): domain Eukaryota; kingdom Viridiplantae; phylum Streptophyta; class Pinopsida; order Cupressales; family Cupressaceae; genus Cryptomeria; species Cryptomeria japonica. The sequence continues at coordinate 770,704,910 of NC_081411.1, read as the reverse complement.
ATGACTATCGGTAAAAGAGATGTGTGTACAACACTATCATGTAGGAGTAAAAGAAGTGATATCCTTGATATCACCTTGTGTTGTTGAACACTGGTAAGGTAAGGAAGAGAATGTCATTCAGAGGAATGATCACTCGAGTCATCGGTACACAAGTTAGTGCCTGACTTGTGTGGTTGAATTGGTAAGGTTACCAATATAGTGTATAATTGGTAAGGAAAGGATGTCAACTAATAAGTGTTGTGTTGATAGTGTGTAGTTGCCAACTAGCAAGCTCATGACTAGTGCACAAGCAGGATGGGAAAGGTGCTTGAGTTGTTGTTTGTGATAAAGAGGTAGGATGTTACCTAAATCACATCAACATTGAAGGAGAAGAATGAACAGGTCACCAATATGTTGTATGGTTGTAGAACAGAAGGACTCCCACCAGATAGAGATGCAGTCACCATGTGAAGAGATGATTGATAATGAATGTGCCCACATCGGATCACATGTGCCTATTTGATGGTATGTTGCACAAATAGGGAAGCTACATGAGTGCATTGCAGGATGCATATGAAAATGAATCACTACCACTAGTAAGTGGAACTTATCTCCTATTATGCATCATGTGCATCATAGTTTTGTGAGATAAGGAAGAAGAGGTAAAGGAAAGTGTTTGAAGGCTCACACTAGATCTACTAGTGAAACAAAGGAATGCCTCAAGTGCATGAAATCAAGATTATGCATTGGACCAATAGAGAAGGCATGTTGAGATGCCAAAACAAATGAAGAGTGATGAGTTTGTTACTTTGACAAACTGACAGAAATGTTGTCTGAGCTGATCAAGAAGAAGGCAAGGGTGAGCAGATGTAGATAGAGGAAAATGGCCAGATTGAAGATGGAGTCTGGTGGAGGTTGATGACATGGTGTCATCAAGAGTGTTTACCAGTATGTCATCAACCTGATGTGAATGAGAATTCTATTGATAGACATGTTTGGCGATTGGTTTAGGTATTCCACTAGCAATTCAGTAAAGGGAAGACATGAAGGATAACCAGTAAAGTGTGAGACATCGATGGGTTAGCAAGTCAGTAGATAGGAAGAATTGGTTGAGTGGTTGGTCAATGATATTGTTCATACCAACACAAATGATCTAGCAGAGGTGGAGGTCATCATGGATACCAAGTAGAGATGATGTGGCAAGCTTGCAGAGGTTGGTGAAGTGTTGTGTAGGGATAGGTGTTTATACAGGTGTGCATTTAATATGGATCCCATGATTTGTGGATTGGATCAGAGGAGTGCGTCTCGAGGAAGAATGAACGATAGAGAAAAATTAGGGAGTTGTTGGCACCTGGATCGAAGAAAGGAAATCGGATTGGATGAGGACCTCGAGAAGGAAACAATAGAAATATTAATGGCATTTTGACAGATACAGGTTGAGATACAGGGTTGTGGTTGCTAAGTTTAAAAAAGGTGTATTGCAAGGTGTGTTAATGGCGGTGATAAGAAAACAACAGTCTGAGCGATCAGATTGGATAGGATCTGATTGGATTTGGTTTTCCTCAAGGTTGATGAGGCAACCCTAACCGCTCATGTTTTTGAATTGGCTTTTGGTGAGAAAATTAGGTTATAAATAATGAAGCCGAAATCATTGAAGCTTGTTGCTAAATGGAAGAGGATAGAGTTGATGCGAAGTGATTGAGTGTTGCAGAGTAGTCTAAGCCAAAAAATAGCAGAAGATAACTGTGACTGTGAGAGTGAAGGTTAAACCAGTGATAGGGTTTTACAGTGAGTGAACCGGTATGGTTTGAGCAACCGGTATAGCAGCTAGAGTGCATCTAAAGGGATAACTAGTAGGTGCTTGTACCAATAGGAAGACAGTTGAGAGGACTGAAGAATAGAGCAATGAGGAGGAGATCTAGCAAAACAAAAGAAGAGTAGAGGTAAACCGATAGAGTTTACTGACAATGCAGCAGTAGATGAGAGCATCAGAAGAGTGAACCAGTGTAGCAGAGAAGGTATCTCATTGACAGAGTGAGGTAAATGAAATGGTTACAAGGTTCACTTGTAATAGTATGATTAATTTTGTATTTGAAGTTATCTTTAAGATCATTGATTTGTAGCTCTATGCAGGGGTTGTAGCTCCTTTGGGTTGTAGCCCATAAATCAGTTAGGGGTTGGTTCTCCTTGGGTTGGTGCCCTAAATCAGGATTTGTAGCCCATAAACAAGTCAGCGGTTGTATCTCCTTTGGTTTATATCCCATAAACAAGTCAGGGTTTGTAGCTCCTTGGGTTGGTGCCCTAAACATTGTAGCAGATTTTATTGTGAGGTTGGATTGGAGCAGTAGACTCCAGCAGCATTGCTCACCAAGGTTTTTCCCATCTTGGGTTTTCCTCTTACACACTGGTGTTATGTGATGTCCCTTTGTGTGAATGCATTTGTGTTTAGTCTCCTCACTAACTAGTAGGTCTGCATTCAGCTAAATCCATTAATAGGTATATTTTCATAAGGATAGTTAAAGAGAAAAGTTTGAGAACCACTGATTCACTCCCCTCGTAGTGGTGCATTGTGTCTAACAATTGGTATCAGAGCCTAAGTAACCTGTTTATCAAGATTTCTCTTGCTTGGGTACATTCTGGCTGAAGGACACATTGGTCTGTTTAATGTCAATCCCTGCTGTAGTCTTTGATGGTTCAAACTATTCCATTTGGAGTTGTAGAATGGAAGTATACTTGTCCTCTCTAGGGTTTGGTGTATAGATGTCAGTAGTTAATTGCCTCCCTAGGAATGTCTATCCTCCCACTAGCTCTGAAGAAGAAAGAAGATGCATGTGCAATGAAGATTCCATGAAGACTATATTTAGTGGGCTCACTAGTGATGTTTCTTCACAAGTGGATAAATGAAGATCAACGAATAGTCTATGCGATAGATTGAAGAAGCTGTATGGAAATGAACCCTGGACCACTAGATCAATTTGTGAGAGTGAAATGAGCAATTTTGCACACCTATACAGATGACAGAGGTAGATCAGATTGTTGCAATAGCAATGGTGATGAGGAGACTCATCTCTTCATGGCCCATGAGACATATTTTGAGAATCACACATCAAAAGAGTTTATGGAGTTAGATCCCACCGATATGATGTGTTTGGTAGTGATAATGAAGAAGATGAAGAAGAAGGAGATAAGGAAAATAGATCTATCTAGCAAGATCTATTTGATAGTGAAGGTGAAGAAGAAGATGAGGCATAAATTGATCTTGTAGGAGAGCTTGTAAATGCACTAGAAGAACTCAAAAGAATAAGGAATGAATACAAGCTATGCAAGAATGCTGCCATTTCAGAGCATAACTAATTAACAAAATGTCTTGAAGAATTTGAGAAAAGCATCTCAGAGTTAAAGACTCAAGAAGAAGGCACCAAGGAGTGTTGGTGTAATGATCTAGCATCTGTGCTAGAAGTTAAAGATAAAGAATATCTGTAGTTGGTTGGAGATATGAAGACTCTCTAAAATGACCTTGAGATAAATGTCAGGATGAGCTCGAGGTAAGAATCTAGTTTGATGGTAGCAATGATGCCTTAGATAGAATGTTGAAGAAGAAAAAACATACCAAGGATACTGAAGGTTTAGGAAGTGATGTCGGTGAATGCTCCACCAACAAGAATGTCCCCCGCAATGACATTCAGTTTGTCTCCTCAAATGGAGAAAACAAGGGACAAAACTTCACAGTAAAAAATGCTCCCCAAAAGAATGTTGACCTAACCACAACTAGTGAAGACTTGTAGACAAGAATGAAGACTTGTGCTACAAGAAGGAGGAACAATGCATATCCAAAAGGTAAAGGGAAGATGGGAGAAGACAACTTCACTGAAAGAAGGAACATGAGAAGAAAACAAAGAAGACCTCCTACCAGAAGAGGACAAAGGAATGCTACCACCCAGAGGACAAAGCAAGTGTGGGAGAAGAAGAGACCAGAAGGAGGGGCTGTACATAATGGAAAACCAAAGATCCATCCTCAAAGAAGGAGAAATAAAGATGCTAGACCGGTAAGATCTCCCCATGCATGGCAGAAATTTTTTGTAAGTCATATGCCATCCTTTACTGGATATTGCTTTGCATGTAATAGTTATGGTCATAGGGCAAAAGATTGTAGAAAGAGATCTTGAAGAGATAATCTAGGATCTCATAGACATCATGCATATGAGAAAAATTTATCCAAGAGTAGATACATTCATGTGCCCTCTCTTGGTTATGCAAATATTGTTTATCATAATTGCAATGGAACCAGCCATAGAGAGTTTGAATGTAGGAAGAAGAACTTGCAATCATATGGAGGCCGGAACAACAGCTATGCTCTACAAAAAAGTGGATAAAGAGCATATGGAAGTCAGAGGCCTACATGGAACCAAAGGATAAATGTCCCTGTAGGAGCAAGAGGTCCATCAATTTCAGTTGCTAATCATAGCAACATGCCAACGAGAAGATGGTCAAACCAGTATGTCAAGAAACTCCCCAATAATGAAGTTGGGATGGATGTTGTGTGCTACTATAGAACTACTTCCGGCTGTGAAGCAGAATCAGGGAATGGAAGGACCCAACAAAAGAAGAAGGTAAGACCTTCTCCCATGAATAAAAATGAAAAGAAGAATGAGACCAAGAAGGTATGGAGGAAGAAGACTATGGACTGACATTGTGAATTCATTGCACAAGTGATATCTTCTAAGGCCTAAAGGAGATGCAGGATCTTAGGGGGAGTAATACACTGAACTTATCATTCACCCCCTCAAGAAAGAAGGATACTTGGAAGAACAAGGTGCTGCTAGTATAAATGAAGAAAATGAGATGATAAGTGTGTGTAGAGGTTGCATTGACTACACACCTATAGATGAATGTTGGCTCACTACTACATATGTCAATAGATGGAGATTAACAATTGGAATCAGATGCAAAGTGAAATAGAATGTCAGGAGTCACAGAAAGGTGCTTTGGTAGTGATGATGAACCAGTACAAGAAACCGATATGTGCAGAATGTTACCACCATGAATGCAAATAGGTACTTGCAGGTTATGTAAGACAATGAGGTTAGAGATCATTGCAATAGCCCCGGTAACATGGAATGTGAAATTATGTCTCAGATGGTGTTGATGAAGACCTAAAAGACATATGATGGCTTGGTTGTTGATCATGCAGGCATGCATATCCTTGGGCTAACTGGTTTAATTTATGGCATGGTGATGTCATTGTATGGCATTGTGTAGATTCAGGATCATGTCATAGGCTATGGTGGATATGATGGAGCTAAAGATCATTAGATGATCACATATGCACAGTTCAATTGGTATATGGAAACAATTGGAGTCTTGGTATTAGCCCTGACCAAAGATGAGGACCTGAGATGTATGACTTAGGGGGAACTCAAGTGCTTATGGTGCTAAGTCGACATGCTTGAACTTGCAAAGATATTGACTACCCAAACTGTAGATGATGGAAATTGTAGTAGGAATACCCATTAAAAGTTCATGGTTATGGGTATCTACTTGTCATTTGGTTGGTTGTATTCATAGTACAATCACATTTGATTCTAAAAAAATTTGGGATCAAACGAGAGGTGATGCAGTTTAACTGCCAGGTGAGTGGTATTCACTGACACATCCTTTTGTAGTTGAGTGTTTCAACAAATGTTATCAAATTTGCATACTCAATTGGTGTTAGTTGATGGTTTAAGAATCCATCTCAAGTGTTGTGAATTGAGAAAATATAACAAGTGGTATCAAAGAGGAGATGCATCCAATGAAGATAAAGGGGAAGAAAGAATTTTGTCAGTGACCGGTAAATACAAGAAGAAATGATATCCTGATAGTGCCCTTTGCCATTATTGTCAAAGGGGGAGAAATATTATGTAGTATATTGCATACCACATGTGTGAGAATCCATTGGATCATACAAAGGAAGAGAGAGACTATGTAGTATGCCAGATACTACATGAGTTGACATCAATACCAAAGGGGGAGATTGTTGGCTTTGTGTTGTCATTGATGTCAACTGGCATGGGATGACTACCGGTAGAAGAGATGTTTGTGCAACACTGTCATGCAGGAGTACAAGATGTGATATCCTTGATATCACCTTCTATTGGTGAACACTGGTAAGGTAAGGTAAGGAAGAGAATGTTATTCAGAGGAATGATCACTTGAGTCATCAGTACACAAGTTATTGCCTAACTTGTGTGGTTGAATTGGTAAGGTTACCGATACAGTGTATCACCAGTAAGGAAAGGATGTCAACTGATAAGTGTTGTGTTGACAGTGTGTAGTTGCCAACTAGCAAGCTCATGACCAGTATACAAGCAGGATGGGAAAGGTGCTTGAGTTGTTGTTTGTGATGAAGAGGAGAATTTTACCTAAATCACATCAACACTAGAGGAGAAGAATGAACATATCACTAGTATGCTATATGGTTGCAAAACAACAAGACTCCCACCAGATAGAGATGTAGTCACCATGTGAAGAGATGACTGACAATTAATGTACCCACACTGGATCACATGTTCTTGTTTGATGATATGATGCACAAATAGGGAAGCTACATGAGTGCATTGCAGGATGTAGATGACAAGGAATCACCACCACTAGTAAGTGGAACTTATCTCCCATTATGCATCATGTGCATTATAGTTTTATGAGATAAGGAAAAAGAGGTAAGGCAAGTGTTTGAAGGCTCACACTGGATCTACTAGTGAAACAAAGGAATGCCTCAAGTGCATGAAATTAGGATTATGCACTGGACTAACAAAGAAGGCATGTTGAGATGCCGGAACAAATGAAGAGTGATGGGTTTGTCACTTGGACAAACTAGAAGAAATGTTGTTTGAGCTAATCAGGAAGAATGAAAGGGTGAGAAGATGCAGATAGAGGAAAATGGCCCGATTGAAGATGGAGTCTAGTGGAGGTTGATGACATGGTATCATCAAAAGTGTTTACCGGTATGTAAGTCCACCAGTAATATGGACAAGGTGCAGATGCAGAAGACTTCCCACCTAATGAGAATGAGAATGCTATGCATAGACATGTCTGACTATTGGTTTAGGTATTCAACCAACAATTCAAAAAAGGGCAGACATGAAGGATAACCGGTAAAGTGTGAGATACCGGTAGGGTTACCAAATAGACAGAAAGGAAGAATCGGTTGAGTGGTTGGTCGATGATTCTATTCATATCAACACAGATGATCTAGCAGAGGTGGAGGTCATTGTGGATGGCACATAGAGATGATATGGCAAGCTTGGATAGTTCGGTGAAGTGTTGTGTAGGGATAGGTGTTTCTACATGTGTGCATTTAATATGGATCGCATGATTTGTGGATTGGATCAAAGGAGTGCGACTCAAGGGAGAATGAATGACAGAGAAAAATCAGGGAGTTGTTGGCCCCTAGATCAAAGCAAGGAAATAAGATTGGATGAGGACCTCAAGAAGGAAATAGCAAAAATATTAATGGCATTTTGACTAATAGAGGTCGAGATAGAGGGTTGTGGTTGCTGAGTTTAAAAAATGTGTATTGGAAGGCGTGTTAATGGCAGTGATGAACAAACAACTATCTGGGTGATCATATCTGATTGGATCTGGTTTGCCTCAAGGTTGATGAGGAAACCCTAACCTCCCATGTTTTTGAATTAGATTTTGGCGATAAAATTAGGTTATAAATAGGAAGCCAAAATCATTGAATCTTGTTACTCAATGGAAGAGGATAGAGTTGTTGCGAAGTGATTTAGTGTTGCAGATCACTCTACTTGGAAAAATAGCATAAGATAATTGTGACTATGAGAGTGAAGGTTAAACTAGTGATAGGGCTTAACAGTGAGTGAACTTGTATGGTTTGAGCAACCGATATAGTAGCTAGAGTGCATCTGAGGAGATAAGCCATAGGTTCTTTTACCGGTAGGAAGACAGTTGAGAGGACTGAAGAATAGAGTAGTGAGGAGGAGATCCAACATAGTAGAAGAGTAGAGTTGAACTGGTAGATTTTACTGGCAATATAGCAGCATAGTGAACTGGTGTAGCAGAGAAGGTGTCTCACCAATAGAGTGAGGTATATGAAATGGTTACAAGATTCACTTGTAACAGTATGATTAGTTTTGTATTTGAAGTTATCTTTGAGATTACTAAGTTGTAGCTTGGTGCAAGGGTTGTAGCTCCTTTGGGTTGTAGCCCATAAATCAGTTACGGGTTGGTGCTCCTTGGGTTGGTGCCCTAAATCAGGGGTTGTATCTCCTTGGGGTTGTAGATTTTTTGGGTTGTATCCCATAAACAAGTCAAGGGTTGTAGCTCCTTAGGTTGGTGCCCTGAACATTGTAACATATTTCATTGTGAGGCTGGATTTAAGCAGTAGACTCCAACAACATTGCTCATCGAGGTTTTTCCCATCTTGGGTTTTCCTCATACACACTGGTGTTATGTGATGTCCCTTTGTGTGAATGCATTTGTGTTTAGTCTCGTCACTAACTTGTAAGTCTGCATTCAGTTAAATTTGTTAATAGGTATATTTTCATAAGGATAGTTAAAGGGAAAAGTTTGAGAACCACTGATTCACCCCCCTCTTAGTGGTGCATTGTGTCTAACAATGGAATCAATGAACACTGAGAGGTGGGGTGAATCGATGTTCTGTAATTTACTAATATATTAAACTAATTCTTTAACCATCGGATGCAATACAAGGAAACTATTATGCATAAACATAAAGCAAATAGCCACACAACTATAACACCATAATTTTTACATGGAAACCCAAAAAGCGAAAAACTACCATGGGATTGAGAACCCACAATATTATAATATTATGGCTAGGAGCAAAATAATATTACAAAAGTGGAATGCACTTGCATTCAGGCTCACTACCTAGAGCTCACTGCTCAATTACAAAACAAGGTTGCAACCCTAGAGGACTCACTATCCTATAATTACGATATAGAAGAAAAAGTATAATTTATGAACTGGAATACAACATCTACAAATGCCAGGAATCCATTTTGGTTAAGCTCAGAATGATCAGCTACCTTTGATCTAGAAAAACTGCTCTATTGTTCTCTATTGCCAAATACCAGATCATCAAAACTCAAGATGTGCATGTGAAACTATGCTCAATCACTCCCAAAAAAAATTCCACATTTCTACCATCATATAAGATGATCATAGAAGTTGATCTTATATATCCGCACTACCAAAATAGATTTTCAACAAGTCAACTTCACAAAACTGCAAAATATGAAACTTGTAGTCTCATGTCGACTCAATCCATCAAAAATCTATATACTAAATCTAAAGAATATGATCTCAAGCTTCACACGCAATGACAAAAACTCTTCAAATACAACACCTATCACCAAAATTATCCCTATAGATCCACAACACACATTACCCAACTTGTCCAAACAATAGCTCTTCTCTTCCAGAATCACTAGATACCGAACCAAGAACTATGAACTAGAATCAATACTGGAGGTTGGAATTACAAGATGAGCTATCTTAGACAACCAATCAACCATCCCAATCACCACATCCAAAACTGCATCACCAGAAATGAATTGTTCTTATTGAATCTATACACTCTGTGGGACTTATGCCTAAGTCATATTGACTTCTGGTAGATCACATATACAAGTACCAGCTAGGATTACTAGGCCAATTTTCCATCAATGATAACCCGTGAGTAATCTCCATGCATCTAACATCACCAGGACAGTGTCTCTTGCCAATAGTCAAAGCTTCTTTTCTAGAGAGGAGTGTCATGAGAGGTAGCTCTGCCAGCTAGAGGTTTTCTTTTGTTTTCATGAATTTTGTTGCAATTTAATCAAACTACCTCTTATTTCTAATATGACTTGTTAAAGAGGTTATAACTATAAAAAGGTAGTGATTCATTCCAAATCATGGTTTGTTATGGTATTGTTTATCCTTGTTTTTTCCTTGAGATAATTATTATTCTTTATTTCTTCACTATGAAGCTGGATAGAGACATGTGGCATGGTATTGGATGGAAGCTTTGTTGCTCCCTTATTTTTATAAAAGGGAATCCATGGCCATTTTTTGAGGGTTTTGAAAATATAATATGAAAGTGATTTAGGATGGTTTTTCTTGATACAGGGTTATCTTTTTGTAACATATGAAATTGTTGCACATATGGAAAATAATAGAAATATTCTAATGAATTGTCTCGTATCTGTTGTTTCCCAATTGTATGCTTTCATTTGTTAAGAATGAATGGTACTGTCTCTATGGGTTTACTGTAGATGTGTGATGTGACTCATGGAAATTAAAATTTTGGTGGTACATTACAACAATTGAGGAATAGTTATATGATTGTTTAAGTATGATTCATGGGGATTGTGATAGGAAATATTTGTAAGGCATTTATATTCAAGAATTTAAATGTAACACTTTACAATCTATCAGAAACACGACTTTGTGCCTATGAATGACACATTGGCCTGAGGATATGTTTGTTTGGTAACCACAATATCTTTAAAGAAATTGTTTTCTCATTTTACTTTTGTTTATGTAAGAATTTGAATCCTCAGTTGACAATACCTTGTGAAATAAGCAGAATAGGGCCAATTCTGAGTTTCTTATTTGTATTAACCTTATGTCATTGAGAGTTATTTATTTTAAAAGAAATATTGGTCCAATATGTTGTAAATTTGTGAGCATTGCTATAGGTTAGCCCACTTGGGTCTTGCAAAGCCCGAAGTGAAGAAGGATTGTCCATCTCAGTGATAGCTTTAAGAAAACCCCTCTCAAAAAATTGTATAAAATATTAATTTTATTGGCGAAGTTTTTTAAATAATTTTTTTTGGTAGAAAATATTGGCGAGTCTTGGAAAATAATAAGACTACGCATTAATTAATAATCCAAATCCTTTCATTTAAAAAATAGTTTTTGTAGAAAAGTAAATGCTTGAAGGTGGAAATCATTAATGAGTTTAAGGGGTAGGATCTACTTTGTTTAGTTTCTACCATTAACTTAAAATAATCTAATAGCCCTCTTTTTATTTTATAAGATAAAATTTACCAACAATTTGGAATACTCATGGGGCCAAAAATTACTTTTAGACGATTGATTTTCATTGAGGCCATTACAACTTGTACGTACAATTTACCTCATAGAATATAACAAAGTTCATTAGATTATATTTTAAATCAATGATGGCAACTAAATATTGTTGATATAACCCTAAAGTAACTAATAATTATGAAATATTATTGGGGAATTAATTTAGATTTCTATAATAAATTATAAAATGTTGGCAAATATGATCCAATCATGTATTGAATATTGTGGCAAATCTTTGAGTTAAAAAAATTGAAAAAATAAATTCTCTGGCAATTTAAATAACACTAAAATAAAAATTTGTAAAAATGTGGTGATTCAGGTCACCTCAAAAGATAAACTTATTAGCTAAATCTTGATTCCCAAATTTCAAAAAATAGTCGACTGGTGAATATTAGCCACTAAAATTTTCACTGGTCCATCTTGTCATGATATCCTTGTCAATTGGCCAATGGTCTTAAGCTCTTGTTGAAGGGAGAAGGCTAATTCTTAGAGAAACTTAAGAAATCACTTGGAAACACCAACACCTACTAAAGCCAAAGTCAAGTTCTCCTCAACCAAACACGTCTTCTCCATAGTTTCCTCTATACTCTTAAGGTTCAAAAACTTGAACTCCACTATTGATACGATCGTTAAGTCCTCTAACAAAATGTTGTACCAACATAGCCTCATCCTCCACTATCCCAGCATACTACTTAATTTCAAAGAAATTATGCTCATACTACTCAATTGTCATAGTCAACTGCCCCAAATCATGAAACTTGTTTGTCTTTCTCTACCTCCAAATATTTGATAAGAAATGAGCACAAAAATATTCTAGAAACATCTCCCATGATATTGTCGCAATGTTTAAGTTAAGCTTCTGCTCCTCCATACACTACCAAGTGAAAGAAAAATCATGAAGATGTATGATCACACACCTAGCCTCGGTGTTATTGCTATACAAGTGCATAGAAAAACACCTACCCAAATCCAACAACCAAGTATCTGCCTCCATACAACTACTACAACCATCAAAAGTGAGAGGTTGAGACCTAAGAATATCTCTCATGTGACCTATTGAAATCACATCTTGATTTGGATCTGCATCAACTCTCCTCCAAGGAAAATGTGAATGCTCCCTCTCGCTCTTAATACTCAACTCTCTCCTAGAGACTAGAATGATGAGATTTGTCCTATAGATTCTCCTCCCGCCTCAGTCCTAGATGAGAAAGAAGCTCCTGAAGTAGATTAATCAATTGTGAAACTACATCACCACCTTGTTCATTCTCACCCTCAGCTCCTTCCTCCTGACAAGCCTCTTCAGAAAATTTGGGACAAGTATTATGTCAAGTACCCACACTAGTACATTTAGAGCGGTTTTTCGACAAGCATTTCTGATGAGCTATGAGATTTCTTTTGTTTTGTTGGATTAATTTGTTTTTTTTCAAAAATTACCTCGTGTTCGTCAAAATTCTGACATGTTAAAATTTCACGTCAAAAATCAGATGAAAAACCGACAAGCATTTTCGACTGGCTATGGGATTTCTTTTGCTTTGTTGGATTAATTTTATTTTTTAAAGTATACCCCATGTTTGTCAGAATTCGGACATGTTGAAATTTCACATCGACATCCCAATGAACACAGATTTTACTTGTTGATCAACATATGTTGGTCCGATGATTTTCATTGCCTCTTGATTTCTTCTTACTCATTGGGATAACATAAGTCGATGACCTCTCTTCCTGTTGATTGATGCGAGTATCCCGCTAGTCTCATCTGGCATCGGGATAGCTTAAAATGTGTTCAGGTGATGGGCATAATTTCCCCGATGTCTTTTCCCTTGGCCACTAATACATTTGGGGTTAAATTCCGACGGAGGTTTCCGACAGACAAGGAGCATTGTGTGAAAATTTGATTTAAAAAAAAAATGCCCATGTTCATTGGAATTCTGACGACCTCGGGCATTTTATTTAAAAAAAAACACAACGCATTTTCATTTTGAAAGCAAACTAAAGCAAGCGGCGATCATCTTGCCTCCCTGCCCCCCCCCGCTGGAGGGATCTCTGCATAAGCAAGGTAAGGTTTTTTTTGCAATCAAAGGAACTCTTTATTTTTCAATGAAGGCCAACTAATTTTTTTTCGCAACTAGTTTTTTTTTGCGAATTAATCCATTTTGTGCATATCCTGCAATCTTAAAATTCCATGAAATGACATCTCTTTGAGGTATTTCATCATACAGTTCACATGCCATTTGTATGCTACCACATTTTGTGATTTTTTTTATTGGAGCATTTGCAACTAATTTTTGACAAAAAACCCCCTTAGATTATGCTTTGATGGATGTCCATACCTTGTTCCAAAGCTCCTATTTTGGCACACGTGGGGAGGATGCTGGCAAACATTGCATTGAGATAAACATGACTGTATTACATTGCATTGATTTTCTTTTTATGGAATGTGTGATAACTCAATGATGAACCATGAGTACCAAACTGGTACTGAGAGGGGGGTGTGAATCAGTACAAACACAAATATAGTCCAAGACTAGTTTGACAGCAAATACCCCAAATGACTGACAAACAGAGATACCGATAAAATAGAGTGCAACCAGTAACATCCAGTATAGCTCAATCAATCATGAACCGGTCACTCAATAAGATGCCCTCTTAGCTCAATACTACAGTATCATTATATTCTCATGCATAAATAGGTAAACTTAACCATCAGATCTTCACAACAGTGAGTTCAATATGTTTTATAGACAGGCATAAAACATGGAACCTTCATATGCTTAACAGGTAAAACAAAGCATCACAAGACAAAAGCATTTCACATGACACACATATTTTTCACATGGAAACCCAACTGGGAAAAACCACGGTGGGGATGAATACCAACAAGCTTATTTTTGAACACTTTAGAAGTCCGCTCTGTTAGGACCCTTGTCTGATTAAAGACATTACAAAAGGTTCTGCTAGGAACCGATCCTGTTAGGGATCACCTGGTTAAGGGTTAAACCCGATAGGGTCACCTTGTTAGAGGATTTCAAGAACTCAATAGCTGAAAGGATCTCCTAAGCTCTATAGCTTCTCAGAACTCATTAGCCTCGAGTTACCCGATTAAGGGATTTGAATCAAGCCTGTTAGGACTACCCGATTTAAGGGATTTTGAATCAAGCCAGTTAAGGCTACCCTATTAGGGGATTTTACAACTGTTGAAGTGGTTAGAGATCGATAGGAATTACAATGATCTGTTAATAGCACTCAATGCTAATGCAGATCTGTTTAGGCTCCTCTTTTTCTTCTGCACATTCACTTTGCAGGTATCTCTTCTCTCCTTTGGTCTAGCAAGAATTACATATCACTTCCCTTGGATACACACTCACAAATTTTTCCAACAACCTCATAAAGAAACACAACATTGACCTTATAGGAAACATACAGGTCGGTAGCAAAAACCCTCAACCCTAAACCTGTTAGGTTAAGCAATTCAATCGGTTCTATCTTGACCATTGAATCATACTGAATTAAATGCAACAATCTTGAATCGATCTCAAGACATTCTCCATCATCCATTATCCATCGATTTCATGGTGGCTGATAACCCATCACGTGTTCTCACCATTTGACAGACTTTGCACATTCCCAAGGTAGATAGGAATAGTCATCTTCACGCAAGATCCTTCATGCACATAGAGCTTATGTGGCAACACGATCTGTCCTCCATCATACTACTAACTCATCACACAAAGATCACCGATTGAGTCACATAGACTTAAGGTACTCCAACTGGAAATTCTGAAGTGGAAGCTACCAACCAGTAGTCATACAATGCTTCCATGTGCCAGTTCCCATAACTACATGCCGGTTCACCTTGAACAAATATGCCGCTTCACTTTGGCATATAAACCGGTTCATACAAATGCCAGTTCCTCTCTCTCTTCACTTATCACATGTGCCGGTTCACACTATGTCTCATATTGACATCAATGATAACATACAATATCATTATGTCTTCATGTCGGTTCACATAATGCCAATCCACATAATGCCAACAATCTCCCCCTTTGGCATTGATGGCAATATACAAAAGATATCTTCTTTGCTTCACATCTTCTCCCCATTTGCTACAGATATCTTTTCGCTTCACTCCTTCTCCCCCTTTGACAACAATGCCAAAGTGGAGGTGTAGTCATCTCTGTTTCATCATGCTTCTCCCCCTGAGGAGTAGCATCCTTCAACACACCAATCAACAAAAAATTTGTCTTTCCAGTACCTGACTGATGTGGAACAATCACTTTTAGTTCACCTCTTGAAGGGGCAATACCCCTAATTCACCTCTCAAATGCACAAATGTTGTCTTTGGGAGAGGCTTGGTGAATATGTCTACTAACTGCTCCTTACTGGACACATGCTCTAGTGCAATCTCTTTATTCTGAACCTTTTCCCTCAGGAAATGATACTTAAAATCAAAATGCTTGGTTCTAGAATGTAAAACCGGATTCTTTGATATATTTATAGCACTTGTGTTATCACAGAATATACTTACCAGTTCAGATACAGGGATCTTGAAGCCTTCCAGTACATGCTTCATCCAGATTGTCTGAGTGCAATTCATGAAAGCTACAACATACTCCACTTCCACTGTAGACTAAGAGATACAACTCTACTTTTTACTCATCCATGAGACTAGTCTACCAACGAGAAAGAATGCACCACCGATTGTGCTTTTCTGGTCATCCACATTACCTACCCAATCAACATCTATGAACACTTTCAGATTGAAATTATTGTTGTATGGGTACCACAATCCATAGTCAACTGTTCCCTTCAGATACCTAGGAATCCGCTTGACTGCAATCAAGTGAGATTCTCTTGGACTCTTTTGGAATCTTGCAGTAATGCCAACTACATGTGCAATATCCGGTCTTCCATGCACTACATAATGCAACTTACCAATCATTGATCGGTATTCCTTCTCATCAACCAGTGCGGAATCATCCTCTTTTGTCAATTTGCAACCAGTCACCATCGGTGTACCAACTGGTTTGCTATCTTCCATGCCAAAAGTCTTCAACACCTCTTTGACATATTTGGACTGAGTGATGAAGATTCCATCTTCCATCTGCTAGATCTGCAGTCCAATGAAGAACTTAATCTCCCCTATGAGTGACATCTCAAACTCTTTCTTCATCTCATCAGCAAACTCATGACTCATCTTGTCATCTCCACCAAAGATGATGTCATCAACAAAAACTTAACTATTGCTATCTTCACTTGTTCTCTCAAATCCAATCTTCACAAGATGGGAATGTAGGTGCTCATACCATGCCCTAGGTGCTTGCTTTAGACCATATAATGCTTTATGTATCGTACATACCATGCCACTATCTTCAGATAGGGAAAACCCATCTGGTTGCTCAATATACACCTCCTCTTCAGCTACATCATGTAGGAATGCAAATTTGACATCCATTTGATATACCTTGAACCTCTTAAAAGTTGCATATGCAAGAAGCATACGAACTCCTTCCAATCTAGCTATAGGAGAAAAGGTTTCCCCATAGTCTTCTCCTTCTTCTTGAGCATATCCTTTGCATACCAATCTGGCTTTATTCCTAATCACTGTACCATCCTCATTCAACTTATTTCTGAACACCCATTTCGTGCCAATGACATTTTTATGCTCTGGTCTGGGTACCAAGGACCATGTACCATTTTTCTCTATCTAGTCAAGTTCTTCTTCCATTGCCTTGATCCAGTCTTCATCTTTATGAGCCTCTTTGAATGACTTAGGCTCAAATTCAAAGATCATACATGAGTTTTCTCTGATCTTTCTTCTAGTAAGGATTCCTGCATCCTTATCATCTATGATCTGCTTGGGATCATGATTCAACTTGACATACTGAGGAATTGTCTTAACTAGTTCTTCTTGCTTTTCTTCTTCATCCTCATCTTCATCAATATCAACATTCACTCGTTCAGGAACACTATTACTGGTACTCGATTGACTGACAACCGGTTCCCAGAAGGTTGCAACTAGTTCATTTATAGCTTTCTCACTACCGGCTTCCTCAGTCTTTTCAGAGGATTCATCAACTCTTACATTGATGCTTTCCATAATTCTCTGACTCCTATTGTTGTAGCACTTGAAAGCTTTACTCTTGGTGGAATATCCTATAAATATTCCCTCATCACATTTAGCTTCAAATTTGCCCTGATGTTCACTCCTCTTGATGTAACATTTGCTACCAAATACCTTAAAATAGTTAACCATAGGTGTCTTACTGGTCCAATACTCATAAGGAGTTTTTTCCTTACCCTTTTTAATGAGTACTCGGTTCATAGTGTAGACTGCAGTGCTCACTGCTTCTCTCCAAAAGGTGTGAGCTACCTTTCCTTGAATCAACATGGTTCTAGCTGCTTCAACCACCGTCCAGTTATTCCTCTCTACTAGGCCATTCTGGTGTGGAGTCCGAGGGGCAGACAACTGTCTCTTGATGCCAAATTCTTCACAATACTTGTTGAATTCATCGGAAGTGAATTCCCCTCCTTGATCAGTTCTGAGACACTTGATCCTTTTGCCACTTTCCTTCTCCACTAATGCTCTGAAAGATTTGAATTTCATAAAAGCTTCAGACTTGTCTTTCAAGAATGTGACCCACATCATTCTTGAGTAGTCATTAGTGAGAATCATGAAGTACCTATCACCCTGCACACTTCTAGTTTTCATAGGACCACATAAATCAGTATGCACAAGATCAAGCAAGTTGTCAGTAGTGAAAGATTTACCTTTAAAGGTTGAGGAAGACATTTTCCCCAATTGACACTCTCTGCATAAGGTATTGTCCAGTTTGCTCAACACCAACAACCCTCTAACTGCCTTGATCTTACTAGCCTTTACAATGTTATCGAAGTTTACATGGTAGAGTCTCCTATGCCATATCCAACTATCATCAAGGTTATCCATAAGACATGTACTTATATTTGCATTCAAATGAAATAAGTTACCTTTAGTCTGCATGCCGGTGGCCACCAATTTACCATCTTTTCCCTTGATTCTGCAAGCTCCATTCTTGAATTTCAGAGTGAGGCCACTATCATTTAGCTAGGCAACACTTAGAAGGTTGTTTCTGAGACCATCAACCCAATACACATTGTTAGCACTACTCTTTCCATTCAAAGAGATGGACCCTCTGCCTTTGACTATGCATGGTGCTTCATTTCCAAAGTGAAACACACCACCATCATACTCCTCTAAGGATAGAAACTTGCTTTGATCACTAGTCATATGGTGAGAACAGCCACTGTCAATGATCCACTCATTAGAATTATCAAACCGGGAGACAAGAGCCTTCTTGTCTGCCACATCTTCCTTTACAACAACAAACACAATGTCTTCATTCTCTTCATCTTTTGATTCCTCATCTGTGACACCTTCATCAACTGCCACAAAATATTTTCTCTAGTTTCCTCCTTTGAATTTCTTGAACCTTTCTGGTTTATCATTGTTGTCACTATTGGGACAGTTCATAGCAATATGTCCTATCCGGTTATAGGAGAAACATTTCAAAGGGAGCTTACCTTTGTATTTGCCAGTTCCTTTTGGAAATCTCCTGGCAAGAAGAGCTTCAAATTCCATCAGAAACTCTTCATCCTTCATTTCTCTGTTCTAATTAGGTTCCCCACTAGTGCTAGCCTCTTTTCCTTTTCTAGATGGTATAGCAGAGGCTTTAAAAGCTGATTCTATCTTTTGAACACTGCCATCAAAACTATTCAGTTCATAGGCTGTCAACTTGGCTATGATGGAGTCCAAGGACACCTTAGACTTGTCTATTGATCTCAGCTCTTGAATAGCAGTGACCCTTATTACATAGACCGACAATAGGGATCTTCGGAGTTTACTTACCACAGTGGAATCTTCTATTTTGCCACCTGCACTCTTTATTTCTTCAACAACTATTTTGATTCTTATTCCATACTGTTGAATGGTATCTCCTTCAACAATCTGCATGTCTTCAAACTTCCCTCTCAAGCTTTCTTCCTTAGCCTGTTTTACATGCTCATCACCACCATAGATATTTTCAAGAGCATCCCATACCTCTTTGGGATTTGCCTTGTCCTGAACATCAATAAACTCAATGTCAGATAGACTATTGATGAGGGCTTCCATGACTTGCCCATTTTCTTGTATCTCTCTCTTTTGGTCATCGGTGAGAGTACCGGTAGGAACAACATATACATTTTCAACATAACTCCAGTGTTGAACACCCATGCTTTTGATGAATATCTTCATCCTATCTTTCCATATACCAAAATTTTCCCTATTAAACTTTGGACCTTCCCTCTTCATCATTTGACTAGGATCTTTTCCTCAAGCAGTTAAGCTTACAACACAGAGGACCTGGAGCGCTCTGATACCAATTGATAACTCAATGATGAACCATGAGTACCAAACTAGTACTGAGAGAGGGGGGTGAATCAGTACAAACACAAATACAGTCCAAAACTAGTTTGACAGCAAATACCCCAAATGACTGACAAACAGGGATACCAGTAAAATAGAGTGCAACCGGTAACATCCAGTACAACTCAATTAGTCATGAACCAGTCACTGAATAAAACTACCCTCTTAGCTCAATACTACAGTATCCTTATATTCTCATGCATAAATAGGTAAACTTAACCATCAGATCTTCACAACAGTGAGTTCAATATGTTTTATAGACAGGCATAAAACATAGAACCTTCATATGCTTAAAAGGTAAAACAAAGCATCACAAGACAAAATCATTTCACATGACACACATATTTTTCACGTGGAAACCCAACTGGGAAAAACCATGGTGGGGATGAATACCCACAAGCTGCTTTTTGAACTCTTTAGAAGTCCGCTCTGTTAGGAGCCTTGTCTGGTTAAAGACATTACAATAGGTTCTGCTAGGAACTGATCCTGTTAGGGTTCACCCGGTTAAGGGTTAAACTTGGTAGGGTCACCTTGTTAGAGGATTTCAAGAACTCAATAGCTGAAAGGATCTCCTAAGCTCTATAGCTTCTTAGAACTCATTAGTCTCGAGTTACCCAGTTAAGGGATTTGAATCAAGCCTATTAGGACCACCCGATTTAAGGGATTTTGAATCAAGCCAGTTAAGGCTACCCTGTTAGGGGATTTTACAATCGTTGAAGTGGTTAGAGATCAACAAGAATTACAATGATCTATTAACAACACTCAATGCTAATGTAGATCCATTTAGGCTCCTCTTTTGCTTCTACACATTCATTTTGCAGGTTCTCTTCTCTCCTTTGGTTTGGCAAGAATTACGTATCACTTCCCTTCGATACACACTCACAACTTTTGCCAACAACCTCAGAAAGAAACACAACATTGACCTTATAGGAAACATATAGGTCGGTAGCGAAAACCCTAAACCCTAAACCTGTTAGGTTAAGCAATTCAAACGGTTCGATCCTGACCATTGAATAATATTGCATTAAATGCAACAATCTTAAAATTGATCTCAAGACATTCTCCATCATCCATTATCCACCGATTTCATGGTGGCTGATAACCCATCATGCATTATCACCATTTGACAGACTTCGCACATTCCTGAGGTAGATAGGAATAGTCATCTTCATGCAAGATCCTTCATGCACATAGAGCTTATGTGGCAACATGATCTATCCTCCATCATACTGCTAACTCATCACACAAAGATCACCAATTGAGTCACACAGACTTGAGGTACTCCAATCGAAAATCCTAAAGTGGAAGCTACCTACCAACCGGTAGTCATACAATGCTTCCATGTGTTGGTTCCCATAACTACATGTCGGTTCACCTTGAACAAATATGCCGCTTCACTTTGGCATATAAACCGGTTCATACAAATGTCGGTTCCTCTCTCTCTTCACTTATCACATGTGTCGGTTCACACTATGTCTCATATTGACATCAATGACAACATACAATATCCTTATGTCTTCATGCTGGTTCACATAATGCCAACAATGTGATGAGGGCTTGAGTGTGTCTTCTTGAACTCACTTATTATCAGCTCCTCTATGATTACCTTAGATCTTTGTGGCTAAGAATTGTTCTTGATGAACTTATGCTCTTTATTGATTTCTTTTACTACCATTATATTATCCTGAAAAAGGCTTGTTCAATGCTCCCTTAGCATGCATGTGATCTATTTGTATTGATCTAGGGCTACTCATTAATGTATCTATGGATTTCCCTTATTCATTATGTTGTGACAGTCATTTGCAGATTTGGGACTATCATCTTTCATAATTTGATGTCTTTAAGATGTGGGTACATTTCTTGACAAGAAAAGCTCAAGCATTTGTGAAGTTCAAAGAGTTTAAACCCCTTGTTGAATGGTCATCCAATTGTTCTCTAAATGCAAAATGATCAGGTAAATGAGAAATTCACTCAAAATGGTTTATCCACAACTAAAAGAAAACAACTAACCACTACATATACGCATCAACAAAACAGTGTTGTATAGAGACCTAATCATGCATTCATGGATATGTAGATCAAGTTCCTACATTTTGGACAAAAGCAATTCACACAATAATATATTTGTTGAACACACCCACCACAAAGATTTGGTTATGCAATAATATATTTGTTGTTAACTTTATCATGGAGGATTTGGTTATGCTTGTTACAATCAGGGTTTGACCAAACTAATTCTTAAATATACAAATGAAGAGTGTGGTTGGTTGGTGACTAATTACTCTTTTTAACACCATTTACAAGATCATATCTAAATCAAGTGTCTCAAGAATTAAGCTACTACTAAGAAGATAGTTTTCCTAAAGCAAATGGGTTTCTTGGGTGGCTATTTATTGTAGATAACTTAGTTCCTTCATGAGAATCAATCAATTTGGAACATGTATAACTCACATTTGTGACATGTCACTAATGCAATTCCTTAGTACTTGTTTGAGTACTATCTCCTCTATTGTTTTCTATCCACTTTTGTGTCCTTATTAAAACAAATAATAGATTAATGAGAAGGTGGAAAAGGTGGATTCACCTAAGAGGGAGTGGATTTTCCCAATAATATGTTAGATTCTCCCAAGGATGGATGGACTATACACTTGAAAGGTAGATGATTAAGGATGATGACAAGGTGAATTTTCCTTAGAATGATAGGGTTGATTTTCCTAAGAACAAGTAGATTCATGTAAACTAGAGGATACAAATTGAGACAAAATAATGGAAGGAGACTAAAACTAGATAGATTCACCTAAATGGGAGTGTAGTCATCTAAGGATAGGAAAAATTCACCATTTGCGTAAGAAAGATGGATAAGATAAATGATTTATGTGAAATAGATTCACCTACGAGAAAGTAGATTCACATAAGGATAGGTGGATTTTCCTAAAGATGAAGGGATAAGACTTAACAAAAAGAAGAATTAGGATGATGACAAGGAGGATTCATTTAAGGATATGGCATATTCACCTAAGGGATAGTGTATTCTCCCAAGAATATGGAAAAATTATTGATTGGTGGAATGACATACTAGATCAAGGAATGATACAAGGGTAGATTCACCTAAATATAGGGTAAATTCAGCTAAAAGGGTACCCATGAGATTGTGGTACTGAGTACCTATCTATGGATGGTGTATTTGGATACAAGTATGATGAAACCATGCTTGTGTATGATGAAACAAAGTCCAAATCTCTATTATAGGTCCAACATAATCTCTATTATTTGAGACACCATTTTATTAGCATATCCAATTAGGGTAATTTATGGGTTTAATTATGGATCATGTTGTCTATTTCCATGCACTATTGAACTTATTTGGATGTATTGTGATTATTTTAATTTTGAAGTTATAAATAAATTATGTTTGTACCTTAGAAATGGTAACTCCAATTGATGTTTGGGCAGTTTATTTGAAAACTTATGGTGATTATTGCCCTATGTTATGTAATGGAGTTATTTTTACACTAAGTAATTAACTAGAAAAATGAATTTGTATTGTTGTACAAGTATGATGAAACCATGCTTGTGTGTTTACATGTTTGTGCATCCTATTGAGAACCAACCTTGCTATTGAGGAACTTAATAAATGTGGTGTTAAGTAGAAGAATGGAAAAATCAAGAAGCTATGGTGACATATTGTGGCATTAGTAGGGATTATCTCTATTGACCACACCTTTCAAAGATAGTATCCCCTAGTTCTCCTCATAGAATGGACCATTGGATGGCTCATAGTGGTATCCTATCCTACATTTATCTTGATGGCATTGCCGATAGTTGGTATGTGGTTCTTGGTACGGGTTTCCTCTTACCCTATTATCTTATTTATATCTTTGTTCCAACATGTGGAGATTGATTTTTGTCATTCTATGATGATTTTCATGTTTGCATGTGTTTTGACATTATGCAAATAGATATGATGTCACACCATACTTATGTTTTGATATAGTGTAGGTGATGGTTACATGTTGTTGATGGTAGCGATTTGGGTTCAAAGACACCATTCCACACACACACACACACAAATATTTGAAGATGCATTTTATATTATTCCTTCTTAGTGGTGATTAGTGTTGGAAGATTTGCACACATGTAGAGAGGAACTCATGTTAGATACAATAGGTTGTGTTTGATAACATATGAATGTGCCTCATGATGTATACATATAGCTTTGGTGTGTGACATACATGCACATTTTTCCATAAGACACATTGCTATGTGGCATGTGCCCTATGCATGTCTTCTTTGTGAGGCACGTTGCTATGTGCAATGTGGCCCTAGGTGTGTCTTCTCTATGAGGTGTATTGCCATGATATGTTAGGATTTGTAGTGTGCAGGCCACAAATGTATGCATGAGGGACTATTATTATAGTCATGTTTTTTGGCCATGTAGCCTAGGCATGTCTTCTCCATTAGGTACATGGCCATGCCATGTGGGAGTTTTTGTGTTCATGCCACAAATGCACACATGAGGGACTATTATTGGAGTCATGATGAATCTTCACTCTATATAGCCACAATTTCTAGTCGTATAGTTATGTAATGTGCACTTTTAAGGATTGTGAAGTTTCCTTCAATTATTGATGATCTCTTATCTTTGTTGCATGGGCCAACAATTTTATTTTATCTTGTTTGAATTAGTTTAATCACTATTGTGATTTTTCTCTATTGTGTAGTTGTTGTGGCTATGTTTGATTTTCTATTGGAATTGAACACATTTATTTGACTTATTATTGGTACTATTTTTTCTTTCTTTCAATATTTATGATCTTTGGTAGTTTAGTGAAACTCTTGCTATTTTTAAATGTTGCCTTTTTTGTTGTGATGTGATTCCTCACCAAGATCGACGTAGATAACCTTGGATGAGTGTATATAAGGAATCAAACATTGGGAAAATTTGAGGATAGGGGTAAGTGTTTGTTTTATGGGTAGCTACAATCCACTTGTACATTCTTAGTGATTATTGACAGCTATGTCTTGGAGGCTAATCCCATTAAACAAACAAGGGGAAGTCATACATAATCATATGGATCCTCCCTAGTTGTGTGTGGATTCAAGACCATCATTTCATATGGTTCTTGGTTATTTTGTGAGACCATGGCATCCTCTTAGACTAATATGTGAGCCTTGTATTGTTATCCCTGCATGTGGATGAATAAGTGTATGTTAAAATAAATGCTTTGCATGCCATATAGTTGCATATGAGTTGTTCACATCATCAGATCATGATTTAGAATATGTGAATTCTTTTATCCATGTGAAGTCGAATGATTGATTATGAAAATGTGTTATACATTGAAGCATAATATGTAAGATATTCTGTTCAAGAAAAAATATTTATGCTTTCATAGTGAAATGTTGAGGAAATGGGGTCCTAGTCTAGGATAGTAAACTACAAACTTATACATTCACCATTTCAAAATATTTTATTGGGGAATAGTGAATTTGGTTCAATTTAATTCCTCTAGGAGAGACCAGCAATATGATTAATTGTTCCATTTTGATGTGATTGGATATGATTAGATATAATTTCATTGAAGATGCAAGAACTAAGTAAAATTATGCAAAATTGACAAGATTAAGCATAAATAGGAAAATAATAAAGCAAAAAGCTAACATAGAGGTACATATTTGGAAATAAGACTCTAAAATGAACCTAATCAGTTACCTATAGGGAAAATGAGGTTAGAGATAATCTACCTATATGGAAAGTCGTTAAACTCTACCTCTAAGTGGCTCATCTTGAGCATTGTTGGTATATGGGCATTGATGGCATATTATATCTAGTTCTATCATTTTTGTGGGTGCAAAATTAACAAGGCAAAATAGTATTAGTGGGATCATGATCTCATCAAAATGGTTTTGGCTTTGCATTTATGATAGCACATTGATCACACCTTACAAAAGGTTCCAATCTCATACATAGCATCCCAAAGTAAGGTCAATAATGATGTAACTTATTGCTTAAACTGGAGTTCTGGGTAGTCATATACCAATCATTTCTAGGATTGATGCTTAAACTGGAGTTCTGGGTAGTCATATACCCATGGCATAGGGTAGGGGTGACTTGCAAACAATGCTAGTTCTAGATGCCTATTTGCTTGGTGTATAACTTGTCAAAATTAGATCAATTGGCTACAGGTTTGCCATAAAGTTTCCAACTTATCACCAGTGAAAATACAAGAACCAAGGCTTAGAATACTAAAAAATGTCTCTCAGAAAGTCTACAACAGGCAAACTTTTAGTAAGAATTTGCAGACACAATGCTCAGAAATTCACACAATCAGCTACATTAAATATGTTCTCTATTAAGTTCAATGTTTTAAGATGAAAAAGAAGAGTTAAATGGTTTTGGTTCGATTTGCAATTTTTGTGAAGCTTTTGCACTGAAGTTTCCATAGCCTGATTTTTTGCCTATGAAGAAAGACCATGTCAGATAATATCAGCAAAGAACAAAATAAGGAGGCAATTGCTAGATTATGGTCTAACTTGAAAAGAAAAGGTGATGGGAAATGTTATTGTCCCTACAAAATTTGTAAGGGCTCAAAGACTAAAAGACTTCTAATCAAAACAGCTAAGAAACATTGTAGGTAGCATGGTCACGTTGAAGGGGGACATGATTATCATCCACTGGTAAGTTGTTCATTATATCATATTAACAATTTATATACATAAGAAATCACTTGATAATGAGATCATGATCATGGTTTATTTATGTTGATCATTTTTATATAGGTCGAGAACCCCAGGGCACATGATATGGACCAACACAACCCAAAGAATATGGTTTTTGAAGTGGAGGAACATGGAGGTGTGAATATCGAAGCTGAAGATAATGATCCCATGGAAGATGACGATCATGCACCCGAAAACACAATTGAAGATGATGGTACAAATACATTGATCCATGACATATTTAGTATTGGCACAGCTGATCATGATGTTCAGGATGACCTTGATGTTCATGATTTACCTCTTCTTGAGAAGGCATATGAGCCCCTTTACAAAGGCTCCCAAACAACTCTTCTCTCTGCTGTATTGTTGTTGGTGAACTTGAAGGTTATGAATGGTTTATCAAACATAACAATCTCGCGTATGTTAAGGTGTGTCATACATGTCATTACAGTTAATAAATGGTGAATCATGTACCATTAATATTCTTTATATTAACACCTCAAACTTTTTTTTTTGTTGTAGATTGATAGGTGAGTTTTTCTTACCACCATCAAATATTCTACCTCGCTCATACCGAGAATTATCTGCCATTATGAAAGATATTGGAATGGAGTATCAAATAATAGATGTTTGTCCCAATGATCATATTATATATCATAAACAATGTGAATTTGGAATAGAATGCCCTGAATGTCATATCAGTAGATATCGAACAGATCAAATAACAAAAAAGGTGCCTCGCAAGGTTCTTCATTATATTCCCATTATTCCACGTATGCAACGATTATTCAAGTGCACTAGCTTGGCACAATTTATGGATTACCATGCATGCAATAGAAGTCGAGATGACATTATTCAAATGCCTGTGGATGGTTCAGCATTTATGGACATAGAGGAAAAGTGGCCACACTTTAAAGAAGAACCTCATAATCTCAGGCTTTCATTGGCAGCGGATGATGTCAATCCATTTGGAGAGTTGAGATCTATTTACTCGGTGTGGCCTATTTTTGTTATCAACAATAATATTCCTGCATGGATGTCAATAAAGAGGGAGCACATAATGTTGGCAATGATTGTTCCAGGTATTTTATCATTTAATAGTCATCTACATTTAATTATAAATATTGTAGTAAAATGGTCATAATAATTATGTAATGTTTTTGTTCATTCCACTAGGCAAGTACCAAGTTAAAGATATGAATGTATATATTGAGCCTCTTATCAACGAGTTGCTAGAGTTATGGAATGGTGTGACCATGTATGATATCTCTAGACCAATAGGACAAAGACAATTTCAATTCCATGCAATGCTTGTATGGACAATACATGATGCCCCAGGGCTAACACATTTTTTTGGTATGTTATAGTGTTCAAGTTGTGCATGATAATTATAATTATAAAAATTAATAGGTTTAATAGAATTATACATTATCTTGTAGGTTTTCAAACAAAGGGAAAATTTGCATGTCCAGTTTGTGGTCCAAAGATGAAATCCTGTCATTCAAAAAGTTTAGGAAAGCAGGTGTTTGATGAGTATAGGCACTTCCTTCACAAAAATCATAAGTACCAGAATACTGAAAAACATCTTTTCAATGGGAAAGAAGAGACTACATCAAAGCCATGAAGAATGACTCCTCACTTATGGAAGTTGGAATATAATAGAATTAATCGTCAAGGTAATGTCATTCCATCTAATGGTTTATGTTTGGAATTTGAATTTTTATATTGTGTTTTGTTTACTGATGATGTAATTGATGATACTGAAGGTCATCAAGGCATGGATGACCACCTTCCAAAGAGACTAAAAAGTTATCCTAGACAATTCAGTAGGTTGCCTTACTACGAGTAGCTACAAATTGTGCATTTGTTTGATACAATGCATATTGGAAAGAATATAACAGAGACATTATGGAAAATATTGGATGGAAGGCATGACAAAGAAAAAATTGTCAAAATTTGTAGTGACATTGTGGAATCCAATCATGCAATGAAAAATGTCATTCAATCAAATAGCAATGGAGATCAGATTAATATAAGTGCCCTTCCTTGGTTATTAATGGAGCAGCAAAGCAATTCTATAAAAGAAGTCATATGAAAAATTCAATTTCCCACAGGATTTGCTGTGAACATAAACAATCTCATATCAAAGAAGAGTGAATTTGGGCCAAGAATGAAAATGCATGATTGGTATACCTTCATTAAGGTAATTTGTGTTCTTGTGTATTTACTATATATTTGTCTATTGCGCATGTACTTTTCATTGTATTATGTTAGAAAACAATGAAAAGATCATTTTATAATTGTTGCAGTACGTTCTACCTCTATCTCTCCCAAACCACTTTGACAATAATATCAAGCAAGTCATATATGATCTTGGAAAATACATGAGGTAAGTAGTGATGTTTGTTCAATTTGTTGTATAGATATTATATTTGCCATTTGTTTTACTTGTTATGCAATATATTGTATATTATTTTGTAAAGTCTCATTTATATATTTTTGCGTCTTCAATCTCTTTTAGGTGGTTGTCATCTAAAGAAATCCACAAGGAAGATATAAAATATTGGAAGAGAAAAATCCCTCATCTAATGTGTGAAATGCAAAAGTGTCTACCTTCAACTTTTTTCAATGCACAAGAACACTACCTCATACACCAAGTTGAGGAGATCGAATTGTGTGGACCTGTACACACTAGGTCAATGTGGATGGTTGAGAGACACTTGAAATTTTTGAAGGCTTTGGTTCGACAAAGAGCACATCTTGAGGGTTCTATGGTGGAGGGATATATGGTATACCAAACTATGGTGTACATTAATGAATATCTTCCTAAGTTTGCAGCAAAAATCCACGTAGATCGCATTTGGGATCCCAACCCCATTAATAAATTTGAAGGGGAGCACTTGATGGGGAAAGGTAGATTGAAGAAAGTGAGAGGTAATTATAAGATGTTATTGTAGTAAATTAATTCTTCATCTTCTAAATAAATCAGTTATAAGTGGTCTATTAATTATTTGTACAGTTGGTCGGGAGTGGGATGCGCTACATTTGTATATTGCAAACAATCTTGATTGAATGACGGTGTGGATTGAATGATGTCAACATTCTAGTCGCACATTAACATGGGATGGTGTCACTTCATTGGTTAAAGAAGCTCATCGTAATGGAGATTCCAATGTTACACAAAGGGAAATTGATTTAGCATATGGTTTAAGAGATCAACAGGTATGTATAATTTTATTAATCACCCATATGTTTATCAACTCATGATGCAATAATTTTAATATATTAGACATATTGTAGGTCAAACACCACAAGGCTATGTGCTGCAATGGTCATAAATTTCGCATCAAACAGTTGGATGACATGAAGAAAACTTGTGATTCTAGGATAACTGCAATCTTTGAGGTGACCAATATTTCATCTAGAAATGACATACATCCTCAAGAGTCTCAAAATCGATACTATGGCATTTTGGATGATATACTTGAGTGTGACTTTAATTCCTTCAAATTAGTTATGTTCATCGTCAAATGGTATAGGCTACGACTGAAAAAAAATGATCCTGATAGAACTATTATCGAACATGATAATGGATTTACAATTGTTAATACAAGGTCGTTTGAATGAGTTGGGGATGAGCCCTATGTTCTTCCAAGTCAATGTGAGTAGGTATTTTACTCAGAGGTTCCACATAAACCGGGTTGGTCATTTTTTGTTAGACATGATCCAAGAGGAAGGCTAATAATGTATAATGTGATGGAAGAAGAAGATATCGAAGAAGTAGAAGATGATATAGATGATGATCATGATCGACAGTTAGTCAATGATGTTCCTGATGGAAATGTACATGAAGAAGAAGCTGATGATGATGATGTTGCTACTGATGATGGTGATGGTGATGGTGATGGTGATGGTGATGGTGATGGTGACAGTGATGGTGATGGTGATGGTGATGGTGATGATGGTGATGATGACGAACACAATGATGATGATGATGAAGACGATGATGATGAGGATAATGATAATGATGATCACGATCATGATGGTCATGATGATGAGTTGGATGAAGAACAAGATCAATGACATGAATGAAATGTATGAGATGCGATTATTATATTACATATTTAATATTGATATCTTGATAGAAATTGATTTGACTTATATGGTTACATAAATAATTCATATGTTTTGAATTCTAATGCCATTACTTAATTAATTCATGATGCACCTCTAGCTATGTGATAGATGGTGATTTAAAATACATATGTGATGGATTACATGCTTATGATGATACATGTGACATTTTTTGAACTTTGTGTTTATTTATGGAATGTGGACTACTTATTAGCTATGTGATGGATGGTGATTTATGATACGTATGTGATAGATTACATGTTTATGATGATACATATGTGATTCTTATGATGCTCAATTACATATATGATGATACATATGTGGTGCTTATGATGCTTATGATACTACAGTACTTATTGTTTATCAAATTACAAATGTAATGCTTATGATGCTCAATTATTGGTGCAGGAACCTGAACCCCTTTGATGAGGATCTTGCACAGTCTCATGGATCGACAGGTATAAGTCAATACACCTTAT
Source organism: Cryptomeria japonica (assembly GCF_030272615.1). Lineage (NCBI taxonomy): Eukaryota > Viridiplantae > Streptophyta > Pinopsida > Cupressales > Cupressaceae > Cryptomeria > Cryptomeria japonica. The sequence goes on along the minus strand of NC_081411.1, from coordinate 770,674,052 downwards.
AGAAATAATATATTTTTAAAAAATTACAAGAAAAACAAACTTCCTCAGTTTTTCAAACCTCAACATTAGCAGCAAATCTAATACACTTATCAACACTTGAGGCCCCAGTTGGACTTACTTAAATTTTAATCTCAACATCAACTTTATGGCCGACTTCTTCATCAATATTACCCTCATTTGCAAAATATCTCTCTCATTACCAACTAACTCTCTCATTTGATGGTGCACAGGTATCACCAAATACGTATTTGTCAGATGTGTCTTCCTCAAGTGAGGGAAATGCAGGAATAGAAGAGGAAAGTGAGACATGTAGTAGATCTCAAATAGGGAGATCAACTAGAGGTCAAAAGATTAGAAGAAAATTCAATAAATGCATGGAATTTTTTCTTTCTCAAGGGGGGTCATGTTCTTATGATGATGAGACAAAAGGTGACATTGAGGTGCCCTTGAGGTACAAACATCTATTGAAACAATGTGTACCCAAGGAACTTCCTCCAATAAACACTGATTTTTGTGTTAATGAGAGGATATATCGCATAGCACCTGTTGGCAATATAGCATTATAACAGACAATGAAAGATTGTTGGCATTTCAATAAGGATATTGAGAAGGTTGTTGATGATTATGGATATAACTGATTAAGGATGTTTACTGTCTTGATATTATTATTTTGTCATTGATGTCAAGAAATTGATTTTCTAATTCAGTATGATGTTGCCATATCTTGAGAAGTATGATTTGAAGATTATAAAGATGTCGGTAAAAGACACAGGAAAGAATATGATGAATAAGGGGATGAATAAGGTATTCAATGGGCAACTATTACCGAGTCAAACAATGATGAGATCATGATGTTTTAGATTGTTTTAACATCATACATATGTTGTAAATTGTAAAGGTTAATACTATACTATGTTACCAAGCAAAGAACCTAGTCGGTAAACCCTAAGGTTATCACTATCAGTTAATGAAGGCAGAATGTCTACCGAGTGAAGTTTAGTATTTATAGAGTTGTTACCGAGTTGTAACTGAGCTATAACAGAATGCATTAAATGTTTGCATGTGTTATTTAATGAAGGAAGCTGATGAGCTGGAACTGATTGAATGATTGGTATGCCATTAATATAGTTTGTTAATGAATCTAAGGCAATAGAAAGTTGGCATGAAGATCTACAATGCAGATTGAACTGCAATACCCTGGCACAAGTTCCAAGAAATATATGCAAGTTCCTAGGTGGGGTAAAACATTTTCAGATCGAAAGATGCATTGAAACTGGACAAGATCAAAAATCTGATGGCTATGATTGATCATGAGAAATGTGATCAAGGAGATTAAGTGGTTACCTAATTGTTTATAAATAGGAAACTATTATAAATAATGTATGTAGGCAAGTGTATGCATAGGGATGCTACTAAGTGATTACCGAGCACTGAAGCTTGAAGACCTATTTGAATAATAGAGTATAGAAGCCCAACAGATAGACAAGATTAGTTCTATGTATAGATTGTATTGAACAAATAAGAATCTGCTTTAGCATTTTAGATGTGAAGTTGCAGATAGATTTTATTACTGTTATTTTGTGAAAGTGACAGAAAATCTCTTAACCAAGTGGACTTAATAGTCTTATTTGTAAAACCCTCTAGCAAGGTGACATTCTGATTGAGTATTTGAAATCCTTTAACAAGGTCACTTCTAACAAGGTGAAGATCCTAACAGATCTGAGGGAAATCCCTTAACTGGGTCACATCTAGCAATGTGTTTGTAATCTTTAACATGATTTTCTTTTAACCGAGCATACTCTAGAAGAGTATATTTCTTAGTGGGTCTGAAATCTCACAGTGGTTTTTCCCTATTTGGGTTTCTACGTTAAATCTGGTGTTATGAGGTTTATGATATTTATATGCTTTTGAGTTTGCATGTTTTATAGTTTTGGTTATATTACTGAAATATATGTTACCGAGGTTGAATTTGATGCTTTTATGGAAGATTAAGTTTGTATGATTCACCCCCCCCCTCTCATCTTGTTGGCTATTGGATCTGTACTTACATTTAGTATCAGAACTATCAATTGGTATTACAGCTTTGGACTCTGGAAGGAAAGTTTAAAGGCACTTGAGTTAAAGATCCAAAGATGTATAAGAAGGATGCACCGAAGCTGAACAAGTCAAGTTTCTCTACATGGCAGAAAAGGATGAAGCTACATCTATCAGAAGTTGGAGAATATGTTGTATACTATCTAGAGAATGATTTTGTCACACCGAGCACCTATCCATTGACTATGGAAGAGATAAAGGCAAAGCAAGAACATATTCAAGCAATGATTGAAATAATATCTACATTGACCGACTTAGAGTTTAATGATATAGAAGGCTGCAATGATGCAAAGGCAATGTGGGATAAGCTCATATCAGTATATGGAGGAGATGAACATGTTCAAAGAGAAAAAGTAGATAGCCTAAGAGGACAACTTGAATCTATGAGGATGAATGAAGATGAGAACATAACTCAGTATAGTACAAGACTAAAGGAGATTGTCAATCAAATCAAAGGAGTAGGTGGAACTATTGAAGAAAAGGATATAACAAGTAAGTTATTAGGAACCCTTCTACCAGCTTATGCAATCCGAGTCTTTGCAATCAATGAATTGAGGTCTATACCTAATATGCCAGTTTCTTTAGATGCTACTATTGGTAAGCTACATGCATTTGAATTAAGTAACTTTCACAACAGTGGATCTTTGGTAAATAAAGTTGAATCTACATTTAGTTCTTTTCATCTTGATGAATCTAATGATTTCAATGAAAGAAAGTATAAGCACTCTGTAGGAGATCACAGTGGAGCAAGTGAAAGATTTTGTAAGAACATGGAGGCAGTACACAAACTGTATGAGGAAATCAGAAAGCAAGAAGAGTTTGAAGCACTATTAGCCAAAAGGTTACTGAGAGGAAAAGGTAAGTATAAAGGAAAACTACCTTTGAAATGTTTCAATTGTGATAAGATAAGACATATGGCTTCTAACTGTCCTGACAAAGACTCTACTGAAAATAGAGATTACCGAGATGACAGACATCAGAACAATCATTACAGAGGACACCGAGACTTCAGAAGAAGAGATAGAAAGACATGTCTAATAGCTGATGAGGAATCCAATGATGATAAATCAGATGAGAGTGATACAGAGGAAGTAGTTTATGTGGCTATCAAAGATGGATTAGATGAAGAAAGGTATGAAGAAAAAGCCCTAATATCTCACATAAACACTAATTATTCTTGGATTATAGATAGTGGATGCTCACATCATATGATAGGAGATAAACACAAGTTTGTTGTATTAGAAGATTATGATGGAGGCTATGTCAGATTTGGTAATGATACACCATGTCCGGTGAAAGGTAAAGGATCTATAACACTTCTTGACAATGCAAGATGCAATGATGTTTATTGGGTTGAAGGTTTGAAATACAATTTGTTAAGTGTAGCACAACTAAACAACACAGGTTACTGAATAGAATTTCAGAAAGGAATTGTCAAAGTTCATGACAATAATGGAAAGCTAGCTACTACTGGGACATAAACAAAAGGTAACACATTTCACCTTGACTTAACTCAGAATAAGTGTTTGCATGCAAAGATAGATAATACCTGGTTATGGCATAAAAGGTTTTGTCATGTAAATTTTGATAATCTAATCAAAATAAGTAAGAAGCACCAAGTAAGAGGTCTACTGAGTCTTGAAAAACCTGAGAATGCTATGTGTCGAGGATGCCAGATGGGTAAGATGACAAGATCAAGCTTTAAAAGTCAGTCTTACACTTCTAAGGGAATTTTAGATCTAGTGCACACTGATCTTTGTGGTCCTATGAAAGTTCAAAGTTATTATGGTGATAAATATTTCATATTATTTGTGGATGACTATTGAAGGATGATGTTAGTAATGTTTTTTAAAGAAAAATTAGAAGCTTTTCAAATGTTTAAATGGTACAAGGCAAGAGTTGAAAATGAAACAGGAAAAAAACTCAAATGTCTTAGATTAGATAGAGGAGGAGAGTTCACATCTGATGAATTCAACTTATTCTGCAATGATCATGGTGTTAAAAGACAAGTCTCTACACCGAGAACTCCACAACAAAATGAATAGCTGAGAGAAGAAACAAATCTATTGTGGATTGGGCCAGAACACTGATGATTGAAAAGAAGGTACCACAAACATTTTGGAGAGAAGAAATAAGCGCAGTAGTTTACACCTTGAACCAAGTACATTGAAGAAAGGTACTTTGAAGACACCATATGAAATCTGGTATGATCAAAAACCTAATGTAAGTTATTTTAAAATCTTTGGAAGTAGATGCTATGTTCACAAAGATGATAGAAATGGCAAGTTTGATTAGAAGAGTGAAGAAGGAACATTTCTAGGTTATTCTTCTAGAAGCAAAGCATTTAAATGTCTGATCAAATCATCTAACAAAATAGTAGAAAGTGAAAATGTGAAAATTGATGAATTTGCAAAAAGAAATGATGAAGGAAATTCCAAGGAACGAGAAGACTATGATGAATTTGTTTATGTTCAACCGAGAAGTCTTACCGAGAAGATTGTTGAAGAAAATGAAGAGAATATCCAGTTACCGAGTGATGAAGAAGATCATACAGAGCCTATCGAGCCTATATTAGCCAAGTATGTTAGAAGACATCATGCACCAAGTCAGATTATAGGAGATAAGGATGATCCAGTGATGACAAGGAACAAACTGAGATAGAACACATGTTTGATATCTGAATTTGAACCGAGAATAGTGAAAGAGACATTTAACAGTGAAGATTGGATAAATGCTATGATAGAAGAGATTGATCAAATCAAGAAGAATGACACATGGACACTAATCCCAAGACCAAAGGACAAAAATGTAATCGGTACAAAGTGGATTTTCAAAAACAAGCTAAATGAAAAGGAGAGGTCATTTGAAACAAAGCAAGACTAGTTTGCAAAGGTTATGCTCAAGAAGAAGGAATTGATTATGGTGAAAATTTTGCACCTGTTGCTAGACTTGAAGGAGTAAGAACATTGTTGGCATATGCTGCTTTCAAAAATTTCAAGGTATATCAAATGGATGTCAAATCTGCATTTCTGAATGGAATATTAGAAGAAGAAGTTTTTATTGAACAAGCTGAAAGATTTGTTGAAGACAATAATAAAGATCAGGTATGTAAATTGAACAAAGCTTTATATGGTTTGAAACAAGCACCTAGAGCATGGTATGAAAGATTGCACTCTTATTTGATTAAGATTGGTTTTATAAGGACAAGTGAGAACATCAATATGTACATGAAGAATGATGAAAATGGAATACTGATCTCAGCCATATTTGTTGATGATATTATATTTTGTGGAAATGACTCTTTATGCAAGAACTTTGGAAATGAAATGAGCAAAGAATTTGAGATGTCATTAATCGGTGAGATAAAGTATTTTATAGGTTTACAGATACTGCAAATGAAAAATGAGATTTTCATTACTCAATCCAAGTACATAAAGGAAATCTTGAAGAAATTTGGAATGGAGGATTCAAAACCAGTGAGTACTCCTATGACTACCAACTGTAAATTATCAAAGAATGATGAATCTGCATCTGTTGATGAGACACTTTACCAATCCATGATTGGAAAACTTCAATATGTTGTTCACAGTAGACTAGACATAGCACATGTAGTAGGTATAGTTGCAAGATTCTCTATAGATCCTAAGGAAACACACATGACAGCAATCAAAAGAATCTTTAGATACTTGAAAGGTACTGAGGATTATGGCTTAGTATATCAGAAAGGAAATAGTTTTTATTTAAAAGTTTATACTGATGCTGATTGGGCAGGCAACATTGATGATAGAAAAAGCACAAGTGGAGGAGCTTTCTTTTTAGGAGAAAGACTAGTGAGTTGGCTTAGCAAGAAACAAGGATGTGTTTCACAGTCAACAGCAGAAGCTGAATACATTGTTGTAGCATTGAATTGTACCAACATTGCATGGATCAAACAATTATTGGAAGGTATAAATGAGAAAATTATCGAGTTAGTAACTATATTCTATGACAATACTAGTGCCATTAATATTTCAAAAAATCCTATTATGCACTCTAAGACAAAGCACATCTCTATCAAATATCATTATCTTAGAGAAGAAGCTCAAGAGAAGAAAGTGGTGTCGGAGTATGTTAGCACAAAGGAACAAATAGCATATATCTTCACTAAGCCACTACCAAGGGACACTTTTGAATATCTCATAAGTAAGTTAGGGGTCCTACCCCTATCTTCTACTCACTGACCGAGTTTAGTGAAAGCATCAATCCGATGACTCTATCAAATATCTTTTGGGAGTTGATACTAATTTATACACTTTAGGATGTTTTCTAAAGGTGTACAGGAATTATTACAGGAAACAATACATGGAACAGGAATTAAAGACAAAATGCTCTGACCGAGACTGAATTGATACACAACAGTGGGAAATCACTTCATACAGACAGAAATTATGTTTTAGTTCTTTACTTTTTGGCATTGTTGTCAAAGGGGGAGAAGTCTAAGGAGAAGAATAAAAGAAAACTGAGAAGACTACAGATTGGAAAGAAGACTGAAGAGAATAGGAGAAGTCTAATGTATGGGGGAGAGCATTTCAGCATTTCAGAATCATAGCAATCTGAATCTTTTAAGGTCAAATCAATTGGTTTTGCCATCAATGCCAAAGGGGGAGATTGTTGGCAATATATCATTATAACAGACAATGAAAGATTGTTGGCATTTCAATAAGGATATTGAGAAGGTTGTTGATGATTATGGATATAACTGATTAAGGATGTTTACTGTCTTGATATTATTATTTTGTCATTGATGTCAAGAAATTGATTTTCTAATTCAGTATGATGTTGCCATATCTTGACAAGTATGATTTGAAGATTATAAAGATGTTGGTAAAAGACACAGGAAAGAATATGATGAATAACGAGATGAATAAGGTATTCAATGGGCAACTATTACTGAGTTAGACAATGATGAGATCATGATGTTTTAGATTGTTTTAACATCATACATATGTTGTAAATTGTAAAGGTTAATACTATACTATGTTACCAAGCAAAGAACCTAGTTGGTAAACCCTAAGGTTATCACTATCAATTAATGAAGGTAGAATGTCTACCAAATGAAGTTTAGTATTTACCGAGTTGTAACCGAGCTATAACAAAATGCATTAAATGTTTGCATGCATTATTTAATGAAGGAAGCTGATGAGATGGAACTGATTGAATGATTGGTACATCGTTAATATAATTTGTTAATGAATCTAAGGCAATAGAAAGTTGGCATGAAGATCTACAGCGTAGATTGAACCACAATACCTTGGCACAAGTTCCAAGAAATATATGCAAGTTCCTAGGCAGGGTAAAACATTTTCAGATCGAAAGATGCATTGAACCTGGACAAGATCAAAGATCTAATGGCTATGATTGATCATGAGAAATGTGATCAAGGAGATTAAGCAGTTACCTAATTGTTTATAAATAGGAAACTATTGATAAACAATGTATGCGGGCAAGTGTATGCATAGGGATGTTACATAGTGATTACTGAGCACTGAAGCTTGAAGACCTGTTTGAATAATAGAGTATAGAAGCCCAGCAAATAGGCAAGATTATTTCTATGTCTAGATTGTATTGAACAAATAAGAACCTGCTTTAGCATTTTAGATGTGAAGTTGCAGATAGATTTTATTACTGTTATTTTATGAAAGTGATAGAAAATCTCTTAACCGAGTGGACTTAATAGTCTTATTTGTAAAACCCTCTAGCAAGGTGACATTCTGATTGAGTGTTTGAAATCCTTTAACAAGGTCACTTCTAACAAGGTGAAGATCCTAACAGATCTGAGGGAAATCCCTTAACTGGGTCACATCTAGCAATGTGTTTGTAATCTTTAACAGGATTTGCTTTTAACCGAGCATACTCTAGAATAGTATATTTCTTAGTGGATCAGAAATCCCACAGTGGTTTTTCCCTATTTGGGTTTCCATGCTAAATCTGGTGTTATGAGGTTTACGATGTTTATATGCTTTTGAGTTTGCATGTTTAACAGTTTTGGTTATATTACTGAAATATATGTTACCGAGGTTGAATCTGATGCTTTAATGGAAGATTAAGTTTGTATGATTCACCCCCCCTCTCATCTTGTTGGCTATTGGATCTATACTTACCTTTAGTATCAAAACTATCAGCACCTTTGTCGTTACATGGTTTGGGCCTATTCTCCATGGACAACATAAAGGTTTGTTACAACAAAGCTGCTGAATTGATGGAGTTTGTTGGACCTTGTTACAATTATAATGATTGGATGCAGATTGTTCGATATAAAAAAAATATGCGTAGGTATGCACTGTCAGCCAATTATATACAACAAAAAGATAATGATCAAAGTAAACAAGTGGCTATATACATTGATGGAAGGCCAAAAGCAACAAAGAATATTGTAGGTTTTATAAATAGTACACAACTTGGGTCAACTAATAGGCAACCCAATTGCATATTTGAGGCATGTGAGGGAAATTGTGTGTTTGTATGTGTAGTGGAAGAGCTACTAATCAATTACAATTTGAATCGTATAGATACAAACAAAGTTACTATCATGGGGGTGGTACGTACTATATATATACCATTTAAGCCAACTTCCAATTAATGAATCCAATAAACCATTGTATTATTAAGTTTTTTTGCTAAGTCTATTGGTTTCATTTCACTAACATTTTTATATTCTTTCTTTGTCACAAGGCCACATGGATCCACCACATAGCACAGATAGGGGTGTAGGTCCCGACACTTCTACAGAGCAAGTAAACCTCATTGTAATTGTACAAATTAGATAGAAGCAAACTATTAGATTATGATCTTTTCTTGAGTGTTTTGAAGTAATTTTGATACTGCTAATTATATTCTTGTCACAGATGGATGTTCAGGATAAGGGAAAGGAACTTGCAGTACCTCAGCACCTCCATAGGGATATGGGGTGCTCGACAGTGTTATGCGCTGATGACATTGGACTTAGCACAAACCCTATACAATTGGTACAAACGAATATTAGAAAAATTAGCCAAGAGATTGTTGATTTGGCAACCATAAGCCCTCAGACTGATGAGATAACAGAGAGGGTGCAACTATTGTTGCGGATAGTGGAAAACTTGCAAGTAAGCAGTAATGAAAGCTTTAATCATAACAAAAGTTCAATAATGGTTTATATTTTTTTCTCTTTTATGTCATTAACTAAAATATGTATGTGTTGTTTTTACAGAAATTTATAAGGGCTCATCATCCTAGTGGTGATGATCAGGGTATTGCGGGTAGTTCAGGTAATGACCATGTTCTATATATTAAAACCACTCCTTTGGACTTGTGAACTTGCTTTTTTAATGTTTTATATATTTAATGTATTACTTTTCAGGTGCTGACATGGGTCTGAGGTCGACCCCAACTGTATTGCCGACTGCAATGTTGGCAACACGTAGCATGTAGACATCGTCTGTTGCATCGGCTCATGTTGACCTGCCCACTGGTGGTAGATCCCTCTTTTTCTCTCTGTTTCATTATGTGTTTATTACACTTGAAGTGTTCTTTCTTGGAGGAATTTCATAGTGGATTCATTTACTATGGCAGGAGATGCACATGAGGATGTGCCAGAGGCAACTACTAGTGATAACATACCATCATTTCCTGGATCTTCTCGTATTACTAGTACAGGAATGTTGCAGGCCACATTGGTGGTGAGTGATGAAGAATTGATTCCCTTGAAGATACAGAAGGTTCCAAGTACTTTAAAATTATTATTATATATAGTCTAATTGTAATTTACTTACTGATCACTCATTTTGGACTAATGATCCCATGTTTTTCTTGTAGGAAATGATATTTTTTATAAAAATCTTAATGACATTACATTGCAGATATTTGAGCCCACCATACGTAAAAGGTGGAAAATCATACGTGAACTAACCCTTATCCACTATTTTGATTTCATATCATTGCTAGAATAGTTTTCCTTTTATCCATTTCTTGAACTATATCAAAGGTAGCTTCAGTTTCTTTCTAAATCTAATAGGTTTGTTTTTGCTTTAAAGGTGGAATGACCAAGAAAAAAAGTTAAAAGATGAACTCACAAACCATATGGTAGGGTTGTTTGGAAATGACACATTCGACAAGACTAAGCTCCTAGAAAAAGCTGGCACATATCTAAAATATGTGAGGGACCAATACAGGACACATTTAGAGAAGAACGTAAAGTATGAGCGTCCCCCCATGATTCCAGAGAGGGAGTGGAAGGACCTGATTTTTGATGAAAAGGAGAGAATTGAAAGGAAAAAAGGAAATACACCACCAGACGCCAGAAGAAGGTATGTGATACTATTAAGAATGTGAATATGTACTAATTATTCATTATATTTATATAATCTAACATATTTCAAACTTTTCATAGATTGAGTGACACGTCAAAGGCAACCAAGGCAAGACAAGAAAAGCATGGGCAACACAAACTCAACTCTAGTGGTTATATGAAACTTGTTGCACAAATTGTAAGAATCAGTAAATTAAGTATCACATCAAAATATTTATAAATTGTAAACAATTTTTTTTTTATCAAACAATACAAGCAAAATTCACAATACTAAGCAAAAATGTAGGGCTTTGAATTCAATAGAGTGCCCACAGAAGATGACAAGAGAATTGGCTACCAGCAAGGCTATATAGTCATGGCTGAACGGCTATGAGAATTGAGTGGGCATACATGAGATTCTGATGCATCTGTCACAATGGTAAATAAGCTAAATGAAAATTATTTCAAATTGAATACTTAACCAATAATCTATTTGATGTTAAGTTTCAACATAAAGTGACTATATTTTTTTTAAATAAGCAAGCAATGATAACACTGCACATGACATTGGAATGTAGCATGATAATCATGGAACAAAACCTATACATGAAGGTCCGAATGTGCATCCTAGTAGTGGAGGTATTCATTTGCTATTCAGATTTTTTTATGTAATTATTAATACAATTAAACATCTTAAATTGAAAATTAGTGTAGTAATTAATGTAACCTTTATTGTTAATATTTTAGAGCATGTAGTCGGTGGTGACCAAGTGGAGCATGATCCGGGTAGACAACATCAAGAACGTGATGTTCCCCAATTAGGTAAAGAGGACCACTATTATTCCTTTAAACAAATTTAATTTCAATTGGTGTATTGATTAATGTAACGTTTCATATTTCAACTCCAGAGGATCTAGAGGGTGTTCAGCATGTTGAGGTTGAGGCTAGACAAAATGATGTGGAAGATGATGTGACCCCATCAGGTAAAGAGTGTAATGGTTGTGTTCTTTAAATTAATGAAATACTTGTAACAATAAGAAAAAATAAAATTGAATCTAACCCAATTCTTTGTTATTGCAGAGGACCCCCCTTTGGTTCAGCATCCTCATCCTTTGTATAGGACTAGACATACATCAAGAGCATGAGAAGAGGGCAGAACATCCAAAGATGGGGGAAATGATGAAGAAGATTATGGTCCACTTAGACTTTACATAGCTTCAAAAAAAAAACAAAGAAAGAAATGATTGTAATCTACCTTATTTGATAATGACTGATTTTTATGTGTTAATGAATGTAATTATGTGCTAATGAATGTTCATGAATGATATGTGTTGATGATTATTGATGAATGTTGCATGTTAATGAAAGTTAATGAATTTTATGTGTTAATGAACGTTATGTGATAATGAATGAATGTTATATTTTAATAATGGATGAAAGAATGAATGAATATTAGATGTTAACGGGGAATTTAGAGTGATGTTGGGGGGGGGGGGAGGGGCCAAATGAGTTTCCACCTTCACGTGGTTGACCCTGTTAAGTAGAGAATATTAAACTATTCTCAAAATAAAGAAAAGCTCAATAAGATAACACACTTTTCAATATTTCATTATTTTGCATAGTTAATCTTATTGAATAATGTACGTATATTGAATCTTAATTGCAGGGTCCAACAGAGCCAACACGAACAACACCATGGTGCGACTGCAAAAGTTGTGAATATGCCTCATCATGAATAAACCTGAATTAGCGCATTCTCTGTAAAATCTCAAATGCTCTATACTTTGGAAGTTTTGAAATTTTTAAAATCATATCGCTCCCCTACCTAAAATCTTTTTTCCTTGATTTGTTTGTGATACACATTGAGAGATTTTTGTTTTCCTTTTATTTATGCATGTCTTAACCTTCTCCACATGCTTCCCATTCTTATTTAGATTGTTGTATATTTACATATGTTGGAATCTGTAGTTCCACGTACATGTTTTCTATGTTCTTTGTAACTATATGAAAAGGTGTAAAATGTGGGTATAGTCCAAAATCTTGATTACCAACAAGCTATTGTTGTTTAATAGTTCGAGTGTTTGTATTAATTGAAATAGTTTAACCCTTTTAACATGTTTCATAGCAAACTTGCACTTTTTATGCAATCTTATTGTTACAGTTCAATTACTGAGGTGATGTGATTTTCAAAAGCATTCCGACAAAAACAAAATTGGTTTTCATTTATGTATTTTATTAAAATTTTAGAGTTTCCTCGTGAACATTTAAACTTAGAAGGATTTAAAAATTTAATACAAGAGTACTGGACATAATTTCTGGAGATAGAACTGAAACTCTCTCCCATGACTTTAGATTGTTTCCATGCTCTCTAGGCTAGTAGCTTTCAGACACAAAACATAGGTCTTCTAAATTCTATCCCAACATTAATTAGTTCCTTTCTCTTCTTTTTCATCCTTTTGGAAAGAGAATTGGAAATTTTTAGGAACGAACATCTTCCTAGGTGATTTGTTAAAATACAATGGGGAACTCAATCAAATTTTAATTCACTTCATTTTAAGTTATTATCACAATTTATTTAATTATACTTACAAAAGGCTTATATTTCCAAGGTAAAATATCAGTATCTTTCTTGGGTGATATTAGATAGCAGGGTCTCTTGGCTTAGACAAAATCACCCTCTCATTGTATTCAAAGTAGATGGGTAGCAAAGCTAGATGCATCAATCGTTAAATCATAAACAAACACAAGCTCAAAAATTGTGTTACCAAGTACACTTGGAACCTAGCCTGTAACTAACTAGTTCATACTAGATATTGTTTGGGTATGGTATTCAATTCTATTAGAATCTACAAAATAAATATTAACCTAGAAATTAATGTAAGTGATAAGATTTTAAAAATTGTTAAATATAAATGATAATAAAATCAAAATAGCATAACATAGTTGATTTCATAAGAGAGAAAATGAAAAAGTTCACAATATCTTCACTCAATATCCAAGATTTTTAATCCATGAGGATGAAGATGAGGATGAGATAGAAAACCAAAAGACAAGGAATTGTTTATCCAAGTTTCCAGATTTTTGAGGATAAGGAAAAAAACATAATCCTATGAAAGAAGGAGAATGTGCAATTCATTATCTCAAGTTAAAAGAAATTACTTAAGTAAACTAAACAAACAAATGCAATATCATACTTACGATAAAACATATCCACTTGGTGAATAAAATGGTACATTGGCACACCCCCTTAAGTGCAATTGAGGTAAGAAGAAATGGGTCACAAGGTTAGGTATCCATGTAAAATATGAAATAACCCCAAATTATAAAGAGAGTGTACCCTCTCGAAGTAGAGACTAGAAAATCCATAGGAAAAAACTCCATCCCAAGTGACATATGTGAAGGATAATATAGATCCACCCCATCCCCTAAAGTTGGTTCCTCCACAAAGAAGAGAGAAAAGAAATGCAAAATGTTGAATGGTGAATGTTGTAGTAGGTTCATTTGCAACAAATGATGCACCTTCCTTTCACAATATGGAAATCTTGAGTTGTCAAATTGTTGAATTCCCATTCAAATGGAATATAGAAAGGAATTCAGATGTATGGTTTTTGAAGCGACTCATGTGTCTTGATGTTGATGTTAAGCTGTGATTATTCCATAGAAGATTCAGGGACTACAATCATTGAAGTGTGAGACCTTAATTAATGTGAAATAGAATGTGTCATGTTTCATGATATGGTGGGGATAGAACAAGTGAATTTACAATGGGAGATGATGTAACTCGATGGGCATTGTCATCAATGAGAAGATAAATATTCTCAATTGTTTCATCAATATTTGAAAGGTGAGAGTCCACAAATAGATGTGAAATGTTTAAGTAGGCCTCCCAATGAAGTGGATCTCATAGACACGAAGAATCCTATATAGAGAATCATTGAGAGCCCTTGAAGAAGCAAATTTGAACTTCGATGAAGCAATACATGATGGAGGAATATCTTGCAAGAGGAAATCAAAATCATTATGGTGTCATCTAGATCTGAAATGTGGTCTACTTTTCAAAAAAGTAAAGATGCTTGATAGGAATGTGTCCTAGTGGGGTGAATCTAGAAGACATATAATCCTATTGCAAAGAATCATGGAAAGTTCTAGAAGAAGCAACTTTTAATTCTGAAGTAGCAACGTGTATAAGAGATGTTCTCATTTGTAGATGGAGTATCAAGAGGAGGATCACTAGTCCATGGACAATGTCATTATTGTTAAATACCTACGCTTTTGTTCATAGTCACTTGGTGCAGGAATGAATTCAATGAGATAGGGTAGGAGATCCTACATAATGTAATTTTTCACTATCCCTTGTTTCGAGTACAAATGGTTCTTTGAATTTATCTTGCCAATAGAATGTCAGAATTTAATACCATAATCCATGATGAAAACTGCCAAAAATAGAAATTTATCTTAGTTCGCAATTACAAAATGCTTTTGTATAGGCCTCTCGAAGATTAAGTACATCAAATTGAGACTTTATAAATTGAGTGTATGTATTAGCAATCTCCCAAATTGTTCAATGGTCTCCAAACCTTGTCAATTTTTTTTTTTAATTTTAACTCAAATATGTATGGTATAGGCATATCATTGGTTGTGTGATTTTTTTTCCCTTAAATGCTTCTACGACCAAAAGAGACAAGTTTTAGATGAAAATGGGGTCTTATGGGCCTTTTTGACACAATGGTAGGTTCTTTAGACCTGAAAATGCCCCAAAAACTAGTCGATTGCCTTAAGTTACAAACAAATCCTTGTTTGTGAGCATGCTTCTTGATCTCCAATTTTGGTGGAATGAAAGACAATATTGAATTTCTCAAGCCTTTTGGATGCTTTGAAACCACAAAAAAAAAGCTACTTTGATCATTGAAATGTTGTAGTGACTTGGATAAAAAAAGAAAACTAAGTCTAAACTTTAGAAGTTAGTTTTTCCTTGTCAAATTGTTTTCAATTTTCAAATCATCCAAGGATGCAAGAGGAGTATATTTTGTTATGACAAGATAAAAAAAAACTTAGAATATTTTGAAACCATTGAAACATGGGGACCCCTTCCCCCCTCCAAAATCCCTATTTTTTCAAGATGAAATACTTAGGGGAAACATCCCCTTGCCGCACCACTTAGGGACGTCCTAGGGACTCCAACGAGTCTCCCATGGCCCCCAATTAGAAACTCCAATTCGAAACAAAAATGGTGAAATTATTGTGAAAACGTCATCCGTATTAAAGGTTTGGCAATGCCCCTAACCTTGATGGGGGCTCTGCCCCAAACCCCCCACAAGGGGCACTACCCATTGACCCCAAACCTCTACCCACCATTCTTATTGTTAATGCAATCATTTCCATTTTTTTTATGTTGACTAGTTTAAACACTTAGTATGCCAAAGTTTCATCTACAATTCTTATACTTATTCTTAGTTTGTTCCCAAAGTTCCAAAACTCTACCACCATTGTTAATGTTCAAATTTCAATGCAATCATTGACATATTTTTAATGTTTATTATAAAATTTACATAGTGTGGCAAAGTTTTATTTATAGTTGTTATACTTATTCTATACACATCCTTTTATAATTAATTTTTTAAGTTGTATATATATTTGCATCCCACCCCGCCCCCTGTCATCCCCAAACTTAAGCCCTTGGTATGTTAAGATATGAAAGCTCACAATAGTTTCATTTGATATGTTAATTGAGGAAAAACCTACAATATATAGCTTCCAAGATTCCAAATCCATGAGGATCATGAAGAGGTATAAAACCAAAAAAAGAAATTGCTTGTCCAAGTTTCCAAATTTGTGACAAGGAAAAAGAAGAATCTCAATCAAAGAAGGAGAATGTGCAACTCATTATCTTATTCTACCTAAGTAAAAATATTACCTAATTAAGCTTTTTAATAGTGGAATATCACACTTAGGATAAAACATATCCAAGGTAAATAAAATATTACATTGGTAGGCTTCTTTGGTTGCTCTAAAAGTGGTGCCTTATGAATTATGTTCTTGGATACTAAAGTTTCCAAATTTTGGGCACTCTTGATAGCTTCTCGTAGAGATTGTGATTCGAAGGCTTTAACCAAACCTTTCAATGGTTTCTGTTGATGTGTTTTTTATGCACTATGCAACACAAAAAAAAATACTAAGTATTCTATCCTCTCTTGAACAAAATCCTCCCAAGTGCTAAACTACGTGATCAAATGGGATGACTCCAAGATTCCAATAGTTAGGTCTTGACTTTATATTGCAGATAGACTCAATGATTGTGATGTGATATCTGCTAGAATCACAAGGGGGACTTACATTGATTGGGTCAAGACCTATCCATTCTCATGTTTCATGATTGATTTACACTCCATGATTTAGGTCATCCTTGAGCAACATCTCGACTTAGCCAAATTTTGTTTTTTGTACCGTAATTCTTTAATTTTGACCCCTTACTAGCATTGCCTTAGGTTTTATTGGAATTATTGCTTCTCTAGCATGGGCACATTTCTAGGGTTCATTCGCACAAATTGCTCTTGATGAGAAAGCTAGTATCATGACCATGACTTAAACAAAATTCTAACTTAGCCAAATTATCTCCTCCAAACTTCTATGAGTTCATTGCCTTCATTCTTCATCATTTGGATGCCTTTTGTCATTGGAAGGTAATTCTTGACCACCATACCTCAATCTTGACCTATGCTACCCTAAAATCCTAGAACCTAGTCATGTTTACAATTGAGATCTTGGTGACTTGATCACTTAATATAGCTTAATCATGTAGGTCTCATCTAACTCCAACTCCAACACTTAAGTAAATCAACCTGAGCAACCAAGTACTTTGGGAAATATATTGCAACTTGACAACATGGGTAATGATGAAGGAATGGAAGGTGAGACCTATAGAGGTGAGAGAAAGAGAGAGAGAGGGTGAGAGGAAGAGATAATGACCTGGAGAGGGTAGAGAAAGAGAAGTAGAGAGGGAGAGAAGAAGAGAGGGATGGAGAAAGAGACCTAGAGAGGGGAGAGAGAAGAGAGATAGTAGAGAGGGATAGAGAAGAGAGATAGAAGAGAGATGCCAATGTCAATCTTTTTCTAAAAAAATTTTTTTTCCAAAAAATTGGCATATCATCAGAATTCTAACTCCAAAGGGTAAAATTCTGACAGAGGAGTGTCATCGGATGCACAACATCCTCATCGAAACTCTCCTGGAGGCTGTTGTAAATTCACAATAGCCTCCAGGAGAGTTCCAATGAGGATGTTGTGCATTTGATGGCACTCCTCTATCAGAATTTTTACAACAGCCTCCAGGAGAGTTCCGACGAGGATGTTGTGCATCCGATGACACTCCTCTGTCAAAATTTTACCCTTTGGAGTCAGAATTCCGACGATAGGCCAAGATCATGATAATATTCTTTTAGGGTATGAGCATCCATGGTGGCCATTGGAAAGGTTGGAGGTGATGTTAGAATTGTGACGACCACAAGGATAGTCGGAACTTCCAACACAAAGTTTTTGACAGATTTTTTTGTCGATAGTGCGACGAAATTGTGTCAAAATTCTGATGATTTTCCATCAAAATTTTGACCTAAATGTACTAGTGGGCATAGCTCCTCCTGATATGTTATGTGTCCTCATCATAAGCTTTGACCCTTTATCATCGTAACCTTTACTGATGCATTTTACTTTTGCCAATGTCCAGCAGGATAAGTCTTACCAATAGCATCATCAGCTATCATCAGTACAAGATTTCTCCATTGTCGCTAGTGTGCATTCTATCGATGGACTTCATCGCTATATTCTATCCTGATCACCTGTTTCTACTTGTGTATTACCATCGGGTTGACTTTTGCTGATAGTGCAGATTTCGTATTTGACATCAAAATTCCATCGGCATATGTTGGTTCGATGATTTTCACAGCCTCTTGATTTCTTCTTACTCATTGAGATAACATAAGCCAATAACCTCTCTTCTTGCTAATCGATACAATTTATCCCACTATTCTCCTCAAGCATCAGGATAGCTTAAAATGTGTTCAAGCGATGGGCATAATTTCCCTGATGTATTTTCCCTCAGCGTAGCTCCTCTTGATATGTTATATCTCCTCAGCATAAGCTTTGACCCTTTATCGTCGTAACCTTTGTCAATGTGTTTTACTTTTTCCAGTGTCCAGTGGGATAAGTATTTCTAATAGCATCATCAACTATTGACAATACAAGATTTCTCCATTGCCGCTAGTGTGTGTTCTACCAATGGACTTCATCAGTGTATTCTATCCTGATCACATGCTTCTACTTGTGTGTTACCATCGAGTTGACTTTTGTCGATAGTTAAGATTTCATATTTGACATCAGAATAATGATGAACATGAGTTATTTTTTAAAAAAAGGTAATTACGTGCCATCATTATACGTGGGCTTAGGGTTCAAAAATTGGGAGGAAGCGGGCACAATTGCTCCAAATAGATGCTCGATAAAAATTGTACAAGAGGTTGGTCCTTTCGTTCTTGTCATCAATATTTTTTTCAAGTTCCTTTTCTTTCCTTGCATTCTCTTGTTCACTTTATTTCCAGCTGTAACCAGCTTTAATTCCTGGTAAATGGCCCCATATAATAGTAGGGCCTTTGCTTTTAGTTTGAATGAATTGGAATTTAATTTGAATGAAATGACCCTACAATTCTATGGCCTTTTCTTTTCGGGTTGGCTAATCCTTTTAAGTTTACATTTAGTTTTTGTATTTGTTCGAAAAACTTCTATAAAAAGAGGTTCCTAATGCCTCTCTTTATAGTAGGGGCATGCAATTGTATTATGCCTATATTCCTATAGCAAGAACAAATTGCATGAGATTGTATTTTTTTTGTATTCATATAGCAAGAACAAATGGGCATATCCCTTTCCCAAATGGTGAAGTATCCAGATCATTTGTATTCCTATAGCAAGAATAGGAATAGTAAGAAGGGAGGGAGCCTAGATAGAGGGAAAAGAAGTGGGGAGCCATGGCATATAGGTGGGTAGACTCTATAGATTCTTCCCTAGTTGTCCCCTCCTTGTGTAGGGATAGAAAAGTCAGGTGATTTGGAGATGCCCCTACTAGGGCCTCAGTTCCCCACTACACGAATCTTGAGTTATTATGTTAAGAAAATTGCAACCAAATTATTAGCTCGAATTCCCTTACCAAATAGTAGGGCATTAGCAACTAGTAATCAAATTGTGACCAAATTATTAGCTTGAATTAGCTCGAATTCCCTTGCTGAATAGTAGGGCGTTATCAAATTGTTTACTTTGTTTAATGGTATCCACTTTGGAAAAATATGGATCCTCAATCTCCTTAACCTCTCCATTCTGCAACTTCCAGTTATAAAGAAAAGTCACTTCATAGCTTCTAGAGGGGTCAACAATTCTCTATGATTGTAAACCCTTCTAGCCCTCAAAATAGCCCTTTGTATGGAAGGAACTTTTCTATGATTATTTAGGATTCTACAGGTAGTTGCTTGTACAATTTTCCCCACTGAAAGGGTCTCTTCATTTTCTCTAATTAGCAGATAAAATTTCTCATCTTGGGATGGCTCTTTATATGGTGTTCGCCAATCCTTAAATCCATGTACCAATTCAATCTTTATGTCAGCAAGAGTTTCTCACTTTTTATTGGATGTCCATTGTTCCACACTTCTAGCATATTCATCAATATCAAGGGCCTTTAACATATGGGGATATTTTTTGACATGTTCAACTACCATTTCTTGTTTCTCCTCATCCATATCATCTATATCTTGTCCTGCATATTCATAGTATACATCCTCAGCCATTTTCTTGGCTAGTTCATATGACTCTAGATCAATTCTAGTATCATCCAATGGATCCATAACATGGTTCCTAGAAGTCGCTTTCTCGGTCCCTCTAAACCTTAAAAAACCAATAACATTTATAAAGAAAAGCCGCTTCATAGCTTCTAGAGGGGTCAACAATTCTCTGTGATTGTAAACTCTTCCAGCCCTCAAAATAGCCCTTTGTATGGAAGCAACTTTTCTATGTCCAAGGCCAGCTACAAATTGCATATTTTATTTGTTAGTTGCGTATTTTGTTATGGGTTAATAGTAATATGAGTATGTATAGAAATTTAAAAGAATTAATGGAGTAATTGCAACAACTCCATCAATTCAGTAACTTTATAGAGCTTCATGTATAGAATTGATGGAAATACTCCATCAATTCAGTAACTTTATAGTAACTTTATAGTGGAATTCATAGGTTTCATTTCCTTTTATTACTACATGATGGGCTCGACCCTCATGGGAGCCATATTTTTTCCCACATTTAGCACTCATGTTCACGCATTAAGAAAACTTTGTAATTGATGCATATTTAATTGTTTTATCCTTCAAGTCTTCATTAATGAACTTCAACAACAATGATCAAATAAACCATTCTTCTCAAGTTGAATGGAACCTTTTATATCAATGCATCTATGTTTTCCTGCCCTCATGGATCAAGACTTGACATCAGCTAAACAATCTTCTTTATTTCATAGCATTTATCCAAAGTGCCTTTGGCATGCTGTAGATGTTTCAATATTAACTAGATTGAATATATTTTTAAAGTCTCTTAGCACATTCCATTACAAGAAAATGACTCATTTGGATTAAGGAGTACTTTCCTAAACCATTCCTTCATATTCAACAATCTGTTCCCACACGCACATCATAATTCATATCCATGTTAGTTGTAACGAAAGTTTTAAACCAACAATCAATGAATCATAGGATAGAAGAAAACTCATTATACACAAGGATAAGTATTTCAATTACTAGTTATTAAACATCCATCATGATTAAACATCACATATCATAAGCCTTTTTAACAATCACTAGGGCTGTACATAATATTTAATCATATCATAGGATATAAATTATCAATAATTAAAAAGAAATAGAAAGCCAACTATATAAGCTCAGCAAGCCACCATACAAAAATTATATTTTGTAAAAAAATTAAATAAACTATATGTTGACATAGCATATATATAAACTATGCATTTCAAATTTTGACCTCGTGTGCGCAGGAGCTCGACATAGCACACTGCACCGAGATCGTAACTGAATAGTTACACCGAGAACCACTGCATACAACCCCTAATTGGAGATTTGTGAGACTTCACTGGACGAGTGTTGCAAGGCCATTGAGTCGAGGAGGAAGTCTAGGAACCATTTGGTAGGAGGAAAGCCAGAGCGAGAGGTGAGGGCACTCAGAAAGGGAAAATCGACCTAGGGATAATGACTATAAGTGATTTTTCCCCACATTTATAAATTACATTCAAAACATTCCACAAATTAGTCATAATAACCAATTGTTAAACCTTCCAAAGCCTAACCATAAGTTTTAAATCTTTGAGCTCATATTTGTTACAATATTGTTATTAATTAGCTTTCTTTTGTAGGAGAAGTAATTTTTCTGGTATAACATATGCTTTTTTTTATCGATAATTGGTATTTATATTATTTAATAAGAAAATGAGTACATTTGAACCAGAGAAAAGTGGTTTCATAAAACCACTAGTCAACCCTACCACCCAAAAAACACTTCTACAAAACCGCCTATTCAGACTAGATGCAGAAACCCCCATGCCATATAAAAAATACCCCATATCCACACACCCAACAATAAAAAATTAGTGTCCATGATACCATCTCGAATTTACAGAGTTGGGGACTAATTCCTAGACACCAAAGACATGAAACAACATTTTATCAAAGCAGGAGCCAAACCAAAAAAACTACAATCCAAACCAAGCACAACAATTAACCCATAAGTGGCTTGTACACTTGATCATTGTTGAAGTCAAAGAGGGATGTCATTGCTTGTGCCATCCTCTACCTTGGTCATAGCTCCTGACCCACCTCTAGTCTGGCCACCTCGTGCAAAGCCTGCAAAGTGATGGTACCTTTCTTGACTTTACAAATAAGAATACTAGGGCTCAGGTTCGCATATTGGCTACTAGATACATTATCCTTTCTAATGTTCTCTATAGGAGGGGGTATAATGGCCTTCTTGTTTGATGCTTAAACAAGGCTAAGGTCCCAATCTGTCTTCAAGAAGCACATTTAGGTTCTTGCGGGGGGCATTTTGGGGGTAGGTCTTTAGTTCATAGATTGCTCTAAATGGGATATTATTGGAAAATCATGGGAAAGGATTCTTTTGTGTTTGTTAAATGATGTCATCAGTGTTAGCAACCTAGCAATTTGATCCATGCCCCTGCCCAAGATCTTCGATCACAAGTAGCGTCTTGGCCATTTTCTACATGGGGTTTGGATCTCTTTGATAAAATATCTCCTCCTTCATCTCAAGGACATACTTTCATCATAACTGCCACTGATTACTTTATGAAGTGATTGGAAGTCATTCCTCTTTGATCCACTGCCGCTAAAGTAATTTTCCAATTCATTTTGGAAAACATTATTTCTCGATTTGGGATACCTTCTGCCTTAGTTTCAGATAATGGAACGTCATTCAAAAATAAGGTTGTGAATAATTTTCTCAAGAAATATCATATTCAACATAAATTCTCTACACCTTATTATCCTCAATCAAATGGTCAAGATAAATCTTCTAATAGGATAATTGAACAAATTCTTCGAAAGACTATAAACAAGCATGGTAAGGATTAGCATACTCAAATAACCTATGCTCTGTGAGCTTATCACATGAGTGTACGTGTTGCTATGGGTTGTATCCCTTATAATATTGTTTATGGTGATGACGCCATTATGCCTTTGGAGTTAGAAATTCCTTCTTTGAGAGTTTCTCTTAGGGGCATAGTGGATGATGACTCTTATAGAGAGAAAAGAATTAAACAACTTGAGATGCTTGATGAACAATGTATAAATACCCTTGAACATATTCAAGTGTATCATAAAACTTTACAATGAAGCTACAATGATAAGGTCATTCAACATTCCTTCTCTGTAGGGGACTTAGTCCTTTATGAGAATCAGTGCAACGTGAATGCCTTACCTGAGGAGAAAGGAAAGTTTAGTCCTAATTGGCTTGGACCATACATTATTATGGAGGTCTATGGATAAGGTTCTTATAGGATAGAAGATGTGGAAGGTATGCCACTCAAGGAACCCATAACTACTATGCACCTTCATAGATACTATGTGTTATCAGTGTTTTGGATGATGTTGGAAGTTCTTCTTGATATCCTAAAAAAATTCAAATTTTGGATTGATCCCTATCTGCGAGTCCATGGTTCCTAAGGGTTTAGGGTTTTATAATTTCAAAATCATTTAAAGAATAAACCCTTGTGTCACATTATTTCCAAACCACTTCTATTTGCCCGTTTCTTTTTTCACTTAAGCAGAAGGGTCGCTATGTCATTGAAAGGGACCATTTTGAGTTCTAGGCTTGGGTAGGTTTTAATTAAATTTAAAATATTTTGCAGTTTCCTAAAGACCTATGTATTTTCCTTTATATATGTGTCAGGTTCTTAAAGGCTAGATAGGTCTCTTTTGATCTAACGGTTATCATGATACTGCAATGGGAAGTTGTGCATTGAATATTCATCATGACCCAGTGACAAGCCACTAGTGGCAGGATGGGTTAGACAGTTAATGTAGATGGTTTTGTGGTGATGGCTAAGTAATGAAGGACCTTAAGGATCAAATGGTTAGCTCATGATCCAACAGTTGTCACTAGACCGTGATTAAGAGATGCTTGTCTTTTATTCATTGTAGACTAGCAACTGAATGGTGGGCTCGACCAGTGTGGGCGACCCAGGTGTGTTAATGAGTTGACAAGTCCAAGATAAATCAATGGCTGTCTCTAGACTGTGATGATAAGATGGTCGACCTATACTCATCATAGATTAACAACAAGGAGCAGATGAGTGACTGAATGATGGGCCCACTTTTAAGGATAAGGTGATTAAAGGGTGCATTGAACCTGCATGATCTAACGGTTGTCGCTAGACTGCGATAGAAAGTTGCTCAAACTTTAATCTTTGCGAATCAGCGACCGAAAGGAAATATACTCAGAAGTAAGCCCTTCTGGCCCATTGGAGCCTAAATTTAAAATTCAAAAGGATTAATTGTCGAAGTGTACAGCTTTATTGATGGTAATAAATGCTCAGTTGTCATTAAGGTCCCTCCATAAGATATTATTTCTAAATCCAAATTGCAAAGAAGCATTCAAGAATATTTGCAGAGAATAAGTGTGCGGCTTTGTGATTTCTCAGGCGACAAGTAAGTTTTTCTATGACTGTGCTTTGAAATTTCTGTTTGTGTGATATTATTTGGTGTTGGAAATTCAAAAGAGGTTATTTGAATAGTAATGAATTAAGGATAGATTTAGATTGATAAGATGGCACCATGAAGGGAATTCAAGGGAAAGATAGACTACCAAGAGAGGGCGATTTGTGATGACTTTCTGGAACAACCGGTTCAATCCACAAATAGTGCAGCCAAGATAAAGGAACTTGTGCCCAAATCTCCCCACCCATGGATTGGTGATAGTTTATATGACAAGGGATGTTGGTTGAGAGATGCCCAGCTAGATATGATAGGTCTAGGTTTGTTTAGGGTAGGGTTTGGTCGGTGGAATGCACCTGCTCCTGTAAATAATATATGGGAATTAGATGTTGGGAAGCTGGTGGTCCCTAGAGTTTTCATGGACATTGATTTGTTGACCCAAATTGCAAAAAGTTATGACCCTATCACTAGGACTGTGAGGAATGTAAATGGAGGGCCCTTAATTGAAATTACTAATGATGAATTCAGAAGGGTATTACAGCTGAGTAAAGCCTCAAGCTATTTAGAACCCATTCATTTCAAGATGCTCATGAAGGTTTATGATGCCTAGAGGAATCATCTTAGGGGTGGGTCGTTGAAGGATTTTTTTGCAAAGATAAGAGGATTAACATTGGTAGGCCCTAGCATAGTGGAGCCTTTCCCTATGAATTTCTTCACCCTAAGGGATAAGGGTATATATTGGTCCTTATGTCAAATTTTTGGAGAAGATGCAGAAAATGCCATGCCCACCCATTATATGCTTATCATGGCACAAATATGAACCCATCCTTAGCAGTGACATGATTTTGCACCTTATCTTACTGATGCCATTCATGAGGGTTTAATTGGGATAAATAATGCTAAGGTGGATAGACCTTTTGGTTGGTAATCCTTGTTGATGCATATTTTCTTGTTTAAGGGTGCAAAATACTTTGCAGAAGACATGTCTTCACCATCCTTTTCCCTTAGTAGGTCCTTCACCATCCTTAGCAGTGACATGATTTTGCACCTTATCTTACTAATGCCATTCATGAGGGTTTAATTGGGATAAATAATGCTAAGGTGGATAGACCTTTTGGTTGGTAATCCTTGTTGATGCATATTTTCTTGTTTAAGGGTGCAAAATACTTTGCAGAAGACATGGACCTACTAAGGGAAAAGGATGGTGAAGACATGCCTGCTCAGTTATGGAATGCAGATATATCTTGGGATAGAGAAGATGCTAGTTACCTAAAGTTTGATAGATGCTTCGCATCTAAGCTTAGAATCCTTTTATGTCAAGAGAACCCTAGGATCCCAAAGGTTCTCCTTGAATTCATTAGACCTAAGGAGTTTGTAGAGAGCATCAAGATTGTGCACAATTGGGGTGACATAATCTTATATCCCATTTCCATTATTTTCAAAGTTTATGGCTTCACGGGAACCCCATATTTCCTCCTGTATCAGGTCCCTTTGAAGATTGGCATTGCTGAGATTATGAGGCAGATTGGAGGCCTAGAAGAAGAAGAGCTAACAAATAAAGGAAGACAAACAATTTTCCCAACAGTCACCATGGCACATCAATTTGTAGTCATCAAAGGTGGTTGGCTACATTTTGAGAAGTTCCTTCAGTCATACAAGTTGTCAACAACAGTTTCTAGGTTTATTGATCCTTAGGACTTATTTAATGGCATATTTAGGAAGAAAGTTAGGTGTGGGGGAAGAGCTCATCAATTTCACTTCCCTAAAGATATGATAAGAAATGAATTTAATTTAGATGAGTAGGAAGTAAAAAAGGAAAAATGGTTCGCGTACAAGAAGACCCTTGATCTTGTCCAATTTTTTAACAAGAATTATGATCCTTTGAAAATATTTTACCCATTTGAGGAGAAGATCGATATTTTGATAGGATACTTTGAAGATGCAATGTAGACTTTGAATAAGAAGAAGGATGTTGTAATGAAGGCAGATCTTGAGAAACCTAAGCTTGTTTTAACTAAGCCTATTTTTGCTATGGTTGCTCCCCTTGGCGAATATGTGATGTATAAGAGGTCGGTATATAATTTAGTGTTTCCAAGGAAATATCAAACTTCTACTTCAAAAGGAAAGAGGCCAATGGAGGATGTTTCTGAGTCACAAGTCTCCCCAAAAAGATAGAGGTTGAATTGTTTCCTGGAGGTTTTGTTAGTATAAATAAATTGAAAGATAAAGAAGTATGGTTTGGTGAGTTAGGTCATAAGTTGTCTCAGAGAATAAATAACATCATAAATATAGATGATACTTCTTTATTAATTCAAACCATTGAAGAGATTGAAAAAATAAAATCACATTTTGGCTTTTTGGAAAAGGAAGTTAAATAGTTAAGGGAAACGTGGAAAAGTTTGAACAAGCTGAAGAAGAAAATTATTAGTTTCTCTTGGCCTGATGATGATACATTCAAGGTATGGGAAAGAAAATATGTTGTGAAAGAGATAGAAGCGTGGGAAGGTCCCACTAATGCCTCGACAAGTGGCAACTCACCGACAACTTGATTTGCAAATTTTGAGAAGTTAGTTGGCCATTTTTAGCTGGATAACTAACCTGTTGCAAAGGAATACTTTTCGGAATCAGTTGTGCTCCTACTTCTATGATATTTTTTAATTGATATAACTTTTGGGGGGGAATTATGGTTAGGATGGAAATATTTTCTAAGGAAGCCTAAAGCTTGTCGCATCCTATTTTTTCTATAAATGGATACCAGGACTACCTAGAAGGGGATTGTAAGAATTTTGTAAAAAAGCTTTGGCAAAATGTATACAGACTCTTTGTTTTGGCATTTTAGAGGATCATTTTGTGTCTATGTAAAATTTTGATGAGGAAATATTAATATACAATTAGAACATTTTTTGAGCCCAGATCTATGTTGTCTTTGTGTCTGTGTGTTGTTTATCATTTTGATTAAATGATCTAGGATTGTTTAGTTAAATGATTTGCAAGGCAAATTATGAGAATGTCTTAGGTTTTTCCCTCAAGGAGGTAAATTAAATATACTTAATTCTTTTTCATTGATAATCAGTAACTCTGCATGAATTTAATGACTAGGTCTAGCATAGGTCAGGAGTCTATATATGTCAGGCATATGTGATGATATTTATGTGAATTTCCACTATCAAATTTTTATTTGATTTTCAATTACTTTGAGGCCTATATAAGGAACTGGTATGGCTTACTAAAGTTTTTGACATTCTTGGTGATCCATTATGATGAAAATGAATCTTTCATTTATGTTCGGTTGCATTTAAAGTGATAAGATTTGCAGAAATTTGCATTGGTTTTCTATAAATCACCTATTGAAATTGTGAGCAAGTAATCACAAAAGGGTATACCTTCCTAAGTTTTGTTAAGCTTGAAGTGTAGAAGGTTTCTTTGTAAGCCTTGTTAATTGTTGTCTTGTGTTTCTATTCTTGTTGTTCTCTCCTTATGTGAATAGAGGCTTGAGATCTTAGAGAGGAAACAAAGTAATCATAAATTAAGACCAACAAGAATTGGTAACTCTACTAGGGAGAGTCGTAGTATAAGTATATGTTGCAGATCAGTGCATGTATCACTAAAAAATATTCTAAATCTATGTCTACCTATGTCCTTATAAAAGGTTGCTCTATCCCCACATTTTTCATTTTTTTTCTCTAAAAATAGCATTCTCACTCTGTTGTGCCCCATGAGTGATTTGTCGAGTTCAATAATATTTTAAATTCCCAATTGGGTGATGACTCTGAAAATATAAAAACATGATGTCTTACATGAAGAAGAATCCTCAGGAGAAGTTGCAAGGAGGATTGCCCAAATTGGTCTGGAAAGGCCAGAGAGAAACGACTATGCACAAACTAGTTAATGCTTTATGGAGGCAAAAAGGAAGCCATATAGGTAAGTCTTTTGGATGGCCAGTGTATGCAAATTCTAATACTTCATCTTGTGAATTTGAACAAGATATTATGGGCTTTCATACTGGTTTATTTGGTAATAATGAGGATGTTTAAACCTTTCATCAAAGATTGTCTCACACTGGAATTTCTAGGAGAGATAGGAATAGCTCCAATGTTAGGGTGGATTCTTTGCCCCAGACTATAGACAAGAATGTGAGTTTGATTGATATTGACCATGTCAACATATTAGATTCCGAGGAAACCTTTCCAGACCCTGATGAGGTTTCTCAGGAAATTGAGGCTCTTAACAAAAGGGTCCATCAATTAATTTCCTTAAGAAAACAAAAGGAGATGGATAAGCAAAATGAAACTAAGGAAAGACTTATTGAGAGAGATAGGTTGTTAAGAAAGATTGCAGATCTTGAGTTATTCACCCAAAAAGAGCCTAAAAGCAAAGAAGAGGGCCCTGTTATCAGAGAAAATTTGACTACTAAAGTTAGTCTTGCACCCAAAATTATTGTGCAAACTAGTTGGGAGGTTCAAAATGATCCACAACCTACCAAAATCATCACTGATAAAGGAAAATAGAAGGTTATAGAGACTAGGTCTAGTTCCAAAACTGTAGATGTAGTATTAGGAAGTGAAACATTACATCATGGATTGTCTTCACATGAGGTAGAAATAGAGAGAATGAGAAAAGAGAAGAAGAATCTATAGAGGGAGTTGGAGAAAAATGAATTAGAAGCAATTAATGTCAAGGTTAGAAGAAAAATTGATTACCTAAAATCTCCTCCTATAACTTTCCCTTCAACAGATCAGAATAAACCTATGCCTCGACATACTTTACACTCTGCAATGAAAATTCAACCAACCATGCCCATGAATATTGTCCCACCTACAAACCAATATGATCCTATTAACCAACATAAGCCTGCTTTTTCTTTCAATACTACTCTAGTAAATCAAGTACCCCTTGTACAACCTCTTAACCAAAATAACCAAGTCCCTCAAGTTGGTGGTCCTAGTTTGAGAATGAACATTGGTAATAATCCTGTTGGTAACCAATTCCAAAGAAGACCCATTAATGTGGAATTGTATACACAACTTTTCTTTGATGGAATCCTAGGTTACCCAAACCATGTCCCTATTGAAATGAGGGATAAACTTTCAAAATTTGCTGGCAACAATGCTATAAGTGCAACCATGAGATTGCAAATGAGGATGTGATAATGAAATTATTTGTGCAGTCTTTAGTGGAAGATGCTAGAGATTGGTATAGAGGGTTGCCTATAAATAGCATCAATTCTTGGGAAGAATTCAAGAATTGCTTTCAAGAGCAATATGGAGACAAGACAAATGTGAGCTTCATGCTCAATGAATTTAACAACATTAGGAAGTCTGATAATGAGGCTGTCATAGACTTTAATGCAAGGTGCAATGGGAAGTTGCATGTTGAATATTCATCGCAACACAATGACAAGCCACTAGTAGTAGGGCCGATTAGATAGTTAATGCAGATGGTGTTGTGGTGACATCTAAGTAATGAAGGACCTTAAGGATCAAATGGCTAGCTCATGATCCAACGGTTGTCGCTAGACCACGATTGAGAGATGCTCATATTTTATTCATCGCGAACTAGAGACTGAATGGTGGGCCTAACCAATGTGGGCGGCCCAGGTGTGTTAAAGATTTGACAAGTCCAAGGTAAATCGATGGCTGTCGCTAGACCGCGATGAGAAGATGCTCGACCTATACTCATCGCAAATCAGTGACAAAGAGCAGACGAGTGACTAAATGATGGGCCCACTTTTTAGGCTAAGGTGATTAAAGGGTGCACTGAACCCGCATGATCTAACGGTTGTCACTAGACCACAACAAAAAGTTGCTCAAACTTTAATCTTTTTGGATTAGTGACCGAAATGAAAGATACTCAGAAGTAAGCCCTTCTGGCCCATTGGAGCCTAAATTTGAAA
Organism: Cryptomeria japonica; assembly: GCF_030272615.1. Classification (NCBI taxonomy): domain Eukaryota; kingdom Viridiplantae; phylum Streptophyta; class Pinopsida; order Cupressales; family Cupressaceae; genus Cryptomeria; species Cryptomeria japonica. The sequence goes on along the minus strand of NC_081411.1, from coordinate 770,643,502 downwards.
TTCAAAAGGATTAATTGCAGAAGTGTGCAGCTTTATTGAAGGTAATAAATGCTCATTTGTCATTAAGGTCCCTCCATAGGACATTGTTTCAAAATCCAAATTACAAAGAAGCATTCAAGAAGATTTGCAGAGAATAGTTGTGCAGCTTTGTGATTTCTCAAGCGACAAGTAAGTTTTTCTACGACTATGCTTTGCAATTCCTATTTGTGTGATATTGTTTGGTGTGGGAAATTCAGAAGAGGTTATTTGAATAGCAATTGAATTAAGGATAGCTTTAGATTGATAATATGGCACCATGAATGGAATTCTAGGGAAAGATTATTGGTATTTTTGATGATGTTTAGTTGTGATTGTCATTGATGGACATACACTTATTTTATGTATGACTTATTCTCAACCAGTAATATGTGTTGTGTTGTTCACATCGGTACTATATGTCATTAAATGCATAGTATTTGTTTGTATAAGACTATCGATGTTTTGTAGAAGATGCTTACTGGTCAAAGCATGACCGAAGACCTCAAGCGACATGAAGACCTCAAGTAGAACGAGGACCCCCAGCGGTAGTTAATCTTTTCAATTGAAACACTATGTTCCAGTTTACTAGTCTTTGTTTATTGGTAATTAGTATATTGTACTAAACCGGTATAATTGTAAAGTGTGATGAGTTATCATCTACCGACACTTTGGTGGTGTTTTTGTATCATGTTACCAAATATGTCTAGATGCACTGCACCTAGGAAATTGTAGTCTAATCTTATTGGACCGACATGAAATCAGATTTGTATATGAGAACATCATGTCAAGGGTTTTGGAGAGTTGTTGTATGTGATTTTTGTAGAATAGATTACGTCTATGCGAAAAGGTTATCTTGCTACAGAGATTGTGAGTGCAAAGGTTAGAAGACTGAAGTAATGCTGCAATGAATTAATAGAGAACTGTCAAGGATATAATCAAGCATTTTGTACTACTTTCTAGATCATTCACTTGTTGATTACTAATCTCTTTGACAAGGCTGAAACCCTTAACTGGGTAGGCCCAACCAAGCCTATTGTAAATCCTCTAACAAGGTGGTTCACAGGTGTGGATCTAAAATCCTTTAATAGGGTAGTCTTTAATAGGACTTGTCTCCTAACAAAGATCTCGATTCCTAATAGGACCTATTCTAGTGAAGAACATTGTAAGGCCTTAACCGGCCCGACCTTAACTAGTTTGGTTACTATTCTATAGATAATTGACTTGTGAGTTTTACTCACCGTGGTTTTTCCCATTTGGGTTTCCATGTCAAAATATCTTGTGTTATGGTGATTGTACTACTATGGATGAATGCTCTATTTTCTATTTGGATTGTTTATGTTTTAACCAGTTTGTTGTCTAAACTACTACACCGGTCTATAGTAAAATTGTTTAAGAGTTTGATTAAATTGTTAGGCATACTAATTCACCCCCCCCTCTTAGTATTCATCAATTGGTATCAGAGCCTACCTTTCTCTAAGTCTAACCACTTAAAAGGAGATATGGGGGAATACATCATGAGGGAACTCACTCACCATCTGATTGAGTTTGAGATAGCCTATGATGAACTCAAGACCACATATAAAGCCTCTTTAGCCAAGAGAAGAGAACTTGTTGAGTAATTGATGGAATTTACTGAAAAATAGCTCTTCTGATGAAGCACACATGGAGGCCCTAGTCGGAGAAGTGGAGAAACTAAATGAATCCAAAACTAACCTAAGGAGGGAGTTGGAAGGACTGACTATCACGATGAGTCAGGAGCTAGAAAATAGAAGAAAAGCTGAAGATTTAGTGAAGGACAAGGAGCATGAAATATCTAAGTTGAAACAAGAGATTGGTACCATCACTGCTCATCTACAAGAGGGTAATGAAGAGAAAGAAGAAATGCAAGCAGACCTAAATTTTGCTATCTCTTAGAATGAAACCTTGATGAAAACCAATGATGCTCTTTCCAAGGAACTTACTCAGACAAAGGAAATACTTGCAAATTTCAACCGGAGTGCTGCGAAGTTGGACCAGAAGCTGGAAACAATGAAGCCATCAAAGGATACCTTTGGACTTGGTTTCTCTGCATATAAGGAAGGTGAAACCTCTGGAGCCAAGAGTAATGCACTAAAAGAGCAACTAGCACCTAAGAACAACAACAAGAGCAAAGGTAAGACAAAGTTTAAACTTGTATGCTTCAACTGTCATAAGGAAGGACATATTGTCAATGTATGTAGGAGCAAGGCTTATAATAAATTTCCTTACATACAAAACAATGTGGCTAGAATTGGTAGATTTAATGGTCACTGTTATGCATGCAACAAGTTTGGGCATGGAGCTTTTGAGTGCAGGTCAGTTATGAAAAACTCTGGAAGTTATTTGCCAAGATCTACACGAGTTGTCCTCCAACCTCCTATGAACTGGAACCCAAACAGGTACAAAACCTATGACCAATGGTCAAATAGTTATGGAGCAAAAAATAGTTGGAGAGCAACATGTCTTATCTATCATGGTAGTGGTCACACTGCTGCAACATGCAAAAGGAAGAATAGAAATATGAATCCCGGAACATAGAGAACACCTGGTATGGTATACTATCATTACAACAAATCGGGACACATTTCTAGAGCATGTAAACTGAGAAAGAATCCATCGAGAGACATACTAGACAACCCAGAAGGGAAGATTGATGTCGAAACCATTCAGGTGGATATGGATAAAACATGGAAAAAGAAATCTGAAGAGAAGCCACAAGATGAACCAGTTTCTGCACCTAGTGTGGAGACCCCAGAACCGAAAAACTAAGCTTTGAAAAGCTTAGGGGGAACATATCGGTAACAATTTTTTGAACCCCTGGAGTATATCAGTAAAGTGCCTTTATCGGTATTGATTACCTATCAACCGACAGAAGAAATGAAGTGGTAAAAGGTAAAGTTAGGGTTTGTGCCCTAACAATGACGCATTTATTATGGTAGGTAGGAGCTTATTTAAAAGTAACTTTCATTATCATTTTTATTTACATATTTTCAAAGAAGAATTTTAATAGCTTGAGCAGAGAAACAAGAGCGATTCATCTTGCATTCAAAAGAATTTGGGAAGATATCTTGTACAAGATTTTGCAGACATCTCAAGCTATCAGTGTGGAAGTCAAATCAGTAAACTAAGCTCTTGGAAAAGTGTGTTGTGCTCGACATCGAAAAAATCTAGTTCAGAGTGTGAAGGTATTTCTCGTTGAAATGTTCTTGTCATTTGGAATCATCTAGATATGGCTTTTGCATCTAAAATCCCTTCTAGTTCTATCAAACCTGAGGAATCATCTAAGTTTCTTAGGAAGAAGGTGAAATATAATGCCCTATCTCAAATTCCCATCAGAGTCATTGTGAAGGGGATGTCTTAGGATATATTTATTGCAAACTAGAAGACCTAGAGTCTGTACTGATTCACTCCTAGCTAAGTCTATTCTGTGGAGATGATAAGAAGATTAAACCTGATTATAGTGTAATTGAGAAGAAGAAACTTCACAATTGAGTATATTTTCTCAAGGAATTTATAGAAGAACACATTAGGGTTATTCTAAGTAGGGTTCATGGTGATAATATGTACCTTGAGCGAACCCATGATATTACACCGGAGGCAGTTCATGCCATGACCAATTTTTGTAATGTTGGGGAAGTCCCTATTTTTCACAAGATCACCAAAACCAAAATGACAGAGCTCACCGGTTCTCTAAGCAACCAATGAGAAATGACTGTTAACACCATAAAAGATGACTTGGTGAAATATGCGTGCATGGTAATCGGGTATAGAGTATTCTATGCTAGCAGAATGAATTCTATTCCTACATATGTTGTGCATCTCACTTATAGGTGTTAGGATTCCCAAAGATACTGAGAGGGGGGAGTGAATTAGTATCTAACTGGTAGAATAATTTACTTGAATTATAACATGTAAAGCATATCAAAACTGTGTACTGGTAAACCAAAAATAATCTAGCAAATAAGAATAACAACCATAGCATAAGAGACACACCATAACATAGTATTTTTAATGAGGAAAACCAGTGTGGGAAAAACCTCGGTGGGATTTGTGACCCACAATATTTGCTTACTAGCCAATAAGGGAATATTACTGTTTACAATAGGGGCCTACACATGCAGGAAGGCCAAGTGCCTAGAGCTCACTGCTTAGTTACAAAAGAAGTCACACTGACTTACAAAAATGGATTATACAAATCCAATGTCTTGTACTACTTCAGATCAGCATCTACTATGCCGGATTCAGTACCAGTTTAAGCTCTACAATATACATAAACCTTTATCCCAATAATTCACACATTGGGTCTGCTATCATCTTTCCATACTTTGCATCGTAAATGATCTACAATGATCTCATGCTTATATGAGTCATATTATAATTAATTAAAAAATATAAATACACAAAATTCCTGTTAGCTAGGGTGCCGATAATCTCCCTTTTCGGTGCTAGTGATCTATATGCCGATGTAGAGTCTGTTGGTGCCGATACTTGTGTCTGCCTACCGGTATCACATGATTTTAAGGTTTCCATCAATGAAAATACCTTCAATCACCTACAATTTCTCATTGGAATGTGCATTTTGCAACAATCTCCCCCTTTGGCATTGATGGCAACACTCATGAGAAAAATAAAAACTATATATCCAAAATTATTTGCCAAAATTGTCTTACCAAAACTATGTACTCCCCCTAAGCAGATGATGTCTTTCTTCTGGTCATTCAAATGATGTCTTTCTTCTAGTCATTTTTATCATCTCCACTACTCCCCCTTTGATGTCAATGACAAAGGTTGTCATTCACTATCAGTGGAGTGTGGTTCCTGCCGAGATCCTCGTAACTGGTGGGTTACAATCTAGAAAAGATTTGCCAATACCAAATTTAGACCGTCACTGAACCTGTTGTTGTCCTTTACTGCCTCTTCATTTCTTTGAATTGTACTAGTGAGTATGTGCATTTTCTCTTCTGGTGTCTTAAGTCCAGGAACCAGAGCCTCAGAAATTTCTTTTCTCAAAGAAATGAGGTAATCTAGTTTAGCACCTAGTTTGCATTTTAAGTTCTTTGCCTTAACCTTTAACTTTTCTTTATCATTTTCTAACTTCTCAATTATCTCTTCAAGATCTGCGATGTTCTTTTCAACTTCCAAAAATGAATCTGACAATCCTATTAAATTGTCAGCAATATTGTTAATTTGTTCTTGAGTTTTGTTGATCGTTGATTCTACGTTCTCTGTCAAAATATTAGTTTTATGGGTATCTTTGTATAGTTTCTTAAAATCCAAAAATTTTTCTCCTAGTTTCGATAATAAGGTTTCCATTTTCTCCTTATTCTTCTTTACTATTTCCTCAAAGAATTTTTCTTTTTCCTTAGTCATTATCTCTTTAAATGTATCTTCATTTATTTGATCAACTGTCAAAATGTTGCTGGTGATGTATTTAGACAATGTGTCTAGTTGACCTAAAGAATCTTTATTATCCACAATGCACTTTGGTGCTATCAATTTGAGAATAGGAATTGTGTCATCAATAGCCTTATAGGCTTGTGCATTACACTTTGTGATTTTCTTTATTGAGTCCAGTAAGACCTCTGTCACATTTGTAGGCCGAAATTCTATCAATGAAGTACCAGATGTCTGCCCAACTATTTTCACAATCTCCATGTTGTCGGTTGTAGTAATAACTTTTCTTGTTTTGACCTCTAGTAGGTCATTTTGTGTTTGCATTTCTACTAGAAAAGGTTTAGGCTTTTCAGCTATTGTCGGTGGCACTATCTTAGTTTGAACCTGTGTCTCAGCCTGTTTCTGTTCATGTTTCTCAACCTATGCCTCAAGGGGTTTCTCTATGCTCTCAACTGTCAGTTTCTCTGTATTCACCTCTGCACTGTCCATTGCCGGTTTATCTGATTGTTTCTCAGTTTTATCTACCAGAGCTTCTGATGGTTTCCTAGTGGTGTCCTCTGCAGGTTTCTCTGTCTGAGTAGGTGTTTTTGTGGTTACATTAACCTCAACATCTGCAGCCAGTGGCTCAGTAAGCATATCTTTCTTCTTATCCTCAGTGGTCTCTTTGTCTACAACAATGTTTACCTCTTGGGTATCTATATTCATAGTATACAAGATTTTAGACTCAGGATTTGTATCCTCTTGAGGAGTCTCCATACTCTCTATAGCCAGTTGATTGTTAGTAGCTTCTACCGGTGGAGTATCAGAAAGAGGTGGGGGTAAGTCATCAGTTATCTTAAGGTTTGGAGGTCCACCTACCTTACCTTTCCCCTTATCCTTATCCTTTTGATATACCCTGATGGTCTTAGGTCTTTTGATTTCTTCCTATTTTTCTTTTTCAATAAAGAATATGTCCCATGAATCTGTTGTTTCTTTAGAAACTTCATTTACTCTACCTGCCATTAGTGCTACATGCCGGTGAGTAGTTGAGAATACTGTCCAGTTAGCCTCATTGATTAATTGGTCTATTTCATCAAGTAAGTTTATTGGATGCACTGCAAATAATTTTTCAATTTTTATCTTCATGTCCAGCTCAACAATAGCTACCCTTATAGCATCTAGTCTTCTATACAAATCATTAGGTATTTCATCAATAATTTCCATCAAAAAATGCTTATAAATATCCAAGTGTAAAATTACACTATTTTCTAATCTTTCTTTGTCATCAACGGAAAGTGTGTTATATAGTTTGCTAATGTTTTTCAACTTTCCATCCTCTGTTATTTCACTAAGGAGTTTTTCCAGTGGAGCAATATCTTGTTTTACCTTCTTCTTCTTTGGAGTCATCTTCTTAACTGGAGGCCTAAATGCTTGTTTCTTTTGTCTTGTTTTCTTGGGTGTAGGTGAGGGTGCCGGTGAGGGTTTTATTTTCCTTTCTACCCTTTTGAATACTATTGGTATATCACTCTCAAAAGAAGTTCCAATTGGTGAAAGATGAGCTTCTAGTTGAAGTCCTTCCAACTCACTCTCCTTGATACCAGTTTGCTTCAATACATCTTCCTTGATTGCTTTAGCTTGTCTAGTTCCCTTTCTCATTGTTTCCTCAACTTTCTTAACTCTTTTCCTAGACTAAATTCCACTTTCAATTGTTTCTGCATTGCCAAAGATTTTCTCAGATGGTTCCTTTGGTGCTTCAAGGAGGGATTTTGCATAAGTTTCAATGATGTTATCATCTGTTTCATATCTCATTTCACTTTCCCAGATAGTTCTAGGGACAACTGCCTCCATCCAGATTTCATCTTTCTTAGTTACAAAACATATTTCCTTTTGATATTTATCTACAATTGCCTGTGATAGCCTTATTCTATTCTTCATTTGAGCCTTCAGTGCTTGAAAATGTTCATTTATGTTTTTCTCACTGTCTTCTCCCATGTTGTTCAATATATCTAATAGTTGCTTTCCAACTAGTATATCAAAGCCAAAATCTCTCCTACCAATACTGGGTACTTGCTTAGTAATATACAACATCATACATACAAGCAAATTTCCAAATCAAAAGGTTCCTTTCTTATCTCCTTTTATCTTCTTCAAATTGTCTATTAATTCATTTTTGAGCCATTCACATACATCTATTCTAGCATTATCATTAACCATGTCATATGCACTTTTAATACATAGGCTAGATACTGAGTTTAACCTATTTGCATGTGTAGCCTTGTAGCCTAAAATCATACTAACAAATTTGGCATTGATGTCCTTCACATCATTTACCCTTAGAGACCTTTTGTCAAATGTTGCACCGGTTAGGTCCATCACTGTGTCATTTGAGACCCTTTTAGTTCTATCAGGTTTGTTACCGGTGGAAGGTAACCCTGTTACTGCCTTAACCGCTTCTTTGGTGATCTTATGGATGGAGTCCAACTAAAATAATTTGCCATGGACTCTACTTAGGACTATTCTTATCACATCTTTAGGAAAATTAGGAATGATAAGAATATCCACAAAACCTAGGGTTTCTACTACCTTGTGTTCCAGTTTGACATTACCATTTACATCACAAATCACAGTCCTATACATGTTCTTGATTTCATCATCTCCTAATTCCTCTATATGACAATGTATGTATATCCTAGGATCCTTTGCATAAACTACTCCCTTAGGTATTTTTGAGAATGCACCTATGGTATCATCCTTCTTCGCTATTTTGGGAACACGTTTTAATACGGATCTAGGGTTCTTGGTAACTTCAATCACAGTAGGGTTTGCAATAAATTCAGGTGTGCCATAGTTATAAATACCTCAATCTGCCTTAAGGATGAGTGCTTGGATGATCTACTTCACTTTTTTGCTAAGGATGCCTTCGCTCAAGAATTTTTGCACTCTCGAAGATTTGAATGCTCAGTGAATGAAAAAGAAGCTAAAACACTTGCTTTATAATGTTATTTTCTCTAGCTACCACATTTAATGCTTGGCGGTTAAGTCACAACTTAACTCATCTGTCGGTATAGAAGTAATTCAACTTCTCACCATCAATCAAGGGTATAATAGCATGTTTTTCAATTTGTTGCCAAACCCTCAAAGGATTTTCCTCTAGTTAGATGAAGAGTCTCCTGGCGGGGGAGTGATACTTTGTTCTACCGGTGGAGGAGTATTCCCATCAACATTCTGATCTGACTTTCTGATCCATTGTTTTGAAAATTCTTGTTTTACCTCTTCAACCATTTCTTTACCTTTCAAGCTAGGACCTTTGTTATTTGCCGATGGTGCCTTACTTCTACAAAATTTTGCAATATGTCCAATCTTGTTACAAGCATAACAAGTCACATTGTTTTTCTGAATAGCTTTCCCATATCCTATATTGGTTTGTGTTCTGCATTGATTAGATAAGTGTCCAAATCTTCCACAAACATAACATCTTACATTCATTCTGTAATTTTCTGAGTTGTGACCAGCTTTGTTGCACTTAGAACATTGACCAGTGGGTGTATTAGTGTTCTGATAGTTTCTAGATCTACATTGATTTCATCTATGACCATACTTGTTACAGTTAAAGAATTTCCCATTAAATTTGTAAGCATTAGGTTGTCTTACTAGTTTACTATGATCATGATTGTTTGCAGTACTGGAGCTTTCACCAACTTCAAAGCCAAGGCCATTTGTATCACCATTTGGTTTCTGATTCTTCAGCATGTCATCAAGTTCTTCTGAACTTTTCTTGAATTTCTCTTTGTGTTGATTTGCAGTAGCCAGTTCACTCTCCAAGATTCCATTCTATCTCATGAGTTCATTTGTGTCATTTTGTGTATGCATCAAGTCTGTCTTCAACATATCATTTTCATGACTAAGTCTTGTGTTTTCATTTCCAACATCATTCAATCTTCTAACCAAGTCTTCTTCATTTTTCTTCTGATTTTCAGTTTCTTTACAAAATCTCATAGTCATATCTTGCATCTCATTCTTCATTGTACTATTTTCTTGTCTCAGTTTGTTTACCAGATCATTAAGAGTTTCCTTTTCATCATCATTATTCTACATCTTTTCACAAATTTCTCTTCTCTTATTTGTTGCAATAGTGATATTTTCTTGAAGTCCTTGAATAATATCATGTGCAACCTTCAGAACATCTTCAAGTTTGATATTTTTCACTTTTTCTGCATCATAGTCTGAAAGAGTTGTTTCCAATTGCTTTCTTAAGTTTTCCATGTCTACCAGTGTCAAGATCTTCCTCAAGTTGTTAGGCTTTTGAAAATAGAGGACCAGGCTCTGATACCAATTGTTAGGATTCCCAAAGATACTAAGAGGGGGGGGGGGGGTGAATGAGTATCTGACCGGTAGAATAATTTACTTGAATTATAACATGTAAAGCATATCAAAACTATGTACCGGTAAACCAAAAATAATGCAGCAAATAAGAATAACAACCACAACATAAGAGACACACCAGAAGACAATATTTTTAATGAGGAAACCCGATGTGGGAAAAACATCGGTGGGATTTGTGACCCATAATATTCGCTTATTGACCAATAAGGGAATATTAATGTTTACAATAGGGGCCTGCACATGCAGGAAGGCCAAGTGCCTAAAGCTCATTGCTTAGTTACAAAAAAGTCACACTGACTTACAAAAATGGATTATGCAAATCCAATGTCTTGTACTACTTCAGATCAGCATCTACTATGTCGAATTCAGTACCGATTTAAGCTCTGCAATATACATAAACCTTTATCCCAATAATTCGCACATTAGGTATGCTATCATCTTTCCATACTTCGCATCATAAATGATCTATAGTGATCTCATACTTATATGAGTCATATTACAATCCACCAAGTTGGCTTACGAAAGATATTACAATTAATTATAAAATATAAATACACAAAATTCCTATCAACTAGGGTGCTGGTAATCTTCCTTTTTGGTGCCAGTGATCTGTATGCCAGTGAAGAGTCTACTGGTGTCGATGCTTGTGTCTTCCTATCGGTATCACATGATTATAAGGTTGCCATCAATGAAAATAACTTCAATCACCTACAATTTTTCATTGGAGTGTGCATTTCCCAACAATAGGATGATCAAGGAGAATGCAGAATGTGACTTATGTACCTACATGCAAAAACAACTCATGGAGAACCTCAAGTCGATCAAGGTGGACAAAACACTAAGGTTTAAGTTTGGTCAACTACTTGTCAATTTATTTTTCTATTTTCAAGGATACTTTCCAGGAGTTGGTGATGTTCAATGGTCGAGTGACCTATTGGTTTCCAGACAAATAAAGGAGAGTCTGCAAGTAGTGGGATCTACATATCTTTAGACTTTGAATAAGTATTTTGATGAGTTCAGATTAAAGATGAACCAATGAATGAGAATATATGGTGATATAATTAAAAAATATGAAGATGATATATGTTTCATAATCAAAACAGATCATTGCATAATGCAAGAGGTTGAGCACAGAGAAGATGAAGTTGAACCTATGGGCTATGAAGTGGTAAATGATATACTATCAGGGTATGCCTCTACCCTACTTGCTTCACCACTGGATCCAAAGAAGAAGAGGATCGATACTTACTACAAGAGGATCAAACCTATTGAGGTACTAAAGAAGAAAAAGAGTAAAGCAGTGCCATCAACATTGAAACTGGTTACATCTACTACCAATCTGAAAGTGACCAAGAGGTCACCAGCCAAAAAGAAACTGAAGGCTATTCCACCAAAAGGTATTCGAAAGGAAGAGAAAAACCGGGAATAACTCACTGAATTTTAGAAGACACTGAACCGAAGGTAGAAATGAAGAAGACAAGGCAATCAAGCAAGAAGACAAAGTCAACCAGTAATGTACCCACAACCTCTGCACTGGTAAATATAGCTATTTCCTCTTACAAGCCTATGACACATTATCAAAGGATGATAAATAATATTAGAAGGAAAGTTCTTGATTATTTAAAAGAATATTTTAATGATTTCATTGATAGTGAAAAGGGATGTTGAACAAGAACTTATTAAATATTTATGTAATAATGATCAGTCACCTACTGATATTAAATTAGTTACTTCTAAATCTTTGTATGATTATTTATCTTTGTATGATTCTTTGGACAATAAATGGCGCATTGCCATTGAAAAGGAACAAGAAATCAGGGAGAAAATTTTTGCTTAATATTTTACAGATGCCTCAAATTTTAAATTGTTTGATATTATTGATAAGTACAAAGGCATCTTCTTCATGTGAAGAAGAATACTTCATCTACTTGGAGGAAAAACCTCTGAAGTGGAAAAGGACACCCATCTGCAGGTTAAAGCAGCTGTCAAAATGTAAAATGTATCTAAAGCTAATCGACAAGCTGAGCAAGAGCCTAACCTATCCACAGCCAAACCAGATGAAATCTTTGACAGTCTGGGTGAAAGAATAGTAGAACAAAATGACCTCATTGATGTTGATGCATTAGATGTTGAAGACACCACTCCAGAGAAGGAGAAAGCTTAAAAGGAGAGAGTGGAGAAAGCAAAATATGAGAAAGCAGAAAAAGAGAAACTAGAAAGAGAAAAAGAAGAGAAAGAGAAACAAGTAAAAGAGAAAGTGGAGAAAGAAAAACAAGAGAAAGAGAAAGTGGAGAAAGAAAGACAAGAGAAAGAGGAGAAGAAGAAGGAAGAGGAGAAGGAGGAAGAAGAGAACAAAAAGAAAGAAGAGAAAAAGAGGGAAGAAGAGCACAAGAAAGAAGAAGAGAAGAAGAGAGTGGAAGAGGAGAAAGAGAAGGATGCCAAGGTAGCCCAAGAAAAAGAAGAAGAGGAGAAGAGAAGACAAGAGGAGATCAAGGAAATGGAAGGAGGATAGACTCCTAAGGCAACCAGAGATCAAGCCAAGCAGGTTGATCTCACCGGTCCCATCGATTTGACTCTTGCTTGTTTGACTCAATCAGTTGATGAAAGTGAGCTACTAAGGAGCATTCAACTAGCGTAGATTAGATTGGAAGAACTAAAGAAAAAGAAAGAATAGGATGTCATTCAGTTTGTTGTTGACACTCTTTCCAATCTTATCCCTGGTAATAACCTTCGCAGTACCGATTCCTCACTGGCCAAGCTAAAACTTCTTTGCACAATAGTAGATGATCAAGTGTAATCTTTAGAAGATGTTGCCTAGATTTATGTAGAGAAGAAGCATGAAAAAGATCTGAAAGTTTCATTAGTAAAGAAAATGGATGCAGACAGAGCCAAACTACTTAAGTAGAAGGATGATATAAGCTCAACTATGGGTGAAGGTAACCTACTCTTGAGAAAAATCTGCCAACCTCACCTATTTTGTGAAGATTCTCTGAAATAGAAGAGTCAACTCCAATCAGGGATATAGAAGTATATCGACAACTTCAAATTGCCATATGATCTATTCATAGTGTATGGAAAGACTGTTCACACTCACCAACATCAGGTTGCAAAGTTTGACTCAAAGATCTCCAATCGGACTCAAGATCTGTAGGAGCTCCAGTTGCTTCTATTACCAAAATTCTAGGTTCTTCGGAAGTGCCTCTTGAACTTGGAGGCTATTACTGTAACATAGGAGATGAGAACGATCAATGCAATGGAATAATTAGCCTTCCAGATGAAGACCAAGAATGAAATTGCTTCCTCACTTCTTGATTCATGGTCTTTAGACATGAAGAATTTTTTGACAAACTTTAAATCTCTTTTTGAGAAGTTTTACTCTTTATTGTCATGAACATATACTCTATTTTTATGTTATGCAATATAACTTTCTGAAAAAGGGAATGTTTCACATTACTTTGTCATTGTTGGCAAAGGGGGAGTAGTATAAAATTTTATGGGGGAGTAGTATTGCAAATTTCATGCACATACTTGTAATTTTTGCAAAGGGAGTAGTGTATATGCTTAGGGGGAGTAATTTTGATTATGGCATCTATTTTTATTTTGTAAGCACTTAGATGTCAAAATTTTCCTAAGTGTTGCCATCAATGCCAAAGGGGGAGATTGTTGCTATTTTTGATGATGTTTAGTTGTGATTGTCATTGATGGACACACACTTATTTTATGTATGACTTATTCTCAACCAGTAATATGTGTTGTGTTGTTCACACCAGTACTATATGTCATTAAATGTATAGTCTTTATTTGTAAAAGACTATCGGTGTTTTGCAGAAGATGCTTACCGGTCAAAGCATGACCAAAGACCTCAAGAGGCATGAAGACCTCAAGCGGAATGAGGACCCCTAGCGGCCATTAATCTTTTCGATCAGAACACTATGTTCTAGTTTACCAGTCTTTGTTTATTGGTAATTGATATACTGAGATAAATTGGTATAATTGTAAAGTGTGATGAGTTATCATCCACCAACACTTTGGCCGTGTTTTTGTGTCATGTTACCAAATGTGTCTAGATGCACTATACCTAGGAAATTGTAGTCTAATCTTATTGGATTGACATGAAATCAGATTCCTATATAAGGACATCATGGCTAGGGTTTTAGAGAGTTGTTGTGTGCGAGTTTTCTAGAACAGATTAGGTCTATGCGAAAAGGGTATCTCACTATAGAGATTGTGAGTGCAAAGGTTAGAAGACTGAAGTAATGCTGCAATGCATTAACAAAGAACTATCAAGGACCTAATCAAGCATTTTGTGCTACTTTCTAGATCATTCACTTGTTGATTACTAATCCCTTCGACAAGTCTGAAACCCTTAACTGGGTAGGCTCAGCCAAGCCTATTATAAATCCTCTAAAAAGGTGGTTCACAGGCATGGATCTAAAATCCTTTAACGGGGTAGTCTTTAACAGGACTTGTCTCCTAACAGAGATCTAGATTCCTAATAGGATTTGTTCTAGTGAAGAACATTGTAAGGCCTTAATCGATCTAACCTTAACCGGTCTGATTACTATTTTGGGGATAGTTGACTTGTGATTTTTACTCACCGTGGTTTTTCCCATTTGGTTTTCCACGTCAAAATATCTTGTGTTATAGTGATTGTGCTATTGTGGGTGAATGCTCTATTTTATATTTGGCTTGTTTATGTTTTAACCAGTGTTTTGTCTAAACTACTACATCGGTCTATAGTAAAATTGTTTAAGAATTTGGTTAAATTGCTAGGCATACTAATTCACCCCCCCTCTTAGTATTCATCAAAGATAGAGTACCAAGAGATGGCTATTTCTGATGACTTTCTGGAACAACTGGTTCAATCCACTATAGCCAAGATAAAGGAACTTGTGCCCAAATCTCCCCACCTACTGATTGGTGATGGTTTATATGACAAGGGATGTTGGTTGAGAGATGCCCATATATGCATGGCAAGTCTAGGTTTGTTTAGGGTAGGGTTTGGTTAGTAGAATGCACCTACTCCTATAAATAATATATAGGAACTAGATGTTGGGAAGCTGGCGGTCCCTAAAGTTTTCATGGACATTGATTTGTTGACCTAAATTGCAAAAAGTTATGACCCTATCACTAGGACTATGAGGAATGTAAATGGAGGGCCCTTAATTTAAATTACTGATGGTGAATTCAAAAGGGTATTCTGGCTGAGTGAAGCCTTAAGCTATTTAGAACCCATTGATTTTGAGATGCCCAAGAAGGTTTATGATGCCCAGAAGGATTATCTTAGGAGTGGGTTGTTGATGGGATTTTTTGCAAAGATAGGGGGATTAACATTGGTAGGCCCTAGCATAGTGGAGCCTTTCCCTATGAATTTCTTCACCCTAAGGGATAAGGGTATATATTGCTCCTTATATCAAATTTTTGGAGAACATGCAGAAAACGCCATGCCCACCCATTATATTCTTATGATGGCACAAATTTTGAACCCATCCTTAGTAGTGACATTTGATTTTGCACCATATCTTATAGATGCCATTCATGAGGGTTTAATTGGGATATATAATGCTAAGGTGGATAGACCTTTTGGTTGGTATTCCCTGTTGATGCATATGTTCTTGTTTAAGGGTACAGAATACTTTGCAGAAGATATGGACCTACTAAGGGAAAAGGATGGTGAAGACATGCCTATTCAGTTATGGAGTCCAGATCTGTCTTGGGACAAAGAAAATGCTAGTTACCTAAAGTTTGATAAATACTTCACATCTAAGCTTAGAATCCTCTTATGTCAAGAGAACCCTAGGGTCCAAAAGGTTCTCCTTTAATGAATTAGACCTAAGGAGTTTGCAGAGAGCATCAAGATTGTGCACAATTGGGGTGACATAATCTTATATCTCGTTTCCATTGTTTGTAGAGTATATGGTTTCGGGGGAATGCCATATTTGCTCCCCTATTAGGTCCCTTTGAAGATTGTCATTGCTGAGATTATGAGGTAGATTGGAGGCCTACAAGAAGTAGAGCTAACAAATAAAGGAAGAGGGACAATTTTCCCAATAGTCACCATGGCACATCAGTTTGTAGTCACCAAAGGTAGTTGGCTACATTTTGAGAAGTTCCTTCTGCCATACAGGTTGTCAACGTCAGTTGCTAGGTTTGTTGATCCTTAGGACTTCTTCAATGGCATGTTTAGGAAGAAAGTTAGGTGTGGGGGTAGAGCTTATCAATTTCACTTCCCTGAAGATCTGATAAGAAATGAATTTAATTTAGATGAACAAAAAGTAAAAAAGGAAAAATGGTTGGCGTACAAGAAGACCCTTGATCTTGTCCAATTTTTTGACAAGAATTATGATCCTTTGAAAATCTTTCACCCATTTGAGGAGAAGATCAATTTTTTGATTGGATACTTTGAAGATGCAATGTAGACTCTGAATGAGAAGAAGGATGTTGTAATGAAGGTATATCTTGAGAAAACTAAGCTTGTTTTAACTAAGCCTATTTTTGCTAAGGTTGTTCCCCCTGGTGAATATGTGATGTATAAGAGGTCGGGATATAATGTAGTGATGCTAAGGAAAGATCAGCCTTCTACTTCAAAAGGAAAGAGGCCAATGGAGGATGCTCCTAAGTCACAAGTCTCCCCAAAAAGACAGAGGTTGGAAAAGGAAGCACAGTCAAGTGAATCTCTATATTCTCCTTCTCATTCCCCATTATTTATAGGTAATGAACAAGTAGTTGTTGAGCAGTTACTTCAACTAGGAAGCCTAGGAGAGATTGCATGTACATATGGAGAATTGTCAGAAGGGATACCAGAAGAGCCAACAGGTGCCAAAATGGACCTGACTATTGAAGAATTTGTAGGTAGAGAACTTGATCCTATTATTAAGCAGGCCAGTGATGAATTTTTGGCTGATAACAGTTTTGTAAAGACAGGAGCATTTTTGCAATTTGTTTGGTGAAGGCATATAGGGCAGTTTAAAGAAATATGTGAAAAGGGGAAAGTTGAAAAACCCCATAAGCATACATCTATTGTTGAAGCATAAATAAAGCAGGAAATGTTGAAAGAATTTGAAGCAATTACCCCTGAGAAAGGGAGAAAATTGATTGCAGATGCTGGAGTGCTAATTCTCCCAGAATGGGACATAGCTGATGCAATAGTTTTTGATGTAGTAAGGAAGGAGACCAAGCCTTTAGAGGGAATAAATTATAGTAATGATCATGTAGCCCTTGTTATGTTGTCACAAAAGAGGGAATAAAATAAAAGAAGGAAAGATTCCTTAGAATCTGACTATTCAGGAGGCATGATTGTAAAAAGAGTCAGAGACACAGGGGTAGTAGAAGCTACTAGCATGACCTTAGAGTCTGCTAAATTCGGCATGGCAGTGGCTTAAAAAGAGGCCAAGGAGAAAGTTGATCTCTAGGTAAAATTAGAGGTGGTCCTTAAAGCTTACAATGAAGCAAAGCTTGAGATAGCTCGTAAGGATAACACTATTGCAGAGATGAAGAGTAAATTAGAAGGACAACATCAAAGGGGTGAGTCTTCCCAATTGATGATTGCTTCTTCTCCAGCTAAGCCCCCTCCTTCTAGCCCAATTATTGAATTCCCTCCTTCTCCCATGACTCCTAGTTTCCAATTAGCTGAGAACATCCAATTTGAGATGGAGAAATTGAAACAGGCTCAGGCAATTTTTGCAAGCAAATATGAGGAGAAGATCAGGGGTACCATTTTGGAGTTTGCTGATATTGTTGGAGAAACAATTGTTTATATTAATATGTGTAAAGCGGAAAATCGATCGAACCCTAGTTGCTCTCCCCTCTTCTAACTCCAAGGAGAGAGAAGGGAGGTTGCTAGGGTTGATGGTTTTCACTTAAGGAGACTTTACATTCAAAAGAGGGGTTGAAACCCACAAGATCCAATCCCACACAATGCAAGATTGGATGCTAAATGCGTTTCAAGGGTTAAGACAGCAAGGCTACCCTCTTTTGTAAAGAATGTTGATAGAAGAATTAAGCTAGGAATGCATAGAAAGTGAGAAAGATTCACTTATAAACTGAGATAGGGATATAGGATGAAGCTGTGGACCTGGAATTAGCAGTAAAATGTCGATACGGCACTATCCTACAAATTTGAGCAAAATTTGACGGGACGATGGTGCCCGGCATGCACACAGTCCTCCGAAAAATCCGCGAAACGAAGGGGGATCTGTTCGTCTCTGCACAAGGATTCCAGATCTTCAATTTCAGCTGCGTACCTGTAACCTACACACAGAAAAGTGAAGACGATTGGGGGGTTAGGGATTAGGGGTTTGCCTTTAGGTCAAACCCTAGTTTTGGAATTAACCAAGAAATGAGAAATTGTTGTAAATGTAAATGATTGTAATGTAAAACAAGTACTAATACCTTGTTGTAAGGATGTTTGTATCCTTATGTGCGAAGGTATAGATGTTGTTGTATGTTGTATGTTGTAGTATGTGATCTCCTCTTCAATGGTTGAATCCTTGTCTTGAATGCAACACTTAGCCTTGAATGGAGACTTGGAATGATCAATTTCTTGAAGGAATGCTTGAATGCTTGAATGCTTGAATATCGTTTCCACACTTGTACACATATGTCCTTCTTTTCATCTACCCAAATGGGAGAGGAAAATGTAGTTTATATACTTGTCAATTAGGGCTGATAGACTAATTTTCCCGACCTTAGGCCGACCAGGAAAGATAATTTCCAATTTGTAAACAAAAAGACCCGAAGTCCCATAGGAGACCGGGCCCAAAATAGGGCCAGGGACCAGGGCGCTGGGCGCCATGGTCTTGGGGGACCAGGGCACTAGGCGCCCTGGTCCTGAAGGACCAGGGCGCTGGGCGCTTTGGTCCCACCTCCCGGGACAGCAAGGTGCAAAGGAGGTTCAGGCCAGGGTGCTTGAAAAATGCAGTTTTTGGTGTCGTGGACAAGTTTCGGGGTCTCCATTCAGGTTCTGTGTTGCGTCTCCATCGTGAAGACCGAAATGCAGTCGAAATTGCAAGTGTCGCAATTTTAGGACGCTACATTTAGCCCCCACTTTAGCGGGAGTATGTATGCTCATACTTCCGGTAAAGTACAAGGAAACAATCATTGAAAGACTTTCACCATGTCAAGGAGGCAAGACACACCAAGCCCCCAGTGGACTAAGGATCTTACGACTTCGATTGACAAAGTAAAAGGGAAGATCACGAGGGAGAACCATGACTGTCAGTAGTAAGGTTCCCTCACTATGAGTCATGCAAGAAAAATACCAAAAATTTTCAAGGCAAAGCTAAGTTCGCCAAGAAATTTTCAAGTATCCTGAAGGGATAGACAGGGTGTATGACCCCCTACATTAAAGCGATCGCACACGCCTCAACGGGGGTGATTGTTTTAACGTAGTGATACACATAAGAAATGAGAAAGGAAAGGAGCACGTTATCACAAAGATTTAGCCCCCAAGTGTGAGATAAACCCAAGGATAATAGACACAAAACACAAAGCACGAGGTGACTTCGCTTTCCTCAGGGTCAGTATGCTGTATGATAAGTCATGTATATATATCATATGTATGTATGCATAATTGTTCTTCATTCCCCAATCAAGGAAGGTCACCTAGAAGAAGGGAACACATGTGTCTTTTGAGTCAACATGAGAGAGACCAAAAGAGATCTCAATGCTTTGCATCGTCCTCAAGTAGACAACACCAAGGACAAAAAATAGAAGAATGAGAATAACACATAGAAGAAGTAACACAAGAGAGGAGGAGAGAATCTGCTATGCTAATGTAACTAGTCTAGCACGTCATCTACCCCCCGATCTTGCTGATCAATGTTTCGGGAAGGCAGGGAACACGCTAGAGGAGGAACATCCAACATAGTAGATGGAGCTATCACAAGATCCAAACAAGGGCTATGTTCATGTTCCAAGCCATGTTGTTCTTGTCTACGAGCTAGGATAAGTGCTTTAGAAAATTCGTTAGATAAATGGTTATCAATATCAACAAGTTCATATTCACTATCAGAAGCAAGAGGAGTAACATTTTCATCATAAATAACATTGTCATCTATAGCATCATCAAGATTTATAAAAATAGGGTCTTTAACTCGCACAGGATCAAGATCATCATGCATCTTATGTTTAGGAGATTTTGGAGAAAATGGAATAATGCTTGTTGAAGGTGTTTTTGGAGATTGTAAAGTTTGAGAAGCAGCTGCTTGAGCTCTAAGACGACGCTTTCGTCGGCGTTCACGTGCAGAACGGTTTCGTCTAGTCTTAGTAGGAAGTGGAGAAGATTGAGGAGGAGGAATGTTCTCATCCTTATCACTTGGGTGTTTAGGTTGTGGTCTCTTAGGCTGGATAATAGGCAAAGAAGAAGGCCTCTTCTCTCTATAAAAGGACGGAGGAGGAACTGCTCCATATAAAGGAGGAATTTTTGGTTTAGGAAGAAGACCAAGTCCATCATGACGAGGAGGTATAGGTCTACTTTTAGAAGGTTTATTAGGCATAGACATAGTCACATCCATAGGGATGGGTTGGGAATCTTCTTGAGGAAAGACATTAGTTTTATCTTTCAAAGGAAGAACTTCCTTCTCAAGAATGATAGGAATATCAAGTTTAGGTGTTCTAGGTTCACTTAGAGATAGGATCATATCTGTTTTCCACTTTTGATAAGATTTGAAAAGATGATCACTTCGCGGAGGAAGGGATTGGAATTGTTTAGGCCAAAAATAATCAATAGGAACGCTAGAAGTTCTTTCAGCTGGTTTAAAGAGACTATGATTAACAGTAACAACTTCACCATTATGGGGAAATTTCAAATACTTATGAATAGGAGAAGAAATAGCTTTCATGGAAGATAGCCAAGGATAGCCAAGCTTCACACGAAATTGTTCGGATGAAGGAATAATAGCAAAGTTCACATCAAGGGATTTGTTATGGACCTCAATAGGTTATGTAATAGAACCAATTGCAGGAGAAGAAAATGCATCAAATAATTTCACAACCACATCTGTTTTGTCATAGATCACTTGATTCAATTGCAAAGTAAAAAGAAATTCTTCAGTAATAACATTAACCATGCATGAAGGATCAATAAGCACTCCACGGCAAGGTGTATTCCTGACTTTTGCAACTATGTATAAAGGACCATCAGGTGCCCTGATAGTTTCACTAGAATCAAATGTGATGGAAGGTTCTTTAGGGTTTTCTTGCTGCTCTACAAAGTTAATCACATTCGAAGTCATAGACACAAGACCATCAGATGAGAGAGAGGAATCATTAGTCTCAATCACATTAGAGGTATGAGAAGTATGAGAAGGTAATGGATCAGTAAAAATCTGAAGATTTTGGTTAGGAGGAGCTACAGATGTGTTGCCTTTATCATTCACTCCAGAAACAGAGATAGTATTATTATCAATCAAATCTTGAATTTTACCCTTTAAAGAAAAACATTTTTCAGTATCATGCCCAGGTTGACGATGAAATTGACAAAAAGATTTGTTATCAAAATAAGGTGAAGTAATCTTTGCAGGATCTATTTGCCTTATAGGAGGAAGAGTAAGCACATTTTGTTCCAATAACTTATTCATAATACTATGCAATGATTCATTCAAAGGAGTATACTTTCTTTCTTTCTTGAAAAACTTAGAAATAGGAAGCACACCTGATGCTGCATTCACATTGTTGTTGATGATGTTTTCATTGAATTTGATGGAATCTCTGTTCGGTTTAAACTTCCCAAATGGTTGTTGACTGCTATCACCCTTATCACTCGGAGCCATAGGATGTGATTGTTCCATTTGACTCACAATCAGTTGATAATTGTGAAGAGTTGCACACAACTGTTGGAAAGAAGTAAACTCAGAAAATAGAAGTTTGTCTCGAATATCTTTTTGTAAATTAGAAATAAAGATTCTTTGAATATCATTGTCAGGCACTGGAAAAGAAATTTGAGCATACAAATGCTTATATCTACCAATGAAATCAGTCACTTTTTCTTTAACACCTTGTTTACAATGCATTAAATCAATCAAAGTAACCTTAGGACTTATATTGTTTTGAAATTGTTGAATGAAAGCATTTGCAAGTTGTTCGAAAGAAGTAATAGAATAAGAAGGCAACGAGCAATACCATTGTAGGGCTTTGTCTCTTAATGTTCTAGTAAACAGTTTCGCAAGCAACCTTTGGTCATAAGCAAAATCAGTACATATTGTTTGAAAAGTCTTAACATGTGTTAGAGGATCACCTTTACCATTATAAAGCTCCAAATGCGGGATTTCAACATGTTTAGGAGGGATAGCTCGAACAATGTCAAGAGAAAGTGGGCTCGCAACATCAAATGTGGGCACACTCAACTTAGATTGATTCATAGAGGCAATTTGTTGCTGTAAAGAAGAGACAGTTTGTGCAAGATTTTTAATGGTAGCTTCAGTCGAAGAGTTCAGATTAGATGTGTTAGATTGAGATGGAGGTGTTATGTTATTGAAAGAAGGTAAAGAGTAAGGTGGTGGGACACTATGATAGTTAGTCATAGGAGATGATTGGACAGGAGGAACACTACAAGGAGGAATGGAATGGTTGAATGAATTGCCCCCTTGCGTCATGTTCATTTGCGGAGATGTAATAGGAACACTCATTGAAGGAATGAATGAAGAAGTCAGATTAAATGAAGGAAGAGGGTTAATTGAAGAGGAAGGATTTCCCCCATGACTGGTGATCACAGGAGGAATGTCTTGTATTGAAGTAGCCATTATGTTTGATGTAAAGATAGGTATGCTAGCAATAGAAGTTGTCAAAGGAATAGAATGATTGACTTGAGTAGGAGGTTGTGTATAACCTAAAGTTTCGGCACAACTCTTCATAGGCATCACATTCGAATCCACGATGTGTGCAATACCACGCAAAATATCAATTCCATTCTTATCACTTTGAAGCATATGTTTTAGACCATCAATTAAAGGAAGAGCTTGACTATCAGGGTATTCTTGAGACATCCATTGTCGAAAATCGTCAAATTGATTATCCAATTTCGCAAGTTGTTCTACAGAAACCTCATGGAGAGCTTCTTCATCATTAGGAGGATTAGAGGAATTAGCCATGTCCTCATTAAAAAGGCTATTCAAATTAGGTTCCATCTCCTCGGTGGTTAAACCTCGGAAAGACTTAATTCTACGGCTTTGTCTAATGGGAATAGTGTAAGTAGGGCTTATTGTTGTAAAACTCATGCACTAGAGAGAGAGAGAAAATTTTGAATTTAGAGGTAGCAATTTTCAGTAAAATCAGCCAATCTTCTAGATTTAAGCTGTTAAATGCAATCAGGACAATCTCCCAAAATTTCAGAAAAAATGTCAGGGACCGTGGCGCTCGGAGTGCACACGGTCCCGACAACTTTTTTTGAAATTTGCAGGGATGAAAGTTATGATAATTTTAGAGCTAATTTGAAAAAATTGAGTGATTTTACGATCTGTAGATAGGCCAAATTAAAGTTGCGATCTCAAAATTGAACCCTACCCAGATTGTCGAAAAATGCAAAAATTTGAATTTTGAAAAAGATAGGGAAACTGAAATTTTGAATTTTATGATTTTAGAGGGAATACCAAAAGCAATGCAAGTTTTGAAATTCAAAAGTTGACTCAATTTCACGCAAAATTCAATTTTGAAAGCGGAAATCCAAGTTGTTGTAATTAAGCACTTAATTTCAAAAGTCACAAATTGCAAGAATTTGAATAAAGCACTGAAATTTCGAATGAATGCAAACACACTTTTCAGATTTAGGATAGTAAGAACACAATTTTGACACAAAATTTCAATTTCAATGATTTTTGAATGATTAGAAGCCTTAAACCAAGCAATCACAAGACCAACTTTGACTGTAATTTTGAAAGTGTTAGATTTGATAAAATGAGCCAAAATTCTGGATTTTAGCAAGAAAATACAATAAGATCTTGCTCCCGAAATTTCAGAAAAAATGTCGGGGACGATGGCGCTCGGAGTGCACACGGTCCTCGCAACTTTTTTCCAAATTTTCAGAGATGAAAGATTTATTGCAGATACCAAAGTTACAGCTGATTTGGAGATGTTTTGATCAGTGAAATTATCGGACAAAGGTTGAATCAAGAGGGTTTCAAAAATTAGGGTTTTGACACTTAACCACTTAATTTTCAAAATTAAAGCACAATTATGAACTGATAATTTGTAATAGAAGAGCAGATCTGAAATAAGCATTAACAATTAAATATTTCACATGTTCAATTACTAAAAAGAAATTTTAGGGTTTTTATGCAATCACCTCTAAAATTTGCAAAAGATCAAACATGGAAATGCAATCAAGGAATCAAATTTTTAGATCTAACCATGAATAATCAGAAAGGATGTTCACGTTGGGTTCACCAAAATGTAAAGCGGAAAATCGATCGAACCCTAGTTGCTCTCCCCTCTTCTAACTCCAAGGAGAGAGAAGGGAGGTTGCTAGGGTTGATGGTTTTCACTTAAGGAGACTTTACATTCAAAAGAGGGGTTGAAACCCACAAGATCCAATCCCACACAATGCAAGATTGGATGCTAAATCCGTTTCAAGGGTTAAGACAGCAAGGCTACCCTCTTTTGTAAAGAATGTTGATAGAGGAATTAAGCTAGGAATGCATAGAAAGTGAGAAAGATTCACTTATAAACTGAGATAGGGATATAGGATGAAGCTGCGGACCTGGAATTAGTAGTAAAATGTCGATACGGTACTGTCCTACAAATTTGAGCAAAATTTGATGGGACGATGGCGCCCGGCATGCACACGGTCCTCCGAAAAGTCCGTGAAACGAAGGGGGATCTGTTCGTCTCTGCACAAGGATTCCAGATCTTCAATTTCAGCCGCGTACCTGTAACCTACACATAGAAAAGCGAAGACGATTGGGGGGTTAGGGATTAGGGGTTTGCCTTTAGGTCAAACCCCGATTTTGGAATTAACCAAGAAATGAGAAATTGCTGTAAATGTAAATGATTGTAATGTAAAACAAGTACTAATACCTTGTTGTAAGGATGTTTGTATCCTTATGTGTGAAGGTATAGATGTTGTTGTATGTTGTATGTTGTAGTATGTGATCTCCTCTTCAATGGTTGAATCCTTGTCTTGAATGCAACACTTAGCCTTGAATGGAGACTTGGAATGATCAATTGCTTGAAGGAATGCTTGAATGCTTGAATGCTTGAATATCGTTTCCATGCTTGTACACATATGTCCTTCTTCTTTTCATCTACCCAAATGGGAGAGGAAAATGTAGTTTATATACTTGTCAATTAGGGCTGATAGACTGATTTTCTCGACCTTAGGCCGACCAGGAAAGATAATTTCCAATTTGCAAACAAAAAGACCCGAAGTCCCATAGGAGACCGGGCCCAAAATAGGGCCAGGGACCAGGGCGCTGGGCGCTCTGGTCCCACCTCCCGGGACAGTAGGGTGCAAAGGAGGTTCAGGCCAGGGTGCTTGAAAAATGCAGTTTTTGGTGTCGTGGACAAGTTTCGGGGTCTCCATTCAGGTTTCGTGTTGCGTCGCCATCGTGAAGACCGAAATGCAGTCGAAATTGCAAGTGTCGCAATTTTAGGATGCTACAATATGAAAATAATATTGACTCTTTTGGGTTCCTTGAAAGAAGATAAGGCTATTTTGGAGCCAATGGATTGCCAAAGATGTTGATTTATTGTCTATATATTTTTTATCCTAGGAAGAAGTAGGTGTTGATGTCACTATCAAACCTACTTATGAATTAGTAAAAGGTTTGTCTAGGTTTGCAATAGAAAGAGTCAACATAGAAAGGAGGGAAAACTTGTACCAAAAAGAATATGTAGACCAAAAATTTGAATTGTTTCCTGGAGGTTTTGTTAGTATCAATAAGTTGAAAGATAAAAAAGTATGGCTTGGTGAGTTAGGTCATAAGTTGTCTCAGAGAATAAATAACATCATAAATATAGATGATACTTCTTTATTCATTCAAACCATTGAAGAGATTGAAAAAATAAAATCACATTTTGGCTTTTTGGAAAAGGAAGTTAAACAGTTAAGGGAAACGTGGAAAAGTTTGAACAAGTTGAAGAAGAAAATTATTAGTTTCTCTTGGCCTGATGATGATACATTCAAGGTATGGGAAAGACAATATGTTGTGAAAGAGATAGAAGTGCAAGAAGGTCCCACTAATGCCCCAACATGTGGTAGCTCACCAACAACTTGATTTGTAGATTTTGAGAAGTTGGTTGTTTTCCAGCTGGATAACTAACTTGTTGCAGATGAATAATTTTCAGAATCAGTTGCGCTCCTACTTCTATGATATTTTATAATTGATATAACTTTTGGGGGGGAATTATGGTTAGGATGGAAATATTTTCTAGGGAAGTCCGAAGCTTGTCGCATCCTATTTTTTCTATAAATGGATACTAGGACTACCTAGAAGGGGATCGCAAGAATTTTGTAAAAAAGCTCTAGCAAAATGTATACAGACTCTTTGTTTTGGCATTTTAGAGGATCATTTTATGTCTATGTAAAATTTTGATGATGAAATATTAATATACAATCAGAACATTTTTTGAGCCCAAATCTATGTTGTCTTTGTGTTTGTATGTTGGTTATCATTTTGATTAAATGGTCTAGGAATGTTTAGTTAAATGATTTGCAAGGAAAATTATGAGAATGTCTTAGGTTTTTCCCTCGAGGGAAATTAAATATACTTAATTCCTTTTCGTTGATAATCAGTAACTCTGCATGAATTTGATGATTGGGTTTAGCATAGGTCGGGAGTCTATATATGTCAGGCATATATAGATTTACTACATCGAGGTGATGATATGTATGTGAATTTCAATTGTCAAATTGTTATTTGATTTTAAATGACTCTAAGGCCTGAATAAGGCACTGGTATGGCTTGCTAAAGTTTCTGACATTCTTGGTGATCCATTACGATGAAAATGAATCTTTCATTTATGTTTGGTTGCATTTAAAGTAATAAGGTTTGCAGAAATTTGCGTTGGTTTTCTGTAATTCACCTATTGAAATTGTGAGCAAGTAATCACAAAAGGGTATACCTGCCTAAGCTTTGTTAAGCTTGAAGTGTAGAAAGTTTCTTTGTAAGCCTTGTTAGTTGTTGTCTTGTATTTATATTCTTGTTGTTCTCTCCTTATGTGAACATAGGCTTGAGATCTTAGAGAGGAAACAAAGTAATCAAAAATTGAGACCAACACTATGCCTAGTTCTTTATTTCTCTCTCTATTTCTTTCTTTGTAGTCTTCTTTCTGTTCTCTCTTTATGTCTTTTTTTCTTCAAAATTGGGTAATATGTTAGTATTGTTTCATTAAATTATGTAAAATTAAATGATATTGTATTGTTTGGTCTACATTACTTCATTCTTAACAAGCATGTTTCATTACTATATTGTTTGTCTTGGATTCTTTTTATGTAAATTGTAATGGATTTACATTTCATATGTGTTAGTATATTATGCAATTTCTTATATGTTAAGCAGAATTATATCATGTTGTGTTTAATTAGAGTTAATTAAATCACTTTAGTCATATAGTTCTCATGCTTAATACATTCTTCTTTTCCATCATCAAAGTAGCATTTGATTAAATACTTAGTTATTTATTTAAATCACACATGTATCAATTTAATCATGAAGTATTGAGAAATCAATCACATGAAAAATTAAATCAAATATAAATGCTCATTACTCAATATGTTACTTCTAATCTAAGAAATGTGTACATTGTTTAAACATTAAAAATAGCATAATCATGAGTATCATCATATATACATCAATACATCAAAATCATCTCCTATCCCTAGGACTAGTAGTAGGAGGATGGTGGCTACATGCCCCCTCCTGATCTGGTCATGTGGGTGGCCCCATGGGGGTGTATCATGATATGGACCACAAGTGATTCCGTGAGGAGCTCCTACAATCTCTCTCCATCATGATCCCTCGATATGTGGTTGCCTCTGTCTACGCTGCCACTAGGTCACGCTCTGTTTGTCGTAATATGTCCCATAGGATCTCCACCTCTATCCAAATAGGGGAGAAAAGGTCCTTGTGTCATCCTGCACTCCTCTGGGATCTATGCGGTATCTGTGTGGAACTCAAAATTTGTGCAATCACAATAAGGTTTGTCACTGCATTATGAATCAAAGAATGCCACTCCTGGATGGTAGCTGCAAGATGGAGATAAATTTTTCATTAGTAACATTCTATATCATCAAATTTAAAGCAGGTAGGATGCATATGTTAATCAATAACAAAGCACATTACCTGGATCTCCCTCTCACTAGTGAGGATCATGGATAGCGATTGCCTGAGACTGAGACCTACTAGGCTCCCCCCACTCATACTGTCTCTATATAGTCAGTGTGGGCCAATGGGGATAAGGATCAGGACCCCTCATGGGATCCCTCTCTTCCTACCACAAGAGACTCGGTGGATCTAGTTATCTGGTATCCTCTCTAGAGTAATGCACTATACCTGGCTCGTCCTCCTCATCCTCGTTCTCCTCATCATCTCCATCCTGATCTCCCTCTCCAGTATTAGGATCGCCTTCATCTCTGTCAGCCTCTTTCTCCTCTATGTTGTCACCCTGATCATTAGAATCCTCCTCAGATGCATCAGATCCCTCTCTATTGACTGACTATCTCCATGGTCCAGGGTTCCCTCTAGGGAAGTCTACTAGGAAAATGGCTCCAAGGTATGTTCTCCTACACCATGTAATCTGTGACCAGTGCACACCTGAATCATCTCTATAATTTGTCATTATGTCCTAATCTAACCCATTTGAATCTATGATGTCGATATCATCACTCATAGGCTTAGGAATGGCTCCTAGTGTCGACATCACTCATGAGTGTTGGATGTATACATGCATGTCAATAGGAACACATTGATCAAACCCAAACTGCTGCCAAACTCGGTCAAAGTAGAAAGGAATGACTATGTGGCTATATCATCCCTCTAGTAGATGGTTCCTCTGCATGTTGAACAATTTGTCTGTGTAGCCCTTCCCATATGGAAATCCTAAGGTAGGGTCTCCATATGATCCCGCCTACAATCATTCTATCCATTCTCAATCTCTAATACATGAGATCATCGAATCACCACTCACAAGTAAGAGGATAAGCATATACTCTAGGTTGGTTTGGGACTAGCTCTATGGGGGCTCCACCAGGTCTAGTGCATGTGATATGCTCAAACATCCATGCTTGTAGTAGTGTGCATATCATAAGGCTACATCCCTATCTGAATACATACTCTCAAAGGTCATGATAGAGATGTGCAAGTATGCTTTGACCCCAAGAGTATACTCTCCTATGTCTCTCCATGGCTCCTATGGCGTAGATGAGTCCTCTGTTCATATGTGTGTCATGCTCATTGGTGCACATACCTAATGTAAGGGTCGCAATCATGAGTCATCCCACCAATGAAGCCTCACCTATAGGGTGTAGGATCTAGCTGACCATAATGCGATCCCTCATCTCACTGTGTATCACTCTCCCCATAGCATATAACTGATCTCTCCTGTAATCCTCCTCTATGTGGTCTAATCGATATCTAATAGTCTCTCCTCTAATGGGTAGGTGCAGAATGCGGTATACATCCTCTAGGGTGACTGTCATCTCTCCCATAGGTAGTGAGAATGTTGAGGTATCTGCATCCCACCTCTCCATCAGTGCCATTAGCATAGAAAAATGGAATCGGATAGCTAGCATGGTCATCACATCCCACAAACCCACTACATGTAGAAAATCCCTCTCTCCTATTGTCAGTCTTAGGATCTCCTCCCGAAGGCTCTGAAAAGTGAGACCGGCGGTATGCTCACGGATGTATGGTAGTGTCTACAAAATGTAAAGCAATTTCTCATCAGTAATCGATCAATAATTTCTCATCATCTAATCAATGCAATCATTCTATCATTTCTAACATTCATTGCTTGATCTAGTGTCATTGTTGGTCACCCCGAATAGGGACCAGGGTGCCCTAATAGGACCATGGCACCCAGAGGGAGCCATGGCACCCTAGGAGGACCAAGGTGCCCTAGGAACCCTAGGTGTCCAAAGGGCGGGCCCCGGCCTGGACTAGGCAATGACATCAACACTTATGAAAACTATGAAAACATGATAAAGTCAAATGCAGTCAATAGAAAGTCAACTCACCTCATCGAGTGGATGACTAACGAGTACAAACTGATGTAGGTTCTTTATCCATGTAGGTCACTCAGGTCAATGTCGAGGCATGATGGCTTGTATGTGGGCTCCTATATAGTGAATAGTGACAAAAAGTTAGAAAGTGACAAATGAAGGTGTCACTTTCATATTTATGTATTATGCACTGTTTGAATTTATGTTTTTAAGTTAAATCCCTAATTTCTACACTTTTTCTTCAATCTATCATGTCTTGAGCTAGGAAGCTCTGATTCACACACCATCAGTGGCGTTGGAATTGTGATTTCACTCTCTTGCTCCCCGTTAGTTCCATAATATACTTGGATGAGTAATCAATCCTTGTTGTGAACTTGAATCATCATGATTTTTATCACAATTCGTTGTAGAAAACATGATACCCTATTTCACCTCACAAATAAGCAAGTCAAAATAGGGGGGGCATATAGCTACCCACGAATTTCATCTCATTCCTTAGTAAGCATTAGGTGATTTAGTGATCTAACATGTGGTTTTATAGGGTGTAGTTCCTAACTGTCTACTACAGATACCACTGGGGGCTTCGTTTGACAACTTATGGATATATCCTTTTTCAAATGATGTTTACTTTTTTTGTTCTTTATCTTGCATATGCACGTAGTGTCATATTACTGTTAAAGTGGGGGCTAAATGTAGTGTCGTAAATTGTACACCCTTGCTAGGGTGGTACAATTTCACACTTAGGTTAGCACCCGCCTTAGTGTGTCTCTTGCATTTCTCATTCCGGTTTAAGCATTTAATTCATTAATTAAATTAAATCTAAGGTCATGTTTAATCACTTTACATATTATAAATTTGGGCCTTTTACCCTAAGTGTGCCCCTTTTCATTTTATTCCTCCAATGAATCATTTAATCATAAACCCTAATTATGTCTTATTTTGACTGTTTAGGCCCAATTTCACATATCAAAACACCTCAAAATCAGCTATAACTTTGGGATGCGCTCTAATATCATCATATCTAATGACCCTAAAAATTTGGTGAAAAGCTGGTCAGATTGTGGTAGGAATGCACATGGTCTACGACTTTTATCCTGAAATTTCGAGAGCACAATCCTATTATATGATAATGCTTAACCCCAAAATATCAATGAGAAATTCAAATCCTAGGTCACCCGAAACATAAAATTAATATCTAGGGTTTCATACTTAAGAGCTCTCTTTCTTCATTTGAAGGGGTCTTCTTCTAAGAATCTAAGAGCAGGTTTTTGGAGCATAAAGAGCCATCTTTGCAGTGAAAGAGTAGATCTTGGAAGTCTTCAACAACATTCATCATTCATCAATCAAACATTCATCAAGCATCATTTATCACTTGTGGGGGCTTTTGAAGATGTAGAAGAACAACAAGAGATCATCGACTGATGATTGTCTTGTACCTTGATGGTATGATGAAAGAATAAGAATCCGTTCAACTACTGAGAGGGAGGGTGAATCAGTAGATAGAAAAACTGATACAAACTTCACCAATCTCAAAAATCAATCTCTCAAAGTAAACTTAGAACTATCAATGTAATACCACTGTCAAGATAAAAGCTCATAAGATAAACTGGTTGACTGTTACAACAAATTAATAGTAAACAACTTCAAACTCATAAACATCCAAATGCTTTTTCATATGTCAACAAACTTCATTTCTCAATGCTTCTGGTTATCATGACTTATCAAAGTAGTTAAGTAGTTAAGTAAATCAACCATAAGAACACAACCACAAAAAAATTCATCACTTGACACAAATATTTTTGACATGGAAACCCAAATGGGAAAAACCATAGTGAGATGAGACTCACAAGATAACTATATGAACTCTTCTAAAGTTTTCCCTATTAGGAGCCTAGCTTGTTAAAGCTTTACAAAAGTCCTGTTAATAACCGATCCTATTAGGAAGCACCCGATTAAGGGATTAACTATAATGCCTTGTTAGAAGCAATACTCTGTAAGGAGTAACCTTGGTAGAGGATTTGAAAATCCAAGCTAATGGATCACATTGTTAGAGGATTTGAATAGTACCAAGATTGTTAGAGCTTACCCGGTTAGGGGATTTCAATTCTGTTGTAGTTGTTAGAAAACAACAGGAGTTTGTTGATCTGTCTAAATAGCACTACACTTTCTTGGTCAAATCCTTTTCATGCTCCTATCTTCCTTTAGTCAAATTGCATATACATCATCTAGTTCAGCAACCACACACTCAATTGATCTTTGCCAACTCTTTGCCAACTATTCACATTACCAATTATTCACCATGCTCTCCATGTCTGCAGGTTGACACTAGTTCTTCTCCTCATAATCATATAATTATTCTCCCCATTTGAAAGAAATACCAAATTGAAAGTAAAACATGTAATGTCAAATTTCACTGTGCAACATCAACAACCTGCAACTTGATGCTCCCCCAGTGGAATAACTCCACTTCTACACCAATCCTTCTGTAAAATTTTGCAAGTAGCTCTGAGACTGATGTAATCTACATCATGCTTAACTGACCTCATGAAGGGGTACAACCCTTAGTTGACTTCTAAGATACTCACAAGTAGTCTTAGGCAGAGGTTTAGTAAAGATATCTGCAAGCTGCTCCTTGGTAGAAACATGCTCCAATATCACATCTTTACTCTGCACTTTTTCCCTTAAGAAATGATACTTCAATTCAATATGCTTGGTTCATGCGTGCAAAACAGGGTTCTTCAAAATATTTATGGCACTTGTATTACCACATAAAATATTTATAGGTTCTGAAATTTTCATCTTAAAACCTTCCAAAATGTGCCTCATTTAGATAGCCTAAGTACAATTCATGTAAGTTGCAACATACTCAACTTCAACAGTAGATTGTGAAGTACAACTCTACTTCTTACTACTCCATGAAACAAGTCTTCCTCTAAGAAAAAATGCTCCACTGGTTGTGCTTTTCCGATCATCAACATTTCCTACCCAATATGCATCTGTGTACACCTTCAAGTTAAAATTTCCTCTATATGGATACCATAATCCATAGTCAATAGTACCTTTCAAGTACCTAAAAATCCTCTTGGTTGCTATCGGATGTGTTTTCTTAGGATTCTTCTGGAATCTAGCAATTATGCCAACTGCATGAGCTATGTCCAGTCTACTGTGAACAACATAGTGCAATTTTCCAATCATTGACCTGTATTCCTTCTCATCAACAACTGTGGATTATGCTGGCATTTTGATGATTATGTTGTGATTGTCATTCATGGACACACACTTGCTATGAGATCACTTTGAGAATGTATGAATTATGCTTAACCGGTAATTGTTCCAAACTGGTATCATGATGTAGTCTTTAGACTCGATGTTTTGCAGAAAGTGTTTACTAGTCTCAAGCAGTATGAAGACCCCAAGTGGTACGAAGGAACGAAGCAGCACAACACATAATTCCCAGTCTTCATTTTTGTCAAACCGGCAACCAGTATTTTTCCTAAACCGGTATTTTGTTTGAACTGATAATACTCTATGATGAGTTATTAACTAGAATTTTGTGATGAGTTACCATCCACAGATTGTTTGGTATTGCTGACACTTTGGCGGTGCATTTGTGTCATGCTACCAAAAGTGTCCAGATGCATTGAACCTAGAAAATTGTATTGTAATCCTATTGGACCGACATGAAATCAAATTCTTTTTTTAAGGATATCATGTCTAGGGTTTTAGGTTGTTGCTAGGGTTTAAGGTGGTTTATGAGTTTTTGTAAGTGTGAATAAAGAAGAGAAGTTCAGGTCTGTGAGACAAGGTAGAGTGTGAATGTGTTGAAGACTAAAGTAGTGCTGGGATGCATTAGGAACGAACCATCAAGGATCTAACCAAGGAATCTGTGCTATTTGCTAGATCACTCACTTGTTGATTACTCACATCTTCAACAAGTCTAAAGCCATTAACCAGGTAGGCCCAAAAAGCCTTTTGTAAATCCTCTAACAAAGTGGTTCACATCTATGGATCTAAAATCATCTAGCAAGGTAGTCTTTAATCAGACTTATCTCCTAACAGAGATTGAGATTCCTAACAGGATCTGTTCTGATAAAGAACATTGTATGACCTTAACCTGTCTGGTTGCTATTTTGTAGATAGTTACTTGTGAGTTTCATCTCACCATGGTTTTTTCCCATTTGGGTTTCCACGTCAAATATCTTGTGTTATGGTGTTATTGCTCTTGTGGGTGAATGCCTTATTTGCTATTTGGTTTGCATGTGTGTTAACTAGTTTATTTGTTAAACAGTTTTACTGGTTTACTGTTAGACTATTAAAGTGTTTAAGTATAGTATTTTTTGGTATACTAATTCACCCCCCCTCTTAGTATTCATCAATTAGTATCAAAGCCCATCTTTCTATAAGTCTAACCACTTGGAAAGAGATTTGGGGGAATACACTGTGAGGGAACTTATTCATCAGCTCACTTAGTCTAAACAAGCCTATGATGAACTTATGGTCAAATATAAGGCCTCTTAGGAAAAAAGGAGAGAACATGTTGAAAAAATGATGGAGCTAACTGAAAATAGTTCCTCTGATGAAGCAGACATGGAAGCCCTAATACAAGAAGTAGAAAAGCTGAATGAATCCAATTCCAACCTAAGAAAGGAGTTGTAAGGACTGACTATCTGAATGTGTCAAGAGCTTGAGAACCAAAGGAAAGTTGAAGATTTGGTAAAAGACAAAGACTGTGAGATCTCAAAGCTGAAGCAAGAGATCACTATTCTTACCACTCATCTTCATGAGAGAAGAATGGAAAAAGAAGAAATGCAAGGTGAACTGAACATGGCTATTTCTGAGAATTCAACCCTAAAGGAATCCAATGCTGTTATTTCCAAAGAACTCACTGAGTCTAAGGAAATACTTGCCAAATTCAATAAAAGCACTATTAAGCTAGAACAAAAGCTTGAATCAGCTAAATTGGTAAAGAATACTAATGGACTTGGTTTCTCTAAATGTGAGAAAGGTGAGACCTCTAGAACAAAAGATGGAACATCAAAGAAGCAACTGACATCAAAAGAAAAACGTAAGCAACAGTTCAAACCTGTTTGCTTTAACTATCTCAAGGAAGGACACACTGCTAATGTATGCAGAAGTAAGGCTTACAATAATTTTCCTTATTTTCTAATAAGCCTAGATCTAATAGATTCAATAGTAATTGTTATTCATGCAACAAGTTTGGGCATAGAGCATTTGAATGCAGGTCTATCATGCACAATACCGAAAGGTATTCTCAAAGGAGTCAAGGAGTTTTTCCTGAACCCTCTAGGAACCAAAACCCAAACTAGTTTAATACCTATAACCATCAGTCAAGTAGTGGTGGCTATCAAGTGGCAACCGGACGGAGAGAAAACTGTTGGATCTATCATAGTCATGGTCACACTGCTACAACATGCAGAAGGAAGAATGGAAACATGAATAATGGACCTTGGAAAGCACCTGGAATGGTTTGCTACCATTGCAACAAACAGGGTCATACAGCAAGGTTCTGCAGGATGAGAAAGAATATATCAAATGATATACTGGTCACTCTGGAAGGAAAGATTGATGTTGAAACTGCTCAAGTAGGTATGAAGAAAACCTGGAAGAAGAAGCCAGAAGAAGTAATTCAAGAAGAACCAGTTTCTGCACCTAGTGTGGAAGTTGTTGAACCGACAAACTAAGCATCAAAAAGGCTTAGGGGGAGAAAACGGTAAAATATCTCAAACCCCCAGTTGACACTGGTAAAAGACCTTAACCGGTATAAGATACCTATCTTTTGGCAGAAGATTGGAAATGGTAAAAGGCAAATTAGGGTTTACACCCTAATAGTGGAGCATTTATTTGTTAGGTCCAACAAGGAAAGCTAATGTACTGAGAGGGGAGGGGTGAATCAGTACTTCAAAACTTTTCTCCAAAAACAATCTTACTGATAAACATAAATTGTAAACTATTGATCTCATAATATAAAGCTAACAAATAATTATCTAACAACATGCATACACATTTCACTCCATAACAAAAATATTTTGGTTATGCAGAAACTCTTTGTTAGAGAGAAAAACTGCAGTGGGGATGGCATCCACAACTTCACTACTATAATAATAAAGGTTGCTCGGTTAGAGCTACATGTTTAGCTATTTCTGATAGCTTACCCTGTTAGGAGTATCAAGATCTTTAGATCTACCTTGCTAAAGGATTTTTACAACACTTATACAAAATGTTGCACCTGGTTAAAGGTTTTACAATTTATAGACTTTGTTAGAGTCTTTTACCCTGTTAAAGGTTTCTATTACAACTCAAATGATTCAATAAAATCTTAACAAATATCTGCAACTTTACATCTAAAATGTTATAGCAGATTCTATGTGCTCAATATGAAATTACCTTGGTCATAGCATACCTTGGTAATTGATAAATCAACTCAGTAAACCCTTCTATTTACTCTATCCCTTAAACTGTTCTCGGTGACCTCAAAATATCTCTGTCATTCGTAGCAATCACAACTTAATGTGTCCTCTTGTGATTTTCCTTTTTTTAATTCTTCTATCACACATGTCTCTCTTTGATTCTCAAACCATTTTGTATAAATAGATCTATGGGACGGTGATCTATTCATGCTTCAATCTTACAAACAAGATTCATTGAATGAATAAACATAGAAATCATTTCATTGGATAAACTTCCTCAAAATCATACAAAATCTTGAAGTACAATTTCCTATGTAATAATGGTTCCCTGTTATCAAATCTTGTAACACGTTTCCACATATGTGTCCAGGTTCATTGAATCTAGTAACACGTTTCTACTCGGTTCAGATTACTTGGTATACCTTCTTTGCTACTTGGTAGACATAGAATGTTACTTGGTAGATAGCTTGGTGTATACTTAACTCTGTGACTCTTTTCTTTTGTAACTGACTACTTTAGTGCTTACTGACTGAATATTTCGGTAGTATTAACCAACTAGAGTATATAGGATGACTTTGGACATAAAACTAATGACAACTTAGTAAATAATAACAATCTCCCCTTTTGACATTAGTTTGGTATGTTTGACAAAACTCCTTTCAAAGTCATAACTCAAAATCTATATACTTACAAAATTTGACTAAAATTACAGTATATACAATTGTCAATAAATAGTAACATACTCAAATTTATACTCCCCTTATCAATATACTGTACATAACTTAATTTGCATGATCCTATGATCAATGCTCAGTGTTCACGGCTCTGTGTACTATGCTCCCCCTATCAAATTCAACTGTACCTTTAGATACTTTGATCTGCTTGGTACACTCCCTCTTATACTCGGTACACTCCCCCTTTTTGACAAACATCAAAACTAGTTACCATTCGGTGGGGGCAACTGATCAAAAATAGATTTGAACTTTGTGTGAGCATCATTGAGAGCATTGGTAAGTGCACCCTTGACACTTTCCATTAAATAATTTTGAGCTGTGATATTAGCTAACAGTGAAATCAAACCATCTAAAGTGCTTCCCTCTTATTGAGTGGACAAGTGGGTAGCTCGGTTGATCTTCTCTTGGATTGATGACAGATGGGGAATAAATAGAGTCTGAAGAGTCATGATATTTATTCTTATTTTGTGCTCTTCATTCTGAAGTTCTAATTGTTGAGCCATAAGAATTTGCAGCTTGGTATAGAAATTCTAAACAGAATTTGGCTTGGTGGTCAATTTATTGGAGAGATTGGTAATCTCTTTTTCAATGACTTCGGTCTTATGCTTGATATCCTTAATAAATAATGCAAATGTACAGAGTTTCTGAAATAAATAAAGAATATGTTTGAGTTGAGGGGACAACTCAACAATGAATCCAACAAGCTTGACTTTACCTATAGCAATGGCCTTCTGCACTTCTTCAATCATTTTGGCAATTAGCTCTTTTTCCTTCAACTTGGTAAGGTATTCTGATGCGTCTACTCCTGATGCTTCTAATTTAGTGAGTAGTTCATCCAGTTGCATATGGATGGCAGCATCTTTATTCACAGTAGCTTTAGGTAGCATGTCTATTAATAGTGCTTTAACCTTCTGAAGTACTTGGTTCTTCTTTTGAATAGCCATTTGTCTTTCTTGTTCTGCTTTGGCTTTACATAATTCTCCAAATTCAATAAGTGCTTGCCCTTTCAATTTTGAAATGTCAATATTTGGCAACACAATGGGCTTGGACAAATCTACCTTGAAACTATGCTTCTTCACTTTCTTTTCTTTGGATGAAGAGGCTTTTACCAGTTGAACAAGTACAATGGCTTTGGAGGCTTTTTCATCCTCAGTAGGTTGCTCGGTAGAGGCAACACTTTTGTCAGTTCCCTTAGCCTCTGATGTTCTCTTTGATGACTCCTTTCTTGGGGTCTTAGTGGCAACAGTTTCAGTGCATGCAGGTGCTTGAGAAGTCTGTTCCTTGATGGCTTGAGAAGTCTATTCCTCGATGGCCTGAGAAGTAGATTCTCCTTTTGTAGACTGTTGACCCACTTTGCCTTGATCAATGTCCTGAGGTTTCTCAGTTGAAACTTGCTGAGTTACTAGAGGATAGGACTTGACTTGTTCCAAAACTGATTCACTTGATACCAGTTTGGCATAGGCATTTCCTTCTATCATCTCTTGTTCCTATGCCTCAATATCCATGACATCCTCTTCTTGTTGAATAGTTGAAGCGGGATCTTTCTCAGTAATGTCAACAATTTCAACTTCACCTTGAGTTTCTTCAATCTAAATTCTGAAGATTTCTTGCCATTTTTCTTTGGTTTCCTTTTCGACTTCAAGATAAAGTCCATTCATCATTTTCAATGCTCTTTGCTTCACTTGAAAGTTTGTTTAGTAGTTTTTCAAATGATTTCTAATATCATCTACCGATATGTCTAGAAAGAGATGTACCAAGACTCTTTCTCTTATTTGCTTCTCCGAGTCCATAGCATATTTCCATCTGTTGTCAATATGAGAATATAATGCTTTTGGAAGAAAGTCAGTTACTTCCAATGGAACTACTCAGAATTTGAGAAGTGTACAAACAACTGATTCTTCTATTTGCCTCTTTTCTTCTTCTAACCAAGAGTCATATTTTACATACCTAAATGACCCAAATCCTCCATATTGAATCAAATTGGCACAGAAGTTGTCAACACTGTGTACATCTTCCTTTGTGCTTTTAACAATCTGAAATTTATTTTTGTCTTCAGATTCTAT
Organism: Cryptomeria japonica; assembly: GCF_030272615.1. Taxonomy (NCBI): domain Eukaryota; kingdom Viridiplantae; phylum Streptophyta; class Pinopsida; order Cupressales; family Cupressaceae; genus Cryptomeria; species Cryptomeria japonica. Next base: position 770,604,333 of record NC_081411.1, on the reverse strand, counting down.
GTCACTTGACTCCTTATTCAAAATGAGTCTCCTAGTTGACTTTCTATAAGTTTTTGTAACCTTAGGCAATTCAATAGTTTTTTGCCTCTTACCGAGTGACACTGTAGATGATCTAGTGTTAGGTCTTTTGACTGGTGGAGTTGGTGATACCTTAGGTGTATCTTGTTTCTTCCTTTTCAATATCTTTCCCTTTGGCAACTCGGTGCTTAGAGTGATAGTTGCTTCCTGAGCTTCGGACTCTTCTTCAATTGAAAATTGATCATCTTTCCTACTTGTTGACTTAGTAGATGTGGAGGTAGAATCTTCTCCAAATTTTTCAATTAAGTCTTTTATCATTTTAGTGGCTTTTCTTGTAGCCTTTGGTACTACTATGCTCAATTTTGCTTTTTCTTTTACCTCTTCATAGGTACCATATCTGATTTCGGTCGAGTGCCTTGGAAGTGCCAAAAAGGCATCTATTTGCTATTGAGAAATATCAAAATCAATTTCATAACCCATGGACGGTAGAGATTGAGTTCTGGGTTCTATTGCATTGACATAGTAGTAGTCAGTGTCCACTTCAAAACATATATCATCCTTATATTTTTTCACTAACTGAGGTGGAATTTTGTACCTGTTATGCATCTTTTCTTGAAATTTGCTGAAGTAATCATCCATGATCTCATTGAAATTATCACTAGCTGTTTGATATAATCATTTATTTGATGGGTGATTGGTTGGTGTGACTCCCAGACTATGTTACCGATTGATGGGAAGAATTTCTGAAAATAGAAAAATATGCACACTAAGAGTGACCCAAACTTTAGTGTGTTTGCCAAGTTATTCTTCTTGGGTTTCCTTATAGTGTTGAGATTTTCAAATAGGTTTTTCAACAACACTTCACATAGATCAATCTTCATACCCTTTTTCACAATTTTGTAGGCTAAATCTACAACTGCACATGGTACACTATTTTCTCTTGCTGATTGAAAGAAATAATAACTGATGACTCTAATTGCAAATTTTAGCTCTGCATCTGTAACATTGTTTAATTTAAGACATCTGCAATCAGATTCAACTCTGGTTAAAGTTATTAATTCCGTCTATGGAATCATTTTCTATGCTTGGGCATGGTCGTATATAGGGTATTTGGTTATTATGTGAATGATCTCCTTGGTGATTTTGAATGGTTGCTCCTCTAGCCGCATAAAGTCATCATGAACTCTACTCAAAACAAATCTAACCCATTGGGGTTTGAAGACTCGAGGGTAGGTTAGGGCTTCAGTCAATCCCTTGACTTTGATATGCTCATACTTGCTATCTAGGATTCCATCAGCGCATAACTCATCATACATGTCCTTGATCTCGGTATGACCTAGCTCTTCAACATGACACTTAGCATAGAATCTGACATCTTCAACCAATAGAACCCTATCCGGAATAAGAGAAAATGTAGTTTTCTCATCGGGTTCAGATGCAACTTTGGGAGGTAAGGTATACTTCAGTGAGGGCTTCTCAATAGTCTCAACTACAACAGGTTTCTATAACTTAGGAGCCATTTCAAACTTGGATTTCTACTAACGAAGGAGCTTAGGGTTTTAACTTGACCAGAAAACACTTTCAACTTAGTAAATATAATGTAGATGTTCACAACTGATATTGGCTGGTTAACTGACTTAAAAAATGCGTTTGAGATTGCTGTATAAATACCTTGAAATTCGCTCAAGAGATGTTTGATTGACTTTGAATTGCTTAGCTCTCGCTCTTTGATAACTGGTAAGTGTAAAATGACCACGCAAAGAACTTTAAGTACACATTTTACCTTATCAGGCTTTGTGCAGTTAGGTAAGAAAACATTAAATGCACTCGATTCCACTAAACCGATTAACTTCCTTTTTACGCTATTACCGACTAGACAGGCTTCCTGCACTTACTGACTTCTTTGGTACTCCAAAAGACTAGATAGAATTCCAAAATTGCTAACGCATCTTAGCTATGCAGATTTTGAAATTAAGTATATGATAGAATAGGAACTGTTAAGATCTAACCTTGAGAGAATGCAGTCCCTTCATACCTTTACTGGTTAATTCGAAGTAGATGCACCTAACTCGGTAGGTAAGGTGCTTTCTTCAATTTTTGACTCAATTTCCTTCTTTTTCCAGATTTTCTATAGTTTGATTTTTATCTCTTCACTATCTCCTTTGGGTTGATCTCTGCAATCTTTAGCCAAGTGTCCAACTTTATGACAATGAAAGCATGTCATTCCAGGATTTCTCCATGATCTTTGGTTGTTCATTCCAAACCTTATCATGCAGTTGGCACTTATATGTCCATATCTTCCACAATATTCACACCATATTATTGTATTGTAATCCCATGGTACTACAATATACTATTGGTTAAGATCTGTGTGAGTTCGGTAGCTTCTAGCATTTGCTCGGTGTGAAAACCCCATATATTTTTTCTACTTAAACCAACACTTCTCGGTACTGTGACAATATCTATTGTAGTTTTTGCAAAACCCCTTGAATTTTTCCTTCTAAAAATTGCTAGCAGACTTTGTCCTACATTGTTTAGATGTCTGACCATACTTATTGCAATTGTAACAATAACCATCAGACCTAGTGACATTTAGTTGCTTACCTTTTCTTATTTGGCACATGTTGGCAGTATGTCCTTGTTTTCCACAGTAGTTGCAAATAGGCTTCTTTCCTTTGATGTTCTCCTTGTTTCCAACTTGCTTTGATGATTCCCCTCTCTCGGTGGTGTTGATCCCTTTCTCGATAGAGTTTTTTTCTTTGTAACCGAATCCTGCATTTTTGTTGGGTCTTCTTATATTTAGTTGCTCATCCAACATCCTTGATGCTTCATAACTTTTCTTCAATATTTCTTTTGATTTCTTCTCTGCTTCAAGTTCATTGGTCAATCTTGATAATTCAAGTTTCAATGCTTGATTCTCATTTTCTTTTAGATTTTCTTCATGATGTGCATAACCCAATTGATCAAAAAGATTATGTTGAATTCCAGTCATTCTTGTGATTTCATCATTCTTTTCAGACACCAATGCTTCTAGCTGTTGTTTTTCCCTTTCCATGTCTCTTATGTTATCCTGAGTTGTTCTTAATGCATCAATATTTTCAGTCAACTGTGTGCTGAAATGCTCATGTTCTCTTTTCATTGCTTTCAACTGTTCAGTCAGTGCTTTGTTCTTTTCTTTCAGTTCTCCAATCATTTCTTCAGTCTCTTCTGATATACTATTCTCAGATGATGTCTCAATTTGTTCCACCAACTCTTATGAGTCCTGTAAATCATCAGACAACCTTCTTCTGACTTTCAGTGATCTTTTCATTTGTCTCTGCATATCTACAATCACTTGATTAGCATGATCCAATTCTTCTTGAAGATTCACAATTCTCTGAGATTGTTTGTAGCCTTCCATTGATAAGATCTTTCTGTTTAGGTTGTTATACCCTTTTCCAAGATTGAAGCTCTGATACCAATTGTTAGGTCCAACAAGGAAAGCTAATGTACTGAGAGGGGAGGGGTGAATCATTACTTCAAAACTTTTCTCCAAAAGCAATCTTATCGATAAACATAAATTGTAAACTGTTGATCTCATAATATAAAGCTAATAAATAATTATATAACAACATGCATACACATTGCACTCCATAACACAAACATTTTAGTTACATAGAAACTCTTTGTTAGAGATAAAAACTATAGTGGGGATGGCATCCACAACTTCACTACTACAATAATAAAGGTTGCTCGGTTAGAGCTACATGTTTAGCTATTTCTAATAGCTTACCCTGTTAGGAGTATCAAGATCTTTAGATCTACCTTGATAAAGGATTTTTACAACACTTATACAAAATGCTGCACCTAGTTAAAGGCTTTACAATTTATAGACTTTGCTAGAGTCTTTTACGCTGTTAAAGGTTTCTATTACAACTCAAATGATTCAATAAAATCTTTACAAATATCTGCAACTTTACATCTGAAATGTTCTATCAGATTCGATGTGCTCAATATGAAATTACCTTGCTCATAGCATACCTTGGTAATTGATAAATCAACTCGGTAAACCCTTATGTTTACTCTATCCCTTAAACTATTCTCTGAAGTCTTTCTCAGTGACCTCTGAATATCTCTGTCATTCGTAGCAGTCACAACTTAATGTGTCCTCTTGTGATTTTCCTTTTTTTAATTCTTCTATTACACATGTCTCTCTTTGATTCTCAAATAATTCTGTATAAATAGATCTCTGGGACGGTGATTTGTTCATGCTTCAATCTTACAAACAAGATTCATCGAATGAATAAACATAGAAATCATTTCATTGGATAAACTTCCTCAAAATCATACAAAATCTTGAAGTGCAATTTCCTATGTAATAACAGTTCCCTGTTCTCGAATCTTGTAACACATTTCCACATATGTGTCTAGGTTCATTGAATCTCGTAACACATTTCTACTCGGTTCAGATTACTCAGTATACCTTCTTTGCTGCTTGGTAGACATAGAACGTTACTCAGTAGACAACTCAGTGTATACTCAACTCTGTGACTCTTTTCTTTTGTAACCGACTACTTTAGTGCTTACCAACTAAATATTTTGGTAGTATTAACCGACTAGAGTATATAGGATGACTTTGGACATAAAAATAATGATAAATTAGTAAATAATACCATTATTATGGTAGGTGGAGAACCTGTTTAAAAGGATTTTTCAAATCATTTCTCACTTATCATTTTTCGAGCGAAGATGTTTTCAAGTGCAGAGCGAAGAAAAGCGATTTGCATCACGATTGAAAGAATTTATCAAAACCTGAAGAAGAATCTGAAGAAAACATCTATTGGAGGAGTGTAGAACACAAAGTGGTATTTCTGCAACCAAAGGAGTGTGTGTGGTGAAGTTCAAGTTGTGAAGCCCTAAACTCCTGATTTACGAAGGTATTTTTCAAAATTCTCTATTTATCATGGCTTCCGCATCACCTGCTAGTTCTAGTGCACCTGTCGAGTCAGTAGATTTTATTCAGAGGAAGGAAAAATACAATGCCCTATCACAAATACCCACTGGTATTATAGTGGAAGAAGGCATTTCCGATTATGTAGACTGCCCTATCTCTTGTGATCCATTCCCAGCTAAGCTTGTTCTGCGGAAAGGATAAGAAGATTAAACTAGAATTCAACATTCTGGAAAAGAAGAAACTTCATAATGTAGTTTACTTTCTTGAAGAATTTTTGGATGATCACATTTGCATTATTCTAAGCAAGGTACACAGTGATAAGATGTACTTAGAGCGGATGCATGATATCACACCAGAAGCAATTCATACCGTCATTGGTTTCTGTAACATAGGGGAAGTGCCAACCCTAAGGAAGGTCAGCAAGACTAAAATGTCCAAGCTCACCAGTTCAGTGAGCAACTCACGTGGAATGACCGTCAACTCAATCAAGGATGATCTGGTCAAGTATGCCTGCATGGTGATAGGTTACTGGACATTCTTGGCCAACAAAATTAATTATGTGTCTACCGCAGTGATAAATGTTGCTTACAGGATGATCAAGGAAGATGCATCATTTGATCTATGCACTTGTATGCAAAGACAACTTCTGTTGAATCTTAGCTTGATCAAACAGGATAATGCACTGAGATTTAAGTTCGGACAACTACTAGTTGGGTTGTTCTTTTACTTCCAAGGCTACATTCCTAGAGTAGGTGACATTCAGTGGTCTGCTGACCAACCGGTGACAAAACAAATCAAGGAAAGCCTACAAGCAGTTGGAACCAGCTATCCGAAAGTGCTGAACAAATTTTTTGATGATTTCAGATGCAAGATGAGCCAATCGATAAGAATATCTAGTGATATAGTCAAAAAGTATGAGGAAGACATCTGCTTCACCATCAAAGTGGATGAATGCATAATGGAGGCCGTTGAGCCTAGACAGGAAGAAGTGGAGCCTATGGGCTTTGAGGTAATGTATGATATGTTGGATGGTTATGCTTCCACCCTAATTGCCTCACCCCTTGATCCTAAGGCAAAGAGAACCGATACCTATTTGGAAAGGGTTACACCGATTGTAGGACCCTCACTAAAGAAAGGAAAAGCAGTGCCTTTAGCATCGACACCAGTTACTACAGCAAATCCCAAAGTGACCAAGCAGTCACCAGCTAAGAAGAAACTGAAAGCTGCACCCACTAAAGTCTTTGAGAGGAAGCGAAAGGAAAAAAACAACACACCAGACTCAAAAGATACTATGTTAGAAGAACCACCTAATAAGACTAGGTAGACAAGGAAAAAGACAAAGAATGAATCGGCAACATTGCATCGATAAATATTGATATTTCTTCCTACAAACCTTTGACACATTGTCAAAAAACTATAAAGAATATTAGGAGAAAATTGTTGAATGATTTAATTGATTATTTTGATGACTTCAATGATGATGAAAAGGAAAAAGTTAAATAGGAAATCATTAAGTATTTATGTGTTAATGACCAGTCACCTTCAAAAATTAGATCTGGGACACTGGATTCTTTGTATAAATCTTTAGAGAACAAATGGCACATTGCCATAGAGAAGGAACATGAAATAAGGGAGAAAGTATTTTCCCAATAGTTTCCCGGCCTGTCCAATTCTGAGCTATTTGAAGTCATTAACCAAAACAAAGGACTCTTCTTCACTAGAAGGAGAAGACTCTGGTTATTAGAAGGGAGAATTGATGATGTTGAAAAAGACACTCATCTTCATATGACGACTATTGTACATACTCATAAAGTGCTTCATGCCAACAAGAAGGCTGAGCAAGAACCAAAAATAACAAAACTGGATGAAGTATATGATAGTGAAGGGAAACCAGTCACTGCACAAATGGAACCCATCAACGTTGACACCTTAGATGGTGAAAAAGTTACTCAAGGTACACCATCAAAAGGAACAAGACAGGAGAAGTAGGTAGAAGAAGAAAAGAAGCAACAAGAAACAGAAAAGAAGAAACGGGTAGATGAAGAGGAAAAGAGAAAAGAGGAGGAAAAGAGGAAAGAGGAAGAAGATAAGAGAAAAGAAGAAGAGAAGAAGAAAATAAGAAATAAGAGGAAGAGAAGAAGAAGAAAGAAGAGAAAAGAAAGAAAGAAGAAGAGGAGCAGAGGAAGGCTCAAGAAGACAAGCAAAGAGCCAAGGACAATGAAGTAGTGGCAAAGAGCACACAGGTGGAGACCCCAATGGCAACTGACAGTTAGGCTAAACCAGCTAACATTGCTAGTCCCATTGACCTCCAGTCTGCAAATGAAATGGAGTTGCTACAAAGCATTAAGGTTGCTCAAGAACACCTGGAAGTAATAAGGAGGAAAAAGGAGCAAGATGTGATCCAAGGTGCGGTGGACACTCTTACTAGTTTGATACTTGAAACCAAACTCCCCAGTACCGATTCCTCACTTGCACAATTGAAGCTCCTATGCATAATTGTAGAAGACTAGGTGCAAAGCCTGGAAGAGGTTGCAGAAGCAAATGCCAAGAAGGAACACCAAAAGGCTCTAGACACTACCTTGGTGAGAAAGTTAATAGAGCTCTGGTCTGATCTTCAAAAGGCATAGAAGGATATTAGAGATGCAATGGATGAGGGCAATCTACTATTCAACAAGCTTTTCCAACCTCATTTATTCTATGATGATGTGCTCACTCAAAATGACAAACTACAAACTGATATGCAGTCATTTATTAGCACCTTCAAGATGCCATATGACTCCTTCTCCACATATGGCCAAACTACTCACCAGTTTCAACTTCAGTCTACAAGACTAGAGGCAGAGATAAGCAAATGGACATGAAATTTGCAGGAACTTCAACTGCTCCTACTACCGAGACTGCAAATTCTCCAGAAATGCTATCTAAATCTTGATGCCCTAACAGTCACTCAAGAGATGAGCATGATAGATGCCATGGAAGAACAGGTCTCCTAGATGCAGAAAGAGAAAGAGGTGGCTACCTCCCTACTTGACTCATGGTCCTTATCCATGAAGCAATTTTTGCAGGACTTTAAATCAGTTTTTGACAAGTTTTTCTCTTTACTGTCATAAACTCTTATTATTTTAATACTAATAAAATAGGAGTTAGTCTGCAATGTTTTTGTCATTGTTAGCAAAGGGGGAGAAGTATATAAATTTTGATGTTTTGATGTATACTTTCATGTTTATCTCTGATAAAGAGTAGTATACATTGTATTTTCTGCAAAGGGGATAGTGTATATGCTTAGGGGGAGTAATTTTGTTTATGGCATAATTTTGTTGTAAAACACTTACATGTCAAAAAATTTCCTAAGTGTTCTCATCAATGCCAAAGGGGGAGATTGTTGGCATTTTGATGATTATGTTGTGATTGTCATTGATGGACACACACTTGCTATGAGATCACTTTGAGAATGTATGAATTATGCTTAACTGGTAATTGTTCCAAACTGGTATCATGATGTAGTCTTTAGACTCGGTATTTTGCAGAAAGTGTTTACCAGTCTCAAGCGGTATGAAGACCCCAAGCGATACGAAGGAATGAAGTAGCACAACATAGTAAATTCCCAGTCTTCATTTTTGTCAAACCGACAACCAGTATTTTGCCTAAACTGGTATTTTGTTTGAACCGGTAATACTCTGTGATGAGTTACTAATCAAAATTTTGTGATGAGTTACCATCCACTGATTGTTTGGCGGTGCTGACACTTTGGCGGTGCATTTGTGTCATGTTACCAAATGTGTCCAGATGCATTGAACCTAGAAAATTGTATTGTAATCCTATTGGGCCGACATGAAATCAGATTCCTTTTTTAAGGACATCATGTCTAGGGTTTTAGGTTGTTGCTAGGGTTTAAGGTGGTTTATGAGTTTTTGTAAGTGTGAATAAAGAAGAGAAGTTAAGGTCTGTGAGACAAAGTAGAGTGGGAATGTGTTGAAGACTAAAGTAATGCTGGAATGCATTAGGAATGAGCCATCAAGGATCTAACCAAGCAATCTGTGTTATTTGCTAGATCACTCACTTGTTGATCACTCACATCTTCGACAAGTCTGAAGTCCTTAACCGAGTAGGCCCAAAAAGTCTTTTGTAAATCCTCTAACAAGGTGGTTCACATCTGTGGATCTAAAATCCTCTAGCAAGGTAGTCTTTAATTGGACTTATCTCCTAACAAAGATTGAGATTCCTAACAGGATCTATTCTGATAAAGAACATTGTATGACCTTAACCGGTCTGGTTGCTATTCTATAGATAGTTACTTGTGAGTTTCATCTCACCGTGGTTTTTTCCCCTTTGGGTTTCCACGTCAAATATCTTGTGTTATGGTGTTATTTCTCTTGTGGGTGAATGCCTTATTTTCTATTTGGTTTGTGTGTGTGTTAACTGATTTGTTTGTTAAACAATTTTACCGGTTTACTATTAGACTGTTAAAGTGTTTAAGTATAGTATTTTTTGGTATACTAATTCACCCCCCCTCTTAGTATTCATTAGATTCATATTCCTTAGACAACTTACAACCTATAACCATTGGTGTCCCAACTGGTTTACAGTCACTCATGCCAAATGTCTTCAAGACCTCTTTCACATACTTATACTATGTGATGAAAATACCATTCTTCATTTGTTGTATTTGCAAGCCTATGAAAAATTTTATTTTTCCCACTAAAGACATTTAAAACTCATTTTTCATTTCATCTACAAAACTATTTCTCATGTCATCATTACCTCCAAATATGATTCATCTACAAACACTTCATTGACCGATATTTTATCTCCTTCAGATTTCAGATATATGTTACTATCATCACTCGTTCTCAAAAATCCTATCTTCATCAGATGTGTATGAAGCCTTTCATACCATGCTCTTAGTGCCTGCTTTGATCCATATAAAGCCTTATGCAATTTGCATACCATGTCTTCTCATCAGTCAAAACATAACCATATGGCTACTTAATGTATACTTCTTCTTCCAGTATCCTATTCAAAAATGTTGACTTAACATCCATCTGGTATATCTTGAATTTATTATGTTCTACAAATGCAAGTAAATTTCTGACACCTTCCAGTCTTTTCATTGGTGCAAAAGTCTCACCGTAATATTCTCCTCCCTCTTGTGCATAACCTTTGCAAACCAACCTAGCTTTGTTGTGAACTACAACACCATCTTCATTCAACTTGTTCCTTAATACCTACTTAGTACCAATCACATTTTTATTTACCGGTCAGGGTACTAGGGTCCATGTGTTGTTATTCTCAATTTTATCTAATTCTTCCTCCATAGCTTTAACCCAATGATCATCACCAAATGCTTCCTTAGTAGTTCTTGGTTCAATAGTGGAGATCATGCAAGAATTCTCTCTGATTCTTCTTCTAGTTCGTACTCCAGCATCCTTATCCCCAATAATCTGTTCAGGATTTTGATTTAGTCTCACATATCTTGGAATAACATGATCATTATCTTTAGGTTTGTCTTCTTCATTATCATCATCTTCTGAATTTATCTATTCCGGTTGAACTTGTACATTAGTATTTTATTTGCCAGTTTCAGATTTCACAGTTTCTAGTTCCAAAAACAAAATGTAAGGATCTTCATCCTTTTTCTCCAAACTACTTTCCTCTGAGACTTCAAGATATTCATCCACTCGAACATCAACACTCTCAATAATTCTCTATATCCAGTTGCTAAAACACTTGTAGGCCTTACTCTTGGTGGAATAGCTAAGAAATATACCTTCATCACTTTTACCCTCAAATTTGCTAATATAATCACCTCTCTTAATAAAACATTTTCTTCCAAATATCTTGAAATAACTAACATTGAGTGATATTCCATACCAATATTCATAAGGAGTCTTTTCCTTACCTCTTTTTACCAGAATTCAGTTTATAGTGTATACAGTTGTGCTGACAACTTCTCTCCAGTCACTACACCTCCTTGTATAAACATTGTCCTAGAAGCTTCAACAATTGACCAGTTGTTTCTCTCTATGATACCATTCCATTGTGGTGTCCTCAGTGTAGAAAGTTGTCATTTGATACCCTTTTCTTCACAATACCTAGTGAATTCCTCATAAGTAAATTCATCGCCTTGATCTGTCCACAACCACTTTATCTTCTTACCACTCTCCTTCTCAACTAAGGCCTTGAATGCCTTGAAGTTACCAAAAGATTTAGTCTTATCCTTCAAGAGTGTGACCCACATCATCCTTGAGCAATCATCAGTGAAGATCATAAAATATATGCCACCTTGAATACTTTTTGTTCTTATTGGTCCACAAAGATCTGTATGAACCAAATCTAACAAATGTTCCGCTAAAAAAGATTTGCTCTTGAAAGTTGAGGATGTCATCTTTCCCAACTGACATTCTTTACATAGAGCATTAACCAATTTGTCCAACTGAGGCAAACCTCTCACTATCTTGGACTTACTCATTTTAACAATGTTATCAAAGTTTATATGACAAAATACCCTATGCCAAAGCCAACTATTATCTATTTTTGTAATTAAACAGTTGCTGACTTTAGGATTAAGGTGAAACAAGTTACCTTTAGTTTGCTTCTCGATTGCAATCAGTTCACCTTTACTGTCATAGATTTTGCACCTACCATTTTTAAACATCAATGGATATCCTCTATCATGATGGACTTGTAAAGCACTAGGAGTGTGGGGGGGGGGGGGGGTGGGTGAATCAGTGACACCAAAAATAGTACTACTTTAAACACTGACCGGTACATAAACTTAACAAGTTTGTTAAACAATATACATATAATAAAAAATGATATAACAACATCCACAATAAGTAAAAAATCCACCATAACACAAGTGTTTATATGTGGAAAACCCAAATAGGTAAAAACCATGGTGAGATGGGACTCACAAGTTGACTATCTGCAGTAATAGATAACTAACCGGTTAGGGTCTACAAAATGTTCTACTAGGAGCGAATCCTGTTAAAGATACCAAAGCTTAGTTAAAAGCTATACCCTGTAAAAGGTAGTACCTTGTAAGGAGTAACCACAGTGGAGGATTTTTAAATCCAAACTAATGGATCACCTAGTTAGAGGATTTGAACAATGAAGCTTTTTAGAGCTTATCCGGTTAGGGAATTTGACTGTTGCAGTGGTTAAAAAACAACATGTGATGTGATCAAGTGATAGCACAAATTGCTTGTGTAGATCCTCTTCTGTGCACTTAACTCCGCTTTACCAACATACTCTGTGACTTAAAACTTCTCCCTTTACACATAGCATATCACTTTCTCTCATACAAAAATAATTCATTGTGATATCAATATATAGACATTTTAGATTTCATGTCACTCTTTAGAAATCATAACACAATTACCTAGGTGCAGTGTATCTGGTCAAGTGATCATAACTCATGATAAAATTACCACCAAATCTTGTTAGTGAGGATAACTCATCACAACTTGTGATAACTCATCACATAATCAATGAATATCGATTGGAGTTAAAACATATAAACCATTATCCTTGATGCTCCTATGATAATCTCCACTGGATCTCCATGTTACTGCTGAGTTATGTTGATCCACTGGTTGTTTGGCTGTCTCATATGCATATACCGGTTGTCACCAAGTACCGGTTAGAAATAATTCTCTATTATATTAGTTGTGGTATAAAAAAAATTGAAGTTACACCAGTAGACAATATGAATATATGTGTGTGTGTGTGTATGTGTTTCATCAATGACAACATATGATGAATTCACTACAATCATCATCAAGCCATCAATCTCCCCCTTTGGCATTAATGGTAACGCTTAGCAAATTTTACAGTAATACTACTAAGTGTGCTTACAAAAAAAAAATACACATATACACATACTCCCCCTTACTACATATATCATACAAAATTTTCAAAAACACACATACATATTTCTACTCCCCCTTTGACAACAATGCCAAATTCAAAAGCAATATATATATATATATATAGAAAAGTTTGTATCAAAATTTTTTACATATAGAAAAACTTGAAAAACTGAATCAAGATTCATGCATTCACAAGTCTCATGAATATAACCTTAAAGTTCCTCTTCAACTATGATAGGGCATGTTTCCATGTTTCCAGCATGTTCTCAGTGTACTCAAGTGTAGACATATTCAGTGTATGGAACTCTTCCATGGAATCAAGTGTACATGTTTCTGGAGTAGCTAAAATAGCTTTTGCATTCTTGTAGGCTCTCTGCAGTATGTCCACTTTGGATGTGAGGAGACTCTTCAATTCCTTCAGTGACTGGAGTCTTTTTTCTTTCTCAAGATCATAGGTATCCAACCTATTGTGCAAATCATCCATAGATTTGCTAAAAGCAAAAATAAAGTCTTGGAGTGGTACATATGAATTGCATATCTTTTCTAGCTCTTGCTCTATTTCAGTTTTCCTTTTAGTGATATCAAAATAAAATAATGAAATATTAGAAGTAGAAGAAAGATATCTGCCTCTTGTTTCAATATCTTTACTTAATAAATCTTTATTCAAAGATAGAGCAAGTTTCCCTATATCAATGGCTTTTATAAGCTTCTCTCCATGCCTCTTCCTGTAACTCTTCTTAGCATAAGTTTGTGTTGCTTCTTCAAGTAACTTAATTTGGTCATATGCATCAGCAACCAATTGACCAAGTTTGCTAATAGGGTTTGTCAGATGTCTTGTAGAAGTTTTCGGTAGTAGACTAGATAGAATATCTACTACATTCTGAATTGTTTTAGCTTCCATTCTTTGCTCTTTGAGTCTCTTCTTGTGAGCTCTAGATTGCATGATAGTTACAATCTTCATCATTTCATATGCCCTTGTATTATCAACAATTATAGGCCCTGATATGCCTAATGAGTCATCATCATCTTCATCATTTTGCTGAATAACTAATGCTTTTGTTAGTTTAGAAGATGTTACCTTAACAATTTCTTTCTCTTGACCTTTCTCCATTTCTTGTTCAGACATTTGTGTGTCAAAGTTTTCATTAGATTCCTTCTGAATGTTCTATGAAACTAGTGGAGATTGGGGTTTCTCAGGTTGTACCTTTGTAAGTGGAACATTCACTCTTGGTTGAGTTGTCAATTTCTCAGCTGAAGTAACTTGTAATATAGTGATTTTAAGTGGCTGCATATCTGGTACAATGATGTCTCTAGATAGATTAATTGCATCCTAAATATCATCAACAACTTGGATGATAGTGTCATCCTTCTTCTTGATAGGATAGACCACATCAACTTGCACAATTTCTTCTTCATCATTTTTAGGTCTATCAACAATATCTTGTTCATCCTTAGAAGAATGTATAAGATCTTCTAAGTTTTTGATACTACGAGCAATCTAATTAGTCTCAGTCTCAACAATTTGCACTTTTCCATTGATCAGCTTCAATCTTCTTGATTTCTAAGGAAAATGAACTTTATACTTATCAACCAGCTCATTCAACTTATCCTTTGATAGTTCAGGAAAATATTGTACAAGAACATCATCTATGATTCCTTTTTCTTTATTTATAGCTTCCTCCCATTTATTTAAAAGAATAGTATACAAGGAATTAGAGATGTCTTTTTCAAGATCATGTGTTAATCTATTGTAATGACACAAATGATTGATTACCTATTGAATGATTTGCTCCTTTTCTTCTTCAGTGAAAGAATCAAAATGTTCTTTGACATTGTCAAATCTATTTCCCCCTAATGTTTTCACTATTCTCTCAAAGGTAGTCTCAGGCTTGTAAGTTGAAATATCAAAACGCATAGTTGCCTTTGGCACTTCCTTCATTTTCTTTGCTACTTTACCAATAGCTTTCATCTTCTTGGGTTCTTCCTCAGTGTTAGTGCCTTCAGATTCTGCTTGGAGAATTAGTCTCCAACCTCTTTTCTTAGATGCATTCTCCTTCTTTGGATAAAATTTTAGTGCCAGTTCATTTTTGGTTTGGACACTTCGTGTCACTCTTGTATTTTTGAACACCAGAGGTGCTTGCTCAACCTTCTTTTTCTTACCTTTACCACTTGTGGTAGGAACAATACTGGTTTTGGCTTATGCAGTCTGATCTTCAACAATATTCAATTTTGCCTTCAATTTATTCTTTGGAGATGCTAATAGGTTATTAGCATAACCAATCAGTAAGTCATAGTTGACCTCATAACTCATATCTTCCATTTCTTCTTCTCTAGTTTCAATTGCCTCCATTAAACAATAATCAATGGTAACTATGAAAACAATGTACTTAGCAAATTGTTTTACCACATCCTCAGGCAATCTTAATCTTATACTCATTTTCTTCTAAAACTCATTGAAGTATTTGTTCATTGCAGAAGAAAAGGTGTTCTTCACAACCTTGATGTTGTTCTTAATCTGGGCAGATACCGGTAGATCCTTAGACCATTCAAGATCACCTATTCCTGGTAGGA
Organism: Cryptomeria japonica; assembly: GCF_030272615.1. Lineage (NCBI taxonomy): Eukaryota > Viridiplantae > Streptophyta > Pinopsida > Cupressales > Cupressaceae > Cryptomeria > Cryptomeria japonica. Next base: position 770,588,940 of record NC_081411.1, on the reverse strand, counting down.
AATTCTGGAAATAAAATAATAGACCGATCAATAACTGTCCAAATTTAAACTTTAGACTATTGTCCTTCTTGATAGAATAAAGGTTTAACATTAATTGGCTCCTTATGACCTCACATAAGTCATAATTAGCATTTTCAGTTATCATCTTGTAAGCAATATTCACCGTTGCTGATGGAACACTATTTAATTTGTTAGAGTAGAATACCAGGTAGCCTATAACCATAGCCACCAACTTTACCGCTAGGTCCCTGATGTTATTGATAGAAAAAGAACGTTTATTAGATGTTGATCTGGTTAGAGTGTATACTGTCTCTTTTGAAATACGCCTCAACACAAGTACTTCATGGTTAGGTAAAAACCAATTACAACTTGAATAGCTTCCTTGGTTATAGTATGAGTCCTTTCTAAATACATGTTTTCTCCATGAACTCGACTCAAAATAATTCAGATATGCTCTTCTTCAAAATCTTCAAGAAAGTAAGCTATGTTATGAAAACCTTTTTTATAAACCCTAATATATTCTATTTGAATCTTCTTGTTCTCATCGCAAAGGGATTTTAACTGAGAATATATCGACAATGATCCTAAGTCCTCAATCTTGCAATCAATGTAGTTGGACAAATCTCCTTTCACTACAACACCACTTAGAACCTGTGATAAAGCATTGTAAGACACAATTTGTTCCGCTTCAACATTTTTCATAAGTTCAAATGTAGTCATCAATCTCTCTACTAGTTTAGAAGACGATTCCATTCCAAATAAACTAGATTCGAAGAAGAATTTTTCAAAGAAATACCTTATCGCATGCTGCCTCTTTAACCTGTTGAATGCTCAAGTGCACACCAGTTTAGTCTTCTCCAACCTTCAAATTTTACTTGATTACTCAAATCATAGTGCAACTTTGACAAATATCAGCCAACAATCCTTTCTTAGCTCTGCAAGCGCTCAAAATTCTTTCTCGAATGTGTTAGGGTAAAAATATCAAAGTGAAAACTTGCTTTTATCCTTTTTACCAACTACATTAAATGCTCACTCGTTAGGGTTACAACCCTAATTACATCACTCAATGATACATAGATGTAAAACCAGTTGATAACCGATTGACAAAAAGTTATCAAAAATTCATGCATACAAATTCTCTTACCACTTGTTCATTTTCAGGGGTCCAGAGGTGGATTTAGCATTAAGTTCCCCTTAGCCATATTAAAAGGGCTTAATTCACTGGTGCAGGATTCTCCACATTTGGTGAAGGAACAGTTTCTTCTCTAGGTGAGTCATCACTCTTCTTCTTCCATATTCGATTAATTTCTTCTCTGGTTTCTTCAACATTAACTTTTTGCTTTCCTTTCTGATCTTTAGGAGGGCTGACTTGTTTTCTCTTTCTAGATCTACAAGATTTTGCCAAGTGTCCCAGTTTGTGACATTGATAGCAGGCCATACCATATGATTTCCAAGGTCCTGCATTACCTCTCCCAATTCTTCTTCTGCAATTCATAGCCACATGACCAAAGTTGTTATAGATGGTGCAAATGACATTTGTTACCTTTTCCATCTCAAATGGACTAAACTGGTTGTCGTAGGGTCTTTGCCAGTTCTTGTTGACCCTATTGTCAAAAATCCTCATCTAGTTGTCATTTGGTCTTGAATGCATATGTGGTACAGGATTATTCACTCCATATCTGCTTTCAACTGATCTATGTCCATACATTCTACATGTGAAGCAATGACCTTCAAATTTCTTGGACACATACCTAGCATTAGTATTGTAGCTTGCAATTCTATTAGGTTTTTCTCTACAAACATTTGTAGTATGACCAAGTTTATGGCAAACAAAAAAAATAGGTTTAAAGACCTTCTTACTAGTAGGCTTTTTGACCCTAGGAGCATATTTATTCTTAAGAGTGTTGCTCTTGGTACCGGAGGATTCACCTTTTTCAGATGTGTGAAAACCAAGTCCAGAGGTATCACCATTCATCCTTTGTGATTGAATTTGTTTATCCAGTAAGATAGAGCTTATGCTGAACTTCTCCAATTTCCCATTTTCTTCAGTGAGGTATCTGGTGAGGTCTTCATTATGTTTTGATAGGTTCTCTCTTAGAGATGATGCTAATTCAAGATGTAGTTGTAGGTTCTCTTTTTCTTCTTTTTCTGCATTCAAGTGCTCATGTAAGGTAGAATTCTCTCGCTTGATCTTGGCAATGTGATCTCTTTCTTTTGTGAGATGTTTAGCAGTTCTCTTGGCTTCCAGTTCCTGACTCATGCGGATAGTAAGACCTTCTAGCTCTCTCCTCAGATTTATCTTTTCACCATTTAGTTTTTCAACTTCCTCAACTAAAGCATCAATATTGGCCTCATTTGAAGAACTATTATCAGATATTTCTAACAGCTATTTAGTTAGCTCTTTTCTTTTAACTTGAGAAGCTTTCAGTTTGACCCTTAGGGTTTCAAGCTCATTCCTACTAGCCTCAATCTCTCTAGCTATCTCAAAGTAGCTCCTATCCCCCATGATAGCTTTAGGGTTTTCTTCCAAGAAATTAGGCTTTAAGGAAGTTAGGCTCTGATACCAATTGATGGACTTGTAAAGAACTGAGAGGGGGGGGTGAATCAGTGACACCAAAAAAAATAGTACTACTTTAAACACTGACCGGTAGATAAACTTAACAAGTTTGTTAAACAATATGCATATAATAAAAAATGATATAACGACATCCACAATAAGGAAAACATCCACTATAACACAAGTATTTATACTTGGAAAACCCAAATAGGTAAAAACCACTGTGAGATGGGACTCACAAGTTAACTATTTGCAATAATAGATAATTGACCAGTTAGGGTCTACAAAATACTCTGCTAGAAGAAAATCCTGTTAAAGATCCCAAAGCTTAGTTAAAAGGTAGTACCCTATAAGGAGTAACCTCGGTGGAGGATTTCTAAATCCAAACTAATGGATCACCTGGTTAGAGGATTTGAACAATGAAGCTTGTTAGAGATTATCCGGCTAGGGGATTTGACTGTTGCAGTGGTTAGAAAACAATAGGTGATGTGATCAAGTGATAGCACAAATTGCTTGTATAGATCCTCTTCTATGCACTTAACTCCTCTTTACCAACATACTCTATGACTTAACACTTTTTCCTTTAAACACAACATATCACTTTCTCTCATACAAAAATAATTCATTGTGATGTCAATATATAGACATTTTAGATTTCATGTCGCTCTCTAGAAATCATAACACAATTACCTAGGTGCAGTGTATCTAGTCAAGTGATCATAAATCATCACAAAAATACCACCAAATCTTGTTGGTGAGGATAACTCATCAGGACTTGTGATAACTCATCACATAATCAATGAATACTGGTTGGAACAATCAATACCAGTTGTAGTTTAAACATATAAACCATTATCCTTGATGCTCCTATGATAATCTCCACTAGATCTCCATGGTACTACCGAGTTATGTTGATCCACTGGTTGTCTATTTGTCTCCTATGCATATACCGGTTGTCACCAAGTACCGGTTAGAAATAAATCTCTAGTATACTGGTTGTAGTATAAACAACTTTGAGGTTATACCGGTAGACAATATGAATATATGTGTGTGTATGTGATTCATCAATGACAACATATGATGAATTCATTACAATCATCATCAAGCCAACATGTCATTGAGTTGTACCACACTCAAAAGATTGTTCTTTAAACCTTCAACATATTAGACATCATCTGCACTACAATTTCCATTAAGAGAAATAGTTCCCTAACCTTTAACCATGCAGGGTGAGTCATTACCAAATCTTACAACTCTGCCATCAAATTCCTTCAAAGAAAGAAATTTTCTTTGATCATTGGTCATGTGATGTGAACAACCACTATCAATGATCCAATCATTAGAGTTATCCATCCTAGATACTAATTCCTTCTGGCCTGATATCTCTTCTTTAATGGTTATAAACACAATATCTTCATTCACATTACCATCAGATTCTTCATCATTGATACCACCATCAACACCAATAAGACAATCTCTTTTGCCTTTACCCTTATACTTCTTGAATTTCTCTCGTTTGTGCTCATTATCACCATTAGGACAGTTAGCAGCTATGTGTCCAATCTTGTTGCATGCAAAACATTTCAAAGGTAATTTACCTCTATATTTACCTATACCTCTAGGCAATCGCTTGGCCAACAATGCTTCAAGCTCAACTAAATTGTCTTCATCATTAGCTTCTCTACTAGATTTGGATTCATAACTTTGATTGGCATCTCTACTTTTCCTCACAGATGGATTAGAAATAGAAGCTCTAAATGCAGACTCAGATTTCTATACACTACCATCATAACCATTTAATTCAAAAGTAGTAAGCTTGCCAATGATGGAGTCAAGAGTTACCTTCGTTTTGTCAATGGAATTTAGCTCCTGAATGGCTACAACTTGAATAGCATAGACTGGTAGCAGGGTTCTCAGTACCTTACTGATCACTATGGCATCTTCCACTTTACCTACTGCACTCTTAATTTCACTGAATATCTCTTTTATCCTTTGACCATACTACTGGATATACTCACCTTTAGCCATCCGCATGTCATCAAACTTTCCTCTTAGACTCTCTTCTTTAGCAATCTTAACATGTTCATCACCGCTATAAATCTCTTCAAGTTTTTTCCATACCTCATATGCAGTCTCTAGACTATGAACATCTACATACTCTACATCAGACAAAGAACTAATAATAGCCTCTAATGCTTGATGATTTTCTTGTTGCTCTTTCTTCTAATCATTAGTCAACATCCTAGTAGGTGCAACATATTTAGTAGTGACATGTTCCCAATACTGGCTTCCTAGACTCTTGATATAAATTTTCATTATATCACTCCATATCCTATAGTTCTCTCTATTAAACTTTGGACCTTCCTTCTTCATCATGATCAACAAGATCTTTACCTCAATTTGTTAGGCTTAGACTTTAGAGGACCTGATAAGATCTGATACCAATTGATGGTATGATGAAAGAATAAGAATCCAGTCAACTACTGAGAGTGGGGGTGAATCAGTAGATATGAAAACTAATACAAACTTCACCAATCTCAAAAATCAATACTATCAATGTAATACCACTGTCAAGATAAAAAATCATAAGATAAACTAGTTGACTATTACAACAAATTAAGAGTAAACAACTTCAAACTCATAACATCCAAATGCTTTTTCATATGTCAACAGACTTCATTTCTCAATGCTTCCAGTTATCATGACTTATCAAAGTAGTTAAGTAGTTAAGTAAATCAACCATAAGAACATAACCACAAAAACATTCACCACTTGGCACAAATATTTTTGACATGGAGACCCAAATGGGAAAAACCACGGTTAAATGAGACTCACAAAATAACTATCTGAACTCTTCTATAGTTCACCTTGTTAGGAGCCTAGCCTGTTAAAGCTTTATAAAAGTCTTGTTAAGAATTGATCCTGTTAGGAACCACCCGGTTAAGAGATTGACTACAATGCCTTGTTAGAAGCAATACCCTGTAAGGAGTAACCTCGGTAGAGGATTTGAAAATCCAAGCTAATGGATCACCTTGTTAGAGGATTTGAATAGTATCAAGCTTGTTAGAGCTTACCCGGTTAGGGGATTTCAATTGTGTTGTAATTGTTAGAAAACAATAGGAGTTTGTTGATCTATCTCAATGGAACTACACTTTCTTGATTAGATCCTTTTCATGCTCCTATATGTCTTTACTCAAATTGCAGATACATCATCTAGTTTGGCAACCACACACTCAACTGATCTTTGTCAACTCTTTGCCAACTCAACTTCATCGAGCTTACAAACAAATCAATTAGGTCAATAACACAAGAAAAACCTAATTCTCATAGAGATTACAAACAAGTCGGTTCAAGTATGACCATTGGATTACACAGTAATCTCTGCACATCAATCAGGAAAACCTCAATCGCTCCTTGATCACTGCTTCATCAAACTTAGTAACTCAACACGTGCTTTGCATTATATGCAATATACTTTCTCATTCCCTAGACAAAAACTGTTATATCAACGTGCCAAAATCACTGAAAATTGTCTTCATACAAGAGTCATATGTTTTATAATCATTGTCGCTCATCATCAGATCATAAACTAATATAACCAATTCACCAAACTTAATCGGTTAGGGTTTATCAAAAATAACAGGTAGGGTTTACCGGTTACCGGTTCAAGTCTCCAGTATATAGCAATACTGGTTCACTCCACAAATTCTTCCTACCGATTACAAAACATATCATTACCGGTTAATTGACATCAATGACAACATAACATATCATTAATGAAATCTTCATGCAAATGCCAACATACCTCTCCCTTGGGGTTGGGTATGGTTTCATGTTGTTTTTAGATCTTTGCATAAGCTTCATTTTGATTCATATTCTCACTTTAGATCACTTTACACTATGGATTTAGAATATTTACTTTGTCAATTATAAGCAATTAATGTTTACTCTTTTGGGTTTCTCTTGGTTGTTTACTTTCATTCTTAGGATCTTGCATATACACAAGGTTCTTGCACACACATTTTTAGTACATTATCGACTATTCATGGTGGTGGAAATCACCAACTTGAGGTTTTGACTAAGGGAAAACCCTATATAGCCACCCCAAACCTTCCCTTTTTAGTTGCAGGTGTAGAAACATGAATTTGGAAGTAGTTACAGGTCTAGAACAAGCATCTACACCACCCAGAAACCTCAAAAGTATAGAAATCTATCAAGGAGAGGGGCGTGGAACCCTGGTCCTACCCTCTGTCTATAGGACTTGGTAGATCAGCAACTTACAAATCTCAAAATCCCTCCTGTCAGTTGCAACTCCAAAATTGTAGAATCGGGACAGTGGCATGGCATCGTAGTCCCGGACATTTTTTCTCAGATTTTAGACACAGGTGCACCTCTGATTTTTCCTTCTGATCTGTAATTTTTAGCAGTATTTTAGTTTTTCTTTGATTTGTATTCTCATATTAGGATTTTCTTTTTTATTTGCTTTCTAGGTAATATTGCATTTTGCATCACTCCTCTCTCATTTACAAAAAAAAAAATAGAAAACCTAAGAGGTAATCCATGGCTCTGTCTTTTTGATAAGAAGTAGTCGATGTGCGTTACCTCCCTAGGCTCTTTCATATTCCATGAGTGTGTATGAGAGTGGGATTAGGGTTTCCATACTTAGTGTCACTTTTTCCCCTACACACTATCATGATTGCACTTTCATTTCTCATAGAAGGTGATCATATATTCATGTTGCATTTTCTAATCTCAAACTTACTATCATGTGCCTCTGTATTTAGAACCTGATTTCTATCACAATCCTTATTCTTCACTCCTCATTACTGGTCTGCAACACTGTATCACCATTGTATTGAGTATTTGTGCACTCCTTACGACTAATACATCTTTGAATGCCTTTGAGTTCTTTTTTTTCTTTAATAGACTTGATCTTCTTATCTCTCTATGACTTCACTTTGTCTTTGATTTTCTTTGCAACAAGGCTTTTATGGACTACAATTGGTATTGATGGAATCTCCTTGTATTACCCTTAAGTTTGGGGCCTTGAAATGGAGTGTACGCCTTATGATGGCATTGTCTACTTTGTGTTCTACAATATTCTCATGTCTCCAACTCAGATCATTATCTTTTATGAATATATATATCTTTGTAATTTATTTCTTTGTTAATCATTATCTCCTTGAGTTGTGTATGCCTAAGACTGAAATACTGATCTTGATAGGCTTGCTTCTCACTATTTTGTAGAGTTTTCCTTAGGCACACACACTATCACATGTTTCCCTTTAAACAAGGTCTAGGACTATACCTAACCCTACACTATTATCCATGACTGCATACTGAGTTCTATGTCTCTATCTTTATAATATCCTCCTTTGATAGTATTTTTAAACAATAATATGACTATCTGTATGATTATTTATGAATGCTTTATGTATTGGTTGCAAGAAATTTTTGGCATTTACTATTAAGATTCCTTATGATGACTTCTCATGCATTCTTGTAGCTATTTCATCTTTATCTTCCTGATAATGAAGTAACTACTATGCTTAATCATTTGTAATCTCACTGATATTAATCCTTTGTAATCAGCAAAAGTCAACCTGATGATAACACCGACAAGTAGAAGTATGTGATTGGGATAGCATAAGCCATTTAAGTCCATCGACAGAACACACACTAGAAACAATGAAGAAATCTTGTCTTGTCAATAGTCAATGAGGCTAGCGGTATGACTTATCCTGATGGACACTGGCAAAAAGTAAAATGCATTGGAAAAGGTTACGGTGATAAAGGGTCATCGGTGTAGACAAAAGTAGTTGGGATTTTTTTTTTAAATGTTGGGGAAGGTTGGAATTCCGATGAACACCTCAAGACAATCGATGATGTTGCCATACCTGCGACGACAAAAACATCACATGATGCAGCCTCCCCTGTCGTCTTAATCGTCAAAATTATGACATCTCCTTGAAGATGGTCCATCGATAGAACACACACTACCGGCAATGGAGAAATTTTGTCTTGCCAATAGCCGATGAGGCTATTGGTAAGCCTTATCCTGAGGGAAATTGGCAAAAGATGCATCAACAAAGGTTATGATGTTAAAGGGTCATCGACAAAGGTTATGGCTAACATGAATGGAGAAATCTTGTCTTGCTGATAGCCGATGAGGCTATCAGTAAGACTTATCCCGATGGACACTGCAAAAGTAAAAATGCATCGGCAAAGGTTACGACGATATATAAAGGGTCATCGACAGAGGTTACGATGATAAAGGATGCAACAAGGTTGAAATTTTGATGTCTCCTCATCAAAAAAACATACTGCGGGTCCATAGAAATTTTTGACGTGGTGTTGTCTGAATTTTAACATGAATCTCGTCATCAGAATCACCGATGAAAAAATAGTGACAAACAAATACATCAGAATTCTGACTTTTAGTTATTTGAATTCTGACGAACGGTCATCAAAAAACTACTCCAAATGTACTAGTGCCATATGACCACCATGTCCACAACCTCTACCTCTATGACACATCTCGATTGGATGAGACACAAAAATAAATCTAGAGCTACTAATAACAAGAAAGCAACTAGTATGAAAACACCAAGCTACTCTACTATCATGCATAATGGGCTCAAACATGAAACTAGAGTACCTAGTGTATGAACAGGGGCTCTGATACAAGATGTAATGCCCACCAATATACCCTAGAGAAATATTACCATCTTACAAACAAATAGAGATAATTTTTTTAAAATACTCTATTGCATCACATATCTAACACAAATATACACAACATTTATTCCATCATCATCTAATCATATGAATAATCAAATCTAACATGATCATAAGAGCATAAGTACACAAGAAGAAATAATTAAAATCACATAGATCATCATCCCCTAGGGTATCTCAATGCCATTACTTACATAACTCTAAGCATACAAACATAACTGGCATCATAGAATATCACCACAATCTAATATCTTCACTAGCTCTAACTTTCATTCCTAACATATACTCCTTTCTATAACATAAGAATCATCCATTCAGATAAGCTATCACAACCACATTCCATCATATTCAATTAACACTTTATTCCCTAGATTTATTTTAAAAGAACCAATTCCAAATGTTTCCTAATCCCCTTGTTTACATTATTTAAATACAACATCATTATTAATATATCACTAAAAACTCCTACAATGTATATCTATTCTATTTCCACCAATATGAATAACCATACATTACTACATAATACCAAATACATATACCATAACCACAAAATGAGAACATTAAGATAATTCCTTCCACTATATAGTGAATACCTTAATCACTATCATTGAAGGTAATCATTTCATTACATGACATATCCTATAAGAGTATCTAATCATCTTCTTTCAATATTACAATATCATCTCTCATCAAGATACATAGTGATTAAACTACAAATACAACTATCTCATGAATCCTACCAATATAAATGCCACATAAATAACATTACAACAATGGCTTATATTCTATAAATGTACATGCAACAATTTTCTTCAATAATCCATCATACGATGAAGAGATAAAGGATCCACATCCACACACACGAGCATCCAACAAAGAACATCCCAAAGGAAGAAGGCACCAAACCACCCGACCATGTAGAACCAATAAGGACCCATCCCCCATGTTGTGAAGAATGACACAACATCCCACACACACACTAGATTTAGGTTGACACCTAATAAGTAAGGGAAATAAACATAACAACAACCATGATGGAAGAACAACCATAAAATAAATAAGCCAAATCACATCACAACAATAAATCATAAGTATAAAACTCCCAAAGGCTAATTAAAAACCACAAAATAAGGAACAAGGACACATGTAGGGGAAACTCTCATCACATGCTATCCTCACAAAGAAGGGAAGAACTATGGGATCTCCTTCAAACACTACTTGATCTCCACCCATCACCTTGATAGTCATGTGGAACCATCTCAACCTATGAGAGAATCAAGGGAATTCCATACATCATCTCCACATCATTCCCAAGCTCATCTCGAGTCTCCACTCTAGGGCTATGAGGTGGGTCACCAAAATACCCTTTTATTATCTTGATTAGATGAATCCTAATTACCCAACCCATCTAATTAATTATTATAGTTATTGCTTATTTAATCAAGAAAACTTTCAATGTGTTCCTAGATGTCTAGACTCTAAGCATCCTTACAAGGAACCTCTTAGCAGCCTATCTCTCATGACCCCGACCATCACATGAAAGCCCACTCCCCGTAACCATGTTCCATGACCTTAGGGAAACCACAATACAATAGCAAGGAGGCTCACACAAATATTCCACATAACACATTCACATATAAGCATTCAGATTGGAATCTAATAACCAAAATGCCATAATTCCAAATTACAATAATGTAAACAAGAGCCTCAGATGTAATCAATAAGAAGAGCAAGTGATATTTTTGTCTTGCTCAACCATGTGCAAACCAATCCTCCACATCAATGAAAATCCATCTTGTTGGAGTCATAAATATAATCAAATAATCATTTAAATCAAAATGCTAATCAACAAAATCATGAAGACATAGACAGAGCCTCTGGTAGAAAATATAAACTCAGAAAAATTAAACCAAAAAGCCAAAATAGACCAAAACAGTAGATAGAGAAAAACAACGCATATACAAACTTGGACAGTGCATGTTCTAGAAGCTACATTGCATATACAAAATAAAGCATCTCTTACAAAAAATTATGCAGCACATATGATTTGAAGCATAGCACATCCACCAGGTTTTTTAGTGCTTATGACAATTTATGTAGCACATATGGCTTAATTTGTAGCTCATATAGCTAACTTTGTGTTGGTTAATAGATTTATCACCAAACTCTATATTATCACGCCCATAAAGGTGACAAATGTAACCATAGTTGAACCATTCTAAACAACCTATTTATTGACTGATTCTCTGCTTATTTTACAAGGTGGCAGCTACCTTCAGATGATATTCAATGAATGAAGAATTAACTAGAATGCTTTTAACCAGAAAGAAAATAAGGAAATAGCTTTTAACCATAAATATTTGTAAATCCATGCATAAAATACAAACACTTTTTAGATTTTTTCAAGATTTTGAACCAACTAGATCGCCACAAAATATCATTCATAGATAATATCTTTGTAGCAACAAAAAACTGAAACCATTCACCATCTCAAATATAAATGCATCCACTAATAACCATTCAAAAGAATAGAAAGCATTCACACACCATAATTAAAAGATTGTGAACATCTGAAGCCACCAACAATTTTTCTATATTCAGAACAGTAAACAAAAATATGCTTAAAGAAGTTTTTTCTCTTAAGAGTAAAACAAAGTTTGCCCAAAAGATCCCTAAAAGATCTACTTAACTACTTATTTATAACTATTAACCCAAGTCTTTTCCATTTTCAAGAAATAGTTTCTTAAAGATAATGGTTCCGAAAACAATTTTTTTAAACATGCTATTAAAGAAAACAAAAATCACTTGATAAACCCTACTCATGGACTATTAACTTCATACTCATTCTTCTTCATTAGGCACTAGCTCTTGTCCTCCAATATGACGATCAATCATATCCTCTTTCATTTCCTCTTCAATCAACACCCATAGGACTTCGTTGAATTTATCTTCATTAAGTATACTTTCCTGGATGTAGTCACTCATGTCAAGAAGAATATCATCCTACAAATATTTGACATCTAATTGCACCAAGGGGCTTTTCTTAGCCTTAAGCACCATCTTGTTGAACATGATTATCTTGGTTCTATCCTACTGTGAGCTCACATGACTCTGAAAGGTCGAGGATTTACCAAAGATTTCATTAATAGGCAAATAATCATCAACAAGGGTTCTGGGATTTGGACTCAAGAAATGGACATCTCTGCTTCCCGATTTTGCATGATAACACAAAGAACATAACTTATCATCATCAGAGCTATCTTTAAGGATTTGTCTTTAGTTTCATCAGAATTATGGAAAGATGATAGTTGTTCTACCAGCCGAGGGTTTATTACTTCAAAAGAGGGTTATCTCTAAACTTAGCATCCTGATAAGATGCTATAGGGTAATACAAGGGATTTAAAGTATTCCATTGAATTTCTATCTCATAGGCCGGGGAATTCTCTTTAGAAAAGGAAGGGAGATCCTCCTTGAATGCTATGCCTCACATAAAGCTAGCCAAGCCAGATAGAGGGCCATTGGAAAGGAACCCCTTTTTTGGGTTTACCCGAGGTCAAGAATGAACTCATGCATGTTATACATGATGACTTTTGATTATCATATTCCAAAAGCATATGATTAAACCTCCAGGGAAGTTCAACTTCCCTTACATGTGGGATTTCATCCTGAAAGGTGACTTGAGGCGATGTTTCCTTCTTTTCAACTCCACCAGAGATGCTCATGAAATTTTCTATGCTAACCTCAGTGATATGACCTTTATCATCAATCACACCACATCGAAAGTCACCCTCAAAACCTATCCAGAACTAGCTTGAAACATAAACCCTGTTGAATTCTTTTGATGTCTTCTCTTCTCTAAAATTACTAAGCGATAACTCTTCAGGCTTGTCTTTACACTTCCCATCAGATGCACTTTTCTCCTTTGCTTCCCTTGCCAACCCCATGACATGGATGCTTCAAACAACAGAACTTTAGAAATTCTTCCTATGAGGGTGAAAGGACCAAAGGGATAATTCCCATGTTTCTTCTGTTGAAATCTGATAAGTCCCTTTCCCACAAAAATTGATGGGAAGAGAGAGTTATTGACTAATTTCTCTTTTTATTGTTACCATTTATTAATTTAGGTCTGGCCTGAAACCCTCCTCGAATTCTATGCAAATACAGTCACCTTTCTTCTTATCGAAAGACGTTTAAAATGTTACCAAGGACAAACATACACTAATTTAACAACGATCACTAGATCAAGTTCGGTTTTCCCTAGCAGAGTCATCAAAAATCTATTGATTAACATATTTATCACCTAACTCTATATTCTAATACCCATAAAGGTGACAAATGTAACCACAGTTGAACTAGTCTGAACAAACTATCTACTCTCTGATTCTCTACCTACTTTACAATGTGGTAGCTACCTTCAGATGATATTCAATGAATGAAGAATTAACTAGAATTCTTTTAACCAGAAAGAAAATAAGGAAAAATATTTTAACCAGAAAGCTTTGTAAAGGCATGCATAAAATTCAAACACTTTTTAAATTTTTTTAAGATTTTGAACCAACTAGATCACCACAAAATATCATTCACAAATAATATATTTCTTGCAACAGAAAACTGAAACTATTCACCATCTCAAATATAAATGCATCCACCGATAACCATTCAAAAGAACAAAAAGCATTCACACACCATAATTTAAAGATAATGGTTTTGAAAACAACTGTTTTAAACATGCTATTAAAGAAAACAAAAATCACTCAATAAACCCTACTCATGGACTATTGACTTCATACTCATTCTTCTTCATCAGGCGCTAGATCTTGTCTTGCAATTTAACGGTCAATCCTATCCACTTTCATTTTCTCTTCAATCAACACCCATAGGACTTCGTTAAATTTATCTTCATTAAGTATAGTTTCCCAGACGTAGTCACTCATGTCAAGAAGAATATCATCCTGCAAATATTTGACATTTGGTTGCACTAGGGGGCCTTTCTTAGCCTTAAGCACCATCTTGTTGAACATGATTATCTCAGTTCTGTCTTGCTATGAGCTCACCTTACAAACGTTAATTGTTATTTTTAGCTTGCTTTGCAATATTTTCTAATATAGTGATGGCCTTCCTATATTTAGTGAAATTTGTTCATGTTTTCCATGCAAAAGACCGTAATTGGTGGACCATATCTTCCTCCTCTTTTTCAAGCCAATTCAAATCTAGCTTATGAAATGGTACCTCACCCTCATGAGGCAAAAGCATTCTGATATGGGTGAGTCATGATAATTTCCTCTTTTTGGCTATCTTTAATGTTTTCTGCAACAAATGGCGGCATCGAACGTATTAATGCATACCACCACCCTTTTTGTTTCCTAATTGCTTGAATGTCATTAGTGATGGTACTTTGTGAATCTTCCCTTGATTTCCTCCTTGTAAGCAGTGCATGACGTCGCAGTTGATGAGGCAGAAGGAGGAAAAGCAAGAAGTAGTTAGTCTTATCGGCCTAACAAGCTCTTTTAATTCTAGCAATGTTCAAGCATGATTCTATCCTTTTCTCCACTCGTGTATCCACCCAAAAAAGTTACAAAAATAACCTAAGGTTACATCACTAGAATGTCCTTTCTTTGAAAAATGCGAGCCTTAATCATAATATAAAAGATGTTGGGGGTCAGAAGATTGGGCAAACTGGTAATCCTCAAACTTTTTTCAAAGAGAACCACAAGTCTAACTTTCCAATGACATTGACTTCCTATAGACTCCCCTAATCATGTCGGGTGATTGGGTAAGTCTATAAGTGAAGAATCCCTTGACAAAGGTTAAGAAATTCAGACAAGATGCAACAAGGGAGGAAAAATAGGGGAATCAATAAAGGTTTATGCCTTACCAAAAGTTTAAAAATTTATGGGTAACACTCTGCAACACTTTTGACCAATTTGGTAGCGCATATACGAAATACAATAGCACATTTGACAATTTATCACATTTGATATAAAGACCCAAGAAAAAAAGATAAGAATCACGATAATGCATAGAATATACATGACTATCAAAATGCAGCCATTACTAGCCAAACAAGGTGCAATATATATTAAAAACCAAGGAATCAACTTTAACAATCCAAGTGAATAAACAAACATCTCATGACACAACATAGGAATCTCTCCTGGAAATCACAAATTGCGGAATCATCAACTGGGCACAAGACAAGGCAACTTGCCTCCCAATTCAAAGATAGGCTTAACATATTACATTTCAAGCACAGTATCAAGGATACCAAAGTCTTCAATACAATCATTATCTTTGTTGGCAATTGACACTCATTCGGTGCATATTGATAATGGTTTAGGGTTGTCATTGATGGCAACTCTTCATGAGAATCATATCTGGTAGCTATAGTTTTTGGATAAGTGGTCTGGTACCCGGTAATCTAGCTCCAGTAATTTGGGCTAAGAAAAGCAATTTTGGTTTGGAATCTTTCTAGTGATTGTGGTGGGAAAATTCATGCATGAGATGATATAGCTGACTTATAGAAATAATTTTATGAACGTTTGGGTGATCCGCATGTGTTCTTGATGATCTAGTTCAAGGCAACTCATTGTTACATGTTACATTACACGACGACTTGACAATTGTTTATTTTTTGATTCGGGACATATAAGACCAATGTAAAAGATATTTTTGGTGTTTGATATGATATAAAACCAATGAGTAGTGATCAAGGAACCTTTTTGGCATAGTTTCACATGTGCTTCTTGATCTGGTAGCTAACTGAGATAGAAAACAAAGCAAGGTTGTAGAGAAGATACAATCAGAGTTTTGCACTTAACCGAAACTCATCTAGGTGTTGATTGATGATATTTTGGAGCTCAATAATAGTAATTAATCATAGTAAATTATTTTTAAGGCAATGAGCCTTCCAGGGTTGTAGCCCTTATTGTAATTTAGTTGTAAGCTCTAGGCAGTGTGCCTGAATGCTAGTGCATTACCCTTTTATTGTTTTGCTACTAGACATAGTGGAATAATATTGTGGGTTAAAATCCCACCATGGTTTTTACCATTTGGGTTTCCACATAAAATCCTAGTGCTATTATTTTGTGGTTGATTATCTTGTGTTTCTGCATCTTACTTTCTTGCATATGCTCTGGTGGTTTGAGACTAAAATAGAAAATTACTTTACCGATAGATCATTGATTCATGCCCCTCTCAGTGATCCTTGATTCCAACAATTGGTATTAGAGCCTAATTTCTCCAAGGAATTCTAAACGCTTGAGGAAGGTCCAGGAGATTGAATGAATAGATTATGGTTTGCAAAGACAACTTTTTGAGGCACTTGAGGATCTTGATGCAACAAGAAATGAAATAAGCTCCCTAAAGAGAAACCTGAATGCAACATAAGATTTCAATAAGGATTTGAAGGATAAAGTGAACACTTCAAGAGACAAGAGGAAAGAGCTAATAGACAAGCTAAAGGAGAAAGAAAATCAAACCATGGAAAATCAGGACAAAGATGATGAATGTGATAAACTTACTAGAGAGAATGTTGTATTGAAAAATGAGATGCAATACATTGTGATGAATATGAGTAAGGAGATTGAAGACTAGAAGAAGAATGAAGAAGGTTTGATTCAATCATTGAAGGACAGAGAAAATGAATGCTTCAAGATTACCTATGAGAATGATCAGTTGAAGCTTGAGTTGACACAATCAAGGAATAATGGTCAAGAACTTGAGAGAAAGATTGTTTTCCTAAGAGATGAACTTACTACTGCAAATGAATACAAAGACAAATTCAATGCTAGCTCAATAAGGCTTGATGAGATGCTAGAAAGTCAGAGACATGAAAAAGACATGAGAAGAATTGGATTTGAGAAGGGAGAATCTTTCGGATCTGAACAAAGCAATGCAAATCCCAATCATAAGAAGAGCAAGAATCTTCTGATAAGACAACCTAATGCCCATAAATTAAATGGTAGATGTTTTACTTGCAATAAATTTGGTCACATGGCAAATCAATGCAAGATTAGGATGAATAATGGTTCTACTTTTACTGTTTAATATTTCATATGCAATAATTTTGGTCTCAAGTTAATGAATAATTTTCAGAACAAGAGATGTTATGCTTGTGGGATATTTGGACATATCTCTAGCCAATGTAGGATGAGACCAAATTAGATGAATTTCAGACCTATGCAGAGAAATGTTGTTTGTCGTACATGCAACAAAACCAGTCAAGTTGCAAAGTATTGCAAAAGCATTAATAATGCTTTGATAAACAAAGGCAAATTAGATGAAAAAGGAAAAGAGAAGGTAGAAGAGATCAAGGATAAGC
Source organism: Cryptomeria japonica (assembly GCF_030272615.1). Lineage (NCBI taxonomy): Eukaryota > Viridiplantae > Streptophyta > Pinopsida > Cupressales > Cupressaceae > Cryptomeria > Cryptomeria japonica. Next base: position 770,571,325 of record NC_081411.1, on the reverse strand, counting down.
ATGAGAATATGTGGGTTAGAAAAGATAAATCCAAGACTGACAATGGATCTGCATCTAAATCGATGAAGGATCTTCATCTGGTAACTGAGGCTTTTGGCCTTAGGGGGTGGCATTTTCATGCAAAATCTTACAAAACCCCTTGGAGAGATTTTTGATTGATCAAGGTTGATTGCAGATGATTAGAGATAATAACCTAGAATTATCCATGTCAATATTGACATCTGATTGAATGGATTGTGCTGACACTAATACATTTGGACTAGATTTTCAACTGAGGTTTCCGACAGAGAAGGTATATTGTGGCCAAATTTGATTTTTTTTTTTAAATGCCTGAATTCATCATAATTTCGATGGCAATTTGCCATTTGGTTTCAACAAAGAAGGCATTAGCAATGAAAATTTTCTTTTTTTCAAAAAAGTGCTCGAGTTCATCATAATTTTGACGACAACGACCATTACTTAAAAAAAAAAAGAGGGTAAATCATTTGTGCATTGCAATCCCGTGTAGGCATTCGTGGTGACTTCAACCCCCAACAACATCAAACCTGCGTCGAAGGCATTTGTGGCATTGCTTGCAATCCCACGCAGGAGGTTGATTCTTCACCTTAATTTCATGTTGCAAAAAATATACCATTCAAGAGATTCCTTTTTTATTGAAAAGATGTTAGGAAATGAGACATGTGGTGGTTAATTGCCCTAGTTTTTAATGCGAATTGGTCAATCTCATATTCATATTGATTATCAAATCTCTATGAATATGAGATTGATCGATTTGCATACCCTGTAGGAATCCACTCCTCATAAAACCATAGAACTGTGATTGAGGAGTGAGCGTTCAATTTTGTCGTAGCAATCCCTTCCTCTCGTATATGTGCATATTGATTGTTCACATGAGATCAAATCTCTTTGCGGCATCGTATCAAATAATTCACGAGCCTTGTCCATGTTTCCACATTTTGCATACATGTCAAGCAGGGCATTTGCAAGTACAACACCTAACAAAATTCCTCTATCCGTTATGCTTTGATGGATGTCCATACCCTATTCCAAAGCTCCCATTTTTGCACAAGCCAGGATGATGCTAGCAAAGGTTGTGGAATTTGGCTTTATGCCTACCAATTTCATTTTCTTGAAAGTGTCTAAATCCTTTTCGAAAAATCCATTTTGTGCATATCCAACAATCATTGCAGTCCATGAGACAATATTTCTTTCAGGCATTCTATCAAATAGTTCACATACCTTGTCTATGCTTCCACATTTTGCATACATGTCTACTAGGGCAGTGGCAACTACAACATCTGACAAAATTCCTCTATCCTTTATGCTTCGATGAATGTCCATACCCTATTCCATATCTCCCATTTTGGCATAGGAAGGGAGGATAGTAGCAATGGTCATGGAATTTGGCTTTACACCTGCCGATTGCATTTACTTGAAAGTTTCTAAAGCCTTCTCAACAAATCCATTTTGTGCATATCCAACAATCATTGTAGTCCAGGAAACCACATTTCTTTGAGGCAATCCATCAAACAGTTCCCATACCTTGTCTATGCTTCCACATTTTGCATACATGTCTAAAAGAGCAGTTGCAACTACATCTGACAAAATTCCTCTATCTTTTATGCTTTGATGGATGTCCATACCCTATTCCAAAGCTCCCATTTTGGCACAGGTTGGGAGTACATTGGCAAACATAACTAAATAAATGTAATGATCAGCTCCAAAGACATCAAACCACTACTAACAAAACTGAGAGTCTAAAATATGATAGGGAATAGTGTGAGCTATCCTGAAATGAAATATTTTATTTTCAATTTCAACTAAAACATAATTACTCAGCCATTTAATGTTATTAATAAATGTTTAATTTATGAAAGAGATAAATGGTTGGCCACAAGTACATGAGTTACTAAATGCACACAAATAAGTGAATTTAATATTCAAAACTATCTACAATGAATTCAATTCTTGTCCATTAGTCATTTATGTTTGCAATAAGCATCTTTCTTTGTTTTTCTTAATCTTTATTCATAGTTATGTGCATATTTCACATTCTATAATTAGGATATCAATTGCTATGGCTGAACACTAGCATGATATTTGTGTTGTGGTATAGATGCGTGGAAACATAATTATGGGATTGTTATATTATAGACATCATAAATCTAGATATCACATATTAGTTCTAGCTCTTCTTGGATTGAGTCTAAAGTTGACATACAGTCATAAAGCCATTATTAGCAGATCTATCCATTTATAGTAAAGAGAATTGAGAAAATCATTTTGATATTGAGAGTTTCTTATCTGTTTACCTATTGATCATTATTAGGCCATAATATTTAGGTCTATTTTTCTCTCTTGCAAAACCCCTGTAAGTGTCCTAGATTGTCCCTACTACTCACTCTTCAATGAAATAGTGGAGTTCTAAAGATTTGTTGCACAAGATGGTGTTGAACATATCAACAAGGCTAGAATGGAAGGCATGTTCAAGTTTCCACTTTTACAACTTACATCAAATGATTTGTTGATAGAAGAAATTCTTGAAATAGGGATACAATCAAAAGATAAGTAAGTACATACAAGCCTCCTCAGTTGAAAGTAAAATCTATGTATAAAAAGTGTACATTGAATCCCAATCCATTAAAGAATTTTATTACTAGGTCTACATTAAGCACATTGTTGTTCCTAGAATGAAAGCAATTGAGTTAACTTTAGAATATGACCCCCAACAAACTTTCTAGACCAAAATGTTATTTGCATTCCCTCCTGAAGAGATTGAATATATTAGGAGACACGAGGATGTTAATTTTGTGCATTTTGGTGCTATTCGAGTCACAAAAGGCTCATGTATTCCTAAAAATTTAGACTTGTATCATATCTTGCACTGTATGACTATCATCAAGTTGACTAAAATAATGCTTGTCAATTTTCTAGTCTATCTAGATTGACCAAAAACTCTATGTGTTTTACCTTTTCCCAAAATCTTACTACTCATGCAAGAGACAAAGCTCATGCAAAAGTTAAGTATGGTTCTTTAAATTAGCGGGGGGGGGGGGGGGGGGGGTTAGTTCTCTTTATGGGTTGAATATGTTTGGAAAATTCAAATATGTCATAGTCCAAATACAAATGTTTTATTCCATGATGAATACCAGTAATCCTTACATTCCTAGATAGTTGGCCTTATGTTAGAACTCTTAATGCAGAATTTAACTCCAAAAAGGTTATATAAACACAATAGAGATACTGATGGAGACTTAATTGGATGTAGCATGTCACACCAAAGTTGTTAGAGTATGCTAAGCTAGTACATAATTTTTCCTAAAGCCACATTAGTATTTTACCCAGATCATTATCTACCAGAACTAAGTATAGTAATACTTTTGAGGATTCATTTCATGGTGCTATATATTCATTTAGTTCCACTTCTTGTTGGAGAAAAGAATAGTTATTTCTTTAGGTAGATGAATATCCCATCAACAAAGGACAAGACCCTTTCTAGAATATAACAAATTCTACTCCAACAAAAGATCATGGGGGTTTCACTAGAGATAGACTTCTACTGCTGCATTAAAAGAATTCGCATGTTCTTCATTTATTGATGTAAACTCTCTGTGATGCCACCACAACCAAAAAAGGTGTAAAAAGTTGTTTGCAATGCATGGATTTTTAGGATTGTCCTTTGAGAAAATAGAATTAAAGTATGGAAGCAGGATTTGCCAGCTTCTGAGGGAATCCTGATGAAAAATAACTATAAAATATTTGGACGAGCTTATATGCAAAAACTCATGCTTCTTGATGGGTTTATGTTTGATTGTTTCTTTTGTACGAAGGCGGGTGCAGTATCTTTCTTGTAAATAGAAGATTATATCCCAGAATATTTTATATCCTTACAAGATTAATATTACAATTTTTCTATTTATCATAATCTAGAAGTGAGTATATCTAGCTTTCAACAATTGTAACTGGAAAGGTAATAAAGCTATCAGTTTTAAGGAATTTTTTTCAAGGATCAATTGTTTTCTTTACTCATTCACAACATGGGTATCAAATCAATACTAGGTACAATGTCAATGCTGAAATGGTACTGATTATACTAGTCTCAATGCAAACCTAACCATCTATAGAAGGAATAGGCATTATAGTTTGATTGATGAGAAATATAAGGTTTGTCTGATTACTCAAGGTCTTCATACATTGGGTACGTCATATGTATTCTCATGGATAGCATTTGACATCAAGGAGATAATAAAGAGACAAAACCCAAGCAGTAGCATATACCCAAATCCATGGGGTGATATAGAAGACATTTTCAAAGTAATATCTAAGCACAAAGCATCTTATTGAATTTAGATTTCTAGTTTGCTTATGGTACATCACACAACATGGAAAACAAGAAATACTCAATAAATAATAGGAATCATTGATCTAGTAAATTATCACAATCTGCACTTGGCCTTCAATATTTTCTCCTCCTAACACTATTTATCTATTAGAATAATATCTTTCTCTTTGTGTTATTAATGGTCATTTAAGTTGTTTCTAAATTTTTAATTTTTTTTTTCTAATATTATCCATTACCTGTCAAGTACAGAACTATAAAACCCGTGGCTATTAAAATACATAAGACAACATTGTAGCATCTTATAATCATCTGCTATAAGACCAAAGCACTTGGGAGTGATTCTTTTGTTTGTCACAGTCCAGAAAATGGTGTCTATTGGAGCCTTGAATAATTGACTAGAAAGATTTTTAATTCCTTTTCTTTTTCCTTCTGATTTTTTCAATGTCACTTTCATCCTCCGAGTCAAATGCCCTCACCCTTTTCTTTCCTCTTATTTTTTCATACTCATTATCATGCTTTGAATTATTTTTCTTTCTTGGTGACTCCTTACTGCTCTCACTATCAGTTTCACTCTCAGAATCTGAGTATTATGTATCAGAATCTGATGAACCTGATGAACTAGAAGAATCGTCATTAGAGGTAGATTCATCTGACTTAGGAATGGACTTTTGCTGCTGCATTATAAGCCTTGGCATATTCTTCAAATACTCATGTAAACTCTCAGTGATACCACCAAGATGAATAGAAGTAAAGAAATTGATAGAAAACTATGAATTTTGGGGATTGTCCTTTGGAAAAGTTGAATCAAAAGACTCTTGCATTGTTGGATCGTTCAACCTTTCATTAAGCAACAATATACCAAGCTGCTCTGCCAGCTCCTGTAAGAGAATCTTTATAAAAATACAGGAAGAGGAAGTAGTATCTTCCTCTATCAGATGTATATAAGCAAGACAATGCCATGGAAGAGAATCTGTGCCAAGTAAGTGGGCAAAAAACTTTGTAACATTACGTAGTTTATTTGTTTCCAGTCTATGTATCATAGAATACAGTTGTACAAAACACTTATCAAAAAATTCCTGATAAATTTTATTGATCATACAAAATCTTTAACCAAGAAGAGCATAATAACAAAGGTATGTTCTCTCTTGACTATAGCATTCTAACAACATGATGCATAATTCCATCTCTTGACCAGGTTCAAGCTTGATCTTTAGTAGCTTATGACTAGCTTCCTCAAAATCAACACTTGACATGAGAGTCAAATAAATTGTATGTCTTAAATTGACCAAGTTTGTCTCTATCTCATCATGTATTCTCAGTGCTTCCTCACCTTCCCCTTCATCATCATCATCATATAAATCATCACTTGAATCATTCTCCCCTTCTACTTCATCTAAAGAAGCATCTCCAAGGATATCTTTCTTCAGTTTTTTCATAGGTTGCCTCATGCTCTAAGAAATTAGGATCTAGCTTGAAAACATCCAAACTGGCTTCTTGATCAAGTTAATATTCTAGGAAAACTTCATGTGTTAATTGATCTTCTTGCTCTACAAGGTCCAATTCTGGATGCACAGCTGGATGACCCTCAAACTTAGTTGAGGATGCTGCATAGTCTACATAAAGTAAAGGTAAGGAATTAAAAAATTTACAATGATTTTGATGACAACATCTTTTTATTATTTAATACTCTTTTTGTCTACAAAGTTCATGTTTTTCATGTTGTGTACTATGTAATTTTTAGCTAACATAAGATAATTGAATTACATTGTATAGAACCATGAACCCCTTTCACGAGGATCTTGCACAGTCTCATGGATGGACAAGTGAAACTAGTCAATACACCCTATAGAAACAGTTTATTTTTTTAAAATTACTTGGAAAACAAACTTCCTTAGTTTTTCAAACCTTGACATTAGCAGCAAATCTAATACAATTATCAACACTTGAGGCCCCGGTTGGACTTATTCCAGTTTTCATCCCAAAATCAACTCTAGGGTTGACTTCTTCATCAACATTACCCTCATTTGCAAAATTTCTCTCTCATTACCAATTATCTCTCTCATTTCATGGAGTGCAGGTACCCCCAAATAGGTATTTGTCAGATCTGTCTTCGTCAAGTGAGGAAAATGCAGGAATAGAAAATGAAAGTGACACATGTAGTAGGTCTACAATAGGGAGATCAACAAGAGGTCAAAAGATTAGAAGAAAATTCAATAAACGCATGAAATTTTTCCTTGCTCAAGGGGGGTCATATTCTTATGATGATGAGACCAAAGGTGACATTGAGGTGCCACTGAGGTATAGACATCTATAGAAACAATGAGTGCCCAAGGAACTTCCTCCAATAAACACTGATTTTTGTGTTAATGATAGGATATATCACATAGCACCTTCGTCATTACATGGTTTAGGCTTATTTTCCATGGACGGCATAAAGGTCTTTTACAATAGAGTTGCTAAATTGATGGAGTTTGTTGGATCTTGTTACAATTACAATAATTGGATGTAGATTGTTAAATATAAAAAAAGTATGCATAGGTATGCACTGTTAGCAAATTATATACAACAGAAAGATAATGATCAAAGTAAATGAGTGGCTATATACATTGATGGTCAGCCAAAAGCAACAGGAAATATTGTAGGTTTTATAAATAGTATGCGACCTGGGTCAACTAATAAACAACCCAATTGCATATTTGAGGTGCGTGAGGGAAATCGTGTATTTGTATGTGCAATAAAATCAATAAGTGCAAGTGAAGAGCTTCTAATCGATTACAGTTTGAATCGTATAGATACAAACAAAGTTAATATCATGGGGGTGGTAAGTACTATATACCATTTAAATTAACCAACCTCCAATTAATGAATCCAATATACCATTTTATTATGAAGTGTTTTTGCTAAGTCTACTGGTTTAATTTCACTAACGTTTTTTATATTTTTTCTTTGTCACAGGCCGATATTGATCCATCACATATCGTAGACAGGGATGTAGCTTGTGACACTTCTACTGAGCAGGTAAACCTCATTGTAATTGTACAAATTAGATAGAAGCAAACTGTTACATTATTATGTTCTTTTTTATAGTGATTTATACTAATTTTGTAATTGTTAATGACATTCTTAACACAAACAGATGTTCGGGGAAAGGGAAAGGGAGTTGCAGTACCTAAGCACCTTTCTAGGGATGTGGAATCATTAGGGTTAAGCGATGATGACCCTAAAGATCCCACACACCTTATGAAATTCTTTAAAATGCCTCTTATAAAAATTAGAAAAGAGATTGTTGCTTTGGCAGCCGTGCATCCTATTACTAATGAGAAATGAGAGAGAGTGGAATTATTGCTTCGAACAGTAGAAAACTTGCAAGTAAGCAGTATTGAAAGCTTTAATTATAACAAAAGTTCAATAATGTTTTATATTTTATTCTCTTTTATGTCATTAACTAAAATATGTACGTATTGTTTTTACAACAATTTATCTCCCCTCATCAAAGTCGTTCCCACGATCAGGGTGTTGCAAGATCTTCAGCTGATGATGATTTTCTTGTATTATCACTTGCTTGGCTTATCACTTTGAGTACCCAAAACACATCATACTTGATACTATCAATTTTCAAAATAAAGGTTCATCGTTGTTTACAATTCTTGCACTTTTCATATATTTAATGTTTGATATATTTAATATATTATTCTTTAGGTGTTGTCAATGTTACTGTGCAAATGTCGCCACCACCTCATCAGAGGTTACCCTCACCTGTATTGCCAACTGCAATGTCGGCAACACGTAGCATGTAGACATCCTCTAATGCAAGTCATATTGGCCCGCCCACTGTTAGTAGATCCCTCTTTTGCTCTATCTTCTGTCATATGTTTATTTCCCTTCAAGCATTCTTTCTTGAATTCTAATGCCATTTCATAGTGGATTCATTTTTTGCAGGAGGAGATGCACATGAGGATGTGCCAGAGGTGACTACTGCTGATAACATACTATTATTTCCTGGATCTTCTTGTATTGCTAGTATGAGAATGTTGTAGGCCACATTGGTGGTGAGCGACAAAGAAATGATTCCCTTAAAGATACAAAAGGTTCTAGGTACTTTAAAATTATTATTATATATACTTTAATTGTAATTTACTTTATGATCACTCGTTTTGGACTAATGATCCCTTGAATTTTTTGCAGGCAATGATATTTTTTATAAACATCTTAGTGACATTACATTGAAGGTATTTGGGTCCACCATACGTAAAAGGTGGTACATCATATGTGAACTAACCCTAATCCACTATTTTGATTTCATATCATTGCTAGAATAGTTTTCCTTTGATCCATTTCTTGAAGTGTAATAAATGTAGCTTCAGTTCATTTCTGAATCTAACAGGTTTGTTTTTTCTTTAAAAGGTGGAATGACCAATAAAAATGGTTAAAAGATGAATTAACAAACCAAATGATTGTGTGGTTTGGAAATGACACCTTTGACAAAACTAAGCTCCTTGAAAAAGCTAGCACATATCTAAAGTATGTGAGGGACCAATACAGGATCCATCTAGAGAGGAACCTAAAGTACGAGCATCCCCCCATGATTCTAGAGAGGGAGTGGAAGGACCTGATTTTGGATGCCAAGGAGAGAATTGAAAGGAAAAAAGGAAATACACCACTAGACGCCAGAAGAAGGTACGGGATACTATTAAGAATGTAATTATGTACTAATTAATTACTCTTTATATTTATATAATCTAACATATTTCAAACTTTTTATAGACTGAGTGACACGTCAAAGGCAACCAAGGTAAGGCAAGAAAAGCACGGGCAACACAAACTCGGCTTTGGTGGTTACATGAAACTTGTTGCATGAATTGTAACTATCTCATGTAAATGAAATATTGCATCAAAACATTAATAAATTGCAAACATTTTTTTTTTATCAAACAATGCAAGCAAAATTCAGGGTACCAAGCAAAAATGCAGGGCTCTGAATTCAATAGAGCACCCACAGAAGATGACAAGAGAATTGCCTACCAACACGGCTATTCATCCATGGCTGATCAGTTATGAGAATTGAGTGGGCATACACAACATTCAAGTGCATCCGTCACATAGGTAAATATGCTAAATGGAAGTTGTTTCAAATTGAATACTTTACCAATAATCTAATTGATGTTGAGTTCCAACATAAAGTGACTATATTTGTTTTAAATAAGAAAGCAATGATAACAATGTGCATATCATTGGAATGCAACCTACTAATCGTGAAACACCACCTACACATGAAGGTCCGGATGTCCATCCCAGTAGTGGAGGAATTCATTTTCTATTCAAATTTATTTATTTAGCTATTAATACAATTAAACATCTTAATTTGTAATTAGAGTAGTAATTAATGTAACCTTTTTTATTAATATTTTAGAGCATGTAGTCGGTGGTGAGCAAGTGGAGCATGATCTGGGTACACAACATCAAGAACATGATGTTCCCCACTCAGGTAAAGAGGACCATTGTTATTGCTTTAAACAAATATAATTGCAATTGGTGTTTAGCATTAATGTAACCTTTAGTATTTCAACTATTATGTTCTCTAAATTAATGAAATACTTGTAACAATAATATTTTTTTTTTTTTAATTTAACCCATTTCTTTGTTATTGCAGAGGACCCCCCTTCGCTTCAGTGTCCTCATCCTCAGTATAGGACTAGGCATACATCAAGATCACGAGCAGTTGGTGGAACATCTGCAGAGGGGGGAAATGATGAAGAAACCGATGTTCCACTTAGTCTTTTCATAGCTTCAAAGAAAAACAAAGAAAGAAATGATTGTAATCTAACTTATTTGATAATGACTGATTTTTATGTGTTAGTGAATGTAATTATGTGCTAATAAATGGTTATGGATGATATGTGTTAATTAATATTGATGAATGTTGCGTGTTAATTAATGTTAATCAATGTTATGTGTTAATGAACATTATGTGATATTAATGAATTAATGTTATATTTTATTAATGGTAGAAAGAATGAATGAATGAATGTTATAAGATGTTAACGGGGAATTTAGAGTGATGTTAGTTGAGGGGGAGGGGCCAAATGAGCTTCCACCTTCACGTGGTTGGCCCTGTTAAGTAGAGAATATTAAACTATTATCAAAACCAAGTGAAGCTCAACAAGATAACTCACTTTTCAATATTTCATTATGTTGCACAGTTAATCTTATTGAATAATGTATATTGAATCTTAATTGCAGGGTCCAAACGAGCCAACACGAACAACAACACCACAAGTTGTTGGGTATAATGAACTCCCATATTGTCTTGTTTGTACACGAACAATATGAGTTGCTCTTAGTGTTGATATCCAAGGTGGGACTGCAAAAGTTAATCTGCCTCATCCTTGTAAGTTTTTTTATTACTTGTAAGTAATGAATATGCCTCATCCTTCTAAGTTTTTTTATTACTTCTAAGTCATGAATATTGCTCTTTAGTTGATTAAAATCATTTTAGTGAATGCAAATCTTGATTATTATAAAGTGATTTCTGCACTTTCAATTCCAAATTGAAACCCTTTTAGTGCATGCATGTTGTTTGCCAAAATGCCATCTCAAAAGTATCAGCAAACAAACATTGGAATTCATAAAATCAAGAAAGACAAACTGAAAATTAGCAGTAGAGCATTCAAGTAAACTATTTGTCAAGAAGCATAGTTGAAAAGGTACAAAAGAAATTGGTTTCAAAACAAGGGTAGACCATTACAAATTTGGCAACTTGGCATCACTTCTCTTCTTACTTCTCCTCAACCCTCTTGCTCTGCACTCTCACGTTTTCACTTGGCACCTAAAACTCTCACTCTCACATTCATAGTTGTTAGCTTCTTGCTCTTTGTTTTTGTGAGTTGAAACAAAAATAGGAGGCAGTTTTATAAAGTTGGTGGGGTTTGGGTAGGGCCCATAGACTGTGACAGTTTGACCTTGGGCATGGAGTTTGAAAAAAAGTTCTGATTTTTTTAAAATCACTTGTGGGTTGTTGGGATGGTCAAGAGGCTCTTGGGAGTCCCTCAAATGTCTCAAGGATGTCCTAGAGATGTTTCAAATATGATGGCATTGGATTGCACTGGGGCGGCAAGGGGACATCCCATCCAAGTCCCTGTATTCTAAAGGTGTCCCCATTTCAAAAACAAATAGTTTTGGGGGAGGAAATGTCCTTGTGGAAACAGGAACCTAGTGAAGAAATTAAGAGGGAATGAAGGCACAACCAAGGGCCATTGAGTAAAAGGCAAAGGAAAAATCTTGGAAACAAGAGGAGGAGCACTTGGGGAAGAAGGTAGGGAAAATAGCAGTCTGACCAATAAAGAAGCTGAACTCTGAGGGAAAACTACCAGAGATAGCAAGAAACTCTCCAACCAAAGTAGGGGAGACAAAACCAACAATCTCTGCTTAGGGAGGGGCTCTAGACCCCAAATCTGAAGAAAGAAATAGAGATAAAGCAAGTGAATTGGATAGCAACAAGAATGTAAAGTGCACCCCTGATTTGCTAACCAAAATGCTAAAAATTAAATAAAATCTTTAATGAATACACAAAACTATATACATATGCAGGCGCACCATGGTTGAGATGGTCCAACTCCCTAATCTCACTCTATGACTAAGCTCATGCCATATCTAAATCAAAGACATCTCAAATACATCGTTGGTGGAAAGCTGCAAAATGCCATTTTCATACATAAGGAAGACCTACACAATTGGGCACAATCCCCAAGGGAATGGTAAAAAGTGTGTTTGAGATCATTGTCCTAATTGTGGTGTGGTCATGAAGAGATCACCATAAATTTGTCAACCAAAATAGCATTACCAAAACCCATACATTGAACAATGCTAATTAAAATCTTGAAATCTCTTTTTTTATTCATTATTCTAAACAAGAAAGTTACATCTCCATAAACTTGGTCATACAATTCTTGTTATCTTTTTTATTCATACATTTAAAAAATTACTCTTAGATTAACTCCTATGAAACCTGCTAAGCCACAACAGTCTTAAATAGAGTAATTAACTCCAAAGTGAACTACTGAAAATTAACAACGGTCCAATCAGAAAAATTATCTCCTACTTTTGGAAGTTAGTTGGCACTCATCTCCTAATTCTCAAGAGTATGATTGTATCCTATTGACTGTAGATCCATAACATGAAATGGCTCAACTTCACCAATCCATCAAAACTATTTCAAAGTTGGCAAACATGCAAGAAAATTCAAGGTTGACAAATTTACGGTGATCTCTTCGTGACCACACCATAATTAGGACAATGATCTCAAACACACTTTTTACCGTTCCCTTGGTGATTGTGCCCAATTGTGTATGTCTTGCTTATGTATGAAAATGGCATTTTGCAGCTTTAAGGTTGACAAATTTATGGTGATCTCTTCGTGACCACACCACAATTAGGACAATGATCTCAAACACACTTTTTACCATTCCCTTGGTGATTGTGCCCAATTGTGGATGTCTTTCTTATGTATGAAAATTGCATTTTGCAGCTTTCCATCGATGATGTATTTGAGATGTCTTTGATTTAGATATGGCATGAACTTAGTCATAGAGTGAGACTAGGGAGTTGGACCATCTCAACCATGGTGCACCTAATCATATTAGCTTGAAACCATGCACCTCATATTAGCCTCAAACCTATGCCCCTACTGGTAGGTGGTGGGGATAGAATATCATTCGCTGTACATATCAATGACTGGATAATAATAAAAAAAATTTGATAAAAATTATCATCATCAGAATTCCCACGAATACCAAGCTTTTGACTGACGATGTAATCGGTGGACATACAACGTTCTCATCAGTGAAATGTTCTGGAGTCGTCGCACTTCCGACTCAAACCACACAAATATCTGATGACGATGCTATACGTCCGATGACATTTTGTAGTCAGACGGTCGTCGATGTCTCTAAATGGACTGACGACACAAGTGTCGGACAAACAGCATCACTGTCGGTGCGAAGTTCCAAATTGCCATTGGCTTTACGACAAAATCTACTAATTCTAATGACTTTTTTTGATCAGAAGAGCATTCATGCCCACCATCGACATAGGCCATGGGATTGTTGTATTTCTGACAGGCAGGGCATCGTCAAACAATCTGATGATGAGTTTTCAACAACTACTTTTGTCGGCAGTCCAACGAAAATTAGTCACAAATCCGACAATCGACTGTCGAAAATCAGCTCCAAATGTACTAGTGTGAACAGGGCATCCAGTTGAATCTTAATAATGCATTTATGTCAACTTAAAATTAGGGTTTGCGAGGTTAAAAAAGGAAAATGTGAATCATTTCTCACATTGCAAGCGAAGAGTTGAAGCAGCAGAGAATGGTGAACCAGTTTCCAACATGATCAAAAGAAATCCGACAAAGGCTATTGTGCATCCGTCAAGAAAAGGAGGTATTTACAGAAGCATATTTTGAACCCTAAATTTCTCAAAATGGCATCTTCTTCTGTTAATACGCCTTTGGTAGTTGAGGTTTCTGAAAGAGAAAGGTCGTAAATCAAAAAACATCTGTTTAAGTCAATTGAGGATGATCCAAATGATGTTTTCTTGTTCGTACCCTATGGAGTTATAGATGTTGATGATGTGAGAGCTTATATTCACTTCATTATTGAAGAAACTGGAAATGAGGCAATCCTAGCACTTTATAATAGACATATCTGAGACAAAGATGGAAACCCCAAGCCAGAATATGCTCAGTTTTAGAGGAATGATTTCATGCAATTTGTTCACTTCCCATTGTTCAATGAAGATGAGTGGGTGAGATACATTCTAAGTAGTGTGCACGATGAGTTTATTTGGCTGGAAAAACTATACAAGATAGCCAAGTAGGCCATCAATGTAGTCACTTGCCTAAATCAAACCAATGACAAATGTAACCTAAGGAAGGTATCCAACACAACCATTACAAAATTAAATAGTGCTCAATTTGATAACAAATCTATGACCATTGATGCTATTTTAGAACACGGTGTGAGATTTTCATCTATGATTATTGGCTATAATGTTTACCAGTCTAGCGGATTGAATTTGGTCTCAGGTACTATAATTTATGTAGCCTATTAGATGGTAAAAGAAGATACGCAATATGATTTGTGAATAGTTATTTTTGAAGAGCTTCTCAACCATTTGAAGAAGATTAACTCTGATAAGAAACACGTATTTAAATTGTGTTCAGTGATTATCTATCTAGCACTATACTTTATGAATCAGATTCTCGGAATAGGCAAATTTCAATGGGCATTTGACTTGCTAGTAGCCACCCAGATAAAGAAAGGTTTGCAGAGATTGGGCAACAAGGAGAACCAAAAAACCATCTTGTGGAGCTTCTTCAAGACCTTATAAGGTAGGATGAAGGAAAGGGAAAGCTTTCCTAAGGAAATTGTGGAAAAATATTAAAACTCTATCTGTTTCATGATCGACAAGGACCAATGTTACATGGAGGCAGTAGAGCTCAGGACAGTTTGGATTTTTCCAATGGGTTATGAAGTTGATGGCCAAACCCTTGAGGTCTATGCTCAACATCTCTTAAGTAAACCGGTGGATCCCAAAGAGCCCAGATTTGGTACCTTCAAGGAGAAAGATATGGAGCTACATAAGAAGTTCACTCGGCCAGCAAGAAAAAGAAAGGTATCCAAAATGGCTAAAGAAGTGGTTGTGTAGATGGGATTCACTAGAGAAGCAGTCAAGAAAGAAAGGGACAAGCATGACCAAATGGAAGCTAAGGAGGAGTCAAAGAAGCCTAAGGCTGAACTGGTTCCTTTTAAGGTAAATCTTAAGGAGACCAAGTCTTCCCCTACTCCGATGAAGCCTTCCATAGGTCAAAGCTCATTTGATAAAGGAGTTCTAAAGTAGAAGGAGAAATCAAAGATGACTTATGTTGTTGTGTCTCCAATTGCATTTGACATTGAGATAGATGAAGAAGCAATAAAAACAAAATTTGTCAGAGCAGGAAGGAAACCTCAGTCTGGTAGAGCTCAGCAGAGCAAGAAGGATAAATCTGAATCTACTCTAATCGGAAGACCTAAGAGAGGAAGGAAGCTTATGACTGAGCTTGATGAAGACCTTGAATCTAGTAATCTACAAGGAAAATATACCTTTGTTCCCCCATTGATAATGGAGAAATTGATTGATGAAATAATTGTTGATGGTAATTTGAAAAACATTGGAGCATATTATGGAAATCTCATTGAGGATGATCAAAGGAAAGTTGAGGAAGTTGTTATTTTGCATTTACATAACTTCAACAAATCCTTCATTGAATTGGAATGTAGCATCCCAAAGGATCTGTACAACATTCTTGATGCTAGGAGGTTGACCGTTAATAGAATAGACAAAGAGATGAAAGAGCATGAACTGATAAATGTATGCACTTTTATCTCTCAAGAAGAAGCACATAGACTCATTGAAAAATCCAATAAGAAGTAATTCAAGAGAAGAAATAAGACAAACAGGCTAATGATAGGCAGGGTTGAAGAAGTAAGGAAAGAAACTGAAGAAATATGGAGAAGGATCATAAAGAACAATCCTTTATATAATGATGCCACTCAAAAGGAAGATACTTCTCATCCATAAGTATAGGTAGATGTCCTTGATGATCAAAAAGATGAAAATAAGATTGAGACACATTTGGTAGATCATCCAAATGTAACTCTCGATGACGAGATCAGTGAGAAACCTCTGGTGGAAGGGAATATTGAAATGGTTCCTGAGGTTCCAAGGGATGGTACTACACCAAGTGGTGACACTGATGCATAGGATAAAGGGGATGATGTAGAGAAAGGAGAATAGGAGAAGACAATGGTGCAGGATAAGGGAAAAGAGGTGGATAAAGGAAAGAAAATTATTGATACTCCGACAATTTACACTCCAAAGGACAAAGGGAAAAAGTTCCTACCTTAGATTTCAATTAATCTTGATGGCCCTTCGGATATTGGGCAGATGTCTCCAGCTGAAAATATGATGGTTGCAGCAGCAGTTCAGGCCCAAGCTAGTTAAGACCTAGTTAAATCTGAAAGTGAAGATAAAAAGCTTATTCAGATGTCTATTGATGTTTTGCAAAAGGTGGTACCAAACTTGCAACTAGATCCCAACTCTAACCCCTCTGATAAATCATTGTTGTTGATTAATAATGTAAATACCAATTTTGAATCATTGGAGAAGTCTACCACTAAGTGGGTATTAGATAGATTTAAGGAGGTTTGTATGCAGACATTCTGAAAGATGATAGAGGATGATAGGGTGAGATTAAACAAAGGTCTGTAAACTATCTCAGAGGCATTGACTGGAGGTGGTAAGATATACAAATATTGTCTTATTTTTCCCAAATTCATAGTTGATATAGATTAATAGATTAATATTTGTCAAGGCAAGCTAGCTATAATATCTCAATCATTTGATTCTAATGTAGCCCTAACCAGTAGCATTCAAGGGTAAGTAATGACTCTAAATGATCAAATCTTGAGCCTTAACACAGAAAAAGATAGAATTTTGAGGAGAGTTGGTGAGCTCTGGAACCTAATTGCCCCCCAGATGGACACCATGCTGAGTAGTAAAGTAGATTGTATGAAGGATATGGCACAACTAGTTTTGACAGACCTGAAGGAAGTGGAAATACATGCCTAAATTTTCAGTGCATTCATCATAGTTTTGGATAACTTGAATAGTGGGTGGCATACCCACTTGGGAATTTTGAAGACTCTTTTTGGTGATATCTTCAAGTATGTATAAAGTGTCTGGTAGATATCCTTGTACATAAATTTTTGGATAGAACCTCTACTTTGGCATTTCTATCAAAGAGGGAGAGTAGGAGTGAAAAATGTATAGAATGACACAAGTTTTTTTTGTAGCTTTTGATCTAAGGGGGAGTCTTAGATATTTTTATCTAGTATCCAAGTTGTTTCAACACTTAGTCATTTTTCACGAGTGTTGCCATTAATTCCAAAGGGGGAGATTGTTGGCAATTGACACTCATCCGGTGGATATCGATGCTTGATTAATGGTTTAGGATTGTCATTGATGGAAAATTTTCATGAGAATCCTATCTGGTAGCTATAGTTTTTGAAGAAGTGGTCCGGTACCCGATAATCTAGCCCTGGTAATTTAGGCTAAGAAGAGCAGTTTTGGTCTGGAAGCTTTTTAGTTATTGTGGTGGGAAAATTCATGCATGAGATGATAGAGCCAACTTATAGAAATCATTTTATCATCATCTGGGTGATCCGCATGTGTTCTTGATGATCCAGTTCAAGCTAACTCACTATTACATGTCACATTTCAGGCTGACTTGATAATTGTTTATTTTGTGATTACGGATATATAAGACTGGTGTAGAAGATCTTTTTGGTGTGTGATATGATATGATATGAATGAGTAGTGATAGAGAAACCTTTTGGCACACTTTCATGTGCACATTCTTGATCTGGTAGTTGACTGAGACAAAAAATAGAGCAAGGTTGCAGAGCAGATACAGTCATAATTTTGCACTTAACCGGAACTCAACCAGGCATTGATTGATTCTATTTTGGAGTTAAACAATTGTAAGACAATGAGACTTCTGAGGTTGTAGCCCTTATTGTAATTAAGTTGTAAGCTCTAGGAAGTGTGCCTGAACGCTAGTGCAGTCCTCCTTTTTGTAATATTGTTTTGCTACTAGCCATAGTGGAATAATATTGTGGGTTAAAATCCCATTTTGGTTTTTCCCATCTAGGTTTCCATGTAAAAATCCTAGTGTTATGGCTTTGTGGTTGATTATCTTGTGTTTCTGCATCTTACTTTCTTGCATATGCTTTCAGTGGTTTGAGACTAAGTCATAAAATTACTTTACCGGTAGATCACTAATTCACCCCCTCCCCCCTCTCAATGATCTCTCTTCATGGAAAAACATAAGAAAAAGACAAAAAAGTCATTCATGGCAAAACAAACAGAACAAAGACCCAACTCCCTTATAGCACAAAAACTATTGAAAAATAATAGACCCAAGATTCATGTACGTGAATACATAGTTTAGTCTTACAATTAATTTCCCAATTCCACCTGCAAACAATCTTTTCACAAGAAATCTTTCGAAAACAAAAACAAAGAAGGATTAAACCTCCAACCTGGTAATAGAAGAATTAGTCTATGAGAATTGATGAAGCACAAACCAAATCCAAACTCCAAATCCAAACCAATCCAAATCCAAGATCTTCAAATTCAAAATCCTCAAACAAAGAGAAAAATTTCTGTAGCAAGCCAACCCGTGCAAATGCTCAAAAAATGTATTTATTAAAAAGTCATTCAAAAAATATGCAATATGCCAACCAATCAAAATAATTGGAAATATAATATTCCCTACCAACCATGCACAAAATCAAGGTGAAATAATATAAAATAATATTATTTGAACTTCCTAAATCTCACATCATTTAATAAAATAGGGTAGGTAGACTAAATAACAATTTAATAACCCTCAATGGAAAATATTTGAGAAGCGTGGTCAA
Source organism: Cryptomeria japonica (assembly GCF_030272615.1). Lineage (NCBI taxonomy): Eukaryota > Viridiplantae > Streptophyta > Pinopsida > Cupressales > Cupressaceae > Cryptomeria > Cryptomeria japonica. The sequence continues at coordinate 770,552,464 of NC_081411.1, read as the reverse complement.
ACTTGAGGAAGGACAATTTTTCCTGCCAATCAGGAATTAAAACACCTTGATTTGGAGTGAATTCCATCCATAATTTGATCAAATTTCAGACCTACATTATCATCTTACAGGTGAGATTTGAACATTGAAAAAGGCAGTAGGTGTGCTTGAGAAGAGTAAAAGCGAATTGAAAGCCACCTAATAGCAGATTTGGAGTAAAACATTCAAAAATAGAATTCAAATCTGATCTCCATACACTTTTAGATATTTCAATAAGGAGGTAAATGTCGGGTTCTAAAGCTGGAAGCACCTCAAGACAAGCACAAATGAAGAGGATTTTCCAGTGCTAGATTTGAGAAGGTGGAACTAAAAGAGTCTGAATCCATAGTGAAAGTTTGAAAAAACTTAACTGTAAAGTGAATGATGTCGTGGAGGGATTCGAACTAAGTATCTCCAGAAACAGATTCAGGTTTAGTAGAAATTTAATACAGTGATCGGACATGGATGATAGAGGACATTTGGGTTCATGGCAGAAGTGGGCTAGGAAGACCCACCTCATGTTCCGCAATGGGTCTTCACAAACGGCAGATGGAAGGACATGGCGATATAGGTAAACTGGAGCGGAAATAACAAGGTTTTTCAGCTAGCTTCAAAATACTTTCAAAGCTTCTTTGGGAACAGACATAGTGTGGCATGGAGGAAAAATAACAATGGAAGGAGATTCATTGAAGGGCATTTTAATAATGGTGTGAATCAAGGGAATTCTGAGAAGCAATTCAAGGGCTTTTCGAGGAAATGGTCTTTGGATCTGGGTAGTCAGTGAACGTTTGCTAGGGTTGTTGGCTTGGCAAATAAGGAGACTGCGGCTAGGGTTTTTGTTTCTTCACAACAAGTGGGAAATAAGGTAACTGTGAACCTCAAGGAAGCTAGTCCAGAAAAGGTATGTAAGATACCTTCTAATCCTATTCTATCGGGGGTTTCTTCATCACAGGTTTGGGCTCCTATCCCTTGTATCGATCTTTTAGGTTCCTATGTCAATAAGAAAGCCAATTGTTTGCATATGAATGCTATTTATGGGGAAATTTGGGGTGATCAAATTAGTTTGTTAAAGCTTTATCATAAATTGTAGAAAAGATGGGGGGATATGCATTATTTTCAATTATTATCTGTGAATGCTTTTATTATTGTCTTTGATTCTCCTTCTTTCATATATGAGGTATTAAGAACTTCGCATCATTGGTTTGGAAAATATTTAATTTCAATTGCAGTTTGGAAACCTTTTTTGTTCCTTCTTGGTCTAGTTCAAAAATTATTCCTTTCTGGTTTGGTTTACCTAAAATTCCTTTTGAATTTATTGATCTAGATGTTCTTGAGAAAATTGGAAATACTATTGGAACTTTTTTAACATCTAAAATGGACTTTGTGGAAGGGGAGGTTCTGGTAAAAATTTGTGTTCTTATTAACCCTAACAATGTTTGCCCCCGTACTTGTAATATCAAGTCTCATGATGGTATTTGGCACCAATCAATTGAGAAATTAGATACAGAGCTTCTTAAGTCTCCTTTACTTTTGTATGCTCTGTTACTTATGGATTTTAAGAAAAACCAGCAAGTTGTTGGCTCTGTCCCTAAATCCCTTATAAAGATAGTTTGTCAGTGGGACCTTCGGTTGAAGGATGTGGAAATGTCTCTTCACATAAATTGGTAGAAACGGGTCATATTAATCTTGAAAATAATCCATTGTGTCGTAGTTCTGGGAAACCAAATGATCACACTTCGGGTTCGGTCTCACTTTCATCTTTACTGAAGACATTTTCTAATAATGGGGGTATAGTGGATGGTAATCCCCCAATGAATGGAGTAGATCATCCATTGATGATAGATTGCCCTAAGATGCCAAATAATCACACAAAGTGTAAGGACGACAATTTATCTTCATGCACTCAAAAGGAGGTTTTGGATTCTTCAAAGAATGTGAATTTAGATAAAAATGTAGTGGTTGATATGGAAACTATTAAATAGGTACCTGCCATAGGTTTTCCTAATGATGCTTCTTTAGTTAAGGAAATTAAGAATTTAGTGTCTAATAATTCCCCTCTGAATGTTAAAATTAATATGGCTAATGAATCTTCCTTAGGGAATACTAATCCATCAAAGGTTATCCCTGTTATTATACCATATGAGAATCTGGTTCAGCAAGTAAATGATATTTTTAACAATCATGCACATCAAATGGATGAGGGTATTACTAATAGAGTTCTTTGTTCAATTGAGAATGATTTGGGGGGTATAAACTGTTGGGAAAAATGGTGTCTCAACCTTGCATTTATGTGAGGTTACTATTTATAGTAAGTTTTCATTTGAGCACGAAATAGTGCGAAACTCTCCCTGAAGCTTCTGGTTGGCAAGATAAGCATTCCGGTAAAGTTTCGTCGCAAGGTCACAGCTAGTTTTGAAGATATTAAAGTTTTCGTCTTGGAGGGGTGCAATAAAATATTTAAACTTAATTTTGGGGACTTGAGAGGCTCCGAAACGCCCTGAAAAGTGGCCGTAACCGACTAAACTGGTTACGAGGTGATAGAGCACTTCGCGAGCTTTCCGGCGCTTCAAACGGTTCGTCAATCGGACACCCGGTTCTCAAGTTATGGCCTCCGGAAGTTTGTACTCCTGAAATAGGAAAAATAATTTGTATCAGATACATAAATGAGCTGTAAAAGGGAGCGACACGTGTTGATGTGTGCTTTAACATGTCATAGAAGGGAGATAAGGTCGGCTACACCTTATTGGGTGGTTTTTAGCCCATGGTTTTGTAATACCGTTTGACGGTTTCTTGTATTGTATCTCCTATTTATGAGGTGTGTGAGATAGAGGTTGTGTGTAAGAGTCTTATGGCTATTGAGTTGCCTCTGAATCTCTGATTAGTGCTACTCCTGCGAAGAGCTTGCTCTGCAAGTATTTTGTAATCTGTTTTTGATTGCTGAATAAAATATTGAGCTGCTTTTGGAGGGTGGGGTTTTTCTCCCGAAAGGGTTTTCCCCACGTAAATCACTGTGTTGTGGTATGAATGCTATTATGTCTATTTCTATTTTCTATAACTGTTGTAACAATCTGAAAAAGTTTTGCATTACCCTCCTCTCAAGGTTAGTGTAGGAAGTTGTTTCCGCTACTTTACTTCCTTACAAGTGGTATCAGAGCCTGATCACCTTTGGTTTCAATTGTGGGCAGTTGGGTTTTTTGAACTAATCCAGATTTTAGTGGGAGCTTGTGCAGAAGACACTTTTTGATCTTGTTGCAGGAATATTCAGATGGCGAGTTCGTCAGGGAGAATAGAGGTGGAGAAATTTAATGGAAGTAATTTTGAGATGTGGAAGCTGAAGATGGAAGATCTACTAATAGATCGAGATCTTTGGGATGCTGTTGATGCGAATGTCCAAAGGCCCTCAGATCCTACTGCAGCAGCTCAGTATGATGTTATGGACCGAAAAGCCAAGGGTCTAATCAGACTGTGCCTGGCAGACTCTGTTCTAATCAATGTCCATGAAGAGAACTCTGCAAAGAAGCTATGGACTAAGCTTGGTGAGATGTATCAAGTGAAATCTTTATTAAATCAAATTTTCTTAAGAAAGAAATTGTATTCCTTGAAGATGGAAGAGGGTGGACGAATTGCAGACCACCTAGAAGCATTCAATATGATTGTGGCTCAATTAGTATCCGTCGGTGTTAAGATGGATGAGGAGGAGAAATGTCAGATCTTGCTTTGTTCTTTGCCTGATTCCTGGGATTCTCTTGTTATGGCTATCGGTAGTACTTCTGTTGTTTTGAAATCTGAAGACGTGGTGGGTGCCCTACTCGGTGAAGAGATGCGAAGGAAGGTATCCATCAGTTCAAAGGAAGCCCTAACCGTTCGTGGAAGACCTAAGGAGAAAGGCAAGAAGAATGAGAAGCGCGGCAAGTCCAAATCCAAAGGGAGGTCAAAATCTCCTGGAAAGTCCAAAGTCATTTGCTGGAATTGCAGTAAACCGGGTCACATCCGTAAGGACTGCAAAGAAGAAAAGAAGAAGAAAAAGAAAAAGTTCGATTCTGATTCTGAGTCCGACAAGGAAGATGGCGATGCATTTATTGCGGCTTTGGCGACTCATGCAGGTAATGATGCCTGGCTAATTGACTCAGGTGCATCTTTTCATATGACTTCCAATAAAGATTGGTTTTCTGAATATGAAGGATTTAATGGAGGTAAGGTGTACTTGGGTGATGATTCACATCTAGACATTGTTGGTCGAGGTAAAGTTAGAATCAGGTTTTCTGATGGTAGAATAAAAAGGATTAATGGTGTGTTGCATATCCCTGGATTAAAACGAAACCTGTTATCTGTGAGCAAACTGATAGATGCAGGTGTGCAGGTAGTCTTTTCTGAAGCAGGATGTAAGATGATTAAGGGTGCTATGGTAGTTGCTTGAGGTGTCAGGTTTGGCACTTTGTATAAGCTTGAAGCATACACTGTTGAATGTAATAGCACTTCTGTAAAAAGAAAATTTGCGGATACTTCACTAGAAGATTTGAAGGTTTCACCTTCAGTAGATGGAAATGGTTTTTGGGTACCTAAGGGTGCTCTTTCATCTGAAGCAAACTTACCTGCAGAGAAGACTATGTTATGGCACCAGAGACTTGGCCACATTGGAGAAAAGGGTCTAAGGACCTTGAAAAATAAAAATCTTGTTGAAGGTTTGAATGATTGTAATCTTGACTTTGATTTCTGTGAGCATTGCATTTATGGAAAACAAAACCGCGTTCAGTTTTACTCGAGTTCTCATAAAACTTGTGGTGTTTTGGATCTTATCCATTCTGATGTGTTTGGTCCAGTAGATGTCTCTTCGATTGGAAAATCCACATATTATGTTTCATTTATTGATGATTTTAGTAGAAGGACATGGGTATATTTTCTAAAGAGTAAATCTGAAATTTTTAGTCGTTTTAAAGAATTTAAAGCAATGGTTGAGTTGCAGACTGGAAAGAAAATAAAATGTTTGAGAACTGATAATGGCGGTGAGTTTTGCTCTAATGATTTTGATAGATTCTGTAAAGACTGTGGAATTAACAGGCATAAGACAACTCCGTATTCTCCACAGCAGAATGGAGTTGCAGAAAGAATGAACAGGACACTGATGGAGAAGGCTAGGAGTATGTTGAGTGGTGCTGGTCTCGAACAAAAGTTTTGGGCTGAAGCTGTTGCCACTGCTTGCTACCTAATTAACAGGTCTCCTACATCAGCTCCTGTTGATAAAACGCCTATGGAAGCATGGTCAGGTCACAAGCCTTCATTGAGACATCTTAGAGTTTTTGGTTGCGAGGCATATGCACATGTGCCAAAGGAGAAGCGAACAAAGTTGGAGAACAAGGCTGTGAAATGTATCTTCATCAGGTATAGTTATGGTGTGAAAGGATACAAGCTTTGGGACCCTGTTGCACAAAAGGTAATTCACAGTAGAAGTGTTATTTTTAGAGAAATTAAGTCTCCTTCTGTTACATTGCAGCCAGAACAGACTAAAAAAGAAGATGTGATTCAACTTCCTTCTACACCTGAAAGAGTTGAATCGAGACCCCTAGATAGGCAAGAATTTGAGGAGAGCTCGTCTAGCTCTGAATCTTTAGAAGAAGAGGAAGAACCTCCAACTCAGCTTGTTAGAAGGTCTACAAGACATAGACAACCACCTGAAAGGTATTCACCTGATGATTGGAGATGTATTTTTGCTTTGAATACTAGTGTGGATGAACCGAAATCTGTAGAAGAGGCATTAGGTATGAATGATGCAGAATCCTGGAAGATTGCTATGGAGGAAGAAATGGCAGCTTTGAAAAAGAATGATACATGGGATCTTGTACCATTGCCTGAAGGACGAAAACCTGTTGGTTGTAAATGGGTGTTCAAGAAAAAGATTGGTTCAGATGGAAGCATTGAGAAGTATAAAGCAAGGTTGGTTGCAAAAGGCTACTCTCAGGTTGAGGGTGTTGATTACGGTGAGATATTTTCTCCTGTTGCAAAAATGACGTCCATTAGATTTTTGCTTTCTATTGCTACTGCTTATGATTTAGAGGTTGAGCAAATGGATGTGAAAACTGCTTTCCTTCATGGTGATTTGGAGGAAGATATTTATATGACACAGCCGGAGCACTATGTGGTGAAAGGCAAAAGTAATTTGGTCTGTAAATTGAAGAAATCTTTGTATGGCCTCAAACAAAGTCCTAGGATGTGGTACCAGAAATTTGATACATATGTGTTGAGTTTGGGATTTGAACGTTCTAAATCAGATCACTGTGTTTATTATAAATCTTATGGTGATCATTTCTTATTCATTGCATTGTATGTTGATGATATGTTATTCATTGGTAAAGGGAAAGGTATGATTTCAGAACTGAAGTCTCAGCTCGCTGCTAAATTTGAAATGAAAGATCTTGGTGCAGCAAAGCACATTCTTGGGATGGAAATTAGAAGAGATAGGGCGAACAGAAAGCTATGGCTAGGCCAGAGTAAGTATGTGAATTCAGTGTTACAGAGGTTCAACATGCAGAATTGTAGACCATTGAGTGTTCCTTTTACAGTTGGAATGAAACTATCTATTTCAGATTGTCCTACATCCCCATTGGAGATGGAAGACATGAGCAGAGTGCCTTACCAGAGTGCGGTTGGAAGCTTGATGTATGCTATGGTCTGTACTAGACCAGACATTGCCCAAGCAGTGGGAGTACTTTCTAGATATATGTCTAATCCTGGTAGAGTTCATTGGGATGCAGTCAAAAGAGTCTTCAGATATTTGAAGGGTACTTCAGAGTATTCTTTGTGTTATCATGGTAATTCAGTTGGAGACATGACTTCCCTTGATATCCATGGTTATGTGGATTCAGATTGGGCAGGTGATATTGATAGCAGAAGATCCACCAGTGCTTATGTGTTTACTTTGTTTGGTGGTGCAATTAGTTGGATGAGTAAACGACAGGCTGTGGTTGCTTTATCCACTACTGAAGCAGAGTACATGGCAGCTACTCATGCTTGTAAAGAGGCCATTTGGCTTAAGAGACTGTGTTCGGATATTGGAATAAAACAAGGTACAGTGACAGTTTACTGTGACAGTCAGAGTGCAATTAGCCTAGCTAAAAACCCAACATTTCATGCCCGGACCAAACATATTGATGTTCAGTATCATTTTGTTAGAGATATGGTCGAAGATGGTAGGGTGAAGCTGGTTAAGGTGGAAACTTTGATGAATGTTGCAGATGCTTTAACTAAGGTTGTGAGCACAGAGAAGTTCAGATGGTGTTTAGAGTCTATGGGCCTTATGGCCCCTAGCAATTGATTCATTGTGTTGACATTCCCTTCCGCTCATGCAAGGTGTTCGACAAGTGGGAGATTTGTTGGGAAAAATGGTGTCTCAACCTTGCATTTATGTGAGGTTACTATTTATAGTAAGTTTTCATTTGAGCATGAAATAGTGCGAAACTCTCCCTGAAGCTTCTGGTTGGCTAGATAAGCATTCCGGTAAAGTTTCGTCGCAAAGTCACAGCTAGTTTTGAAGATATTAAAGTTTTCGTCTTGGAGGGGTGCAATAAAATATTTAAACTTAATTTTGGGGACTTTAGAGGCTCCGAAACGCCCTGAAAAGTGGCCGTAACCGGCAAAGCGGGTTACGAGGTGATAGAGCACTTCGCGAGCTTTCCGGCGCTTCAAACGGTTCGTCAATCGGACACCCGGTTCTCAAGTTATGGCCTCCGGAAGTTTGTACTCCTGAAATAGGAAAAATAATTTGTATCGGATACATAAATGAGCTGTAAAAGGGAGCAACACATTTTGATGTGTGCTTTAACATGTCATAGAATGGAGATAAGGTCGGCTACACCTTATTGGGTGGTTTTTAGCCCATGGTTTTGTAATACCGTTTGACGGTTTCTTGTATTGTATCTCCTATTTATGAGGTGTGTGAGATAGAGGTTGTGTGTAAGAGTCTTATGGCTATTGAGTTGCCTCTGAATCTCTGATTAGTGCTACTCCTGCGAAGAGCTTGCTCTGCAAGTATTTTGTAATCTGTTTTTGATTGCTGAATAAAATATTGAGCTGCTTTTGGAGGGTGGGGTTTTTCTCCCGAAAGGGTTTTCCCCACGTAAATCACTGTGTTGTGGTATGAATGCTATTATGTCTATTTCTATTTTCTATAACTGTTGTAACAATCTGAAAAAGTTTTGCATTACCCTCCTCTCAAGGTTAGTGTAGGAAGTTGTTTCCGCTACTTTACTTCCTTACAAGTGGTATCAGAGCCTGATCACCTTTGGTTTCAATTGTGGGCAGTTGGGTTTTTTGAACTAATCCAGATTTTAGTGGGAGCTTGTGCAGAAGACACTTTTTGATCTTGTTGCAGGAATATTCAGATGGCGAGTTCGTCAGGGAGAATAGAGGTGGAGAAATTTAATGGAAGTAATTTTGAGATGTGGAAGCTGAAGATGGAAGATCTGCTAATAGATCGAGATCTTTGGGATGCTGTTGATGCGAATGTCCAAAGGCCCTCAGATCCTATTGCAGCAGCTCAGTATGATGTTATGGACCGAAAAGCCAAGGGTCTAATCAGACTGTGCCTGGCAGACTCTGTTCTAATCAATGTCCATGAAGAGAACTCTGCAAAGAAGCTATGGACTAAGCTTGGTGAGATGTATCAAGTGAAATCTTTATTAAATCAAATTTTCTTAAGAAAGAAATTGTATTCCTTGAAGATGGAAGAGGGTGGACGAATTGCAGACCACCTAGAAGCATTCAATATGATTGTGGCTCAATTAGTATCCGTCGGTGTTAAGATGGATGAGGAGGAGAAATGTCAGATCTTGCTTTGTTCTTTGCCTGATTCGTGGGATTCTCTTGTTATGGCTATCGGTAGTACTTCTGTTGTTTTGAAATCTGAAGACGTGGTGGGTGCCCTACTCGGTGAAGAGATGCGAAGGAAGGTATCCATCAGTTCAAAGGAAGCCCTAACCGTTCGTGGAAGACCTAAGGAGAAAGGCAAGAAGAATGTGAAGCGCGGCAAGTCCAAATCCAAAGGGAGGTCGAAATCTCCTGGAAAGTCCAAAGTCATTTGCTGGAATTGCGGTAAACCGGGTCACATCCGTAAGGACTGCAAAGAAGAAAAGAAGAAGAAAAAGAAAAAGTTCGATTCTGATTCTGAGTCCGACAAGGAAGATGGCGATGCATTTATTGCGGCTTTGGCGACTCATGCAGGTAATGATGCCTGGCTAATTGACTCAGGTGCATCTTTTCATATGACTTCCAATAAAGATTGGTTTTCTGAATATGAAGGATTTAATGGAGGTAAGGTGTACTTGGGTGATGATTCACATCTAGACATTGTTGGTCGAGGTAAAGTTAGAATCAGGTTTTCTGATGGTAGAATAAAAAGGATTAATGGTGTGTTGCATATCCCTGGATTAAAACGAAACCTGTTATCTGTGAGCAAACTGATAGATGCAGGTGTGCAGGTAGTCTTTTCTGAAGCAGGATGTAAGATGATTAAGGGTGCTATGGTAGTTGCTTGAGGTGTCAGGTTTGGCACTTTGTATAAGCTTGAAGCATACACTGTTGAATGTAATAGCACTTCTGTAAAAAGAAAATTTGCGGATACTTCACTAGAAGATTTGAAGGTTTCACCTTCAGTAGATGGAAATGGTTTTTGGGTACCTAAGGGTGCTCTTTCGTCTGAAGCAAACTTACCTGCAGAGAAGACTATGTTATGGCACCAGAGACTTGGCCACATTGGAGAAAAGGGTCTAAGGACCTTGAAAAATAAAAATCTTGTTGAAGGTTTGAATGATTGTAATCTTGACTTTGATTTCTGTGAGCATTGCATTTATGGAAAACAAAACCGCGTTCAGTTTTACTCGAGTTCTCATAAAACTTGTGGTGTTTTGGATCTTATCCATTCTGATGTGTTTGGTCTAGTAGATGTCTCTTCGATTGGAAAATCCACATATTATGTTTCATTTATTGATGATTTTAGTAGAAGGACATGGGTATATTTTCTAAAGAGTAAATCTGAAGTTTTTAGTCGTTTTAAAGAATTTAAAGCAATGGTTGAGTTGTAGACTGGAAAGAAAATAAAATGTTTGAGAACTGATAATGGCGGTGAGTTTTGCTCTAATGATTTTGATAGATTCTGTAAAGACTGTGGAATTAATAGGCATAAGACAACTCCGTATTCTCCACAGCAGAATGGAGTTGCAGAAAGAATGAACAGGACACTGATGGAGAAGGCTAGGAGTATGTTGAGTGGTGCTGGTCTCGAACAAAAGTTTTGGGCTGAAGCTATTGCCACTGCTTGCTACCTAATTAACAGGTCTCCTACATCAGCTCCTGTTGATAAAACGCCTATGGAAGCATGGTCAGGTCACAAGCCTTCATTGAGACATCTTAGAGTTTTTGGTTGCGAGGCATATGCACATGTGCCAAAAGAGAAGCGAACAAAGTTGGAGAACAAGGCTGTGAAATGTATCTTCATCGGGTATAGTTATGGTGTGAAAGGATACAAGCTTTGGGACCCTGTTGCACAAAAGGTAATTCACAGTAGAAGTGTTATTTTTAGAGAAATTAAGTCTCCTTCTGTTACATTGCAGCCAGAACAGACTAAAAAAGAAGATGTGATTCAACTTCCTTCTACACCTGAAAGAGTTGAATCGAGACCCCTAGATAGGCAAGAATTTGAGGAGAGCTCGTCTAGCTCTGAATCTTTAGAAGAAGAGGAAGAACCTCCAACCCAGCTTGTTAGAAGGTCTACAAGACATAGACAACCACCTGAAAGGTATTCACCTGATGATTGGAGATGTATTTTTGCTTTGAATACTAGTGTGGATGAACCGAAATCTGTAGAAGAGGCATTAGGTATGAATGATGCAGAATCCTGGAAGATTGCTATGGAGGAAGAAATGGCAGCTTTGAAAAAGAATGATACATGGGATCTTGTACCATTGCCTGAAGGACGAAAACCTGTTGGTTGTAAATGGGTGTTCAAGAAAAAGATTGGTTCAGATGGAAGCATTGAGAAGTATAAAGCAAGGTTGGTTGCAAAAGGCTACTCTCAGGTTGAGGGTGTTGATTACGGTCAGATATTTTCTCCTTTTGCAAAAATGACGTCCATTAGATTTTTGTTTTCTATTGCTACTGCTTATGATTTAGAGGTTGAGCAAATGGATGTGAAAACTGCTTTCCTTCATGGTGATTTGGAGGAAGATATTTATATGACACAGCCGGAGCACTATGTGGTGAAAGGCAAAAGTAATTTGGTCTGTAAATTGAAGAAATCTTTGTATGGCCTCAAACAAAGTCCTAGGATGTGGTACCAGAAATTTGATACATATGTGTTGAGTTTGGGATTTGAACGTTCTAAATCAGATCACTGTGTTTATTATAAATCTTATGGTGATCATTTCTTATTCATTGCATTGTATGTTGATGATATGTTATTCATTGGTAAAGGGAAAGGTATGATTTCAGAACTGAAGTCTCAGCTCGCTGCTAAATTTGAAATGAAAGATCTTGGTGCAGCAAAGCACATTCTTGGGATGGAAATTAGAAGAGATAGGGCGAACAGAAAGCTATGGCTAGGCCAGAGTAAGTATGTGAATTCAGTGTTACAGAGGTTCAACATGCAGAATTGTAGACCATTGAGTGTTCCTTTTACAGTTGGAATGAAACTATCTATTTCAGATTGTCCTACATCCCCATTGGAGATGGAAGACATGAGCAGAGTGCCTTACCAGAGTGCGGTTGGAAGCTTGATGTATGCTATGGTCTGTACTAGACCAGACATTGCCCAAGCAGTGGGAGTACTTTCTAGATGTATGTCTAATCCTGGTAGAGTTCATTGGGATGCAGTCAAAAGAGTCTTCAGATATTTGAAGGGTACTTCAGAGTATTCTTTGTGTTATCATGGTAATTCAGTTGGAGACATGACTTCCCTTGATATCCATGGTTATGTGGATTCAGATTGGGCAGGTGATATTGATAGCAGAAGATCCACCAGTGCTTATGTGTTTACTTTGTTTGGTGGTGCAATTAGTTGGATGAGTAAACGACAGGCTGTGGTTGCTTTATCCACTACTGAAGCAGAGTACATGGCAGCTACTCATGCTTGTAAAGAGGCCATTTGGCTTAAGAGACTGTGTTCGGATATTGGAATAAAACAAGGTACAGTGACAGTTTACTGTGACAGTCAGAGTGCAATTAGCCTAGCTAAAAACCCGACATTTCATGCCCGGACCAAACATATTGATGTTCAGTATCATTTTGTTAGAGATATGGTCGAAGATGGTAGGGTGAAGCTGGTTAAGGTGGAAACTTTGATGAATGTTGCAGATGCTTTAACTAAGGTTGTGAGCACAGAGAAGTTCAGATGGTGTTTAGAGTCTATGGGCCTTATGGCCCCTAGCAATTGATTCATTGTGTTGACATTCCCTTCCGCTCATGCAAGGTGTTCGACAAGTGGGAGATTTGTTGGGAAAAATGGTGTCTCAACCTTGCATTTATGTGAGGTTACTATTTATAGTAAGTTTTCATTTGAGCATGAAATAGTGCGAAACTCTCCCTGAAGCTTCTGGTTGGCTAGATAAGCATTCCGGTAAAGTTTCGTCGCAAAGTCACAGCTAGTTTTGAAGATATTAAAGTTTTCGTCTTGGAGGGGTGCAATAAAATATTTAAACTTAATTTTGGGGACTTTAGAGGCTCCGAAACGCCCTGAAAAGTGGCCGTAACCGGCAAAGTGGGTTACGAGGTGATAGAGCACTTCGCGAGCTTTCCGGCGCTTCAAACGGTTCGTCAATCGGACACCCGGTTCTCAAGTTATGGCCTCTGGAAGTTTGTACTCCTGAAATAGGAAAAATAATTTGTATCGGATACATAAATGAGCTGTAAAAGGGAGAGACACGTGTTGATGTGTGCTTTAACATGTCATAGAAGGGAGATAAGGTCGGCTACACCTTATTGGGTGGTTTTTAGCCCATGGTTTTGTAATACCGTTTGACGGTTTCTTGTATTGTATCTCCTATTTATGAGGTGTGTGAGATAGAGGTTGTGTGTAAGAGTCTTATGGCTATTGAGTTGCCTCTGAATCTCTGATTAGTGCTACTCCTGCGAAGAGCTTGCTTTGCAAGTATTTTGTAATCTGTTTTGATTGCTGAATAAAATATTGAGCTGCTTTTGGAGGGTGGGGTTTTTCTCCCGAAAGGGTTTTCCCCACGTAAATCACTGTGTTGTGGTATGAATGCTATTATGTCTATTTCTATTTTCTATAACTGTTGTAACAATCTGAAAAAGTTTTGCATTACCCTCCTCTCAAGGTTAGTGTAGGAAGTTGTTTCCGCTACTTTACTTCCTTACAAGTGGTATCAGAGCCTGATCACCTTTGGTTTCAATTGTGGGCAGTTGGGTTTTTTGAACTAATCCAGATTTTAGTGGGAGCTTGTGCAGAAGACACTTTTTGATCTTGTTGCAGGAATATTCAGATGGCGAGTTCGTCAGGGAGAATAGAGGTGGAGAAATTTAATGGAAGTAATTTTGAGATGTGGAAGCTGAAGATGGAAGATCTGCTAATAGATCGAGATCTTTGGGATGCTGTTGATGCGAATGTCCAAAGGCCCTCAGATCCTACTGCAGCAGCTCGGTATGATGTTATGGACCGAAAAGCCAAGGGTCTAATCAGACTGTGCCTGGCAGACTCTGTTCTAATCAATGTCCATGAAGAGAACTCTGCAAAGAAGCTATGGACTAAGCTTGGTGAGATGTATCAAGTGAAATCTTTATTAAATCAAATTTTCTTAAGAAAGAAATTGTATTCCTTGAAGATGGAAGAGGGTGGACGAATTGCAGACCACCTAGAAGCATTCAATATGATTGTGGCTCAATTAGTATCCGTCGGTGTTAAGATGGATGAGGAGGAGAAATGTCAGATCTTGCTTTGTTCTTTGCCTGATTCGTGGGATTCTCTTGTTATGGCTATCGGTAGTACTTCTGTTGTTTTGAAATCTGAAGATGTGGTGGGTGCCCTACTCGGTGAAGAGATGCGAAGGAAGGTATCCATCAGTTCAAAGGAAGCCCTAATCGTTCGTGGAAGACCTAAGGAGAAAGGCAAGAAAAATGAGAAGCGCGGCAAGTCCAAATCCAAAGGGAGGTCGAAATCTCCTGGAAAGTCCAAAGTCATTTGCTGGAATTGCGGTAAACCGGGTCACATCCGTAAGGACTGCAAAGAAGAAAAGAAGAAGAAAAAGAAAAAGTTCGATTCTGATTCTGAGTCCGACAAGGAAGATGGCGATGCATTTATTGCGGCTTTGGCGACTCATGCAGGTAATGATGCCTGGCTAATTGACTCAGGTGCATCTTTTCATATGACTTCCAATAAAGATTGGTTTTCTGAATATGAAGGATTTAATGGAGGTAAGGTGTACTTGGGTGATGATTCACATCTAGACATTGTTGGTCGAGGTAAAGTTAGAATCAGGTTTTCTGATGGTAGAATAAAAAGGATTAATGGTGTGTTGCATATCCCTGGATTAAAACGAAACCTGTTATCTGTGAGCAAACTGATAGATGCAGGTGTGCAGGTAGTCTTTTCTGAAGCAGGATGTAAGATGATTAAGGGTGCTATGGTAGTTGCTTGAGGTGTCAGGTTTGGCACTTTGTATAAGCTTGAAGCATACACTGTTGAATGTAATAGCACTTCTGTAAAAAGAAAATTTGCGGATACTTCACTAGAAGATTTGAAGGTTTCACCTTCAGTAGATGGAAATGGTTTTTGGGTACCTAAGGGTGCTCTTTCGTCTAAAGCAAACTTACCTGCAGAGAAGACTATGTTATGGCACCAGAGACTTGGCCACATTGGAGAAAAGGGTCTAAGGACCTTGAAAAATAAAAATCTTGTTGAAGGTTTGAATGATTGTAATCTTGACTTTGATTTCTGTGAGCATTGCATTTATGGAAAACAAAACCGCGTTCAGTTTTACTCGAGTTCTCATAAAACTTGTGGTGTTTTGGATCTTATCCATTCTGATGTGTTTGGTCCAGTAGATGTCTCTTCGATTGGAAAATCCACATATTATGTTTCATTTATTGATGATTTTAGTAGAAGGACATGGGTATATTTTCTAAAGAGTAAATCTGAAGTTTTTAGTCGTTTTAAAGAATTTAAAGCAATGGTTGAGTTGCAGACTGGAAAGAAAATAAAATGTTTGAGAACTGATAATGGCGGTGAGTTTTGCTCTAATGATTTTGATAGATTCTGTAAAGACTGTGGAATTAACAGGCATAAGACAACTCCGTATTCTCCACAGCAGAATGGAGTTGCAGAAAGAATGAACAGGACACTGATGGAGAAGGCTAGGAGTATGTTGAGTGGTGCTGGTCTCGAACAAAAGTTTTGGGCTGAAGCTGTTGCCACTGCTTGCTACCTAATTAACAGGTCTCCTACATCAGCTCCTGTTGATAAAACGCCTATGGAAGCATGGTCAGGTCACAAGCCTTCATTGAGACATCTTAGAGTTTTTGGTTGCGAGGCATATGCACATGTGCCAAAGGAGAAGCGAACAAAGTTGGAGAACAAGGCTGTGAAATGTATCTTCATCAGGTATAGTTATGGTGTGAAAGGATACAAGCTTTGGGACCCTGTTGCACAAAAGGTAATTCACAGTAGAAGTGTTATTTTTAGAGAAATTAAGTCTCCTTCTGTTACATTGCAGCCAGAACAGACTAAAAAAGAAGATGTGATTCAACTTCCTTCTACACCTGAAAGAGTTGAATCGAGACCCCTAGATAGGCAAGAATTTGAGGAGAGCTCGTCTAGCTCTGAATCTTTAGAAGAAGAGGAAGAACCTCCAACTCAGCTTGTTAGAAGGTCTACAAGACATAGACAACCACCTGAAAGGTATTCACCTGATGATTGGAGATGTATTTTTGCTTTGAATACTAGTGTGGATGAACCGAAATCTGTAGAAGAGGCATTAGGTATGAATGATGCAGAATCCTGGAAGATTGCTATGGAGGAAGAAATGGCAGCTTTGAAAAAGAATGATACATGGGATCTTGTACCATTGCCTGAAGGACGAAAACCTGTTGGTTGTAAATGGGTGTTCAAGAAAAAGATTGGTTCAGATGGAAGCATTGAGAAGTATAAAGCAAGGTTGGTTGCAAAAGGCTACTCTCAGGTTGAGGGTGTTGATTACGGTGAGATATTTTCTCCTGTTGCAAAAATGACGTCCATTAGATTTTTGCTTTCTATTGCTACTGCTTATGATTTAGAGGTTGAGCAAATGGATGTGAAAACTGCTTTCCTTCATGGTGATTTGGAGGAAGATATTTATATGACACAGCCGGAGCACTATGTGGTGAAAGGCAAAAGTAATTTGGTCTGTAAATTGAAGAAATCTTTGTATGGCCTCAAACAAAGTCCTAGGATGTGGTACCAGAAATTTGATACATATGTGTTGAGTTTGGGATTTGAACGTTCTAAATCAGATCACTGTGTTTATTATAAATCTTATGGTGATCATTTCTTATTCATTGCATTGTATGTTGATGATATGTTATTCATTGGTAAAGGGAAAGGTATGATTTCAGAACTGAAGTCTCAGCTCGCTGCTAAATTTGAAATGAAAGATCTTGGTGCAGCAAAGCACATTCTTGGGATGGAAATTAGAAGAGATAGGGCGAACAGAAAGCTATGGCTAGGCCAGAGTAAGTATGTGAATTCAGTGTTACAGAGGTTCAACATGCAGAATTGTAGACCATTGAGTGTTCCTTTTACAGTTGGAATGAAACTATCTATTTCAGATTGTCCTACATCCCCATTGGAGATGGAAAACATGAGCAGAGTGCCTTACCAGAGTGCGGTTGGAAGCTTGATGTATGCTATGGTCTGTACTAGACCAGACATTGCCCAAGCAGTGGGAGTACTTTCTAGATATATGTCTAATCCTGGTAGAGTTCATTGGGATGCAGTCAAAAGAGTCTTCAGATATTTGAAGGGTACTTCAGAGTATTCTTTGTGTTATCATGGTAATTCAGTTGGAGACATGACTTCCCTTGATATCCATGGTTATGTGGATTCAGATTGGGCAGGTGATATTGATAGCAGAAGATCCACCAGTGCTTATGTGTTTACTTTGTTTGGTGGTGCAATTAGTTGGATGAGTAAACGACAGGCTGTGGTTGCTTTATCCACTACTGAAGCAGAGTACATGGCAGCTACTCATGCTTGTAAAGAGGCCATTTGGCTTAAGAGACTGTCTTTGGATATTGGAATAAAACAAGGTACAGTGACAGTTTACTGTGACAGTCAGAGTGCAATTAGCCTAGCTAAAAACCCGACATTTCATGCCCGGACCAAACATATTGATGTTCAGTATCATTTTGTTAGAGATATGGTCGAAGATGGTAGGGTGAAGCTGGTTAAGGTGGAAACTTTGATGAATGTTGCAGATGCTTTAACTAAGGTTGTGAGCACAGAGAAGTTCAGATGGTGTTTAGAGTCTATGGGCCTTATGGCCCCTAGCAATTGATTCATTGTGTTGACATTCCCTTCCGCTCATGCAAGGTGTTCGACAAGTGGGAGATTTGTTGGGAAAAATGGTGTCTCAACCTTGCATTTATGTGAGGTTACTATTTATAGTAAGTTTTCATTTGAGCATGAAATAGTGCGAAACTCTCCCTGAAGCTTCTGGTTGGCTAGATAAGCATTCCGGTAAAGTTTCGTCGCAAAGTCACAGCTAGTTTTGAAGATATTAAAGTTTTCGTCTTGGAGGGGTGCAATAAAATATTTAAACTTAATTTTGGGGACTTTAGAGGCTCCGAAACGCCCTGAAAAGTGGCCGTAACCGACAAAGCGGGTTACGAGGTGATAGAGCACTTCGCGAGCTTTCCGGCGCTTCAAACGGTTCGTCAATCGGACACCCGGTTCTCAGGTTATGGCCTCCGGAAGTTTGTACTCCTGAAATAGGAAAAATAATTTGTATCGGATACATAAATGAGCTGTAAAAGGGAGCAACACATTTTGATGTGTGCTTTAACATGTCATAGAATGGAGATAAGGTCGGCTACACCTTATTGGGTGGTTTTTAGCCCATGGTTTTGTAATACCGTTTGACGGTTTCTTGTATTGTATCTCCTATTTATGAGGTGTGTGAGATAGAGGTTGTGTGTAAGAGTCTTATGGCTATTGAGTTGCCTCTGAATCTCTGATTAGTGCTACTCCTGCGAAGAGCTTGCTCTGCAAGTATTTTGTAATCTGTTTTTGATTGCTGAATAAAATATTGAGCTGCTTTTGGAGGGTGGGGTTTTTCTCCCGAAAGGGTTTTCCCCACGTAAATCACTGTGTTGTGGTATGAATGCTATTATGTCTATTTCTATTTTCTATAACTGTTGTAACAATCTGAAAAAGTTTTGCATTACCCTCCTCTCAAGGTTAGTGTAGGAAGTTGTTTCCGCTACTTTACTTCCTTACAAGTGGTATCAGAGCCTGATCACCTTTGGTTTCAATTGTGGGCAGTTGGGTTTTTTGAACTAATCCAGATTTTAGTGGGAGCTTGTGCAGAAGACACTTTTTGATCTTGTTGCAGGAATATTCAGATGGCGAGTTCGTCAGGGAGAATAGAGGTGGAGAAATTTAATGGAAGTAATTTTGAGATGTGGAAGCTGAAGATGGAAGATCTGCTAATAGATCGAGATCTTTGGGATGCTGTTGATGCGAATGTCCAAAGGCCCTCAGATCCTATTGCAGCAGCTCAGTATGATGTTATGGACCGAAAAGCCAAGGGTCTAATCAGACTGTGCCTGGCAGACTCTGTTCTAATCAATGTCCATGAAGAGAACTCTGCAAAGAAGCTATGGACTAAGCTTGGTGAGATGTATCAAGTGAAATCTTTATTAAATCAAATTTTCTTAAGAAAGAAATTGTATTCCTTGAAGATGGAAGAGGGTGGACGAATTGCAGACCACCTAGAAGCATTCAATATGATTGTGGCTCAATTAGTATCCGTCGGTGTTAAGATGGATGAGGAGGAGAAATGTCAGATCTTGCTTTGTTCTTTGCCTGATTCGTGGGATTCTCTTGTTATGGCTATCGGTAGTACTTCTGTTGTTTTGAAATCTGAAGACGTGGTGGGTGCCCTACTCGGTGAAGAGATGCGAAGGAAGGTATCCATCAGTTCAAAGGAAGCCCTAACCGTTCGTGGAAGACCTAAGGAGAAAGGCAAGAAGAATGAGAAGCGCGGCAAGTCCAAATCCAAAGGGAGGTCGAAATCTCCTGGAAAGTCCAAAGTCATTTGCTGGAATTGCGGTAAACCGGGTCACATCCGTAAGGACTGCAAAGAAGAAAAGAAGAAGAAAAAGAAAAAGTTCGATTCTGATTCTGAGTCCGACAAGGAAGATGGCGATGCATTTATTGCGGCTTTGGCGACTCATGCAGGTAATGATGCCTGGCTAATTGACTCAGGTGCATCTTTTCATATGACTTCCAATAAAGATTGGTTTTCTGAATATGAAGGATTTAATGGAGGTAAGGTGTACTTGGGTGATGATTCACATCTAGACATTGTTGGTCGAGGTAAAGTTAGAATCAGGTTTTCTGATGGTAGAATAAAAAGGATTAATGGTGTGTTGCATATCCCTGGATTAAAACGAAACCTGTTATCTGTGAGCAAACTGATAGATGCAGGTGTGCAGGTAGTCTTTTCTGAAGCAGGATGTAAGATGATTAAGGGTGCTATGGTAGTTGCTTGAGGTGTCAGGTTTGGCACTTTGTATAAGCTTGAAGCATACACTGTTGAATGTAATAGCACTTCTGTAAAAAGAAAATTTGCGGATACTTCACTAGAAGATTTGAAGGTTTCACCTTCAGTAGATGGAAATGGTTTTTGGGTACCTAAGGGTGCTCTTTCGTCTGAAGCAAACTTACCTGCAGAGAAGACTATGTTATGGCACCAGAGACTTGGCCACATTGGAGAAAAGGGTCTAAGGACCTTGAAAAATAAAAATCTTGTTGAAGGTTTGAATGATTGTAATCTTGACTTTGATTTCTGTGAGCATTGCATTTATGGAAAACAAAACCGCGTTCAGTTTTACTCGAGTTCTCATAAAACTTGTGGTGTTTTGGATCTTATCCATTCTGATGTGTTTGGTCTAGTAGATGTCTCTTCGATTGGAAAATCCACATATTATGTTTCATTTATTGATGATTTTAGTAGAAGGACATGGGTATATTTTCTAAAGAGTAAATCTGAAGTTTTTAGTCGTTTTAAAGAATTTAAAGCAATGGTTGAGTTGTAGACTGGAAAGAAAATAAAATGTTTGAGAACTGATAATGGCGGTGAGTTTTGCTCTAATGATTTTGATAGATTCTGTAAAGACTGTGGAATTAATAGGCATAAGACAACTCCGTATTCTCCACAGCAGAATGGAGTTGCAGAAAGAATGAACAGGACACTGATGGAGAAGGCTAGGAGTATGTTGAGTGGTGCTGGTCTCGAACAAAAGTTTTGGGCTGAAGCTATTGCCACTGCTTGCTACCTAATTAACAGGTCTCCTACATCAGCTCCTGTTGATAAAACGCCTATGGAAGCATGGTCAGGTCACAAGCCTTCATTGAGACATCTTAGAGTTTTTGGTTGCGAGGCATATGCACATGTGCCAAAAGAGAAGCGAACAAAGTTGGAGAACAAGGCTGTGAAATGTATCTTCATCGGGTATAGTTATGGTGTGAAAGGATACAAGCTTTGGGACCCTGTTGCACAAAAGGTAATTCACAGTAGAAGTGTTATTTTTAGAGAAATTAAGTCTCCTTCTGTTACATTGCAGCCAGAACAGACTAAAAAAGAAGATGTGATTCAACTTCCTTCTACACCTGAAAGAGTTGAATCGAGACCCCTAGATAGGCAAGAATTTGAGGAGAGCTCGTCTAGCTCTGAATCTTTAGAAGAAGAGGAAGAACCTCCAACTCAGCTTGTTAGAAGGTCTACAAGACATAGACAACCACCTGAAAGGTATTCACCTGATGATTGGAGATGTATTTTTGCTTTGAATACTAGTGTGGATGAACCGAAATCTGTAGAAGAGGCATTAGGTATGAATGATGCAGAATCCTGGAAGATTGCTATGGAGGAAGAAATGGCAGCTTTGAAAAAGAATGATACATGGGATCTTGTACCATTGCCTGAAGGACGAAAACCTGTTGGTTGTAAATGGGTGTTCAAGAAAAAGATTGGTTCAGATGGAAGCATTGAGAAGTATAAAGCAAGGTTGGTTGCAAAAGGCTACTCTCAGGTTGAGGGTGTTGATTACGGTCAGATATTTTCTCCTGTTGCAAAAATGACGTCCATTAGATTTTTGTTTGCTATTGCTACTGCTTATGATTTAGAGGTTGAGCAAATGGATGTGAAAACTGCTTTCCTTCATGGTGATTTGGAGGAAGATATTTATATGACACAGCCGGAGCACTATGTGGTGAAAGGCAAAAGTAATTTGGTCTGTAAATTGAAGAAATCTTTGTATGGCCTCAAACAAAGTCCTAGGATGTGGTACCAGAAATTTGATACATATGTGTTGAGTTTGGGATTTGAACGTTCTAAATCAGATCACTGTGTTTATTATAAATCTTATGGTGATCATTTCTTATTCATTGCATTGTATGTTGATGATATGTTATTCATTGGTAAAGGGAAAGGTATGATTTCAGAACTGAAGTCTCAGCTCGCTGCTAAATTTGAAATGAAAGATCTTGGTGCAGCAAAGCACATTCTTGGGATGGAAATTAGAAGAGATAGGGCGAACAGAAAGCTATGGCTAGGCCAGAGTAAGTATGTGAATTCAGTGTTACAGAGGTTCAACATGCAGAATTGTAGACCATTGAGTGTTCCTTTTACAGTTGGAATGAAACTATCTATTTCAGATTGTCCTACATCCCCATTGGAGATGGAAGACATGAGCAGAGTGCCTTACCAGAGTGCGGTTGGAAGCTTGATGTATGCTATGGTCTGTACTAGACCAGACATTGCCCAAGCAGTGGGAGTACTTTCTAGATATATGTCTAATCCTGGTAGAGTTCATTGGGATGCAGTCAAAAGAGTCTTCAGATATTTGAAGGGTACTTCAGAGTATTCTTTGTGTTATCATGGTAATTCAGTTGGAGACATGACTTCCCTTGATATCCATGGTTATGTGGATTCAGATTGGGCAGGTGATATTGATAGCAGAAGATCCACCAGTGCTTATGTGTTTACTTTGTTTGGTGGTGCAATTAGTTGGATGAGTAAACGACAGGCTGTGGTTGCTTTATCCACTACTGAAGCAGAGTACATGGCAGCTACTCATGCTTGTAAAGAGGCCATTTGGCTTAAGAGACTGTGTTCGGATATTGGAATAAAACAAGGTACAGTGACAGTTTACTGTGACAGTCAGAGTGCAATTAGCCTAGCTAAAAACCCGACATTTCATGCCCGGACCAAACATATTGATGTTCAGTATCATTTTGTTAGAGATATGGTCGAAGATGGTAGGGTGAAGCTGGTTAAGGTGGAAACTTTGATGAATGTTGCAGATGCTTTAACTAAGGTTGTGAGCACAGAGAAGTTCAGATGGTGTTTAGAGTCTATGGGCCTTATGGCCCCTAGCAATTGATTCATTGTGTTGACATTCCCTTCCGCTCATGCAAGGTGTTCGACAAGTGGGAGATTTGTTGGGAAAAATGGTGTCTCAACCTTGCATTTATGTGAGGTTACTATTTATAGTAAGTTTTCATTTGAGCATGAAATAGTGCGAAACTCTCCCTGAAGCTTCTGGTTGGCTAGATAAGCATTCCGGTAAAGTTTCGTCGCAAAGTCACAGCTAGTTTTGAAGATATTAAAGTTTTCGTCTTGGAGGGGTGCAATAAAATATTTAAACTTAATTTTGGGGACTTTAGAGGCTCCGAAACGCCCTGAAAAGTGGCCGTAACCGACAAAGCGGGTTACGAGGTGATAGAGCACTTCGCGAGCTTTCCGGCGCTTCAAACGGTTCGTCAATCGGACACCCGGTTCTCAGGTTATGGCCTCCGGAAGTTTGTACTCCTGAAATAGGAAAAATAATTTGTATCGGATACATAAATGAGCTGTAAAAGGGAGCAACACATTTTGATGTGTGCTTTAACATGTCATAGAATGGAGATAAGGTCGGCTACACCTTATTGGGTGGTTTTTAGCCCATGGTTTTGTAATACCGTTTGACGGTTTCTTGTATTGTATCTCCTATTTATGAGGTGTGTGAGATAGAGGTTGTGTGTAAGAGTCTTATGGCTATTGAGTTGCCTCTGAATCTCTGATTAGTGCTACTCCTGCGAAGAGCTTGCTCTGCAAGTATTTTGTAATCTGTTTTTGATTGCTGAATAAAATATTGAGCTGCTTTTGGAGGGTGGGGTTTTTCTCCCGAAAGGGTTTTCCCCACGTAAATCACTGTGTTGTGGTATGAATGCTATTATGTCTATTTCTATTTTCTATAACTGTTGTAACAATCTGAAAAAGTTTTGCATTACCCTCCTCTCAAGGTTAGTGTAGGAAGTTGTTTCCGCTACTTTACTTCCTTACAAGTGGTATCAGAGCCTGATCACCTTTGGTTTCAATTGTGGGCAGTTGGGTTTTTTGAACTAATCCAGATTTTAGTGGGAGCTTGTGCAGAAGACACTTTTTGATCTTGTTGCAGGAATATTCAGATGGCGAGTTCGTCAGGGAGAATAGAGGTGGAGAAATTTAATGGAAGTAATTTTGAGATGTGGAAGCTGAAGATGGAAGATCTGCTAATAGATCGAGATCTTTGGGATGCTGTTGATGCGAATGTCCAAAGGCCCTCAGATCCTATTGCAGCAGCTCAGTATGATGTTATGGACCGAAAAGCCAAGGGTCTAATCAGACTGTGCCTGGCAGACTCTGTTCTAATCAATGTCCATGAAGAGAACTCTGCAAAGAAGCTATGGACTAAGCTTGGTGAGATGTATCAAGTGAAATCTTTATTAAATCAAATTTTCTTAAGAAAGAAATTGTATTCCTTGAAGATGGAAGAGGGTGGACGAATTGCAGACCACCTAGAAGCATTCAATATGATTGTGGCTCAATTAGTATCCGTCGGTGTTAAGATGGATGAGGAGGAGAAATGTCAGATCTTGCTTTGTTCTTTGCCTGATTCGTGGGATTCTCTTGTTATGGCTATCGGTAGTACTTCTGTTGTTTTGAAATCTGAAGACGTGGTGGGTGCCCTACTCGGTGAAGAGATGCGAAGGAAGGTATCCATCAGTTCAAAGGAAGCCCTAACCGTTCGTGGAAGACCTAAGGAGAAAGGCAAGAAGAATGAGAAGCGCGGCAAGTCCAAATCCAAAGGGAGGTCGAAATCTCCTGGAAAGTCCAAAGTCATTTGCTGGAATTGCGGTAAACCGGGTCACATCCGTAAGGACTGCAAAGAAGAAAAGAAGAAGAAAAAGAAAAAGTTCGATTCTGATTCTGAGTCCGACAAGGAAGATGGCGATGCATTTATTGCGGCTTTGGCGACTCATGCAGGTAATGATGCCTGGCTAATTGACTCAGGTGCATCTTTTCATATGACTTCCAATAAAGATTGGTTTTCTGAATATGAAGGATTTAATGGAGGTAAGGTGTACTTGGGTGATGATTCACATCTAGACATTGTTGGTCGAGGTAAAGTTAGAATCAGGTTTTCTGATGGTAGAATAAAAAGGATTAATGGTGTGTTGCATATCCCTGGATTAAAACGAAACCTGTTATCTGTGAGCAAACTGATAGATGCAGGTGTGCAGGTAGTCTTTTCTGAAGCAGGATGTAAGATGATTAAGGGTGCTATGGTAGTTGCTTGAGGTGTCAGGTTTGGCACTTTGTATAAGCTTGAAGCATACACTGTTGAATGTAATAGCACTTCTGTAAAAAGAAAATTTGCGGATACTTCACTAGAAGATTTGAAGGTTTCACCTTCAGTAGATGGAAATGGTTTTTGGGTACCTAAGGGTGCTCTTTCGTCTGAAGCAAACTTACCTGCAGAGAAGACTATGTTATGGCACCAGAGACTTGGCCACATTGGAGAAAAGGGTCTAAGGACCTTGAAAAATAAAAATCTTGTTGAAGGTTTGAATGATTGTAATCTTGACTTTGATTTCTGTGAGCATTGCATTTATGGAAAACAAAACCGCGTTCAGTTTTACTCGAGTTCTCATAAAACTTGTGGTGTTTTGGATCTTATCCATTCTGATGTGTTTGGTCCAGTAGATGTCTCTTCGATTGGAAAATCCACATATTATGTTTCATTTATTGATGATTTTAGTAGAAGGACATGGGTATATTTTCTAAAGAGTAAATCTGAAGTTTTTAGTCGTTTTAAAGAATTTAAAGCAATGGTTGAGTTGTAGACTGGAAAGAAAATAAAATGTTTGAGAACTGATAATGGCGGTGAGTTTTGCTCTAATGATTTTGATAGATTCTGTAAAGACTGTGGAATTAATAGGCATAAGACAACTCCGTATTCTCCACAGCAGAATGGAGTTGCAGAAAGAATGAACAGGACACTGATGGAGAAGGCTAGGAGTATGTTGAGTGGTGCTGGTCTCGAACAAAAGTTTTGGGCTGAAGCTATTGCCACTGCTTGCTACCTAATTAACAGGTCTCCTACATCAGCTCCTGTTGATAAAACGCCTATGGAAGCATGGTCAGGTCACAAGCCTTCATTGAGACATCTTAGAGTTTTTGGTTGCGAGGCATATGCACATGTGCCAAAAGAGAAGCGAACAAAGTTGGAGAACAAGGCTGTGAAATGTATCTTCATCGGGTATAGTTATGGTGTGAAAGGATACAAGCTTTGGGACCCTGTTGCACAAAAGGTAATTCACAGTAGAAGTGTTATTTTTAGAGAAATTAAGTCTCCTTCTGTTACATTGCAGCCAGAACAGACTAAAAAAGAAGATGTGATTCAACTTCCTTCTACACCTGAAAGAGTTGAATCGAGACCCCTAGATAGGCAAGAATTTGAGGAGAGCTCGTCTAGCTCTGAATCTTTAGAAGAAGAGGAAGAACCTCCAACTCAGCTTGTTAGAAGGTCTACAAGACATAGACAACCACCTGAAAGGTATTCACCTGATGATTGGAGATGTATTTTTGCTTTGAATACTAGTGTGGATGAACCGAAATCTGTAGAAGAGGCATTAGGTATGAATGATGCAGAATCCTGGAAGATTGCTATGGAGGAAGAAATGGCAGCTTTGAAAAAGAATGATACATGGGATCTTGTACCATTGCCTGAAGGACGAAAACCTGTTGGTTGTAAATGGGTGTTCAAGAAAAAGATTGGTTCAGATGGAAGCATTGAGAAGTATAAAGCAAGGTTGGTTGCAAAAGGCTACTCTCAGGTTGAGGGTGTTGATTACGGTCAGATATTTTCTCCTGTTGCAAAAATGACGTCCATTAGATTTTTGTTTGCTATTGCTACTGCTTATGATTTAGAGGTTGAGCAAATGGATGTGAAAACTGCTTTCCTTCATGGTGATTTGGAGGAAGATATTTATATGACACAGCCGGAGCACTATGTGGTGAAAGGCAAAAGTAATTTGGTCTGTAAATTGAAGAAATCTTTGTATGGCCTCAAACAAAGTCCTAGGATGTGGTACCAGAAATTTGATACATATGTGTTGAGTTTGGGATTTGAACGTTCTAAATCAGATCACTGTGTTTATTATAAATCTTATGGTGATCATTTCTTATTCATTGCATTGTATGTTGATGATATGTTATTCATTGGTAAAGGGAAAGGTATGATTTCAGAACTGAAGTCTCAGCTCGCTGCTAAATTTGAAATGAAAGATCTTGGTGCAGCAAAGCACATTCTTGGGATGGAAATTAGAAGAGATAGGGCGAACAGAAAGCTATGGCTAGGCCAGAGTAAGTATGTGAATTCAGTGTTACAGAGGTTCAACATGCAGAATTGTAGACCATTGAGTGTTCCTTTTACAGTTGGAATGAAACTATCTATTTCAGATTGTCCTACATCCCCATTGGAGATGGAAGACATGAGCAGAGTGCCTTACCAGAGTGCGGTTGGAAGCTTGATGTATGCTATGGTCTGTACTAGACCAGACATTGCCCAAGCAGTGGGAGTACTTTCTAGATATATGTCTAATCCTGGTAGAGTTCATTGGGATGCAGTCAAAAGAGTCTTCAGATATTTGAAGGGTACTTCAGAGTATTCTTTGTGTTATCATGGTAATTCAGTTGGAGACATGACTTCCCTTGATATCCATGGTTATGTGGATTCAGATTGGGCAGGTGATATTGATAGCAGAAGATCCACCAGTGCTTATGTGTTTACTTTGTTTGGTGGTGCAATTAGTTGGATGAGTAAACGACAGGCTGTGGTTGCTTTATCCACTACTGAAGCAGAGTACATGGCAGCTACTCATGCTTGTAAAGAGGCCATTTGGCTTAAGAGACTGTGTTCGGATATTGGAATAAAACAAGGTACAGTGACAGTTTACTGTGACAGTCAGAGTGCAATTAGCCTAGCTAAAAACCCGACATTTCATGCCCGGACCAAACATATTGATGTTCAGTATCATTTTGTTAGAGATATGGTCGAAGATGGTAGGGTGAAGCTGGTTAAGGTGGAAACTTTGATGAATGTTGCAGATGCTTTAACTAAGGTTGTGAGCACAGAGAAGTTCAGATGGTGTTTAGAGTCTATGGGCCTTATGGCCCCTAGCAATTGATTCATTGTGTTGACATTCCCTTCCGCTCATGCAAGGTGTTCGACAAGTGGGAGATTTGTTGGGAAAAATGGTGTCTCAACCTTGCATTTATGTGAGGTTACTATTTATAGTAAGTTTTCATTTGAGCATGAAATAGTGCGAAACTCTCCCTGAAGCTTCTGGTTGGCTAGATAAGCATTCCGGTAAAGTTTCGTCGCAAAGTCACAGCTAGTTTTGAAGATATTAAAGTTTTCGTCTTGGAGGGGTGCAATAAAATATTTAAACTTAATTTTGGGGACTTTAGAGGCTCCGAAACGCCCTGAAAAGTGGCCGTAACCGGCAAAGCGGGTTACGAGGTGATAGAGCACTTCGCGAGCTTTCCGGCGCTTCAAACGGTTCGTCAATCGGACACCCGGTTCTCAAGTTATGGCCTCTGGAAGTTTGTACTCCTGAAATAGGAAAAATAATTTGTATCGGATACATAAATGAGCTGTAAAAGGGAGAGACACGTGTTGATGTGTGCTTTAACATGTCATAGAAGGGAGATAAGGTCGGCTACACCTTATTGGGTGGTTTTTAGCCCATGGTTTTGTAATACCGTTTGACGGTTTCTTGTATTGTATCTCCTATTTATGAGGTGTGTGAGATAGAGGTTGTGTGTAAGAGTCTTATGGCTATTGAGTTGCCTCTGAATCTCTGATTAGTGCTACTCCTGCGAAGAGCTTGCTTTGCAAGTATTTTGTAATCTGTTTTTGATTGCTGAATAAAATATTGAGCTGCTTTTGGAGGGTGGGGTTTTTCTCCCGAAAGGGTTTTCCCCACGTAAATCACTGTGTTGTGGTATGAATGCTATTATGTCTATTTCTATTTTCTATAACTGTTGTAACAATCTGAAAAAGTTTTGCATTACCCTCCTATCAAGGTTAGTGTAGGAAGTTGTTTCCGCTACTTTACTTCCTTACAAGTGGTATCAGAGCCTGATCACCTTTGGTTTCAATTGTGGGCAGTTGGGTTTTTTGAACTAATCCAGATTTTAGTGGGAGCTTGTGCAGAAGACACTTTTTGATCTTGTTGCAGGAATATTCAGATGGCGAGTTCGTCAGGGAGAATAGAGGTGGAGAAATTTAATGGAAGTAATTTTGAGATGTGGAAGCTGAAGATGGAAGATCTGCTAATAGATCGAGATCTTTGGGATGCTGTTGATGCGAATGTCCAAAGGCCCTCAGATCCTACTGCAGCAGCTCGGTATGATGTTATGGACCGAAAAGCCAAGGGTCTAATCAGACTGTGCCTGGCAGACTCTGTTCTAATCAATGTCCATGAAGAGAACTCTGCAAAGAAGCTATGGACTAAGCTTGGTGAGATGTATCAAGTGAAATCTTTATTAAATCAAATTTTCTTAAGAAAGAAATTGTATTCCTTGAAGATGGAAGAGGGTGGACGAATTGCAGACCACCTAGAAGCATTCAATATGATTGTGGCTCAATTAGTATCCGTCGGTGTTAAGATGGATGAGGAGGAGAAATGTCAGATCTTGCTTTGTTCTTTGCCTGATTCGTGGGATTCTCTTGTTATGGCTATCGGTAGTACTTCTGTTGTTTTGAAATCTGAAGATGTGGTGGGTGCCCTACTCGGTGAAGAGATGCGAAGGAAGGTATCCATCAGTTCAAAGGAAGCCCTAATCGTTCGTGGAAGACCTAAGGAGAAAGGCAAGAAAAATGAGAAGCGCGGCAAGTCCAAATCCAAAGGGAGGTCGAAATCTCCTGGAAAGTCCAAAGTCATTTGCTGGAATTGCGGTAAACCGGGTCACATCCGTAAGGACTGCAAAGAAGAAAAGAAGAAGAAAAAGAAAAAGTTCGATTCTGATTCTGAGTCCGACAAGGAAGATGGCGATGCATTTATTGCGGCTTTGGCGACTCATGCAGGTAATGATGCCTGGCTAATTGACTCAGGTGCATCTTTTCATATGACTTCCAATAAAGATTGGTTTTCTGAATATGAAGGATTTAATGGAGGTAAGGTGTACTTGGGTGATGATTCACATCTAGACATTGTTGGTCGAGGTAAAGTTAGAATCAGGTTTTCTGATGGTAGAATAAAAAGGATTAATGGTGTGTTGCATATCCCTGGATTAAAACGAAACCTGTTATCTGTGAGCAAACTGATAGATGCAGGTGTGCAGGTAGTCTTTTCTGAAGCAGGATGTAAGATGATTAAGGGTGCTATGGTAGTTGCTTGAGGTGTCAGGTTTGGCACTTTGTATAAGCTTGAAGCATACACTGTTGAATGTAATAGCACTTCTGTAAAAAGAAAATTTGCGGATACTTCACTAGAAGATTTGAAGGTTTCACCTTCAGTAGATGGAAATGGTTTTTGGGTACCTAAGGGTGCTCTTTCGTCTGAAGCAAACTTACCTGCAGAGAAGACTATGTTATGGCACCAGAGACTTGGCCACATTGGAGAAAAGGGTCTAAGGACCTTGAAAAATAAAAATCTTGTTGAAGGTTTGAATGATTGTAATCTTGACTTTGATTTCTGTGAGCATTGCATTTATGGAAAACAAAACCGTGTTCAGTTTTACTCGAGTTCTCATAAAACTTGTGGTGTTTTGGATCTTATCCATTCTGATGTGTTTGGTCCAGTAGATGTCTCTTCGATTGGAAAATCCACATATTATGTTTCATTTATTGATGATTTTAGTAGAAGGACATGGGTATATTTTCTAAAGAGTAAATCTGAAGTTTTTAGTCGTTTTACAGAATTTAAAGCAATGGTTGAGTTGCAGACTGGAAAGAAAATAAAATGTTTGAGAACTGATAATGGCGGTGAGTTTTGCTCTAATGATTTTGATAGATTCTGTAAAGACTGTGGAATTAACAGGCATAAGACAACTCCGTATTCTCCACAGCAGAATGGAGTTGCAGAAAGAATGAACAGGACATTGATGGAGAAGGCTAGGAGTATGTTGAGTGGTGCTGGTCTCGAACAAAAGTTTTGGGCTGAAGCTGTTGCCACTGCTTGCTACCTAATTAACAGGTCTCCTACATCAGCTCCTGTTGATAAAACGCCTATGGAAGCATGGTCAGGTCACAAGCCTTCATTGAGACATCTTAGAGTTTTTGGTTGCGAGGCATATGCACATGTGCCAAAGGAGAAGCGAACAAAGTTGGAGAACAAGGTTGTGAAATGTATCTTCATCGGGTATAGTTATGGTGTGAAAGGATACAAGCTTTGGGACCCTGTTGCACAAAAGGTAATTCACAGTAGAAGTGTTATTTTTAGAGAAATTAAGTCTCCTTCTGTTACATTGCAGCCAGAACAGACTAAAAAAGAAGATGTGATTCAACTTCCTTCTACACCTGAAAGAGTTGAATCGAGACCCCTAGATAGGCAAGAATTTGAGGAGAGCTCGTCTAGCTCTGAATCTTTAGAAGAAGAGGAAGAACCTCCAACTCAGCTTGTTAGAAGGTCTACAAGACATAGACAACCACCTGAAAGGTATTCACCTGATGATTGGAGATGTATTTTTGCTTTGAATACTAGTGTGGATGAACCGAAATCTGTAGAAGAGGCATTAGGTATGAATGATGCAGAATCCTGGAAGATTGCTATGGAGGAAGAAATGGCAGCTTTGAAAAAGAATGATACATGGGATCTTGTACCATTGCCTGAAGGAGGAAAACCTGTTGGTTGTAAATGGGTG
This sequence comes from Cryptomeria japonica, assembly GCF_030272615.1. Classification (NCBI taxonomy): domain Eukaryota; kingdom Viridiplantae; phylum Streptophyta; class Pinopsida; order Cupressales; family Cupressaceae; genus Cryptomeria; species Cryptomeria japonica. The sequence goes on along the minus strand of NC_081411.1, from coordinate 770,521,016 downwards.
TTCAAGAAAAAGATTGGTTCAGATGGAAGCATTGAGAAGTATAAAGCAAGGTTGGTTGCAAAAGGCTACTCTCAGGTTGAGGGTGTTGATTACGGTGAGATATTTTCTCCTGTTGCAAAAATGACGTCCATTAGATTTTTGCTTTCTATTGCTACTGCTTATGATTTAGAGGTTGAGCAAATGGATGTGAAAACTGCTTTCCTTCATGGTGATTTGGAGGAAGATATTTATATGACACAGCCGGAGCACTATGTGGTGAAAGGCAAAAGTAATTTGGTCTGTAAATTGAAGAAATCTTTGTATGGCCTCAAACAAAGTCCTAGGATGTGGTACCAGAAATTTGATACATATGTGTTGAGTTTGGGATTTGAACGTTCTAAATCAGATCACTGTGTTTATTATAAATCTTATGGTGATCATTTCTTATTCATTGCATTGTATGTTGATGATATGTTATTCATTGGTAAAGGGAAAAGTATGATTTCAGAACTGAAGTCTCAGCTCGCTGCTAAATTTGAAATGAAAGATCTTGGTGCAGCAAAGCACATTCTTGGGATGGAAATTAGAAGAGATAGGGCGAACAGAAAGCTATGGCTAGGCCAGAGTAAGTATGTGAATTCAGTGTTACAGAGGTTCAACATGCAGAATTGTAGACCATTGAGTGTTCCTTTTACAGTTGGAATGAAACTATCTATTTCAGATTGTCCTACATCCCCATTGGAGATGGAAGACATGAGCAGAGTGCCTTACCAGAGTGCGGTTGGAAGCTTGATGTATGCTATGGTCTGTACTAGACCAGACATTGCCCAAGCAGTGGGAGTACTTTCTAGATATATGTCTAATCCTGGTAGAGTTCATTGGGATGCAGTCAAAAGAGTCTTCAGATATTTGAAGGGTACTTCAGAGTATTCTTTGTGTTATCATGGTAATTCAGTTGGAGACATGACTTCCCTTGATATCCATGGTTATGTGGATTCAGATTGGGAAGGTGATATTGATAGCAGAAGATCCACCAGTGCTTATGTGTTTACTTTGTTTGGTGGTGCAATTAGTTGGATGAGTAAACGACAGGCTGTGGTTGCTTTATCCACTACTGAAGCAGAGTACATGGCAGCTACTCATGCTTGTAAAGAGGCCATTTGGCTTAAGAGACTGTGTTCGGATATTGGAATAAAACAAGGTACAGTGACAGTTTACTGTGACAGTCAGAGTGCAATTAGCCTAGCTAAAAACCCGACATTTCATGCCCGGACCAAACATATTGATGTTCAGTATCATTTTGTTAGAGATATGGTCGAAGATGGTAGGGTGAAGCTGGTTAAGGTGGAAACTTTGATGAATGTTGCAGATGCTTTAACTAAGGTTGTGAGCACAGAGAAGTTCAGATGGTGTTTAGAGTCTATGGGCCTTATGGCCCCTAGCAATTGATTCATTGTGTTGACATTCCCTTCCGCTCATGCAAGGTGTTCGACAAGTGGGAGATTTGTTGGGAGAAATGGTGTCTCAACCTTGCATTTATGTGAGGTTACTATTTATAGTAAGTTTTTATTTGAGCACGAAATACTGCGAAACTCTCCCTGAAGCTTCTGGTTGGCTAGATAAGCATTCCGGTAAAGTTTCGTCGCAAGGTCACAGCTAGTTTTGAAGATATTAAAGTTTTCGTCTTGGAGGGGTGCAATAAAATATTTAAACTTAATTTTGGAGACTTTAGAGGCTCCGAAACGCCCTGAAAAGTGGCCGTAACCGGCAAAGCGGGTTACGAGGTGATAGAGCACTTCGCGAGCTTTCTGGCGCTTCAAACGGTTCGTCAATCGGACACCCGGTTCTCAAGTTATGGCCTCCGGAAGTTTGTACTCCTGAAATAGGAAAAATAATTTGTATCGGATACATAAATGAGCTGTAAAAGGGAGCGACACGTGTTGATGTGTGCTTTAACATGTCATAGAAGGGAGATAAGGTCGGCTACACCTTATTGGGTGGTTTTTAGCCCATGGTTTTGTAATACCGTTTGACGGTTTCTTGTATTGTATCTCCTATTTATGAGGTGTGTGAGATAGAGGTTGTGTGTAAGAGTCTTATGGCTATTGAGTTGCCTCTGAATCTCTGATTAGTGCTACTCCTGCGAAGAGCTTGCTCTGCAAGTATTTTGTAATCTGTTTTTGATTGCTGAATAAAATATTGAGCTGCTTTTGGAGGGTGGGGTTTTTCTCCCGAAAGGGTTTTCCCCACGTAAATCACTGTGTTGTGGTATGAATGCTATTATGTCTATTTCTATTTTCTATAACTGTTGTAACAATCTGAAAAAGTTTTGCATTACCCTCCTCTCAAGGTTAGTGTAGGAAGTTGTTTCCGCTACTTTACTTCCTTACAAGTGGTATCAGAGCCTGATCACCTTTGGTTTCAATTGTGGGCAGTTGGGTTTTTTGAACTAATCCAGATTTTAGTGGGAGCTTGTGCAGAAGACACTTTTTGATCTTGTTGCAGGAATATTCAGATGGCGAGTTCGTCAGGGAGAATAGAGGTGGAGAAATTTAATGGAAGTAATTTTGAGATGTGGAAGCTGAAGATGGAAGATCTGCTAATAGATCGAGATCTTTGGGATGCTGTTGATGCGAATGTCCAAAGGCCCTCAGATCCTACTGCAGCAGCTCAGTATGATGTTATGGACCGAAAAGCCAAGGGTCTAATCAGACTGTGCCTGGCAGACTCTGTTCTAATCAATGTCCATGAAGAGAACTCTGTAAAGAAGCTATGGACTAAGGTAGGTGAGATGTATCAAGTGAAATCTTTATTAAATCAAATTTTCTTAAGAAAGAAATTGTATTCCTTGAAGATGGAAGAGGGTGGACGAATTGCAGACCACCTAGAAGCATTCAATATGATTGTGGCTCAATTAGTATCCGTCGGTGTTAAGATGGATGAGGAGGAGAAATGTCAGATCTTGCTTTGTTCTTTGCCTGATTCGTGGGATTCTCTTGTTATGGCTATCGGTAGTACTTCTGTTGTTTTGAAATCTGAAGACGTGGTGGGTGCCCTACTCGGTGAAGAGATGCGAAGGAAGGTATCCATCAGTTCAAAGGAAGCCCTAACCGTTCGTGGAAGACCTAAGGAGAAAGGCAAGAAGAATGAGAAGCGCGGCAAGTCCAAATCCAAAGGGAGGTCGAAATCTCCTAGAAAGTCCAAAGTCATTTGCTGGAATTGCGGTAAACCGGGTCACATCCGTAAGGACTGCAAAGAAGAAAAGAAGAAGAAAAAGAAAAAGTTCGATTCTGATTCTGAGTCCGACAAGGAAGATGGCGATGCATTTATTGCGGCTTTGGCGACTCATGCAGGTAATGATGCCTGGCTAATTGACTCAGGTGCATCTTTTCATATGACTTCCAATAAAGATTGGTTTTCTGAATATGAAGGATTTAATGGAGGTAAGGTGTACTTGGGTGATGATTCACATCTAGACATTGTTGGTCGAGGTAAAGTTAGAATCAAGTTTTCTGATGGTAGAATAAAAAGGATTAATGGTGTGTTGCATATCCCTGGATTAAAACGAAACCTGTTATCTGTGAGCAAACTGATAGATGCAGGTGTGCAGGTAGTCTTTTCTGAAGCAGGATGTAAGATGATTAAGGGTGCTATGGTAGTTGCTTGAGGTGTCAGGTTTGGCACTTTGTATAAGCTTGAAGCATACACTGTTGAATGTAATAGCACTTCTGTAAAAAGAAAATTTGCGGATACTTCACTAGAAGATTTGAAGGTTTCACCTTCAGTAGATGGAAATGGTTTTTGGGTACCTAAGGGTGCTCTTTCGTCTGAAGCAAACTTACCTGCAGAGAAGACTATGTTATGGCACCAGAGACTTGGCCACATTGGAGAAAAGGGTCTAAGGACCTTGAAAAATATAAATCTTGTTGAAGGTTTGAATGATTGTAATCTTGACTTTGATTTCTGTGAGCATTGCATTTATGGAAAACAAAACCGCGTTCAGTTTTACTCGAGTTCTCATAAAACTTGTGGTGTTTTGGATCTTATCCATTTTGATGTGTTTGGTCCAGTAGATGTCTCTTCGATTGGAAAATCCACATATTATGTTTCATTTATTGATGATTTTAGTAGAAGGACATGGGTATATTTTCTAAAGAGTAAATCTGAAGTTTTTAGTCGGTTTAAAGAATTTAAAGCAATGGTTGAGTTGCAGACTGGAAAGAAAATAAAATGTTTGAGAACTGATAATGGCGGTGAGTTTTGCTCTAATGATTTTGATAGATTCTGTAAAGACTGTGGAATTAACAGGCATAAGACAACTCCGTATTCTCCACAGCAGAATGGAGTTGCAGAAAGAATGAACAGGACACTGATGGAGAAGGCTAGGAGTATGTTGAGTGGTGCTGGTCTCGAACAAAAGTTTTGGGCTGAAGCTGTTGCCACTGCTTGCTACCTAATTAACAGGTCTCCTACATCAGCTCCTGTTGATAAAACGCCTATGGAAGCATGGTCAGGTCACAAGCCTTCATTGAGACATCTTAGAGTTTTTGGTTGCGAGGCATATGCACATGTGCCAAAGGAGAAGCGAACAAAGTTGGAGAACAAGGCTGTGAAATGTATCTTCATCGGGTATAGTTATGGTGTGAAAGGATACAAGCTTTGGGACCCTGTTGCACAAAAGGTAATTCACAGTACAAGTGTTATTTTTAGAGAAATTAAGTCTCCTTCTGTTACATTGCAGCCAGAACAGACTAAAAAAGAAGATGTGATTCAACTTCCTTCTACACCTGAAAGAGTTGAATCGAGACCCCTAGATAGGCAAGAATTTGAGGAGAGCTCGTCTAGCTCTGAATCTTTAGAAGAAGAGGAAGAACCTCCAACTCAGCTTGTTAGAAGGTCTACAAGACATAGACAACCACCTGAAAGGTATTCACCTGATGATTGGAGATGTATTTTTGCTTTGAATACTAGTGTGGATGAACCGAAATCTGTAGAAGAGGCATTAGGTATGAATGATGCAGAATCCTGGAAGATTGCTATGGAGGAAGAAATGGCAGCTTTGAAAAAGAATGATACATGGGATCTTGTACCATTGCCTGAAGGACGAAAACCTATTGGTTGTAAATGGGTGTTCAAGAAAAAGATTGGTTCAGATGGAAGCATTGAGAAGTATAAAGCAAGGTTGGTTGCAAAAGGCTACTCTCAGGTTGAGGGTGTTGATTACGGTGAGATATTTTCTCCTGTTGCAAAAATGACATCCATTAGATTTTTGCTTTCTATTGCTACTGCTTATGATTTAGAGGTTGAGCAAATGGATGTGAAAACTGCTTTCCTTCATGGTGATTTGGAGGAAGATATTTATATGACACAGCCGGAGCACTATGTGGTGAAAGGCAAAAGTAATTTGGTCTGTAAATTGAAGAAATCTTTGTATGGCCTCAAACAAAGTCCTAGGATGTGGTACCAGAAATTTGATACATATGTGTTGAGTTTGGGATTTGAACGTTCTAAATCAGATCACTGTGTTTATTATAAATCTTATGGTGATCATTTCTTATTCATTGCATTGTATGTTGATGATATGTTATTCATTGGTAAAGGGAAAGGTATGATTTCAGAACTGAAGTCTCAGCTCGCTGCTAAATTTGAAATGAAAGATCTTGGTGCAGCAAAGCACATTCTTGGGATGGAAATTAGAAGAGATAGGGCGAACAGAAAGCTATGGCTAGGCCAGAGTAAGTATGTGAATTCAGTGTTACAGAGGTTCAACATGCAGAATTGTAGACCATTGAGTGTTCCTTTTACAGTTGGAATGAAACTATCTATTTCAGATTGTCCTACATCCCCATTGGAGATGGAAGACATGAGCAGAGTGCCTTACCAGAGTGCGGTTGGAAGCTTGATGTATGCTATGGTCTGTACTAGACCAGACATTGCCCAAGCAGTGGGAGTACTTTCTAGATATATGTCTAATCCTGGTAGAGTTCATTGGGATGCAGTCAAAAGAGTCTTCAGATATTTGAAGGGTACTTCAGAGTATTCTTTGTGTTATCATGGTAATTCAGTTGGAGACATGACTTCCCTTGATATCCATGGTTATGTGGATTCAGATTGGGCAGGTGATATTGATAGCAGAAGATCCACCAGTGCTTATGTGTTTACTTTGTTTGGTGGTGCAATTAGTTGGATGAGTAAACGACAGGCTGTGGTTGCTTTATCCACTACTGAAGCAGAGTATATGGCAGCTACTCATGCTTGTAAAGAGGCCATTTGGCTTAAGAGACTGTGTTCGGATATTGGAATAAAACAAGGTACAGTGACAGTTTACTGTGACAGTCAGAGTGCAATTAGCCTAGCTAAAAACCCGACATTTCATGCCCGGACCAAACATATTGATGTTCAGTATCATTTTGTTAGAGATATGGTCGAAGATGGTAGGGTGAAGCTGGTTAAGGTGGAAACTTTGATGAATGTTGCAGATGCTTTAACTAAGGTTGTGAGCACAGAGAAGTTCAGATGGTGTTTAGAGTCTATGGGCCTTATGGCCCCTAGCAATTGATTCATTGTGTTGACATTCCCTTCCGCTCATGCAAGGTGTTCGACAAGTGGGAGATTTGTTGGGAAAAATGGTGTCTCAACCTTGCATTTATGTGAGGTTACTATTTATAGTAAGTTTTCATTTGAGCACGAAATAGTGCGAAACTCTCCCTGAAGCTTCTGTTGGCTAGATAAGCATTCCGGTTGGCTAGATAAGCATTCCGGTAAAGTTTCGTCGCAAGGTCACAGCTAGTTTTGAAGATATTAAAGTTTTCGTCTTGGAGGGGTGCAATAAAATATTTAAACTTAATTTTGGGGACTTTAGAGGCTCCGAAACGCCCTGAAAAGTGGCCGTAACCGGCAAAGCGGGTTACGAGGTGATAGAGCACTTCGCGAGCTTTCCGGCGCTTCAAACGGTTCGTCAATCGGACACCCGGTTCTCAAGTTATGGCCTCCGGAAGTTTGTACTCCTGAAATAGGAAAAATAATTTGTATCGGATACATAAATGAGCTGTAAAAGGGAGCGACACGTGTTGATGTGTGCTTTAACATGTCATAGAAGGGAGATAAGGTCAGCTACACCTTATTGGGTGGTTTTTAGCCCATGGTTTTGTAATACCGTTTGACGGTTTCTTGTATTGTATCTCCTATTTATGAGGTGTGTGAGATAGAGGTTGTGTGTAAGAGTCTTATGGCTATTGAGTTGCCTCTGAATCTCTGATTAGTGCTACTCCTGCGAAGAGCTTGCTCTGCAAGTATTTTGTAATCTATTTTTGATTGCTGAATAAAATATTGAGCTGCTTTTGGAGGGTGGGGTTTTTCTCCCGAAAGGGTTTTCCCCACGTAAATCACTGTGTTGTGGTATGAATGCTATTATGTCTATTTCTATTTTCTATAACTGTTGTAACAATCTGAAAAAGTTTTGCATTACCCTCCTCTCAAGGTTAGTGTAGGAAGTTGTTTCCGCTACTTTACTTCCTTACAAGTGGTATCAGAGCCTGATCACCTTTGGTTTCAATTGTGGGCAGTTGGGTTTTTTGAACTAATCCAGATTTTAGTGGGAGCTTGTGCAGAAGACACTTTTTGATCTTGTTGCAGGAATATTCAGATGGCGAGTTCGTCAGGGAGAATAGAGGTGGAGAAATTTAATGGAAGTAATTTTGAGATGTGGAAGCTGAAGATGGAAGATCTGCTAATAGATCGAGATCTTTGGGATGCTGTTGATGCGAATGTCCAAAGGCCCTCAGATCCTACTGCAGCAGCTCAGTATGATGTTATGGACCGAAAAGCCAAGGGTCTAATCAGACTGTGCCTGGCAGACTCTGTTCTAATCAATGTCCATGAGGAGAACTCTGCAAAGAAGCTATGGACTAAGCTTGGTGAGATGTATCAAGTGAAATCTTTATTAAATCAAATTTTCTTAAGAAAGAAATTGTATTCCTTGAAGATGGAAGAGGGTGGACGAATTGCAGACCACCTAGAAGCATTCAATATGATTGTGGCTCAATTAGTATCCGTCGGTGTTAAGATGGATGAGGAGGAGAAATGTCAGATCTTGCTTTGTTCTTTGCCTGATTCGTGGGATTCTCTTGTTATGGCTATCGGTAGTACTTCTGTTGTTTTGAAATCTGAAGACGTGGTGGGTGCCCTACTCGGTGAAGAGATGCGAAGGAAGGTATCCATCAGTTCAAAGGAAGCCCTAACCGTTCGTGGAAGACCTAAGGAGAAAGGCAAGAAGAATGAGAAGCGCGGCAAGTCCAAATCCAAAGGGAGGTCGAAATCTCCTGGAAAGTCCAAAGTCATTTGCTGGAATTGCGGTAAACCGGGTCACATCCGTAAGGACTGCAAAGAAGAAAAGAAGAAGAAAAAGAAAAAGTTCGATTCTGATTCTGAGTCCGACAAGGAAGATGGCGATGCATTTATTGCGGCTTTGGCGACTCATGCAGGTAATGATGCCTGGCTAATTGACTCAGGTGCATCTTTTCATATGACTTCCAATAAAGATTGGTTTTCTGAATATGAAGGATTTAATGGAGGTAAGGTGTACTTGGGTGATGATTCACATCTAGACATTGTTGGTCGAGGTAAAGTTAGAATCAGGTTTTCTGATGGTAGAATAAAAAGGATTAATGGTGTGTTGCATATCCCTGGATTAAAACGAAACCTGTTATCTGTGAGCAAACTGATAGATGCAGGTGTGCAGGTAGTCTTTTCTGAAGCAGGATGTAAGATGATTAAGGGTGCTATGGTAGTTGCTTGAGGTGTCAGGTTTGGCACTTTGTATAAGCTTGAAGCATACACTGTTGAATGTAATAGCACTTCTGTAAAAAGAAAATTTGTGGATACTTCACTAGAAGATTTGAAGGTTTCACCTTCAGTAGATGGAAATGGTTTTTGGGTACCTAAGGGTGCTCTTTCGTCTGAAGCAAACTTACCTGCAGAGAAGACTATGTTATGGCACCAGAGACTTGGCCACATTGGAGAAAAGGGTCTAAGGACCTTGAAAAATAAAAATCTTGTTGAAGGTTTGAATGATTGTAATCTTGACTTTGATTTCTGTGAGCATTTCATTTATGGAAAACAAAACCGCGTTCAGTTTTACTCGAGTTCTCATAAAACTTGTGGTGTTTTGGATCTTATCCATTCTGATGTGTTTGGTCCAGTAGATGTCTCTTCGATTGGAAAATCCACATATTATGTTTCATTTATTGATGATTTTAGTAGAAGGACATGGGTATATTTTCTAAAGAGTAAATCTGAAGTTTTTAGTCGTTTTAAAGAATTTAAAGCAATGGTTGAGTTGCAGACTGGAAAGAAAATAAAATGTTTGAGAACTGATATTGGCGGTGAGTTTTGCTCTAATGATTTTGATAGATTCTGTAAAGACTGTGGAATTAACAGGCATAAGACAACTCCGTATTCTCCACAGCAGAATGGAGTTGCAGAAAGAATGAACAGGACACTGATGGAGAAGGCTAGGAGTATGTTGAGTGGTGCTGGTCTCGAACAAAAGTTTTGGGCTGAAGCTGTTGCCACTGCTTGCTACCTAATTAACAGGTCTCCTACATCAGCTCTTGTTGATAAAACGCCTATGGAAGCATGGTCAGGTCACAAGCCTTCATTGAGACATCTTAGAGTTTTTGGTTGCGAGGCATATGCACATGTGCCAAAGGAGAAGCGAACAAAGTTGGAGAACAAGGCTGTGAAATGTATCTTCATCGGGTATAGTTATGGTGTGAAAGGATACAAGCTTTGGGACCCTGTTGCACAAAAGGTAATTCACAGTAGAAGTGTTATTTTTAGAGAAATTAAGTCTCCTTCTGTTACATTGCAGCCAGAACAGACTAAAAAAGAAGTTGTATCTGCTACAAATTGGATGTTGGCTTTATTTATAAGCAAGATTTTGAAGGTTAAGTTCTGGCTTTTTAACATTTATGCTCCGTCAAGAATTCAAGGGAAGAGTAAGTTATGGGGTGAATTAAAGAGGATTTCTTCTCCCTTAAAATATGGTTCCTTTATTATCTTTGAGGGTGATTTTAATGCTATCACTGATTTAGATGAGAAAAGAGGAGGTGTTTTCCCTAATAAAAGGATTATGGATGACTTTGGGGATTTTATTTCTGATTTGAGCCTTTTTTATTGTAAGTCTTAGAATGGGGTTTTCACATGGACAAACATGAGAAGGGATTTTTCTCAGATTGCTGAGAGATTAGATCAGTTTTTGTTATCTGAGAATTGGATTGATTTAGATTTTGCATTCTTTTCCTCTATTCTACCGGTCTTGGGTTCTGATCATTTTCCAATTTCCCTTTCAGTTATTGAGGATAAGGCTTCTTTTAAGTCTCCATTTAAATTTGAGCCCATGTGGTTTAGGGATTCTTCCTTTTTGCCTCTGCTTATGAAATGGTGGAATTCTGCTCCTTTTTGTTCTGGGTCTCGTATGTTTCAAATTGCTAAGAAGTTAAGTTATTTGAAATTGAATATTAGGGAATGGGATACCTCGCATTTTAAGAACATTTTTCAGGAGAAACAAAGGATTCAAGATATGATTGAGTATCTTAATACTCATGTGGTTCAGCATGGTATGGTGCCACAAGTTTTTGATGAATTGAAGTCACTAAAATTACAGCTTGAGGAGGTGTTAGCTAGAGAGGAAATCTATTGGAGACAGAAATCTAGAGAGTTATGGCTTTTAGATGGTGACAGGAACACAAAATTTTTTCATTCTTCAACTAATATTAAAAGATGTAAGAATAGGATATCTTGTATTCAGTGTCAGAGTGGGAATTTATTGACAGAGCCAGAGGACATTGCTTCAGAGGCAGTTAGGTTTTTTAAGTCATTATTATCTTCAGAAAATGGAAATCTCAGCAATGATATTATATCTAATATTCCTCCTTTAGTATCTTTGGAAGACAATAAGATGTTGATGTCTCCCTTTTCCTTAGAAGAAGTTAAGAGTGTTGTCTTTGCCATGAATCCAAGTAAAGCTTCAGGACCAAATGGTTTTACTCCTTTAGTTTTTTAGAAATGTTGGGATTTTGTGGGAAATGACATTTTATTGGCTCTCGAGGAAGCTAGGAGAAATAGGTCTATTTTAAAAGAACTTAATACTACAATGATTGCAAGTATTCCTAAAAAAGGGGATACTAAGCCTTTTGCTGACTTCCACCCCATTTCTTTATGTAACGCTTTGTATAAGATATTTATGAAGGCAATTTCCCTTAGGTTGGCAAAAATTCTACCTAGGATCATTTCATTGGAGCAAGGTTGTTTTGTTCTTGGAAGGGAGACGAAAGAGGGTGCAATTGTAGCACATGAGGTGCTGCATTCTATTTCCACCCAAATAACCTTGGCCATGATACTTAAAGTAAACATGATGAAGGCTTATGATAGAGTAGAGTGGGGGACTTTATGTGTTGTTCTTGAGAAGTTAGGTTTCTCCAAGGCCTAGGTCAAATGGATTCATGCATGTATTTCTTCTGCAAGATTCTCGGTTTTAATTAATGGTTCTCCTTGTGGTTTTTTCACTTCCTCTAGGGGTTTGAGATAGGGAGATCCCCTTTCTCCCTTTTTGTTTATTCTCCTAGCTGAAACTTTTAGTTGGGATATTAGGACTGCTAAAGTGGGGGGGCTTTGGAAAGGTATAAGGACTCAGAATATTCCCCAAAGTATTTCTCATTGTCTCTTTGCAGATGATACTCTGTTATTTCGACATGCTTCGTTAGTCGAGGCAAAAGTGATTAAAGGAATAATACAAAATTATGCATCATTTTCTGGTCAGAAAGTGAATGGTGATAAATCAAAGGTTTTTTTCCTTAATACATCACAATTGGTTCAGCATAGGTTGCAATCCTTTTGGGGATTTGAGACTGGAAATCTTCCATGTACTTACCTTGGTATTCCTTTCTTTGTTAAACAATATAAGATTGGTTTTTGGGATAAGATTATTTTGGTCATTTCTAAAAGAATTCTCTCATGGAATCATAGATGGTTAACTTTGGCAGGTAAAATTGTTCTCATCAAGTCTGTTTTGAATGTCATTCCCATATATCTCATGTCTATTTTGAAGTCTCCAAAAGCAGCTATTGTTAGTTTACAAGATACTCTTAGAGATTTTCTTTGGAACAATAGTAAAGATGGCAAGAAGAAACTCCCTATAGTTGCATGGGATAAGGTATGTTTGCCTAAGGAACTTGGGGGAACAGGAATTCGGAGTCTAGAAAATCAGAATTTAGCCTTAGGTGCTAAGTTGGTTTGGAAATTATATGACAAATCTAGCTCCTTATGGGCAAAAATTATGTTTGCCAAATATTTAAATAATGGACCAAGAGAGTACATTTTTAAAGTCTCAAATTTGCCTTCGAGTTCTGCTATTTGGAATTTCCTTTGTAAATGTAGATCATTTATTTTCCCTCATCTCTCATGGATTGTTCATAATGGTAGAAAGGTCAGATTTTAGGATGAAGTATGGAATGGACACACACCTTTGGTGAATATTAGGGATTGGTCTCCTCTTATCACTATTCTTTCCTCCCTTTGGGGTGTTTTTGTAGCAAATTATTTTGAAATTGTGACTAGTGGACCCCTTAAGCTAGCTAGATGGAAGTCGATTGATTTCTTAGATGTTGATCAAAGCATGAAATTAGATTTTGAGAAGATTTTGGGGGATAGAATTGTATTTCTTTCTGATTCTGAGGATGAACTTATTTGGACAAAGAATATTTCTAGTAAGTACACTATTAAAGATGGTTACAACTCTCTTATGGTTGCTAAAGATTTATCATCTTGGCCTTATAAGTTTTTTTGGCATTTGGCTTGTCTTCCTAAAGTTGGAGCCTTTGCTTGGTTGGTAGTTCAGGACAAAGTCCTTACACATATGAGACTAGACAGGCTTGGTATTACTGTTGTTTTCCCTTGTGTCCTTTGTAACAAAAATTTGGAATCTTCTTCACACCTGTTCCTACATTGTGATTATGCTTATGAATGTTAGCAGTGGTTGTTTGAGAAGTTAAATATATCTTTGTTATTGGTAAGGATCTCACTTCCCATTTTAGATCTTGGCCCTTTATGTTTGCCTCATCTTTTTATGCATGCCTTTGGATCATATCTCCATCTATTGTGATTTGGAATGTTTGGCTAGAGAGAAACAATGGGATATTTAAAAAAACAAGGTCTCCTATGTCTGAGGTTCTATTAAAAATTGATTCTTCAATCTCTGAGGTTTCTTTGTCGTTTATTTATAAGAATTTGGAAAATCTTAATTCTTTTTCGCACTAGGATAGTAGAGTTACTAGAGTTTGGAAGATGTTGTTATTTTACCCTCTCATGGTTCAATTTTAAAAAAGAATGATGCAATAGGTAAGAGATGCTCTGCTAGATGGAAACCTCCTCCGCAGGGGCACTTTAAACTGAATTTTGATGGGGCCTCTCATGGTAACCCCAGGTTGGCTGGGGTAGGCATGGTAATTTATGATCACAATGCAAATTTTATTCAAGCTAAGTGTCATGCTATTGGTTTTAAAACTAACAATTATGTGGAATTTCATGCTTTGTCTTTTGGATTGGATATGGCAATCTCTTTGGGAATTAAGGACTTAATAATTGAAGGTGATTCTATGGTGATTATTCAATGTGTTATGAAAAAGAAATCAAATTGTTGAAATTCGTAGTATATACTTGATCCCATTTTACAAAAATTAGAATTGTTTGAATCTTTCTTGGTATCCCATTGTTATAGAGAAGTTAATAAGATTGCTGATTATTTGACAAATTTAGCCATTGATAGCAATGCTAATCAGCGAGAGGTGGGTTTTGAGGAATTCCTTCTAGGGTATGGGAAGGTTTGCAACAATATTTATATGATTTTCTTGAGTAATGTTGATGTAAAATTTTATGATGATAATTATTCTCGCTTTCCCCTTTCATTTCAAGTATTCATGTTCGTTGTTCATTGTCTAGAGTAGAGTTCAAGCTCATGGTATTTGATACAATAGTGTTTTTCCAAAGGTTTTTTGATACTTTCTTTTTTGGCAGGAAGGTTTTTGGCTCATGGGATTTGGCACAAGGCTTTGGAAAATTTTGTCTTCTTCCATTGATAGCAACTGTGGAGTCTACATTTGAAAATTATCCGATGGGTTTTTTTGGCAAATTGTCATATGGGCTCTATGCAAAACTGATATTATATGTGTTGTGACCGCATTTTGTATGTGGTTTTGGATGGGGTGTATAAACTGATCCGTTAGATACTATAGGTTTATTTTATGAGCTGTAACCAGAGGTTTTCTTCCCAAGATTCTTTCCTCTAGTATGCTCTTTGAATCCTGTGTAAAAAATAAAAAATATTAATAAAAAAATTTAGTGGAATAATCCACTTTTATTGAAAAAAAATAAAAAATTAATAACCCAAAAAGGGTAAAAAAGGAATTAAATAATAAGAATAGCCAATAATTAAATAAACTATATGGGTAAATACTTAATTAAATATAAATCCACAAAACAATAATATAAAATCAATAATAATCAAACAATAGAAAATAAATAATAAATATTCAAGTAAAAATTAAACCACAAGGCAATAATAGTCTAAAAGAACCAATTAAATATAAATCCATGAAATGAGCATTGATAAATAATAAATCCCAAATAATAATAATCATACATTAATATTAAATATTAATGTCATCCATTAATTTAATTTTAACACTTAATAAACTATACAATTTAATTAATTAATTATTAATAAATAATCACAACTCACAAGGCAACCCAACATAGGGTTGAACCAACATACCACATAACACTAACCGACGACTCAAGCCAAGACACTAACTGATAAGGGTATCAACTTAAGCCTAGAGTGTGTAGAAAGAACTCATATCACCTCCAATCAACTTGCCATTAGGATAAAGACATACTCAAATTCATGAGATCAGGTGGAATCGATGTTTAGTACCTGCAATCCTACAACCACCATTATTCATAAGACAACATATACAATTGCATAAATCATAAATAATCAGATAAGTGAGAGAGAGTTGCGATGTCATATCATGCTCGTAACAAGTAGTATGGCATTGCCCCTATCACGAAAACACTAGTAAACAGTCACGACAACCATATCATCATCTCATCCAATATAATCATGAATTGGGGTTAGCACTAACAAGATGTCATCATATCATCATAGGCAATATAATCCATCAATGAATAATGAGTGCATATAAATCATCAAATGTAAGTCCATCCATCACAATAATCCACGATATATCATCATCCATATAATGTATCATATGTCAATACAAAATGTCTAGCATCATCTATAAGTATACGAAATATAGATTAAACCCATAAGTAGAAATCAAACATCACAAAACATTCTAAATAAGTCTATCAGTGCAAAAAGGGAAGATGCATGCTAAGAGATATCCTATTTTGATATGCCTATTGTTTTAATAAAAAAAGTTTCTCCAAAATGATAACTTTTAACATCTTTCACATGAAATTTGTAAAAAATAAGTATGCTCATTTTTATTTATTTAATTTTTTTTCATTTTTTATTTTATAATTATTTAAGAATTATTCTCTTTGTATGTATTAAAAATTACTCATTATATCAATTATTATCTCTTTACAATCACTATTTTACCACCATGTTATTATCTCTGAATCCAAACTACAAATAAATTATTAATTTTATCTCTTTATAATCACTATCTTGTTTATCTCTCTACAGTTTGATTCATCTGAATCTAGAATAAAAACAAAGACGTAGACAGTTTGATTCATATGTTTTTTGAGACTGCAAATTCGTACTCTCTTCTTTTGTGAGACTCTGTAAATAAGAAATAACTTGCAAACTCTTATACTTTTACTCCTCGCAATGGCAGTATAAATAGCATTATGCTTGTAAATAAACTTCAGCTAAATAATTAAGCTCCTAAACTTCTGCGCATTTGCATATAAGTAAGCTCCTAAACTTTCGCGCATATAAATATAACCGACAAAATTGTTCAGTTTAGTTGAAATTTGTGGCTGCTGGCTATTCAGTCATACAAAGGACTTTTCACCCAAAGGATGTGAAGGTTTGGAAGATAATTAACAATAATCTAAATATATGTTCCATCAATCACATTGTTAGAAACAAATACAATAAACAAAATAAGAGTGACTTTCTTTGACCACTTA
The DNA here is from genome assembly GCF_030272615.1 of Cryptomeria japonica. Classification (NCBI taxonomy): domain Eukaryota; kingdom Viridiplantae; phylum Streptophyta; class Pinopsida; order Cupressales; family Cupressaceae; genus Cryptomeria; species Cryptomeria japonica. Next base: position 770,504,813 of record NC_081411.1, on the reverse strand, counting down.
TGAAAGAAATGCCAGAGGAAAATTTCATACAGGCAGACCTACAGAACGGTAGAGACCGAATTCTTCTCTACTAGTCCAATATAGGCAGACCCACAGAACAGTAGTATATGCCAAAACTTCATATTCAAATCCGAATTCTTTCTCTACTAGTACAATTTAGGCAGACCCACAGAACAGTAGAGACCGAGTTCTTCTCTACTACTACAATTTAGGCATGCCATAAAAATAAAAATCATGCTTGCCCAAATTGGACGTCAGACCAACACAGCAGTATATGCCAAAACTTTCACGTTTTAGACTCCAAATTCGTACTCGCCTCTTTTTTCAGATTTTGAAAATAAAAAATAACTTGCAAATTGTTATACTTTTCCTCCTCGCGCTTCCAGTATAAATAGCATTAAGCTCCAGCCTAGAAATAACCTACAAGTTCTTTAGTTCACTTGTAAATTTGTGTGGGCTCAATCATTTTAGAGTGTTTGTGCAATGTCTAGTTTGAAGGGAGATGCCATTTCATCTCGTAAATTACCAGATAATGCTTTCAATCACTGGGATGATGGTTTTGTGCAATCTATGGAAACACCATATCTCGTAAACTTCTTACATGATATTATTATTTCTATTCCCATCAATGAGTTTCTGCTGTTGTTTTGTTCTGTTAAGTTAATTTTCTTCATTGCTGATTTTTTAAGTTTATTTTTCAGGCATCTGAATACCGTGAACGTGCTGAAACACTAGTTAAACAAGTAAAAACCTTGTTAAAAGAAATGCAGACTGGATCTGATGGCGATCTAATACAGCGTCTTGAAATGGTTGATGCACTGCAATGCCTCGGAATAGATCGATATTTTCAGGATGAGATAAAAGAAGCTCTTGATTTTGTTTACCGGTCTGTCAAACTGTTAAATTTAGATTGTCAATTGTGATAGAGATATTTTGTTTTCGCCATTAACAGTCTTGTAATACAGATGTTGGGATGGAAGTGTGGGCATAGGAGAAGGATCCGAAAGTTGTAGCAGGAATTTGAATGCTACAGTTTTAGCACTCAGACTACTTAGACTCCATCGTTATCATGTCTCTGCAGGTACCCAAATAATTCAAAAATGTACTTTCGACCTAGTTTTCCATCAAAACAACATTTTCATTAATTTTTTTATCTTTTATTATGTAATATATAAAAGATTGTTTCTGAAATTAATCAGAATCGATACATTTAATATTTACTCTCAGTGATCTATCATCTTTTTTCTATAATTAAATGTAAACTCAAATATGTTTGATTTCAAAAAAAATCTTTCAGATTTTATTGTGCTTTTAAAATACTTATTCTTTCATTGTCTGTACTTGAATTGATTGTTTCTTAATTTGTCATGTACTATGAACAGATGTGCTGCAAAATTTCAAGGATGAAAATGGTCAGTTTCTTAAGTGTGGAGGGAAAAATGATAATAATATGAAGAGCAGTGGAGAGGAACATGTGGTGAGAAGTATACTGAATCTTCTCAGAGCTGCAAGCGTAGCATTTCCTGGAGAAACAATTATGCAAGAGGCTAAAGTGTTTAGCTCTCTGTACCTTAAGCAAGTATTAAAAAATATTGAAGATACATATAAAAGCAGTCTTCTAAAAGAGGTAATAAAGTTTATAAGCAAGATTGTTTAAATTTAGAAGTTATTGAGTAAAAATTCAGAGAATAAGAAATAAATTCCAAAATTAGAAAAGTAAAATTTAAAGTTTTAATTATTATTTTTATTCTGTTGTTTAAATAGGTGGAGTATGGACTTATCTATGAATGGCCTCGTACTTTTACTATATGGGAGGCTCAAAATTTCATAGAAATCTATGACTTAGATAATTCCAGGTAGAGTTTGTTAAAAATATTATTATAAAAATATTTTTCTAAAGTTTTAATTATCAAAAGATTTAATGTGGATTAATTTAAGTTTTTTTATTTTAATTTTCTTCAGGTTAAAGAATGTTAAGATTTTGGAGTTGGCAAAATTAAATTTCAATATATTACAATGTGTGTACAAGATGGAGATGAAGACACTCTCTAGGTAAGTATTGCCATCAAGTACATTTAGTCATAGTAGATAGATTTTAGATTAAATAATACATTTCAACTTATTAAGGATGACAAGTAAAATAAGTAATGAAGATATTTATACTTTTGTAGGAAATAAACAATACTCTAACTATATGTTTCAACCACCACATTATTAGAACTTATGGGTGTGAGACCCTCTTCCCACCTTATCTAATAAAAAATAATCACATTGCTAGAAACACATAAACTAAATAGAGTGACTCTCTATGATCACATATGAAGGAAAATGGAAGAGAGAATTAAAGAGGGGGCATTTTATATGTAACGAGAATGAGAAAAAACTAGAAAACGTATTTCAATTATTCTCTCTTATGGTGGAAAGAGAAGGGGGAGTTTGGAGAAAGTGTAGATAGATACCAATAGAAATTATATATTGTAAAATTTACAAAGTTATAGATTGGGCTTGGAATAGAGTTGTTTGTTGAGTGTTGTCGAGTTAGTCTTAAAATATTTATTAGTGGTTTAAATTTGTAATTCTATTAATCACTCTTTAGTAGTATGTCATATGTCTTCTCTTTATAACCTTGATACAATTATAAAAAATATTATAAGTTTTGATAAATATCACCATGAGATATAGTAATAGCAAAAGTCACATATGATATTGAATATGATAAAGAAATTATTATAATGCATTTTCCAATAGGGCATACACGTTTAGTTTACTTACCAATTTAAAAATGGTGATTTACTTAAGGGATGGCCTCCTAAATGGAATTACTAGAAAAAAATCATTTAAAAAGGGATATACAAGTGAATCTTACAAACCAAATTTGCATGATAATGTCATGATAGTGTCATGTCTACCATAGCTAATTTGAACTATCCATAATTTATACATCATCAATATAATACATATGGGTTTGTGAATAGGCTTTTGTGTGGTCATAATTTTTTACATAATGATTTTTTTTTAATTTATATTTATAATGCTTATTTTTTTCAATTTTTCTAAATTTTGTTAAAAAATACTAAATGATTAACTTTATGCAGTTGGTGGCAAAATTCTGGGATCTCAAAATTGATAGCACTTAGAGAGCGTTCAATTGAGTACCTTTTGATGGGAATTAGTGTTATGGATGAGATGGAGTTTTCTAGTACCAGAATTGCAGTGGCCAAAGTAGCAACCCTTGTCACTATACTCGATGACCTTTTTGATGACTACTTAACTCTCGAACAAGTTGAGCTTGTTACTGGGGCCATTATTCAAGGTTGGAATGTTTCACTTATACAGAATCTTCCAAACAATTTCAAAAAAATAGTGGAATTTGTTTCTAAAATAGTTAACGAATTGTCAAGTGATGCCACTAAAAAGCAAGGGCGTGATATGACACAATTTATTGCAAAAGCAGTACGTATACTTCTTCAAAAAATTATTTTTAATTTTTTAGTATTTATCCTTATTCATGCATTATTTAGGGAAAATAAAACCATGATTTTTCAATTAGATTGAATATTTGGTATTAATAAGAATTTCAATGCATCATTGCACACTTAAATTTGAGTCAATGAACTTTTACAAATGTTAAATTTTATTCTATTAATGATTTTTTAATTCATAATGGTAATGTTCTTTTTTAAATAGAAAGGTTCATTATCACCATATTCCAAGTTGAAACAAAAATACATAGATCATTGAATGAAATTATGAAATAAATTTAAACTTTTAAAATGTATTTTGGTTTAGTGGGCAGATTATGCTGAAGCTAATTTGCAGCAAGCACGATGGAATAAAAGTGGATATGTTCCAACCTATAATGAGTACATCAATATTGCTAGAACAAGTGCATCGATTGGACCACTTTCATTGCATTCTATCCTCTTAACCACCATTTTAGCAAACAATGACATTGAGAAGATATTCCTAAATCGATCAAGATTATGTGAGCTCGTATGGTTATCTTTACGCTTAGCCGATGATGCACAAGATTTCCAGGTTTTTATTATTTTACTTAATCTCACCATTACATATATGAAATTATGTTATTATGTCTTTAATATTAACATATATCTTACTATATTGAAGGATGAGAAGCTTCATGGACAAACTGCCTCAGCTGTTTCCTCATATATGAGGGATCATGCTGAATGCTTAGAAGATGATGCATTATGTCACATCAATTGCCTTGCTAATCAATTGATAAAGGAATTAATGTGGGAATTTCTCAATCCAAATAAGAAATTTCTCGACTATGAGAAGTTATGTTTCAATCTCAGTAAAGGAATACAATGTTTCTATGTATTTGGAGATGGATTTACATATCCTGAAAAGGGGATCAAGCAGCAAGTATTAAAAGTTCTTGTTGATCCTGTGAAAATATGATGTTTCTATCATCCAAAAAGATAATTCCACCTTTGTGATATACCTTTTCTATTCCCTCAATCTTATCATTTGTAATGGGTTATGAGTAGTCATCTTGTGGCTACCTTAACTCTTAATTAAGTCATGTGATCACTACTATATTATTATCTAGTTATGTAGGCTAGTCTAAGCATTATATATTGGTATATAAGTCAGCCTAGGTGATATTCAAGGCATAAGAAAGTTATTTATTGCAGGTAATAAATATTATTTAATCACTAGAGATTGTGAATTGTGTTCTCATTGGATATATTTGGAGGTTTTCTCCCTTGAAGTGGCTTGTTATTCTTAGCTATTATCAAGTATTTTTAAAGTATTTTATATTATATTCTTCTTTTGTGAAAGTTATTTCATTACAAAAAATTTAAGTAACAAGTTATATCCTTTCAATATACATTCCTAATAAAATTTATGTGCTTCTATATTGTGTGTCTATTTTCTTCTGTTACAATATTTTCATCATTATTATGTTTGATATATATGTTTAGTTAAATTGGTTTACATTTAGCATATATGTTTAGTTACATTGGTTTACAATACTATTGTATTTGGTTAGTTTAACAACCTAGATTGATTTTCATTGATATTAAATTCTATATGTGTGTTGATTGACATTGGTTTTATTTTTTACTTCATTTCTAAAGACTAGTTTATCTCTTCACCTCATGGTACATTTGCATATCTAGCTTGAGATAGATTTTATATTATATAACTTTTTATGTATCTTATATAAATTTTACATAAATGGTAGTCAAATTGAATATAGGGAATGTTATATCTAAATTTTCTATAGGCATTTTGAGAAATTACTTAAATTTTACTACATTCATAATTTTTACAATTGTTTAATGTTTAAAATTTATTCAATTATAATAAATTTTTCATACATATAGGAAGGATTTGAAATTGTTGAGAAATTAAGAAATTTGATGTTGAACTTAAGATAACATAGAAAAAGATTTTGTTTAAGAAAGAATAATTTAATTTTTGATTCAAAACATTATATGTAACAACTAATTTATATGGATATATAGATCTAGATCAAAAAAAACAAGCAGGGCTCTTAAAAGAAAAAATATTTAATTTTTAAACAATTACATAATATCCTTAAATAACAACTCAAACAGCTAAAATAGGGTAAAAATTTATTCAAACAAGGAAATAAATATAGAGCCAAAAGGGCCACAACTCCAACAAGAAAAAATTACATAACCCTGTCAACATCTACTAAAGTATCCAACGCCTGAGACATTTTGGAAGATAACTGCTCCCTATCCACTATATTCTAACCCTACCTATGATCAGAAGCCCATTTGGCCAAACATTTAGCAACTCCATTCCACTCCCTAGGAATATGACAAAAAGTAACAGATTCTAAGGAATTGCACAACCAAAGAATCTATCTAATCACCGCAGCTAAATGCCAACTAACCTTATCTAACTGATGCTCAATCAACAAAGTCACCACCACTTGATAGTCTGACTTAAATATAATTTGATTCCAATTGAGAGCACAACTACGCTCCACTGCATGCAGAAGGCCAAGAGCCTCCATGAGATTATTGGTATGGTAACCCTTGTAAACAAAGAAAATAAACTAAATATCTCTAGAGTTGTTACGACCAACCCCACCAATACCAGCATGGCCAAGATTCCCATGAGATGAACCATCAATGTTAATTTTCAAGACCCCCTTAGGAGGAGGAGACCAGTGACCAAGCCTATTAACTCTCTACACTAGATGGCAACATCTATTTCTCATGAGCTGCCATGTATACTGGCCCCTAGAAGAAGGAACAACCCCCTAAAGAGAAAAATTGAGCTAGTTACAAATATTAACATCTCAAGGATCCACACCCCGCACAAAGTCACACTTTAGCAAGACAGTCTTGTTGGAATCCAAGAACATTGAGAGTATTCTATTAGTGAGATCAATTCTAACCTTATTAACAAAGTATTTCAGTAACCGGTAACCATAAAAGAGAATAACAACAAGTAGAAATGATGCAACCACAAGAACATACACCATAACACGGGAGTTTATACGTGGAAAAACCTCAAAGAGGAAAAGCCATGATGGGATTGGTGACCCACAATATCTATCCACTGGCCAAATGAATAAATATTACAATAGGGGTCTGCACATGTAGGAAGGCCAACATCCTAGAGCGCACTGCTCATCACAAAAGGAGCCTCACTAACTACATACACCAAAATGGAGTTACAAACAAAATTTTGAACTCAGAGAATGCATCTACTATGCTGGATTATTTGCGGTTCAAGCACTGTCTGTACCAGTTCTCACTATGTCCTCCCTTACCAGTAACTTACTTCACTTCCCAAACCTCTAAACCAATATCCAAGACCAACTATAGAATATTATATTCGCATTTAGTCGATCAACATCACTTGCTTAATATCACATCACTATATATTTCATACATTATAAAAATAACCTAACCGGACTGACTTAAATACCCTTCCCAATCATAAACATGAATGTCTTATGTCAAATTACAATGATATTACAAGTTATTTACATGTTGGCATAAATAAAAATAAATGCATTAAACGTCATGACCGATGCCACTGATCGTTGCCATGTAAACCTGTCGGATCAATTTCCTATGTCGACCTCATATACCTGGTTTCCCTTGTCTATCGATCACCGGTTCCTTTGTCTGCTAAATGAATTGAATGTCAGTTTCCTAACAATGAATACTGGTGAGTACCGATTAAGTTCCCAACCCAAAATGATCTGTGTTGGCATCAATGAAAACACAACTAAATCGGATGAGTTTTAATTGCCAACAATCTCCCCCTTTGGCATTGATGGCAACACTCTTGTGAAAAATGGATCGCTAAAGTATTGTTTTGGTTCCTCCCAAAACTAATGACCAAAACTGACCCTGCTCCCCTTGAGCCATATACATTACTTCTTATGTCCCTTAACATTTTTCACATCAACCTCTCCCCCTTTGACATCAATGACAAAGACGGGGTAAATGAATGAAAGAATAAAAGAAAAACTTTGATTAATTACCGGATCTATATGTGCTTGAAAATGTCTAGATAAGCACCCTTCAAAAATGTCAAGTGTCCCAGCTAGATTTTAAGGTACTCAAAATTGATACTAGCCCATTCAACATATAAGCATGAATTTCTAACTCAGCTAGGTCTGCTAGTGTGGGCTTTCCCATCTATTCTCTACACTCTCTCTTATAAAGCAATAAGTATTTAACTGGGGACTAACCAATCCTCTCAACTCTCTAGCCCGCTGAATGATACTATCCTTATCCTTCTCCAAGGCTGAAATCTCATATTCAAAAAGAAAAATTCGACCATCAACGAAGTTGGTCAATGACTCAGTACCATCAAAACTGATTAGGAGTTGTTCAATTCTCTCCATATCCTCCTTTATTTTACTATCTAGGTCTGTTGTTAAATGTGATGTGCTAGAGAAAGACCGATACATATGACTACACTAAATGAGGGCCTCATCAATCCTTTTTAATTCTTCAGTCAGTTTAGTCTTATCAAATACAATCATATTATCAAAAGTTACCAATATAGTTGCATTGTACCTCTCTATTAACTGTCGGTTTGATACCTATTGAGAGTTTTAAACTCTTTGGAAATGTGCTCTGTCAAACTTTTCAATTTGTCGGATGGGCTTCCAATCTGATCTACCTTATACTCTAGTGCAAGCAGTTGCAAAATAGGGATGGCTTGTTCAATGACTTTCTTGTCTTCTGATCCTTTCTTCTTTAACTTCTGAGCTGCAACAAACATCAATTTAAAAATTCTCAGTTGTTCAATATTCTTCTATCCAAAATCAACTTGACCAGATGAGCCAAGTGCCAACAATGAATGACTAGACTCTCCAACCTGCTAACTGGCACTGGTGGCTTCACCACTTGGTGTAGTAACCTACTCAACCTTAGCCTCTTCTATATATACATTTATTGTCGGAGGTTCAATATCCTCTTATAGCATCTTCGATATGTTTCCCTACCAGTATATCAAATGCCCATTGAGTTTTATCAGATCCCAGTAACTTGTTCAAAAAGAAAAGCATCAAGCAAACAACAAGGTTTCCATACCGGAAAACACCTTTCTTCTCACCCTTAATCTTCCCTAGGTTTAAAATTAGCTCATCACGCATCCATTGACAGAGATCATACTTATCTTTTTCTTTGACCATCTTATGAGCACAGTAAATGCATGAACTGGAAACAGAGTTCAACTGATTTGATTGAGTTACCTTGTAATCAATGAAGGTAACCAATGATCATGCTTGCAAATTGAACAAATTTGTCTCTAATAGTGCTTATCCTCATTGACCAGTTATCAAAAGTTGCACCGGTTAACTTTTCCACCTCATTGTTATATATTTTCTTTTTTCTAGGAGTCTGACCAGTCTAGGGAAAACTAGTGATTGCACGAATAGCCCCCTTGGTGATTTTGTAAGGCCAATCTAGCCACATGAAATCCCCATGGACATGGCTCAACACATACCAGATCATTTCATCTTCATCTTCTAAAATCTCCAAAATGTCTAGGAAACCCTGATCCTTCAGAATTTGGAATTCTGATTTCATCGATCCATTCTTGTCTAGCAGATTTGTCATGTACATTGTTTTGATTTCAGCAGAACCTAAATCCTCCAGAGTGTAGTGAATATATGCACGAACATCTTCAACATACAAAACTCCATCTGGAACCCTAGAATACGCGTCGACTGAATCATCAACTTTCACAATCTGAGGGCATTTCTTGAAAACCAGATGTTGACAATCCTTGATGTGAACAACAACAGGGGTAGCCAGACATGTACCAAAGTGGGAGTTGATCTAGAAGCCATTGCAATCAAAAGATAGCTTGGAAACTGATAAAAGACCTCACAACCTTCGTCAATGAAATCTCTTGAAAATCTACTTTGAATGCACTTGAAATTGCTTGAAAATGATTTTGATCACCTTAAATCACCTTAAACTCGCTCAACTTCACTCTAAATGTTGTGTGATAAAAAATGAACCAACATTTCATTTTTATTCTGCAAAAACCCTAACTTCACATTGACATAAATATGTACCAATAGATCATACCAGATTCAAAATCCATAATCTCAGTACTGAAAAACCTTCAGACTAACTTCTCCAAGATCTGAAACAAGCTTTTAGACTGCTACTAGGGGTAATGCAAGATCTATCATTAATTTTCCTCCCCCTAAGGCTAATGCCTTAGTTATCAAATGGGCTTCCTACCGGTGTAGGAATATTCTGCTCTATCAGTTGAGTAACTGAGTTGTTTGTCTCTACTGATTGATCTTTAGATCTCCTAACCCATTTCTTCTCATGCTCCTTCCTGATATCATCAACCTTCTATTTTACTTCCTCATCATTTCCTACCAGATTGCTCTTGCTTCTACAAAATTTAGCAAAATGTCCTATTTTGTTGCATGCATAGCAAGTGAGATTATTTTTCTGAATTGCTTTGTTGTATCCTTGATCATTCCTCGACCTGCATTGATTTGCCATATGTCCAAACTTTCCACATGCATGACATCTCACATTCATTCTACAATCTTATGTCCTATGATCATACCTCTTACAATTTGAACACTGACTGAGAAATGAATTATTATTCTGATTTGCTCTATTTCTACATTGACTTTCTCTATGACCAAATTTATTGAAAACAAAGCATCTACCATTAAATTTATGTGCATTGGGTTGCCTTACTAATGATTTTTGGTTTCAGTTAATAGGTTCATTCTCCTTCTGACCGGTTGCTTCAACTTCATTTGCAGTACCAGAGCTTTCTCCATCCTCAAATCCAAGACCTCTAGTGTCTCCCTTGCACCTTTGACCCTTTAATAGCTCATCAAGCTTTGCAGAACTGGCCTTAAACTTGTCTTTATACTCATTAGTAGTATCTAGATCTCCACTTAGGACAATTATCAATCTTTCCAGATCCTGCTCATTATTATGGGATTGCACCAATTCAGTTCTTAACATATCATTCTCATGTGCTAGCCTAATGCATTCCTCATATCTATCTTTCATAGATCAGCCAATATTTTATTCATTCTTCTTCTGGTCTTCAATCTCCTTTGACATCCTCATAGTTAGGGCTTGCATCTCATTCTGTTGGCATTGAGAAAACCGGTTAATCTAGAGAACCGATATATTTGCTGAGATTTGTCATTGATGTCTAACACTGACTGGTGGAGTGGTGTATCTCAATAGCAAAGGTGTTGACTTGTAAACAACATGGAAGCACCATAAGAGATAGATGATCAAGGTTTAATTATCTCAAGGGAAGACAAACTAAGCTAACCAGTTTGTCACTCAAGAAGATTGGTGTTGAGGTCAGATCTTCAAATTGGTCATTCTGATGATGATAAAGTCACAAAAGGTGACTTAGGAAAGAAGGCTTGAGGTTGTATGCAAACTAGAACCTCATTGGCAAATAGGAGAATAGGCTTGATGGAAGCACTGCAAACCGGCATCAAAGGATGAACTGGTTATGAAGAGTGAAGTGGTATACCAGTACATCGGTAAAGCAAAAAGAAGATAGGTGGTCACCATAAATCTTAGAGAAGTGATCCGTTACACAATTGTGATGGCAAAAGGTGAGCTGGTGAGCTTGTGTCTATGCCAAACTAAAGGTTGGTGAAGTCAACTTCAGTCATCATGCAGTTAAGCCATGATTACTTGCAGATTTTTTTGATTCGCATTTAAAAGACTGAACTCGACCCAGAAGTCACTATTTTTGGGGGATGCGGTGGTAGAATTAGTTGAGTAGTTGTCAGAATTGTTGCAGGGCATGCAAAGAAAGAGTGGGAAGATTTGAATTTTAAATATACCAAAATCTATGATTGCATTGATTAAGGAAACACTTGAACATGACGACAGAGAATGTATAAAGTATTTTGAGTTCATTCAAAATATTCTCGACCATAAAATTTGAAAAGTGCAAATCCTGTGAGAGGCAATCTGAAGTGCAGAGTGAAGTGTGAGGAAGTGCTAAATGATTTAGCATAGTAGAGTGTGTGTGAAGTAGACCAGTAGAGTGCAAAGTTGAGGGTATGAGAAGAGGACCAGTGGAGTGTAGAGCAAACACAACTGGTGGAGACAGAGTATGATTTTCATTGTGATCTGATCAAGCTATCAGTAGATATTCCAGCAAATCAACTTCATGTTGCTTTCTAACCATTGCAACTCAAAATCCCTTAACCGAGTGGACTTTAACAGATCCCATTGTAAAATCCCTTCACCGGGTGTCATCTTAATTGATGATCCTAAGACCTTTAACAAGGCTACCTCTAACAAGGTAAAGGCACTAATAGGCCTTAAACAAAATCCCTTAACCGAGTGGCACCTAATAGCGTCTTTGTAATCTCCTAATAGGGTTGGCTCCTCACCGGGTGTACTCTAGAAGAGTGCAAATTTTGTGAGTTTCTACTCATGCCATGGTTTTCTCCCATTTGGATTTCCACGAGATAAATCTTGGTGTTATTATGTATCTTTTCATGCATGCATGTTCTTCTACAATAACTGTTTATATTGATTAATATTAAGTTAGTGTAGTATTGAGTTAAAAGGTTTTAATTTTATAAAATTGGTAAAGTGTTGATTCACCCCTCCCCTCTCAGCACTAGTTGGGACTAACACATTCTTCATGACATTGTTCTCCTAACTCAGCTTCTGACATTGTTCCTTAAGGGCATTCTTCTCTTCATCATCCTGATTTTGTAAAAGTTCCTTTCTTCTAGCTTGAACAGATGACGACCTCTCCTGTAAGATAAGAATGAATTCCTTTGCAGAGTTCAATTTATCTTGTAACTTCAAGGTCTTCATCCTTTCAGCATCATATTCTTCAAGTTCTACTTCAAGTTGTTTCTCCATACTCATCTCCATGGATTCTGGATTTAGGATTTTCCTTAAGCTATTAAACTTATTCTAAGGCATTAGGCTCTGATACCAATTGTTGGAATCCAAGAACACTGAGAGGGGGGTGAATTAGTGTTCTACCGATGAGATTAATTTTAACCTTATTAAAAAAGTAGTTCAGTAATCGGTAACCATAAAAGAATATAGCAAGTAGAAATGATGCAACCAAAAGAACATACACCATAACATAGGAGTTTATATGTGGAAAACCTCAAAGAGGAAAAACCATTGTGGGATTGGTGACCCACAATATCTATCCACTGGCCAAATGAATAAATATTACAATAGGGGCCTACACATTCAGGAAGGCCAATAGCCTAGAGCGGATTTCTCATCACAAAAGGAGCCTCACTGATTACATACACCAAAATGGAGTTACAAACAAAATTCTGAACCCAAAGAATGCATCTACTATGCTGGATGAGTTCTAGTTCAAGCACTATCTGTATCGGTTTTCACTATGTCCTCCCTTACCCGTAACTTACTTCGCTTCCCAAACCTCTAAACCAATATCAAATACCGACTACAAAATATTATATTTGCATTCAGTCGATCAACATCACTCACTTAATATCACATCACTATATATTCGATACATTATAAAAATAACCTAACCAGACCGAGTTAAATACCCTTCCCAATCATAAACATAAATTCCATATGTCTAATACTACATCACTATATATTCCATACATTATCAAAATAACCTAACTGGACTGACTTAAATACCCTTCCCAATCATAAACATAAATGCCATATGTCGGCTTACAATGATATTACAAGTTATTTACATGTCGGCCTACATAAAAATAAATGCATTATTGGTGCTATTGAGTGCTTTATTGATATGTAATCCAAAAAAAAAATGCATTAAACTTTGTGACCGATGTCGCTGATCGCTATCATGTAAACATGTCGGATCAATATCCTATGTCGGCCTCATATATCAGTTCCTAGTTTGTTGGTTTCCCTTGTCTACCGGTTGTCAATTCATTTGTATACTAGATGACTTGAATGTTGGTTGCCTAACAATGAATATTGGTGAGTGCCAGTTAGGTGTCTAACCCAAAATGATGTGTGTTGCCATCAATGACAACACAACTAAACCAGATAGAGTGTCAATTGCCAACAAATCTTAAGAAGAGAATGAATAATTCTCCACCACAAATGTTGAACAACCATCCTAGCATCTTGAAAAATCCTATAATTCCTCTCCAACCAAATATTCTAAATAATAAAAGAAGGACCAATAGCCCAAGTAACCTAGAGGAAAGAAGTTTTAACAAGAAGCTTTCCCAAGCGAGCCCAAAAATTCAGCCAAAGAAGAAACATGCCAGCAAGTCTGATTCCAAAGTTCCTACCAAAGATGTCAAATAGCTCTAGAGAAGGAGCACTTAAAGAAGAGGTCAGAAACAAATTCCTTATTGTTGCAACAAAGAACAGACATAGAGGGACCTTGGAAACCACGTTTGCAGAGATTATCCCAAGTAAGACGGTGGTTTTAGACAACTAGCCACATGAAAAAGTTACATTTAGGAAAAGAAAATTTACTCCACACATGTTTCCACCATACAACCTCCTCCACTCTAAAAAGATAATGAATGGGTTCCAAGTAACCAACAACAACAAAATATTTACCAAATGAATATTTGTCTTAGGCAAGAGCATCACACCCCACTAGAGAATTACACTCCCACAAAGCAAGAATCCGAGGCAATTCATTACAAGCCTCCTCAAATACACTTGGCGGCCACTCATGAGAGTCCTTCCAAACATAACCAATAGTTTTCCTTGAATTTTGAACAATCTTATAATGCCCTATTTTATCCCAACCCATATTGAATAAATATCACACAGAGGTTGGAGGTGTGGATACATAGAAAGGATAAGAGGATGACCATCCAAGGAATCCAACTAAAAAATAGCTTTTGAGCCCTTATTACATATCTAGAATAAGCTCCTCTTAACTATTTGAGCCCCAATTTTCAAGGTATGCCAAATCAAAGATCCCCTTCCTCCCAAACCATATCAGGGAACATCCAGAAAGGTAACACATTTAAGATATTTAGACGTAAGAACATGAGACTAAAATAGATTTTGATAGGTACACCAACACCAGTATAACCTGGCAGTCAGAGCTTGCCCATTCAAGATAGCAGACCAAGACCCCCCTCCTTCTTAGGCTAACACACCAAAACCCATTTAACAAGGCTCCATTTACAAATATTCAAATTACCACTCCATAAGAATTGGTGAAAAAGAGCATCAAATTCATTAATAAAATACACAAGGGCCACCAAAACTGTTCACCTATAGATAGGAAGAGCCTAGATCATGGATTGAAGAAGAGTCATCCTAGCAGTAGTGGGTAGCCATCTATGAGTCCAGTGATTAACCATGCGATGAAGCTTATCTAGCAAATCATGCCCATACAGTCTAGGAAGTCTGATAGAAGAAAGAGGGATACCAAGGGAAGAGAGCCAATATGAAACCTTGAAATATTAGCAATCTTTCTCTGAATAGCCTCGAGAGTATTGAAAAAATAGATAAATAATTTATGCTCATTGAATTTTTGACCCGAAGCAGCCAAATAAATATCTAAATTCCTTTTAAAAGATTCAGCCTCCCAAAGACGAGCAACTCCCATAAGAGTAGTATCATCCATAAACTGAAGATGGGAAAGCAAAGACAAGTCATGACCCCACCTCCAACCTTGAATCAACCCATAAGGAAATTGAGACTTAATCAATCTGCCAAGCCACTCTTCCATAAGAATAAACAAATAGGGAGAAAGAGGATCCCCCTGGTGAAGACCTCTGGAAGCACCAAATAACTCAAATGGCCCACCGTTGATAATAATAGAAAAGGAGGATGAAGTAACATAGTTCATCGTTCATCTGACCCACTCCTGAAAAAAACCAAAAGTATGAGAAGTTTTTCCAAGAAACGCCACTTAAATCTATCATAAGCTTTGGCCATATCCAGATTGATAAACATATACTTTTCCTTAGACATTGCCATAGAGTGAATGACTTCAGAAGCAATCACAACCCCATCTAAAATTTGTCTACCTGCCACAAAAACCCTTGCTCATTTGAGATCAAATTTGGAAGCCAAATTTTGAGCCTCTCAACAATCAGCTTACTAATAATTTTATAGACCACATTACACAAAGAAATGGGCCTAAAAATGTCTAACTGATTAACACCTTCCTTTTTAGGAATGAGAACAAGGAAAGTAGTATTTAGAGCCCTAAGCATTTGCTTACTACCATAAGATTCATCAACCACTTCTAGTAAATCCAAATTGATAGTATCCCAAAATTCCTAAAAAAAATCAATAGGAAACCCATCTAGCCCTAGGGGTTTACCTTTGCGCATCCCAAAAACAACCTCCTCCAATTCAGACAAATAAATTGGATGCATGAGAGACTCATTCATCACATTGGTAAGTAAAGACAAAATACAAGCAAGGATCATATTCTCCTCATCCTCAGCTGAAGAAGAGTCTTCAAAGAATAGAGTAGAATAGTACTGAGAAGCCTCACGAGATATTGCCTGAAGGGAAATCAACTGAATTCCTTCTGAACTCACCAAGGAAGAGACAAATTCCTTATTCCAACGAGCTTGCATTGAATTATGAAAAAAGGTTTTATTCTTGTCACCTTCCTAAAGCCAATCAACTCGAGCCTTTTGTTTCCAAAAAATCTCCTCCGGAAGTTCCCACTACTCCAAATCCCTCACAACTTTGGACTCTTCCCTACCCAAATCCATATAGAAACCAAGGTCCTAGATTTGGTGAGTAATAACATATAGACGAGCTTGAGAATTTCTCTTCATAGCATTAAGATTACTATAACACAATCTATTCCATCTCTTAAATTGAAATTTGACAAGCTATAATTTCTTAATAAGAGTACATAGCAGTACCATAGGTAGGGCCAACATCTCTCCACTACTAAGTCATTAAATCATGAAGAGATGAGTCACGAAGCCACATAAGTTGAAACCTAAAAGGAGGATTTTTAAGGTTAGAAATAGAAGAAGATGAAAATAAGATTGGCCAGTGATCAAAATCCCTCCAATCAAGAATCTCAGAGGTAGTACATAAATTAGCACCAACCCAAAAATAGGAAACAAGAAACCTATCCAACCGTTCAGATATAGCTTCATCTCTTCACTGACGATTGTTCCATGTGAAGATCCCATTAGAGGGTTTAATAACAATAAAATTCAAGAAGTCCACATTCTCACACAAAAGATTACTAGAAGGACTCAAACGAACCAACCCTACCCTTTTCTCCTCCAAACTTAACACCGAATTAAAATCCCCAGCTACAATCCAAGGAAGGAAAGGAGCATATGATTGAACATATCGAATATGAGACCAAAGAAAAGTTTTGCCATGAAAATCAATCGAAGAATATACATTAGTAACCAAAATATGTTTTTCAAATTCCAAGCAAGAGGAAACAACCAAAAGAGCGAAGTGGCTTAGAGAGATCCACCAAAGAAGAGCAATATTTATTCAATCCCAAAAGAGAGCCAAACCTCTAGAAAAACATCATTATCTGGGCTACCATCTTCCTCATGAGCCTTTCCTCTTACCCCATTGTTTCCCTTAGGAGCCAAGGAAGAAGGAGAACTACCAGCTGCCTTATTAACCATAGGACACAAACATTGAAGATGTTCATACTCATGGAAAATTCAGCACCGAAAAGGAAGAGATTCATAATCTAACTATTGAACCCATAATGATTACCCTAAACAAATTTCCAAAGAATTTGGTAACAGATTATTCTAATCAATCTTAGTACAAATATGAGCAAAAGAAATTACCTTCTTTTCAAGGGTTTATTAAGAAATAGCAGTCGACTTCCCAAGAAGAGCAGTGATCCGTTATAAAATATATTCCCTCCAAAACTCCAAAGGAAGTGAAGGCAAGTGAACCTAGACAAGAACCCTCGAGGTAAATTCTTCAACCGATTTGAAACCCGCATGCCAGGGTTTAATGAATAAAACCACATGATTGTAAAAGTAGGGTCCTCCCTCAAAAACATAGTTCTGGTCAAACATGCACAAAAAAACCACCATGAAATAGTTATTTGCATCCAACATAATCTTCATATCCCCCTCAACCTGCCAAGAATGGAAAATCCAAGCTTCCAATGCTGATAAAGAAATAAAAAACCCCAAGAAACTTACAGATCAAAGCATTTTTGTTCCAATAAGCTACATCTTATGAAATCAATTCAGGTGGAATGACCAAAACTGGATGATCCTGGCTCCTCAATAAACAACCATTAAATTTCATAATTTTTTGAGCCCTGGTCCACATAAAAAAGTGTCAGTAGTCTTTGCATGCACACACAAAGAAAATCCATTAGGTGGTACAACACCAGCCACCACCAAGCTAGAGGATAAACGCTTCTCCTCCATACCGAAAGGAGAAAGACAACCCTCACCAAACCCCCAAATCACCACCACCGATAAGCCATGAAAAACTAACAACCCCAAGCACAACATAAAATCCTAGATAACAAAACCCACCAAACAACTAATAAGAAAACCCATAGAAAATAGAGCACAAGAAAGGGAGGGACCCCTGTCCCCACATACCACACCCAACACATGTCACATACACACCCAGAATAGAATTGTGTAGTTGCCAAACAGAGAAAGGAAAGGGTTAAGGCATAGGAGCCCTAGCTAGAACACTCGACACAATCACATACTACAAACATCACGCTCCAGTCATCCTCAAATAACAACAATGTTAAATAATCAAAGAATTATTTTTCATTCAAATTTAGGATAATATAGCATAATAATCTGTAAAGAAAAATATAAACTGAGATGTGAATGTTGAAACGTGACATTTATTTGATTTAAATAAATAGATAAATATGCATTCATCTGTTGAATCATTCTAGATAAATTATTTTTAAATTTATATAACCATTAATATTCTGAATTGTAATTGCAAAGCAAGACAGCTCAAAGCATATTCAACACATGAACATTGGATTTATGTCGAAAACTCTATAAAGGAAAACCACTATAAGAATCACACTCACAATATGATAAAATTGATTACAAGGTTTTAGGCTCACTGCTAGGGAAGAGTATTCAAACCTGATGAACTCACAATGCTAAGGAACACTTGACCTTAGGGAAAGATACAAAGAGAAGTTTGCAAAACTAAGATGCACTATCTCAGGGTAAGATAAAAAAATTTGCCAATAGACTTACTATCCACTGACAGATAAGAGAAATAGCTGAAACTAAAATTAGTATGATCTCCAAATAATTAAATTACTAACCTTGAACCTTGGTGTCAAGTGACCTATGTCATGGAAAGCACATCTAATCATAAATATTGTCTCTGATCACTATCACTTTGAAGATGTTACTATCAAGGCACTTCTCAATTGACTTTCACACATCAGCAACACAAAGTTTGCTTGAATATTATTCTCATCCACTTCATAATAATTCACACTCATTCCAAATCAGCACATACAACCATACATTCTTATATACAAATTTATTCATACAAAAAAACTCAATTAGGTCGGACAAAGAAAAAATAAGCAATATTACATAGATTAGGCCATTCGAACCTAAAACAATCACTCTGGTCCTCTCCAAGAGATTGTTGGCATTATTGTCAATGATGTCAACAAGTGTTGCAAAGTGGATGCCAGAGAGTTGCAAATTGGAGAGTGCAAAGAAACAAGTGTTGCAAGTTGCAGATGGTTTCAATTCCTTTTATTCAGCATAAGTGGGTGCCAGAGAGGTTGCAGATTGGAGAATGCAAAGAAACAAGTGTTGCAGGTTGAAGATGGTCTCAATTCCTTATAGTTGACATAACATGCAATTTATACTGCAGCATTATCAAATCAAAATAACTTTACTGATATTGGAGTTTCCTTTGTGTTTTTTCATATCGGGATAGAAATATCGATCAAGTGTTATGCAAGCTATCATATCTGGTCAGCAATATCGATCACAATGTAAGAGCCTCTTATTGGGTTAGCTGCAAAGGCAACATAACAATTTTGTATTATACCGATAGCTTAAGCTATTCCAACAAAAGAGAAGGTAGAGAAGACCCATTGTTTAGATCATCGAAGTAACATATACTGATGTGGAGAAGGTCAATAAGAGTTTGATTTCGGAGCAACTACGACAATACATGTTCAGGCTAGGTCATCAGAATAGGTTTGTTTTGATGGGATAATGTCCAAATGCTAAGTCAATAGTGTTGGTTGTTCTAATGGAGGTTCTCATCGAAGTAACCTATGTCGATCTAGTTTTTCACCTTGGAGTTTTGAGTATTGGGATACCTGTGTAGATAAAGGTTAGTTGACAGTATGTCATCGGTTTAACTTGTTTTGTCAATCTAACAATTTTTTCTTATGTGGATAGTTATAACTATACCGATGGAGATTTGAGAAGCCGACTTTGGGATAGCTATAGTGATGAACATTTTTTCTTTTGCAGACCATATAACACAAAGATTAGTCTCGGCATGGAAACCAACTGATCTATGCAGCCCGATTATCCATGTGGATCTTGACTGCCCTTGACCATCTGAACTAGATGAAGAATAAGAGGACATGTGGCTCATTGGTGGATAGAACAAATCAGATCTACTATAGTCAGTGAAGGTGGATCATATATTCATCATATCTATTTGGGTAGATCGATAAGAGGATAGTAATCTCATTGATGGTGAACCTTTTGCAATCTGTTGATGAGCTTGAGATGCTTTATAGAGGTAGGATCGGATTTGCAGTATAGATCAAGTTTGCTAAAATTAGAAACCCTATGACAAAAAGAGAATCAAATATAACCCCAAAGGCTAGAAAACATAACCCCAAAGGCCAGAAAATAGGGTAGGGTTATTCAATGCAGATGGATGATCGAAAGAGGGAAATCTAGTCTACTACAAACTATATTCAAGAAGGGAAGATTCAGATTACTAAGTTTAGTAATCCATGTATTGATCGACTTGAAGATAGATGAAACACATTTAATGTATGCAACTTGTCTGAAGTCATTCTATAGACTAAGAATACGATCTTGTTGAAAAAGAGAGCTGACAGTAGTAGAGAAATTTGATATGATTTGATGGGAGTAGATGAGAAATATTTTTTTGTGAAACAAAAGACATCTCTTGAAGATTGATGGTTTGAGATACATTATGTGTTGAAGTGAAGTGCACTACTTAATGATATAGAGAGAGAGAGAGTTAGAGTGTGAGCAGTTGCAGAAATAGAGTAGTGAGGGGTGTTGTAGCAACAAAAGATTGAGGACAGAGAGTATTCTGAGATACTTGAAGTTGAGGAAGAGTAAAGAAGACAAAAGAGTATAGAACAAAGAAGAAAAATAGAGAACTTTTTGTAGAGAACTAATAGGGTGTAATCCTTAGAATCAGAGAGAGTCATTCTCAAGATATGAGAATTTTGTAGTGTTACAAAATTCGTTTGTAACTTGGCTTTATCATTGTAAACCTGAATCTTATTATATTTTCTCTGAGTGGTTGCTTAGAGCAGGGGCTAGTTCTCCTTTGAGTAGGTGCTCATAAAATGGGGGGTTGGTGCTCCTCAAAATATCAAGGGTTGATGCTCCTTGGTTTGGTGCCCTAAACATATTGTAAACTATTATTTCCTATGAGGCTGGATTGGAGTGGTAGACTCTAGCAGCCATTCTCATCGAGTTTTTTCCCACATTGGGTTTTCCTCGTACATTTGGTGTTATGTGATGTTCTCTTGTGTGTGTGTGTGTTTATGTTTGCATTACATCCTTAGAATCTGTACATTGAACTTAAAGTTTTAAAATACACTAATTCACCCCCCCCTCTCAGTGTCTATTTGTGTTCTTCAATTAGTATCAGAGCCCTAGGTTCCCTTGTAGTAAAAGCTTTATCTAGCTTGGGTAGACTCTGGTTAACAAAATGGCTAGGAAGGAATCCTCCTCTAAAGAACCTATCTTTGATGGTACCAACTATGCCTTCTAGAGTAGAAGAATGGAAACCTACCTATCTTCCCTAGGATTTGATGTCTGGATGTCAGAAAAAAATAGATATACTTTTCCTCAAGTTCCTCCCACTGATCCTGATGCTAAAAGGGAATATGAGAACAATGCCAAAGCTAAGAATTCAATATTAAGTGGTCTGTCAGATACAGAGTTTGTCAATGTCATGCATTGCACATCAGCAAAAGAAACTTGGGACAAGTTGTAGAGTGTATATGAAGGAGATAATAATGTGAAAGGAATGAAACTGCAAAATCCAAGTGCTTAGTTTGAAAATCTAAAAATGAAAGAAGAAGAAAAGATAGTTGATTATCTGCAAAGAGTGGATGAGACTATGTGGTGCAGGAGCACCTAACCCAAATGTACACTAGGAGATTAAAGATCATTCCATTAATCATTTCACTCATATTTGAGTTTATATGGTCATTTTAATGTATTTTGAGTCATTATGAGGTCATGTGTAAGGATAAAAGAGCCAATTGTAATGAGTTGTCCAAGTTGTCCTAATACGGTTTTGATTGGGTTTATGAGGCCAAATTTGTATAAAGGAGTCATGAAAGGGTAAAAAGGTTGTAAAAGGTCATTTGAAGTCCATTTTGATGTATTTGGAAAGTTCATGTGAAGTCTTACAAGTTTGGAGTTCATATTCATCAAAGTTGTCATTTGTGGCGTTAAATGTTATCAAGCAAAAAAAACTCATGTTTTGCAAAGTTGTAAAAGGGTTTTGTTGATTTGTGGTTGAGTCAGTTGTAACTTCCATATGGATGTGTGTAGGTTATAAAATCCATCATTTGGTCGAATCCAATGGGGGGGGTGTGATTGGAGGAAGGAAATGAATATCATTTGAAGTTTTTACATATTACACATTGTTTTCTAGATAAACCCCTCTTGATGTGCTTTGGAACTTATTGGAAGAGATCAACAAAAGACCTTTATGTTGACTGTCACAATTAGGACAGTATTTCAGTCATAAAAAATGGAAGATTTTTTTTCTTATTTTGCATTTTGGACTCACAAGAACTTAAAGGATTGTGATAGTTCTATATGGATTGTTTGTTTCATGATTCTCTGCATCACTGTAAGTTCTATAAGAGGACTCAGAGAAGAAGTCAAAGATGAAGTTACTGTCAAAAAGGTTTTGAGATCATTAACCTCAAAATATGATACAAAAGTATCAACTATTGAGGAAGATAAAGACTTAAAGACTTTCTCTATGGATGAATTGTTCGGCTCTTTGTTTGCCTATGAGATGAGAACAATAAGTGTTGAGCCTTCAAAGAGAGAAGTTGCCTTCAATAACACACAAAAAGGAAAAGAACAAGCTACACATGAAGATGAAAATGACTCTGATGTTGATGAAGCCAATTTTGTTAGAAAGATCAAGAAAGGATCAGGCAAGTATAGAGGAAAGCTACCTTTCAAATACTTTGACTATGGTAAGATAGGAAATTTGACTGCTAAGTGTCCCTATAAGAAGAAGGAAGATAACTATGTGGAAGATGCTAAGGATAAAGGTAAAAGGTTTTATAAACCAAGAAGAAGAAACTTTCAAAAGATGAAAGTTCTTTACTCAATTGATAGTGATATCTCCGATGATGAAATTGAATCAATTGAGGAATACAGTGAAGATGAAAAACAAATTAATATCTTCATGGCTCAAGAGATCCTTAATGAGAAACAGTATAGTGGTGGTCAATCTAAAATTTTAGATGACAGTGAGGAAGAAGATATAGATGTTGTGATTGAACTTGAATGAGAATTGGTTTGTGCTCTTGAATAACTTGACAAAGTAAGAAAAGAATTCAAGAAATACAAAAATTTTGTCATAAAAGAGCATGACTTACTAAAAAGAATATTGAAGAATCAAATAGCAATTTTTCTACCATGACTGCTCAGTTGGAAGAAACCAAAAGAATGTATGAAGTGACAAAACTAGATTTAGAAAACAAAGAGAAGGAGTATTAAAAGATGGAGGAAGAATTTATGAATCTCAGAAAGGAACTTGAAAAGTGCAAAAATGAACTCAAGGTAAGAATCAAGTATGAGGGCAGCACTGATGCATTAGACAAAATGTTGAATAAGAAAAAGCACTCAAAGGATACAAAAGGACTTGGATTTGATGCCAGTCAATGTTCTAGAAGCAAGGAATAAACAAATAAAGAGATGCATTTTGTCTCTTTAAGTAAGAATGAAAATGAACAAACTTTCATTGTCAGCAAGCCCACTGAGAAGAAAGAATATGCTGCTATTACAAAGAGCAATTATGCTGATCCAAAAGGAAAAGCCAAGATGGATGATGGAGGTTTCATAAGAGTCAAGGATATGAGGAAGAGCTCAAAAAGGCCAAGTTATGCTTCTCCAAGGAGACCAATGAGAAATAATTTCAACAATGATTGGTATGTACCTAAGTTCCATGGATACTATTATAAATGCAATACTTATGGCCATAGAATTGTAGAATGTAGACTTATATGTAGGTCCCCTCCTAGTTATGAAAGTAGAAATCCTCTTGATACTCTTAGAGATGCAAATATTATTTTCTATCATTGTAATGGTATTGGTCATAGAAGTTATGAATGTAGGAGATATAGTTTTCAGTCTTATCATAGTCCCTTAAGTTCATCATTCAATAGAAATGTAAAATGTTATTATTGTCAAAACCTTGGACACATTTCAAAACATTGTAAGCTTAGGATAGCTAAGAAAAAGAAGACATTGTCAACACCTGAACCTAATGCAAAACCAGAATAGAATGGGACATCAGAAAAGAAGGAAAAATCAAATAAAATTTGGGTAGAAAAAGAAAAGGAAAAAGATGAGTCAAGTTTGATTGTGCAAACTACCTTACATGTTGAAAGGAAAAACTTGTGGGTAGTAGATAGTGGTTGCTCCAACGACATGACTAGTGATAAGAAGAAATTCATTAAGCTTGAAGATTGGAATGGTAGATTAGTAAGGTTTGGAGATAACTCTTCAATCAAGATAAAAGGCAAGGACACACTAAACATAGATGACAAGTTGAAAGCACATGATGTGTACTATGCGGAAGATCTGAAACACAATTTGCTCAGTTTGACTCAAATGTGTGACAAAGGATATAAGTTTACATTTGATTCAAAAGGATGTCAAATCAGAAAAGAAAGAAATGGATAGCTTGTTGCTGAAGGAAAAAGGATAGATGGAAATGTTTATAACTTTAAAGAAACCTTTGATTCTCAATGTATGATGGGACAAGTTGATGAGAGTTGGCTGTGGCATAGAAGAATAGGTCATATCAATTTTGATAATCTTGTTAAAGTGAGAAAGGGAGGGTATGTTAGGCACATACCTCAGATTTTCAAACCAAACTTTTTTTGTGATGAGTGTCAAAGAGGTAAGCAACCAAAGGTCAATTTTAAGACAAAAGAATACTCAACTACAAGACCTCTTAAGCTTGTGCATATTGATTTGTGTAGGCCTACAAGGATAAGAGCCCTTAATGGAGAAAGATACTTCATGTTTCTTATAGATGATTTTTCAAGGATGACATGCATCACCTTCTTGCAAGACAAGTCTCAAGCTTATAGAAGATTCAAAATCTTTAGGAAGATGGCTGAGAAGGAAAGTGGATACAAGATGAAATGTCTGAGATCAGACCGTGGAGGTGAGTTTACATCAAATGAATTTGAATAATATTGTGAGAGACATGGAATTAGAAGGAAATATTCAGCCCCTAGAACACCACAACAAAATGGTGTTGTGGAAAGGAAGAACAGAAAAAACAAGGAGATGGCAAGAACAATGTTGAATGAAGATAATATGCCTGATGTATACTAGAAAGAAGCAGTCCATGCTATTGTATACACATTAAATAGAGTTCAACTAAGAGTGAATAGTAGAATGACACCCTATGAACTATGGTATGATAAAAAAACCCTTAGTCAAGTATTTCAAGGTGTTTGGAAGCAAGTGCTTCATCAAAAGAGAAGAAGATGGATTAGGAAGTTTTGATTCAAGAAGTGATGAAGGTATCTTCTTGTGGTACTCAACTCACATCAAGGCCTATAAATATTTCAACAAGAGGCTAAAGAAAGTGATTGAGAGTGTACATGTAAGAGTGGATGAAAATCTACATAAAGGAAAACAAAGTATAATAAATCAAATTGAAGAGCCACATATTGAAGATGAAGAGCAATCTGAAAGTGAACAAGAAGAAGTACCTAGCATGACTCAAAATAGATATGTGCAAATTAATCACCCTAAAGAGAAGATCATAGGCAATAAAAACGAGGGTGTACAAACTAGAAGAAGACTTGCAAGAAATAATGAACAAGTAAACTTCTTCCTTATGACTGAGATGGAACCCAGGACATATGTTGAGGCTAGCAAGTATGAAAAATGGATAAAGGCAATGCAAGAAGAGTTGAAGCACATAGAAAAGAGAAAAACTTGGGAATTGGTCCCTAGACCTATAGACAAAAATGTCATTGGGACAAAATGGGTCTATAGGAATAAGATGAATGAAGAAGACCTAAGGTAGTAAGAAAAAAAGCAAGACTAGTATGCAAAGGATATTCTCAAGTAGAGGGCATAGACTTTGAGGAGACATTTGCACCAGTTGCAAGACTTGAAGCAATCAGAATATTCTTGGCATTCTCAGCCTATAAAGGATATAAAGTATATCAAATGGATATCAAATCCGCATTCTTGAATGACAATCTTGAAGAAGAAGTTTATATTGAGAAACCTAAAGGATTTCAGCTAGATGAAGATGACAACTTTGTTTGCAGATTGAGAAAAGCCTTGTATGGTCCAAAGGAGGCACCTAGAGCATGGTATTCTAGGTTGGATAAGTACCTCCACTAGGAAGGTTTCATAAAGGGAAATTTTGATAGAAACCTATACATTAAGGTGTATGGAGACCACATGATTATAGTTGTGGTATATGTGGATGACATCATCTTTGGAGGTAACAAGGACATCTTATGCAAAGAGTTTTCTAACCAAATGTAGTTCGAGTTTGAGATGTCAATGCTTGGAGAGCTATCATATTTCCTTGGTTTGTAGATTTCTCAGTTAGATAAAGGAATATTTATATCACAAACCCAATACCCAAAGGAAATGTTAAAGAAGTTTCAAATGGAGGACATCAAACTAGTTAGTACTCCCATGGTGACAGGATGCAAATTAAGTAAGGATGATGAGTCCCCTAATGTAGATCACACCTTGTATAGATGCATGATTGTCAGCCTATTGTATCTTAGAGCAACAAAGCCTGATATAGTTCAAGTTGCATGCATGGTTGCAAGATTTCAAGCTTCTCCAAAACAATCACATGTAAATGTAGTTATAAGAAAATTCAGATATCTACAAGGAACACTTAGTTATGGCTTAAGGTATTCAAAGAAAGGAGACTTTACTTTACAAGCCTATACTGATGTTGATTGGGCAGGTTGCATAGATGATAGGAAGAGAACCAGTGGTGGAGCTTTATTCCTTGAAGAGAGATTGGTTTCATGGAACAACAGGAAGCAAGATTATATTTGTTTGTCTATGGCTAAAGGAGAGTACATAGTTGATGTTGCATGTTGCTCACAAGTTTTGTGGATGAAACAAACCTTAAAGGACATTCAGGTATCATTTTCAGATCCTATAGCTATTATGTGTGACAATTCAAGTGCAATCAACATCTCCAAGAACCCTGCCATGCACTCAAGGACAAAACATATAGCAATTAAGTACCATTTCTTAAGAGAGAAGGTAGCTGACAAGGAGGTAAAGGTTGAATTTGTTCCCTCAAGTGAGCAAGTTGCCAACATCTTCATGAAGCCTCTTCCAAATGACACATTTGAGTATCTAAGATACAAGTTGGGTGTTGTTCCACCTTCCTTCAACACTTAAACGTATTATTGAGGTCTGTGGTTCGTGGGGAGCATGTTGTTTTACTAATTTTTTCTTCCTTGAACCTCATGTTTATCTCAAGGGGAATGCTGATATTTTTGTGAGCAATATTAATAGTGTTGTTTATATTGTAATAATGGTTCATCTAAAGGTTTTTATAAAAAACAACAATTGCCAGGTATTGTCCAGGCTAAACATCTTAGGGGAAGAAAGAGAAAGCATCATGTTTGTAGGTCATGTGTAGGTCCTTTTGTTATTGTTGTCAAAGGGGGAGAAAGATTGGCCTATGTGCGTTGCTGCTATTTGTTGACATCAATGCTAAAGGGGGAGATTGTTGGCATTATTGTCAATGATGTCAACAAGTGTTGCAAAGAGGATTCTAGAGAGGTTGCAAATTGGAGAGTGCTAAGGAACAAGTGTTGTAGGTTGTAGATGGTTTCAATTCCTTACTGTCAGCATAAGTGGATGTCAGAGAGGTTGCAAATTGGAGAGAGCAGAGAAAAAAGTGGTGCAGGTTGCAAATGGTTTCAATTCCTTATAGTCAGATTAACACACAAGTTATACTGTAGCATTATCATATTAGAATAACTATACTGATATTGGAGTTTCCTTTGTGTTTTGTCATATCGGGATAACAATACTGATTATGTATTATGGAAGTTATCATATCGGGATAGAAATACCGATCACAATGTAAGAGCCACTTATCAGGGTAGCTCACAAAGGTGACATAACAATGTGTAAAGCAGAAAAATTGAACCCTAGTCGTTCTCCCCTCCCCAACTCCGAGGAGAGAGAAGGGAGAGTCACTAGGGTTGATGGTTTTCACTTAAGAGAGACTTTACATTCAAAAGAGGGGTTGAAACCCATAAGACCCAATCCCACACAATGCAAGATTGGACTCTATATGAGTTTCAAGGGTTAAGACATCAAGGATACCCTCTTTTGTAAAGAATGTAGATAGAAAGATTGAACTAGGAATGCATGTAAAGTAGGAAAGATTCGCTTATAAACAGAGATAGGGATATGGGATGAAGCTGCCGACCTGGAATTAGCAGTAAAATGTCGAGACGGTGCTGTTCTGCAAATTTGAGTGAAAGTTGACAGGACAATGGCGCCCGGCGTGCACACGGTCCTCCAAAAAATCCACGAAACGAAGGGGGATCTGTTCGTCTCTGCACAAGGATTCCAGATCTTCAATTACAGCCACATACCTGCAACCTACACACAAAAAAGAGAGGATGATTGGGGGGTTAGGGATGAGGGGTTTGCCTTTAGGTCAAACCCCAGTTTTGGAATTAACCAAGAAATGAGAATGTTGTAAATGTAAATGTTTGTAATATAAACAAGTACTGATACCTTGTTGTAAGAATGTTTGTATTCTTACATGCGAAGGTGTAAATGTTGTTGTATATTGTATGTTGTATGTGATCTCCTCTTCAATGGTTGAATCCTTGTCTTGAATGCAACACTTAGCCTTGAATGGAGACTTAGAATGATCAATTGCTTGAAGGAATGTTTGAATGCTTGAATGCTTGAATGTTTGAATATCGCTTTCGCCTTTTTCTACATATGTCCTCCTCCCTTTTTGAGAGAGGAAATGTAGTTTATATACTTGTCAATTAGGGCTGATAGACTGATTTTCCCGACCTTAGGCCGACCAGGAAATGTTATTTTCCAATTTGCAAACATAAAGACCCGAGACCCAAAAGAGACCAGGCCCAAAAATAGGGCCAGGGACCAAGGCGCTGGGCGCCATGGTCCTGGGGGACTAGGGCGCTGGGCGCCCTAGTCCTGAAGGACCATGGCATTGGGCGCCATGGTCCCACCTCCAAGGACAGTGGGGTGCAAGGAGGATCAGGCCAGGGTGCTGAGAAATGCAATTTTTGATGTCATGAACAAGTTTCGGGGTCTCCATTCAGGTTCCATGTTGCATCGCCATCGTGAAGACCCAAATGCGGTCGAAATTGCAAGTGTCACAATTTTAGGATGCTACATTTAGCCCCCACTTTAGCGGGAGTATAAGCGTACGCTCGTACTTTCAGTAAAGTACAAGGAAATGACATTGAAAGACTTTCACCACGTCATGGAGGCAAGATACACCAAGCCCCCAATGGACTAAGGATCTTACGACTTCAATTGACAAAGTAAAAGGGAAGATCACAAGGGAGAACCATGACTGTCAGTAGTAAGGTTCCCTCACTATGAGTCATGCAAGAAAGATATCAAAAATTTTCAAGGCAAAGCTAAATTTGTCAAGAAATTTTCAAGTATCTTGAAAAGATATGAACGGGATGTATGCCCCCCTACATTAAAGCGATCGCACACGCCTCACCGAGGGTGATTGCTTTAAGGTAGTGATACATATAAGAAATGAGAAAGGAAAGGAGCATGTTATCACAAGGATTTAGCCCCCAAGTGTGAGATAATCCCAAGGATAATAGACACAAAACACAAAGCACAAGGTGACTTCGCTTTCCTCGGGGTCAGTATGCTGTATGATAATTCATGTATATCATATGTATGTATGCATAATTGTTCTTTATTCCCCAATCAAGGAAGGTCACCTAGAAGAAGGGAACACATGTGTCTTTTGAGTCAACATGAGAGAGACCAAAAGAGATCTCAATGCTTTGCATCGTCCTCAAGTAGACAACACTAAGGACAACAAATAGAAGAATGAGAGTAACACATAGAAGAAGTAACAAAAGATCAAGAGAGGAGGAGAGAGTTTACTATGCTAATGAACTAGTCTAGCACGTCATCTACCCCCCGATCTTGCTGATCAATATTTTGGGAAGGTAGGAAACATGCTAGAGGAGGAACATCCAACACAGCAGATGGAGCTATCACAAGATCCAAACAAGGGCTATGTTCATGTTCTGAGCCACATTGTTCTTGTCTAGGAGCTAGGATAAGTGCTTTAGAAAATTCGTTAGATAGATGGTTATCAACATCAACATATTCATATTCACTATCAGAATGAACAGGAGTAACATTTTCATCATGAATAACATTTTCATCTATATCATCATCAAGATTTATAAAAATAGGATCTTTAACTTGCACAGGATCAAGACCATCATGCATCTTATGTTTAGGAGATTTCGGCTCAATCGTCGGCTGAGGAGAAAATGGAATAATATATGCTGAAGGTGTTTTTGGGGATTGCAAAGTTTGAGAAGTAGCTGCCTGAGCTCTAAGACGACGCTTTCATCGGCGTTCACGTGCAGAATGATTCCGTCTAGTCTTAGTAGGAAGTTGTGAAGATTGAGGAGGAGGAATGTTCTCATCCTTATCACTTGGGTGTTTAGGTTGTGGTCTCTTAGGTTGAATAATAGGAGAAGAGGAAGGTCTCTTCTCTCCATAAGAGGAAGGAGGAGGAACTGCTCCATATAAAGGAGGAATATTTGGTTTAGGAAGGAGACCAAGTCCATCATGACGAGTAGGTATAGGTCTACTTTTAGGAAGTTTATTAATCATAGGCATAGTCACATCCATAGGGATGGGTTGGGAATCTTCTTGAGGAAAGACATTAGTTTTATCTTTCAAAGGAAGAACTTCCTTCTCAAGAATGATAGGAATGTCAAGTTTGGGTGTTCTAGGTTCACTTAGAGATAGGATCATATCTTTTTTCCACTTTTGATAAGATTTGAAAAGATGATCACTTCACGGAGGAAGAGACTGAAATTGTTTAGGCCGAAAGTAATCAATAGGAACACTAGAAGTTCTTTCAGCTGGTTTAAAGAGACTATGATTGACAGTAACAACTTCACCATTATGGGGAAATTTCAAGCACTTGTGAATAGGAGAAGCAATAGCTTTCATGGAAGATAGCCAAGGATAGCCTAGCTTCACACGAAATTGTTCGGATGATGGAATAATAGCAAAGTCCACATCAAGGGGTTTGTTATGGACCTCAATAGGTAATGTAATAGAACCAATTACAGGAGAAGAAAATGCATCAAATAGTTTCACAACCACATTTGTTTTGTCATAAATCACTTGATTCAATTGCAAAGTAAAAAGAAATTCTTCAGTAATGACATTAACCATACAAGAAGGATCAATAAGCACTCCACGGCAAGGTGTATTCTTGATTTTTGCAACTATATATAAAGGACCATCAGGTGCCCTGATAGTTTCACTAGAATCAAATGTGATGGAAGGTTCTTTAGGGATTTTCTGTTGCTCTACAAAGTTAATCACATTCGGAGTCATAGACACAAGATCATCAGGTGAGACAGAGGAATCAGTAGTATCAATCGCATTAGAGGTATGAGAAGGCAATGGATCAGTAAAAATCTGAAGATTTTGGTTAGGAGGAGCTACAAATGTGTTGCCTTTATCATTCACACCAGAAATAGAGATAGTATTATTATCAATCAAATCTTGAATTTTACCCTTTAAAGCAAAACATTTTTCAGTATCATGCCCAGGATGACGATGAAATTGACAAAAAGATTTGTTATCAAAATAGGGTGAATTAATCTTTGCAGGGTCTATTTGCCTTATAGGAGGAAGAGTAAGCACATTTTGTTCCAATAACTTATTCATAATACTATGCAATGATTCATTCAAAGGAGTAAACTTTCTTTCTTTCTTGAAAAATTTAGAAATAGGAGGCACACCTGATGCTGCATTCACATTGTTGTTGATGATGTTTTCATTGAATTTAATGGACTCTCTGTTCGGTTTAAACTTACCAAATGGTTGTTGACTACTATCACCCTTATCACTCAGAGCCATAGGATTTGCTTGTTCCATTTGACTCACAGTGAGTTGATAATTGTGAAGAGTTGCGCACAACTGTTGGAAAGAAGTAAACTCAGAAAACAGGAGTTTTTCTCTAATATCTTTTTGTAAATTAGAAATAAAGATTCTTTGAATATCATTGTTAGGCACTGGAAAAGAAATTTGAGCATACAAATGCTTATATCTACCAATGAAATCAGTCACTTTTTCTTAAACACCTTGTTTGCAATGCATTAAATCAATCAAAGTAACTTTAGGACTTATATTGTTTTGAAATTGTTGAATGAAAGCATTTGCAAGTTGTTCGAAAGAAGTAATAGAATAGGAAGGCAACGAGCAATACCATTGGAGGGCTTTGTCTCTTAATGTTCTAGTGAACAGTTTTGCAAGCAACCTTTGGTCATAAGCAAAATCAGTACATATTGTTTGAAATGTCTTAACATGTGTTAGAGGATCACCCTTACCATTATAAAGCTCCAAATGCGGAATTTCAACATGTTTAGGGGGGATAGCTCGAACAATGTCAAGAGAAAGTGGGCTCGCAACATCAAATGTGGGCACGCTAAACTTAGATTGATTCATAGAAGCAATTTGTTGCTGTAAAGAAGAGACAGTTTGTGCAAGATTGTTAATGGTCGCTTCAGTCGAAGAGTTCATATTAGATGTGTTAGATTGTGATGGAGGTGTTATGTTATTGAAAGAAGGTAGAGAGTAAGGTGGTGGGACACTATGATAGTTAGTCATAGGAGATGATTGGACAGGAGGAACACTACAAGGAGGAATGGAAAATGAATTGCCCCCTTGCGTCATGTTCATTTGTGGAGATATAATAGGAACACTTATTGAAGGAATGAATGAAGAAGTCAGATTGAATGAAGGAAGAGGGTTAATTGAAAAAGAAGGATTGCCCCCATGACTGGTGATCATAGGAGGAATGTCTTGTATAGAAGTAGTCATTATGTTTGATGTAAAGGTAGGTATACTAGCAATAGAAGTCATCAAAGGAATAGAATGATTGATTTGAGTAGGAGGTTGTGTATAACCTAAGGTTTCGGCACAACTCTTCATAGGCATCACATTCAAATCTACAATGTGTGCAATACCATGCAAAATATCAATTCCATTCTTATCACTTCGAACCATACGTTTTAGACCCTCAATTAATGAAAGAGCTTCACTATCAGGGTATTCTTGAGACATCCATTGTCGAAAATCATCAAATTGGTTATCCAATTTTGAAAGTTGTTCTACAAAAACCTCATGGAGAGCTTCTTCATCATTAAGAGGATTAGAGGAATTACCCATGTCCTCGTTAAAAAGGCCATTCAAATTAGGTTCCATCTCCTCAGTAAATAAACCTTGGAAAGACTTAATTCTAAGGCTTCGTCTAACGGGAATAGTGTAAGTAGGACTTATTGTTGTAAAACTCATGCACTAAAGAGAGAGAGAGAAGATTTTGAATTTTAGAGGTAGCAAATTTCAATAAAATCAGCCAATCTCCTAGATTTAAGCTGTTAAATGCAATCAGGACAATCTCCCGAAATTTCGGAAAAAATGTCCGGGACCGTGGCGAACGAAGTGCACACGGTCCTTGCAACTTTTTTTGAAATTTGCAGGGATGAAAGTTATGATGATTTTAAAGCTAATCTGAAAAAATTAAGTGATTTTACGATATGTAGATAGGCCAAATTAAAGTTGCAATCTCAAAATTGAACCCTACCAAGATTGTTGAAAAATGTAAAATTTGAATTTTAAAAAAGAGAGGGAAACTGAAATTTTGAATTTTATGATTTTAGAGGGAATACTGAAAGCAATGTAGGCTTTGAAAATTAAAAATTGACTCAATTTCATGCAAAATTCAAATTTGAAAGCGGAAATCAGAGTTGTTGCAATTAAACACTTAATTTCAGAAGTCACAAATTGTAAAAATTTGAATAAAGCACAGAAATTTTGAATGAATGCCAACGCACTTTTCAGATTTAGGACTGTAAGAAACACAATTTTGATATGAATTTTAATTTCGACAATTTTTGAATGATTAGAAGCCTCAATCCAAGCAATCACTAGACCAACTTTGACTTTAATTTTGAAAGTGTTAAAATTGATAAAATCAGCCAAAATTCTGGATTTTAGTAGAAAAATACAGTAAGATCTAGCTCCCGAAATTTCGGAAAAAATGTCGGGGATGATGGTGCTCGGGGTGCACATGGTCCTCGCAACTTATTTCCAAATTTTCAGGGATGAGAGATATTGTGATTTTGTTGTGGAATCCAAAGTTACAGCCGATTTGGAGATGTTTTGATTAGTGAAATTATCAGTCAAAGGTTGAATCAAGAAGGTTTTAAAAATTAGGGTTTTGACATTTAACCACTTAATTTTCAGAATTAAAGCACAAATATGAATTGACACTTTGCAATAGAAGGGTAGATCTGAAACAAGCATTAACAATTAAACATTTCACAAGTTTAATTACTTAAAAAGAAAATTTTAGAGTTTTTATGCAATCAACCTCTAAAATTTGCAAAAGATCAAACATGGAAATGTAATTAAGGAAACAAAATTTTCAGATCTAACCATGAATAATCAGAATGAGGATGTTCACGTCGGGTTCACCAAAATGTAAAGCGGAAAAATCGAACCCTAGTCGTTCTCCCCTCCCCAACTCCGAGGAGAGAGAAGGGAGAGTCACTAGGGTTGATGGTTTTCACTTAAGAGAGACTTTACATTCAAAAGAGCGGTTGAAACCCACAAGACCCAATCCCACACAATGCAAGATTGGACTCTATATGAGTTTCAAGGGTTAAGACATCAAGGATACCCTCTTTTGTAAAGAATGTAGATAGAAAGATTGAACTAGGAATGCATGTAAAGTAGGAAAGATTCACTTATAAACAGAGATAGGGATATGGGATGAAGCTACGGACCTGGAATTAGCAGTAAAATGTCGAGACGGTGCTGTTCTGCAAATTTGAATGAAAGTTGACGGGATGATGGCGCCCGACATGCACACGGTCCTCCGAAAAATCCACGAAACGAAGGGGGATCTGTTCGTCTCTGCACAAGGATTCCAGATCTTCAATTACAGCCGCATACCTGCAACCTACACACAAAAAAGAGAGGACGATTGGGGGGTTAGGGATGAGGGGTTTGCCTTTAGGTCAAACCCCGGTTTTGGAATTAACCAAGAAATGAGAATGCTGTAAATGTAAATGTTTGTAATATAAACAAGTACTGATACCTTGTTGTAAGAATGTTTGTATTCTTACATGCGAAGGTGTAAATGTTGTTGTATATTGTATGTTGTATGTGATATCCTCTTCAATGGTTGAATCCTTGTCTTGAATGCAACACTTAGCCTTGAATGGAGACTTAGAATGATCAATTGCTTGAAGGAATGTTTGAATATCGCTTTCGCCTTTTTCTACATATGTCCTCCTCCCTTTTTGAGAGAGGAAATGTAGTTTATATACTTGTCAATTAGGGCTGATAGACTGATTTTCCTGACCTTAGGCCGACCAAGAAATGTTATTTTCCAATTTGCAAACATAAAGACCCGAGACCCAAAAGAGACCGGGCCCAAAAATAGGGCCAGGGACCAGGGCGCTGGGCGCCATGGTCCTGGGGGACCAGGGTGCTGGGCGCCCTAGTCCTGAAGGACCAGGGCACTGGGCACCATGGTCCCACCTCCAGGGACAGCGGGGTGCAAGGAGGATCAGGCCAGGGTGCTGAGAAATGCAATTTTTGATGTCATGAACAAGTTTCGGGGTCTCCATTCAGGTTCCATGTTGCATCGCCATCATGAAGACCCAAATGCGGTCGAAATTGCAAGTGTCGCAATTTTAGGACGCTACACAATGTAAGGGCCAATGTAGAGAGCACCCATTGTTTAGATCATCTGAATAAGATATTCCGATATGTAGAAGATCAATTGGAGTTTGATTTCAAAACAGCTACGCCGATGCATGTTCAGACTGGGTCATCAAAATAGGTTTGTTTTGACGAGATAATGTCCAAATGCTAAGTCGATAGTGTTGGATGTTTCGATGGAGGTTCTCATCAAAGTAACCTATGTTGATGTAGTTTTTCACTGGGGAGTTTGATTATTGAATACCTATGTCGATAAAGGTGAGTTGATGGTATGTCATCGGTTTAACTTGTTATGTTGATTTAACAAGTTTTTCTTATGTCAATAGTTATAACTATACCGATGGATCTTTGAGAAGCCAACTTCAGGATATCTATAGCAATGCTTTTTTTTCTTTTGCAGACCACATAACATGAAGATTAGTCTCAGCATGAAAACCGATTGATCTATGTAGCTCGATTATCCATATGGATCTTGACCAACCTTGACAATCTAAATTGGATGAAGAATAAGAGGACATGTGGCTCCTTGGTGGACAAAACAAATCATATCTATTGTAGTTGGTGAAGGTGGATCATATAGTCGTCATATCTATATGGGTAGATTGATAAGAGGATAGTAATATCATTGATGGCAAACCTTTTGCAGTTTGTTGATGAGATCGAGGTGCTTGATAGAGGCAGGATCTGATTAGTACAGATCAAGTTTTCTAAAAATAGCAACCCTATGATAGAAAGAGAATCGAACATAACCGCAAATGGCAAAAAATAGGGCAGGGTTATTCAATGTAGATGGACGATCAAAAGAGGGAAATCCAATCTACTGCAGACTGTATTCAAGAAGGGCAAATTTAGATTACTAATTTTAGTAATCTATATACTGATCAACTTGAAGATAGATGAAATACATTTAATGTATGCAGCTAGTCTGAAATCATTCTATAGATAGAGAATAAGATCTTGTTGAAAAAGAGAACTGACAGTAGGCAGACCAATCTAATATGATTCAATGCGAGTAGATGAGAAAGGGATTTTTGTGAAACAAAAGACATCTCTTGAAGATTGATGGTGTGAGATACATTATGTGTTGAAGTGAAGTTCACTTCTGAATGATATAGACAAAGAGAGTTAGAGTGTGAGAAGTTATAGAAATAGAGTAGTGAGGGTTGTTGTAGCCAAAAAAGATTGAGGACAAAGACTAGTATGAGATAGGTAAAGCTAAGGCAGACTAAAGAAGAAAAAAGAGTATAGAATGGAGAATAAGAAAAAGAACTGTTTGTAGAGAACTGATAGGGTGTAATCCTCAAAATCAAAGAGAGTAATTCTCAAGATATTAGAATTCTATATTGTTACAAAATTCATTTGTAACTTGGCTTTATCATTGTAAACCTGAATCTTATTGTATTTTCTCTGAGTGGGTGCTCAGAGAAAGGGCTGGTACTCCTTTGAGTAGGTGCTCATAAAACTAGGGGTTGGTGCTCCTTAAGTTGGTGCTCAGAATATCAGGGGTTGATGCTCCTTGGGTTGGTGCCCTAAACATATTGTAAATTGTTATTTCCTGTGAGGCTGAATTGGAGCAGTAGACTCCAGCAACTATTCTCATCAAGGTTTTTCACACATTGGGGTTTCCTCATACATCTGGTGTTATGTGATGTTCTCTTGTGTGTGGGTGTTTATTTTTGCATTACATCCTTATAATTTGCACACTGAACTTAAAGTTTTAATATAGACTGATTCACCCCCTCTCTCAATATCCAGTTATGTTCTTCAAAGATAAAGGGGACCCAAACACATCATAATACATTCATTCAATTAGATTCTAATGAACCACACATGTTACCACCATCTCCAAGATTGGTGCCAAATGAAGTGTGTGGAAAGATAATGAAACACATCAATCGATCAGTCCAAAAAAATATTCCATTGCAAATTACTAAGTGTGAATCACCACTGTTGGCATTTTGATAATGTTTTGTACTTAGTTGAGGTGGTTGTTGGCATGTTTAGTTGTGATTGTCATTGATGGACACACAATTATTTTATGTATGAGTTATTCTCCACCGATAATATGTGTTATATTGTTCACACCAGTATTATATGCCATTGTATGTATATTCTTTGTTTATAGAAGACTATTGGTGTTTTGTAGAGGATTCTTACCAGTCAAAGCATGACCGAAACCCTCAAGCGGTATGAAGACCTCAAGCAGAATGAGGACCCCTAGCAGCAGTTAATCTTTTTTATCAGAATACTATGTTCTAGTTTACCAGTCTTTGTTTGTTAATCGATAATCGGTATATTGTGTTAAACCAGTAAAATTGTAGTGTGTGATGAGTTATCATCCACTGACACTGATGCTGTGATTCAGCTGATAAACTTGTATAGTATGATGAGTTATCATCCACTGACACTTTGGCAGTTTTTATCTGTCGTGTTACCAAATGTGTCTAGATGCTTTGAACCTAGGAAATTGTAATCCAATCTCATTGGACTGACATGAAATCAGCTTCCTATTTAAGGACATCATGTCTAGGGTTTTAACATGTGTGTATGTGTGTTGAAGAGTGAATTTGTTATAGAAGCATCGTGCGATAGAGATTGAACATGCAAAGCATAGAAGACTGAAGTAATGCTGCAATGCATTAACAAAGAGCAGTCAAGGATATAATCAAGCATTCTGTGCTACTTTCTAGATCATTCACTTGTTGATTACTAATCTCTTCGACAAGTCTGAAACCCTTAACCGGGTAGGCCCAATCAAGCCTATTGTAAATCCTCTAACAAGGTGGTTCATAGTTGTGGATCAAAAATCCTTTAACAAGGTAGTCTTTAACAAGACTTATCTCCTAACAAAGATCTGGATTCCTAACAGGATCTGTTCTTGTGAAGAACATTTTAAGGCCTTAACCAATCTGACCTTAACCGGTCTGGTTACTATTCTGCAGATAGTTCACTTGTCAGTTTTACTCACCATGATTTTTTCCATTTGGGTTTCCATGTCAAAATATCTTGTGTTATGGTGATTGTGCTTCTATGGGTGAATGCTTTATTTTCTATTTGGCTTATCTGTGTTTTAACTAGTTTGTTGTTTAAACTACTATATCGGTCTGTAGTAAAATTGCCTAAGAGTTTGGTTAAGTTTTTGGGCATACTAATTCACCCCCCCTCTTAGTATTCATCAATTGGTATTAGAGCCAACCTTTTTCTAAGTTTAACCACTTGAAAGGAGATATGGGGGAATACAACATGAGGAAACTCACTCACCATTTGGCTGAATTTGAGAGAGCCTATGATGAACTTAAGATCAAGTATAAAGCCTCTTTAGCCAAAAGAAGAGAGCTTGCTGAGCAAATGATGGAAATTACTGAGAACAACTCATCTGATGAAGCAGACATGGATGCCCTAGTCCAAGAAGTGGAGAAACTGAATGAGTCCAAAAGTAACCTAAGGAGGGACTTGGAAGGACTGACTATCAGGATGATTCGGGAGCTAGAAAATAGAAGAAAAGCTAAAGATCTAGTGAAGGACAACGAGCATGAGATCTTTAATTTAAACCAAGAAATTGGTACCATTACCGCTTATCTACAAGAGGGTAAGGAAGAGAAAGAAGAAATGCAAGCAAAAATCAATGCAACCATTTCTTAGAATGAAATGTTGATGAAGACCAATGATGCTCTTTCGAAGGAACTTGCTGAGACAAAGGAGATACTTGCAAAGTTCAACCGGAGTGCTACGGAGTTGGACCAAAAGCTAGAATCAATGAATCCATCAAAGGATACCTCTAGACTTGGTTTCTCTGCATATGAGGTAGGTGAATCCTCTGGAACCAAGATCGATGTACCAAAAGAGAAATTGACACCTAAGATCAACCAAAGCAAAGGTAAGCCAAAGTTCAAACCTGTATGCTTTAACTGTCATAAGGAAGGACATATTGCCAATGTGTGTAGGAGTAAGACTTACAATAATTTTCCTTACATGCAAAACAATGTGTACACCCACAATGCTAGAACCGGTAGATTTAATGGTCATTGTTATGCATGCAACAAGTTTGGGCATAGATCTTTTAAGTGCAGATCAGTTATGAACAACCCTGGAAGTTATGCACCAAGATCTAAAGGATTTGTCCCGGAACCTCCTATGAATCGGAACCCAAACCGGTACAGAACCTATGACCACCAGTCAAATGGTTATGGAGCGAAAAATAGTTGGAGATCAACCTATTTAATCTATTGTGGTAGCGGTCACATAGCTACAACATGCAGGAGGAAGAATGGAAATATAAACACCAGACCATGGAGAGCACCTGGTATGGTATGCTATCATTGTCACAAACTGGGACATATTGCCAGAACATGCAGACTGAAAAAGAATCCACTGAAAGATAGACTGGTTGACTCTAAAGGTAAAAGGAAGGTCGATGTTGAAACCACATGGGCTGATATGAACAAAACCTAGAAGAAGAAGTCTGAAGAGATGCCACAAGATGTATCCATTTCTGCACCCAGTGTGGAGACCTCTGAACCGACAAATTAAGCTTTGAAAAGATTAAGGGGGAACATATTGGTAACAATGTTTCAGACCCCCGTGTAGATCGGTAAAGTGTCTTTATCAATATTGGTTACCTATCAACTGACAGAAGAAATGAAGTGGTAAAGTTAGGATTTGTACCCTATCACTGATGCATTTATTATAGTAGGTAGGAGCATGTTTAAAAGTGACTCTTGTTGTCATTTTTACTTACCTATTTTTCAAAGAAGAATTTTTCTAGCTTGAGTAGCGCAACAAAACCAATTCATCTTGTGTTCGAAAGAATCCAGAAAGAAATCTTGCTCAATATTTTGCAGCCATTTCAAGCTATCAGTGTGGAAGTCCGATCGGTAAAGTAAGCTCTTGGAGAAGTGTGTTGTGCTCGACATCAGTGAACCCTAGTTTGGAGTGAAAAGGTATTTTTTGTTGAATCACTCTCATCATTCAAAATTATTTAGACATGGCTTCTGCATCGAGAGCCTCTTCTAGTTCTTCCGCACCTGAGGAGTCATCTGAATCCCTTAGGAAGAAGGTGAAATATAATGCCCTATCTCAAATTCTCGTCGGAGTCATTGTCGAAGGGGATGTTTCTAGTTATATTAATTGCATACTGGAAGACATAGGGTCTCTAGAGATTCACTCCTAGTTAAGTTTTTTCTATGGGAAAGACAAGAAGATTAAACCATAATATAGTGTGATTGAGAAGAAGAAATTTCACAATGCAGTGTATTTTCTCAAAGAATTCACAGATGATCACATAAGAATCATTCTCAGCAAGGTTCATGGTGACAAAATGCATCTTGAATGAACTCATGATATCACACCTGAGGCAATCTATGTCGTGACTAGTTTCTGCAATGTTGGAGAAATCCATGTTCTTCGCAAGGTCACAAAAACCAAAGTGACAGAGCTCACCGGTTCTGTGAGCAACAATAGGGAAATGACTGTTAATACCATTAGAGATGATTTGGTGAAGTATGTATGCATGGTAATCAGGTATAGAGTATTCTATGCTAGTAGAATGAACTCTATTCCTACAGCTGCGGTGCATGCCACTTATCGAATGATCAAGGAGAATGCAGAGTATGACTTGTGTACCTGTATGCAAAAACAAGTCATGGAGAATCTAAAGTCCATCAAAGAGGACAAGTCTCTGAGGTTCAAATTCGGTCAACTACTTGTCGGTTTTTTTTTTTATTTTCAAGGGTATTTTCCAAGAGTCGGTGATGTTCAATGGTCAAGTGACCTACCGGTCACAAGACAAATCAAGGAGAGCCTACAAGAAGTAGGATCTACTTATCCGGAGACTTTGAATAGGTATTTTGATGAGTTCAGATTGAAGATGAACCAGAGAACTAGAATGTCAGGTGACATGGTTAAGAAGTATGAAGATGATATATGTTTCACAATCAATGTGGATAATTGCATAATGGAAGCAGTTGAGCCTATGGGCTGTGAAGTGGTGAACGATATACTTACTGGGTATGCCTCTACCCTACTTGCTTCACCGCTTGATCCAAAGAAGAAGAGGACCGGTACCTACTTTGAGAGGGTTAGTCGTATTATAGTACTGAAGCAAAAGAAGAGAAAATTTGTGCCATCGGCATCGGTACCGGTTACATCTACTACCAGTCCTAAAATGACCAAGAGGTCACCAGCCTAGAAGAAACTAGAGGGTATTTCGCCAAAGGTATTTGAGAGGAAGAAGAGAAACAAGAACGAAGCATAGGATTTAGTAGACATTGAATCAAAAGAAGAAATAAAGAAAGTGAGGCAATCGAGTAAGAAGACCAAACCAACCAGTAATTTACTTGCGACCTCTACACTGGTAAATATACATGTTGCTTCTTACTAGCGTATGACACATTTTCAAAGGATTATGAAGAATATTAGAAGGAAAATTCTTAATGATCTAAAAGATTATTTTGATGATCTTAGCGATATTGAAAAGGAAGAGGTAGAGCTAGAGGTCATTAAATATTTGTGTGATAATGATGGGTCACCAAACAATATTAAGTCTATTCTTTCTAATTATTTATATGATTATTTGGATAATAAATGGCGCATTGTCATTGAAAAGGAGCAAGAAATTAGGGAGCAAATTTTTGCTCAATATTTTTCAGATGCCTCTAATTCTAAATTATTTGAGCTTCTTAATCGGTGCAAAGGCATCTTCTTCATGTGAAAGAGAAGACTTCAGTTACTTGGAGGTAAATTCTCTGAGGTGGAAAAAGACACCCATTTGTAGGCTAAAGCAACTATCAAGATGCAGAAGGTATCCGAAGCAAATCAGCAAGCTGAGAAAGAGCCTGACCTATCTACATCTAAACCAGATGAAACCTTCAATAATCAAGGTGAAATAATAGTAGAACAAAATGACCCCATTGATTTTGATGCACTATATATTGAGGGCACTACTATAGAGAAAGAGAAAGTAGAGAAAGAGAAAGCAGAGCAAGAAAAAAATGGAGAAAGAGAGAATGGAGAAAGAGAAAGCGGAAAAGGAAAAACTTGAGAAAGAAAAAATGGAGAAGGAGAAGGCAGAGAGAGAGGAGAAGGAAAAACAGGAAAAGGAGAAAGAAGAGAAGGAGAAAAAGGAGAAAGAGGAAAAGGAGAAACCACAAAAAGAGGAGAAGGAGAAACAACAGAAAGAGGAGAAGGAGAAACAGGAGAAGGAGAAAGAGGAAAAAGAAAAGGCTGACGAGGAGGCCAAGGTGAAAGAAGAGTAGGAGAAGAGGAGACAAGAGGATCTCAAAGAAAAAGGAGGAAAGACTCCC
Organism: Cryptomeria japonica; assembly: GCF_030272615.1. Lineage (NCBI taxonomy): Eukaryota > Viridiplantae > Streptophyta > Pinopsida > Cupressales > Cupressaceae > Cryptomeria > Cryptomeria japonica. Next base: position 770,461,547 of record NC_081411.1, on the reverse strand, counting down.
AAGGCAACCGGAGAGAAAGATCAGACTAAATAGGTTGATCCCACCAGTCACATTGATCTGACTCTTGCCTATTTCACCGGGTCAGAAGATGAAAATGAGCTACTCCGAAGCATTCAACTAGCTCAAGAATGATTGGAGGAACTGAAGAAGAAGAAAGAAAAGGATGTTATCCAATTTGTTGTTGATACTCTCTCGAGCTTAGTCCCCAATTCCACTCTTCTCAGTACCGATCCTTCAATGGCCCAGCTAAAACTCCTCTGCACTATAGTAGGTGATTAAGTGCAATCTTTAGAAGATGTTGCCTAGGTTTTTGCAGAGAAGAAGCATGAAAAAGCTCTAAAATTTGCATTAGTAAAGCAAAAGGATGAAGACAAAGAAAAACTGATTAAGCAGAAAGATGATATAAATTTAGCTATGAGTGAAGGCAACATACTCTTGAGCAAAATCTAACAACCTCACCTATTTTGTGATGATGCTCTGAAAAAGAAAGGTCAACTCCAATTGGAACTGAAGAAATATGTGGAGACCTTCAAAGTTCCTTATGATTCCTTCACTATGTATGGGCAAAGAGTAAAGACTTTCAGTCAACAAATAGCGAGGATTGACTCTGAGATCTACAAGCGAAATCATGATCTGTAGGAGTTACAGATGTTGTTGCTACCGAAGCTGCAGATTCTTCAGAAGTGCTTTCTGAACATGGAAGCTATCAGTGTTACTCTGGAGATGAGTACTATGGATGCCATGGAGGAGCTAGCCTTTTAGATGAAGACTCAGAGTGAAATTGTGGCCTCACTCCTAGAAACCTGGTCCATAGACATGAAGGCATTCCTAAAAGACTTCAAATTTATTTTTGAGAAGTTTTATTCCTTATTGTCATAACCTTATACTCTGTTTTTGTGCTAATATAATATGATTTTGCATTAATTTGTCATTGTTGGTAAAGGGGGAGTAGTATGAAGATTTTTATGGGGAATGGTATTGAGTTTGAACATTCTTATATTTTTTTGGCAAAGGGAGTAGAGTATATGCTTAGGGGGAGTAATTTTGATTATGACATCTATTTTTGTTTTGGAAGCAATTAGATGTCAAAATTTTCCTAAGTGTTGCCATCAATGCCAAAGGGGGAGATTGTTGGCATTTTGATAATGTTTTGTACTTAGTTGAGGTGGTTGTTGGCATGTTTAATTGTGATTGTCATTGTTGGACACACACTTATTTTATGTATGAGTTATTCTCCACCAGTAATATGTGTTGTATTGTTCACATCGGTATTATATTCCATTGTATGTATAGTCTTTGTTTATAGAAGACTATCGATGTTTTGTAGAAGATGCTTACCGGTCAAAGCATGACCGAAGACCTCAAGCAGTATGAATACCTCGAGTGGTATGAAGACATCAAGCGAGATAAAGACCTCAAGTGGAACGAGGACCCCTAGCGGCAGTTAATCTTTTTGATCGAAACACTATGTTCCAGTTTACCAATCTTTGTTTGTTAACCAGTAATCGGTATACTATGTTAAACTGATAAAATTGTAAAGTGTGATGAGTTATCATCCACCAACACCGATGCGGTGATTCAACCGGTAAACTTGTATAGTGTGATGAGTTATCATCCACCGACACTTTGGTAGTGTTTCTGTGTCATGTTACCAAATGTGTCTAGATGCTTTGAATCTAGGAAATTGTAATCCAATATCATTGGACCGACATGAAATCAACTTCCTATTTAAGGACGTCATGTCTAGGGTTTTAACATGTGTGTATGTGTGTTGAAGAGTGAAGCTATTATAGAAGCATCATGCGATAGAGATTGAACATGCAAAGGATAGAAGACTGAAGTAATGCTGCAATGCATTAACAAAAAGCAGTCAAGGATCTAATCAAGCATTTTGTGCTACTTTCTAGATCATTCACTTGTTGATTACTAATCTCTTTGACAAGTATGAAACCCTTAACCAGGTAGGCCCAGTCAAGCCTATTGTAAATCGTCTAACAAGGTGGTTCATAGTTGTGGATTTGAAATCCTTTAACAGGGTAGTCTTTAACATAACTTATCTCCTAACAGATATTTGGATTCCTAATAGGATTTGTTTTGGTGAAGAACATTGTAAGGCCTTAACTAGTCTAACCTTAACTGGTCTGGTTACTCTTTTGCATATAACTGACTTGTGAGTTTTACTCGCCGTGGTTTTTCCCATTTGGGTCTCCACATCAAAATATCTTGTGTTATGGTAATTGTGCTTCTATGGGTGAATGCTTTATTTTCTATTTGGCTTATCTGTGTTTGAACCGGTTTGTTGTTTAAACTACTATACCAGTCTACAGTAAAATTGCTTAAGAGTTTGGTTAAGTTTTTGGGCATACTAATTCACCCTTCCCTCTTAGTATTTATCAACCACATGCCATGGTGAGATCCATATCAACAATTTATCTCATCCTCCAAAGCTTATATGGACCAAAAGAGAATAATCCAAACAAGATATATCAGCCAAAACAACTAAGAATCAACAAAGTAGAGCATGCCAAGAACATGCCAACATAACTAACTTGCGAAATAAAACCAACATTTGAAAGTTGAACTGCAATACTACACAAACTAAATGACCATTTCTTCAAAACTTCAACCATTTAATCCACATATCCAAAATCCACAGGGGAATTTCTAAACCAATCTAATAGACAACGTTACTATTTAAAAATAACAACTAACCTCATAATTTGAGCAATTATAGAACCTACACACCTAATAATACATCATTCAAATAATATAAACTTTTATCCAACTCCGCACATCATGGATCTTCATAATCTAAAATGAAACATTTAATACAATTTCTTTCATATTGAGACTTCCTATACTATAACATTTTGGGACTAACTTATGTATACAAAACATCAATATTAGGCAACATGACAACATTTGAACATCTAATCCTGGATCTTTACTAGACACTTGCAATTAAAGACAAATGACAACCATATAAGACTGATATTTGTAACAACACAATGTATCAACAACCATCATCTCCAAGTTTCCATACATCACCTCCACTCTTCATATTTTATTTCATTGTCTCGCCTATTTTTTTTAACCATTTACTTTCCAAATTTATGTTTTTTGCCCGAATGGAAACATGATAAAAAATTTGACAACCCACCACATTGTAAACACTTCTTATTTAGACAATCATTTTTAGAAAAAAATAGTCATCATCTCTAGAAAATAAAAATAAATCTAACAAGTCTCTAGATGACTTAGGGAGTTCCATTGCACCACACTCCTACAAAGTTTCGTTAGTATGTAAAGTAGAGCAAAAATAGCGTAATAAATCGCAATGCATTGAAAACTCTACATGGTATTTATAATAAATGTATTACAAATTTTCAGAGGTACAAAATTAAATGTCTTACAATATTCAAAAGCCCTTTGTGATATTTGCAAAGTTTGGTTCTTTTCATAAAATTGTTTGTATAAAATTATTTAGCTACATTCCAAGAAATGTTTAGGAATTGGTGGGTATTCTTACTTAGAGATTCTCAAATTTAAAACACCATTCACATTAGGTGATTCTCTCGAATAAGAGTGGAAAAATTGTTGAATTTCATCCTTTATGTTCTCAGTTAGCTTCTTGTCAACACATGGAAGCCTCCCACTAAAATCCCATGCATCATTTTGGTGAGGACTATCAAGTCTTTTTCTTCTTCCGAGTTCTCTAAATAATGTTTTATGATTTGCATTCATATCAAAATATTTTTTCCTTAATAAATGAACCTTCCTCAAATGATGGCTTATTAGTGAGGTTGCAATTACTCTTTGGGCATCTCTCTTATCTTTTTCCTTACTAGTCTTTCTAATAGAATTGAGAGCATTGAAAATATTTTTGACAATAATAACATTTTTCTCATATTTTTTATTCACATTAATCTTCAATTTGTCTAGAAAAGGTCTCATTTTGTGTTTCTATAGTACATGTACAAAAAGCTGACATTGTTCCATCAATGTCTTATGGCTAAAGTGTTGATCAAAAAGTTTTGTAGCCCAAAACCGAATGGTTCAAGTTGACTTCTTTCCTTCAATATTTTCAATTATGTTCTTATCAATTTCAACTAACCATTTTGGGGTTCTTGAATATGTTAGACTTTTAATTTGTTTTTCTTCCAAACAAAGATCTTCTCTTCTCATGCACTTCAATGATATATAACATTGTACACTTTCATTTCTAATGTTTTTTTTTTTTAATCAATAAAAGGCAAAGCCAGAATAATATTGATTTTAAAGAGAACTTACACCATGAAACTACAAATTTCTAAAATGGCCTAGTAGGTCCTAAAACCTGTGAAAATAAAGCTATGTCCATGAGTATGCATAGAAAGAGAAAACCACATTCAAAACCCTAAAATTTTCTGAACTTAGAGTGGGATTTGAGTACTAATTATAATTCATTTATCCTTTTCATAAAATCTATTTTAAGCTTTTTCAAAATTTATAAGTCTAATGATACGTTAAAGTTTCTTTGTAAGTTTAAAATTAACAAAGAAATCAAAAAGAGCCAACTATGTGCTCTGTAGTGGACTAAAAAATAAACAGACCATCTAAAAACCTATCTGTTTAATCATCTCCCCAAGGCATGGGCAAAGGCATTGGGGCACGACCTCTTTCGAGACCCCTTCATGGAGGATGACCCCTTCCTCGACCAGAAGAACGACTGGTAACTCGGCCACCACCTCACCTACTCTGCTCTGCTTGGGGACCCTTTGCTTTTGTTTTGGGAGGCAAAACACCATTGAGTCTAGCAAAGTCTAGGAATTCTTCTTCCCTGCCCATGTCCTCCAAATTGTCCTCCAGAAACCTCTATTTTAGAAACCTGAGGGCCATGGCAGCAAAGGATCTGTGCTTTTGTAATTCCTTTCTCATCAGGTCTAGCAGAAAAGGATAGAATTTAATCAACTCTCCTAGGACATTGAAAAGGATTCTCTCACTCAGACTCAGAGAACCAGAATCATGTTGCATTTTTTTTAGGACTTCTTGCAGTCTCTTGGGAAGAGTCATCTGGTGAGGTTCTAGACTTCATGTTTATCAAGACTGAGGTCCATCAGGGAGGTAAAAAATCAAGATGAAATTTTCATATTTTCTCGAGGTTATTCTTCTTTGCTGATATGCCCACTACCAAGAATGAGCTTAACAGCCAGGATGACTATTGGCTTAGGAACTAGGAGGAGCCTCTTCAATCTCAGGTCCGTGATTTGTCTGAAAGAGACATGGCAGGTTGAGGTAGAGAGAGAGATGGGGGTATCTGCTTCAAAGCATGAGATTTCTCCAGGGAAGAGACTCATTATAAACCCAAATGGATTCTCCCCATACATCGCTTAGAAACTTATAGTAGCTTTAGCTTCTATGAAGACGGTTGCAGAGAGAATCCAGTTGATAGTCTTGCAGAGGAAGCCAAATAAAAGATAATAAATGATGTCTTCAACATGCATTTAATACAAAATTCCTTGCAATGAATTTTCCTGCAAAGGTGGCAAGGGATATCTATCTAGCATCATGCCAAATCTTGAGGCTAAAAAATTGATCTCTTTCCAATGGACAATGCATGCCTCATACTTGCAATGACGGTGGACCGCAAGCTATCTTTTTGGGATGAAAGTGGGAAAATTGCTTTTAGAAAGGCCAAAATAAAATGACATCATAGTTGATGAACAATTTAACTTTTGATAAGCAGGTGGAAAAGTTTGAATTTGAAAAGATACTCATTTAGACCAAGCTGGCAGAAAAGTTTTATGTTTGATGTATGAAAACAAGAATCCACTACTGAGCAATATTGATATACTCTCTGTAGATTTAACCATGATTAATGTTGTCCTTCTCCCACCAATGTAAAGAAAGGCCTTCTGTTGCAGTTTTTGAGAGAGAGTCTACTTCTGTGTTAGCCTCTTTGTAGATATGTTTAGCTTCATATTGCTCTAATTTCATCAAAATCTCAATTCTGTTGTCCAAAATTGCCTGTAGCTACCAATTTGGGGTTCTTCTTGATTTAATTGCATTGATTTCTATCTCTGGGTCTCCCTCTACTATGAGGTTTCTTATCCCATGTTTGTGGCAATCAAGTAAGCCTAGGAGAAAAGCTTTGAATTCTGCTATATTGTTAGTATCTGGTGGCAGTGGCAGTGGCATGGCCATCTTTCCAATTACTATTCCTATATGATCTCTAACCACATATCCTATACCTGAAGCACCTAGGTTTCCTTTGGAGGCTTCATCAAATTTTAGCTTGAACCAACCCTATTTAGGGGGAGACCATATAGCATCCTTTCTTGAACTAGGTTTTATCCCAAAGGAAGGAGGAATCTTGATCCCTTGCCAATTGTTTCTTATACTATCATCCCAAGTAGATAAAAATTTTCTAGAATCTATTGAGAAGGCTAGTTTGCAATTTACTGCCTCAATAATTGATGTTTCAATTGAGGATAAAACTAAATCAAATCTTCTTGCTTTGTCATCAAAAAGTCTTTGATTCCTTTCTTTCCAGATTTCCCAAACAAGGCAAGAAGGAGAGATTTCCAGAATCTGACTTAAAGTGCTTTCCTTAGAAGGAAGTGGCCAACATTGAAAAACAATGACTATATCATTAGGGAGGGTTGTTATCCACCCAAGTTTTGCACAAATCCATCGCCAACATTTTGAGGCAAATGGGTAGTTGAAAAGGAGATGGTCTATTGTTTCTACTTGAGTTTTACACAAAATGCATCTTGAGGGCCCTTCATAGCCCATTTTAATGAATCTTTATGTTTTGAGGATCCTCTTTTTTAAGCCAACCATGCAACGATTCCTGCTTTTGGGATAATCTTACTACTCCAAAAGTGTTTTAGTGGAATATCTTGTCACTCTTGATTCCCTAAGTTTGCTAGAACCCTATAGCCATCTTTAGCAGTATATTGTCCTATTTTAGAACAAGCCCATATAAGAGAGCCTTTCCCTCTTTTGGGATTAATATTTCTTTCTCTAATAAGGTCTGATAGCTGGTTGATTTCAATAGTAGGAACAGGCAATCCCTCCAATTGCTTCCAACTCTATCCTTGCATGCAAGTAGCCCTATCCAAAACCAAATAATCACTAACTCGAGATCCCCAATGCTATTGAATCCAATGCTTAGTTGTTGGAATTTTGAGAGAGTTGGCAATGCTTGGATATCCTCCCCATGAGTCTTCCCAGAAAAGGCTAGAGGATCCATCGTGGATATCCCAAGACAAAGAGTTTGCAATTAAATTTTTGCATGTGGCAATGAAATTCCATGTCCTAGATCCCTTTGGATGAGAATTAGATCTTAGGAGGTTTTGAGGATCCCCATCTGTAAGGTATTTTGTTGCCATCATCCTTACCCATATTGCTTTATGGTCTTTAATGAACTTCCAAACTAGTTTAGCTCCCAAGACTTTGTTCTGCAAGAGAAGATTTTTTATTCCTAGACCCCCATGGACTTGGGTTTGATGATTTTATCCCATGCAATTAGAGAAAATTTTTGTTTTTCTTCAGTGTTTTGCCAGAATAATTTTCTCATCTTTTTAATGATGAAGGAATTTGCACCAGCAGTGAGGGATAAAAAAGATAAAAGGTAGATGGGTAGACCAGAGCATTACCAGCCTACCAGCCCATGAGAGCTATTTCCCTTTCGAGGAGTTAATATTTTGATCCATCTTTAACTTTAGAGGATCCCAAAGTTTTGAGTTCCTCAATCCTCTGTCAATTGGAATTCCCAAGTGAATACAGGGAAGAATGCTTGTTTTACAGTTCAAAATTATTTGGATCTTAACCTCTAAGGGGGCAGGGGTGGAGAAGAAGAAGAAAAAATTATTTTTCTTTGTTGATAATTTGACCCGAGGCCTTCCCAAAGTATTCCAGAAGCATTTTCAGCAAAGTTGCTTCCTTGATCTTTGTTGCACCCAGCAAGAGGTTATCATCTGTAAATTATTGATGTGTGACTACAAAATTTGTAGTTATTTTAACTCCTTCCAAGAGGTTGCTAGATTGTTTTGATTTGATAGCCCTCCCTAGAGCTTCCACCATGATGATGTAAAGAAATGGAGAAATAGGATCTCCCTATCGAATGCCCCTTGATGAGGAGAAAAAACCAATTGGCTTCCCATTTACCAAGATTGAGAATTTGGGCATAGAAATGCATTCAAATATCCAGTTGATCCATTTTTTTTCAAACCCAAAAGCCTACATAATTTTTCATAAGAACTGCCAATCCACATTATCTTAAGCCTTTGAAATATCTAATTTGACAATCATACCTAGTCTCTTCGTATTTTGGAGAGCATGGATAGCTTCTTGGGCAACAATGACACCATCTAGAATTGAATGGCCAGGGACAAATCCAGTCTGTTCTTCTGATATGATACAAGTTGTAGTCACATAAATCTTTCCATTTTAATTAAATGAATATTTCATATTTATTTGATTAAAAATCCACTAGCCATCAGTTAATTAAATTAATATTTAATTAATTCATCTTCAAACATTCTTCTATTAATTAAATAAATTATTCAATTTATTTTAATTCATTCATTAAATCAAATTCACAATCAATTAAATGAATAAATCATATTTATTTCATTTAATCCCCTTTTCCTCTTTTAAATAAATTAAATAAAACATTTATTTAAATCATTTATCCCCCCACTTGCATTTTCCTACAAATGCAACTTGCACACATTTATTGAAATAAATTAATTTATTTTAAATAAAAATCCTATTTTCCCTCACCCACCAAATCCACTTGCATTCCTAAACCCCCTTCTAGATTCTTCTAAACCCTTCCTAATTAACCTAATCCATCCCCTAATTATTGTCACATTCCTAAGCAACTTGGAGTCACTTCTCAAAGACTTCAATCTTTGAAAAGCATTTAATGCTTTGTGTGTTCAACAATTTAACCTCTAAAGTCTTCCAAAACCACTAATGGCTCTTACATGACCATTAATGGCTCTTACATAACCATTTATGGTTAATTCAACTTGCACTCATGTGTCTCCTCAAGCATTTATTGCTTTGACCATGGTTATCCCTTTTGCCTTTGCACAAGAATTTATCCATTGGATAAAAGCTTTATTCTTTAAATAATGAATTTATTCACTCAACCTAACCTTGACCTTAACTCCCAAATTAACTCTCAGGTCATGTCAAGCATTTAATGCTTATTCCCTCTCCTCTCAACCTATCTCACATTGACACTTGTCATACTGGGATTGGGTTGAAAGCCCTCACATGGATTCAATATCATTCAATCCTGACCCTTGTTGAGATTACTAAATCTCAACCATCCATTGCCCCATTTTTCCTATAAATAGAGCCCATTTCTTCATAATCCAGATCCTAAAAACTTGTATGCATCTAAGTTATAGAGAATTTTAGAGAGCATTTAGCATAAATAACTAATATCTTGTTATTTTGGCTTAAAATAAATCATTTTAGCATCATAGCATCTAGTATTAGCTTTTATTCACATTTGCATAGCATTTTAGAGTAAACATCTCAATCTTGAACCTCCATAAGCATCCATAGTGCAAAAAGCTACTGAGAGCTACACTAGTTTGGAACTTGGAGAGGAGAGGAACAAGGAAGGAGAAGCTACCAACATGGTAGAGAGCATATGGAGAAGTTTAGTTACTTTTTGTAGATTCCTTAAGTTTTCTTTTTGTTTAGTAGTATTTTTCTTGATATGCTTGCTTAGGATAGTTTTTAATTGGTGATTTCTAACACTAACATTTAACAATTGATTTCTTTTGTTTCTTCTCTTGTGTTTATCCTAACTAACATTGTCTCTTTTGCAAAGAATCATTTGGTGAACCCGACATGAATCCAAACACCCAAAAAAAATTTTTTTTAACACAACTAACTTGTTTGAATGTTGAGCTTGACACACAGGTCGCGCTTTAGCGCTTTTGATCGCATTGTAGCGCTATTGCAATTTGACATTCTAGCGCTATTGTCTCAAATTTGGCGCTATTGATCATTATTTAGCACTTTTGTGGCTTAAATAGTGCATTTATGTTTGTTTTGGCGCTTTTGTATTTGTTGTCAAAGTTTTACTTTTAGCACTTTTGTGACTTAAATAGTGCATTTATGTTTGTTTTGGCACTTTTGTATTTGTTGTCAAAGTTTTACTTTTAGTGCTTTTGTTTTTGTATTAGCGTGTTTGTGTTAAATAGCGCTTATGTTTGCACACAGAGTAGCACTATTGTAACAGAATGTTGTAAAAAAGACCATGTAACTGAAAATATAATTTTTCTTAGGCTTGTGGAAGCCCTCCATGGGTTCAGATTTTCCTAACCATTTGTTTCTTGTGCAAGTTTTTAACTAACACCTTTTTGTTGTTAAAGTTAAATTTTCCATTTGGTGCTCTAAAATTGAACAAAACAAACAACTTCATTTCTTGCAAGTTAGGATCAATCTTATTTTGGTGCTCTAAAAATTGAACAACACAAACTTCATTTCTTGCAAGTTAGGGTCAATTTTGTTTTGGTGTTCTAAAAATTGAACAAAGCAAAATTTATTTCTTGCATCAAAGCTAAAAATTCACAATCCACACTTCCATTTTGGTGCAAATAAAAGGAACAATCAATTTGTCTTATTTTGCAAACGATTTACTTCATGCATACGTGTTTCAAATTAAGTTGACGAGGATTTCAAATTCTAGTTTACTCAAACATTTTGCCTTTGAAGTTAAAAAGAACACCATGATGGTTGGAGCAACATCTTCAAATAGTTAAATCACATTGCGATGATGGGTTAAAAAAGACAAGTGCATTTCATATTTGGCACACTTGTGCAAAAGAGTTTGTCGAGTGGTCCTACTTCTAACACACACTATCCTCTCCCTTGGCTTTCTTGGTCCTAGGTGCAAGAGAAAAGTGTTAGTAGCACTCAAGTTTTATCTTTTTAAGAGAGGCCTACCAAGAGACACATCACTCTTGGGAATGACCTTGTGCGGTAAATCCTTCGAGCTGCTATAGAAATTAGGTGAGAGCGAAAGCTGTAGCCTTGGGTATAGCTATTCCTACAGTGTAACTTGCCGAAAGGACAAATGGGCCCCACCACAAGTTACAAGGCTCTTAAGTGAGTCACTACAGAATGAACTTATGTCCAAAAACATCGAACATTACTAAACACCTTTAAGTAGTAGCCCACCCATTCTATTGATTGAGGATATTTGTGATATAATTCAGTGCAAGAGCATAGATGGTTTTTCTCCCAAGATACTCACCATACATATTTCCTTGAGTAGAAACATAGCTTTTTGAAAAGTCACTTGTGGCTTGATGAAAGTGATGACTCCCCCATCATAGGGATCATCTATTTGTTATGCTCATGCAAGACTTAGTATATCACATCCTTACCTGCCACGACAAGATTCATAAGGTATGTAGTACCAAAGTCGAAGAAATATCAAGATGTGGGCTGAATTTATCACAACTGGCCATTTGACTAAAGAGTGTTTGAAGTGTTTTCATTTGAGTCAAGACCAATGCAAATTGAGCCGACTTCAGGCTTTGGAAAACACCTAAAATACATTTAAAGGAAAGGGTCATAAAAAGTCCAAGGATTGGGTTGATCTAGACCCATGCTTATTTGTGCCTTTTGAGGCAACATTCTTGTGTTTGTGTGCTTGCTTTGTTTTCTTGTCAAAGAAACATCATAAAATCCAAAATTCAAAACAAGTATTCATCCAAAACAAACATTTTTCAAAAAACCAAAAGATCAAAAACAAAGAGCAATAGAAAAGTATCAAATTATACGACCATTCTTCACATCTTGAGAAAGAAGAATTTTCATCAACACATCAACTTGAAGAAAAGACCATTGAGCTCAAAGGTTCTTATCAAAAGGAGGAAATTCTTCTATCTTAATAGACAAATCTTTGTCTCTCATAGAGCCTTCTTACATCACATGTGTCTTTATCTTCAAGGGAAATCAAACGAATTTGATCAAGAGTCATTAAACCGTAGAGCTTTTATGCAATATCGAGCTCTGAGTTATCACAAAAAAAAAGGAGGCAAAATCAATCCTGATTTCTTTCCTGACATTTGTATCACATATAACATAGCTCGGGAAGAACCACCAACCCCTAAGAGGGAAGAACAAGAGTTTGTTCCTTATGTAACACGAAGCTTTTATTGAAGTTCGCTTTTCATCCATTATCATATTCAAATATCATCAATCCATTCCAACTCTCAAAGCATCAAGAGATTTTTGTCCTAAGTTCTATTTTCCAAATTGCTTGAATCAAATACAAACACATCACTTTTTAGAGTGTCTCTACATCTAGGATAAACTCATCCTAAGAGGCATTTCTATGCAGGTTAAAACTAGTCTATGAGTGCATCCTCTCATTACTAGGTAGTTGAGTCTGTAACACATCTCAGATCTCTCTAAAACCTTATCATATCAAACTTTGTCAAAACAAACACAAAAATCAAATCAAGAAAGAACTTTGGTAACATCTACCTTTAGTGCTAGAGATCCATATGCCAAACACCCCACCAAACTTAAATCTCTCATTTCATCAACAACTCATCGTCATTTTCACCCAACTTCAACAAAAACTTGTAAACAAAATGGCTCAAACCAGATCTAGAACTAGACAAATGGAAATTGAAGAGGAAGAGGAGGAAAATATTAATGAATTCCAAGAAGCTCTTGGAGGAAATATAAATGATGAAAATCCAAGCACTCCTACTCCTGCAGCAATAGAAAGGGCACAACACAACCCTCTCTTCAATAAAATTTTTGGCGAGATACTCAGGAGCAATGCTGATGCTCACTTTTTAAGACTTGCTCAAGAAGGGGCTAAACTACCCTCTGACTTTGATGTTGCACAACTAAGACAAGCATCAAAATGCCAAAGTCGTAATGAGGATGAAAGAGGTAGAGAACACATCAGATACAACCTTCATCAAGGTAATCCACCTCCTCCTCCTCTTCCAAATGAAATAGAGATGTTGAGGCAACAAGTTGAAAATATCGCCCAACAACTTCATAGCGGTGTGAAAACTAATCAATTTTCACTCAATGACATTTGTCCCTATCCCTTTGATAGGAATCTTCATATGCCACCTTTTCTGCGAGGGTTCGAAACACCCAAGTTCAAAAAGTATAGAAGAAAAGGAGATCCTCATGATCATGTTAGAAAATTCCATCATCTTGCCTCGAAGTGGCATATGAGGATACATACCTAATGCGACTTTTTCCCTAAAGCTTGGGAGGAACAACCACATCATGGTTTTCCCGATTACCAGGTGGCATTAGGACATTTGAAGAGTTAGTCTAGAAATTCTTGGCACATTACTCTCACAACATTGAACGTGATATCACCATGGCTGATCTATGTAACACTAAACAAAAACCGGGTGAGCTATTTTCAGTCTTTCTTTAACGATGGCATCAAATGTCTAGCAGACGTTCTCTTCAATTACCTGAACAAGAACTAGTGGAAATATTTATTTCCAACTTAAATGATGAAATGGAATTTCACCTCGATGTAAAAGGCACAGACTCTTTCAATGACATGATCACCAAAGGCTTAAAATGTGAGTGGGCTCTCATAAAAAAAGGGCTTATCAAGATATATAATGAGCCAAAGGATGGCCCTTGTCCACGCTTCAATAGTGAAAAACAAAGCTTCTGGAACAAAAACAAAAATATCATCAATGACGGGGTTGTGGATGCAAGAACTATCAAAAGTGCACAACCCATAGTTCGATTTGTAGGATAGAATCCCCCACCTCGGACTAACACAGTTGCTCCTCCAAATCAAGGCCGCATCACATCTCAAGATGAACCTAGACCGCGTGAACAAAAACCAAAGCAAAAATACACTCCCTTAGGGGAACCCATCGAAATAGTATTACGTCAACTAGTTTCTCAAAATCTGGTAACCTTACCCAAAACATCAAATTATGAACCTCAAGTCAAACCTTCATGGTGGAGGGATACTGAACATTGCAATTTCCATCAAGGGAAAGGACATAAGACAAGCAATTGTCACAGATTGAAAGATCTTATTCAGGATCTTATTGACTGAGGTGAAATCAAAATCGAAGGACATGACCCAAAGATAACAAACAATGATCATCTCATGTTTAAAAATCCACTTCCATCACAAGATCAAAGGGGTCCTTCCACTTCAGGGAGAAACACAGATACCACCAATTATACGCAAGCTACATATAATTACACTGTAAATCACCTTTACGATGTCGATGAACAAATTGCAAATATTACCATTAAAAATCCCAATTCCACTTGCAATTTGGTTACACATCGTGGCAAGATTACCATAAAAGAAGTTCCACAAGGCACCCCATCTATCCCAAAGTAGTATAACCTTGTGGACCAATTACACAAAATGTCCGCATTAATATCTATCCTAGAGCTATTACGCCTATCCCCATCTCATAAAACCATCTTGGATCAAGCTCTCCAAGAGGCGTCAGTCTCTACAAACCTAAATACAGATCAGTTCCAAGCCATGGTTGGAAATCTAAGGTCATCACCTTGTCTCACTTTCTTTGAAAGTGACAACACATCCTTCCAACAACCTCATAATGCCTCACTCCACATTGAAGGGTCTATTAACCAACACAGGATCAAGCGAGTCTTGATCGACAATGGAGCAGGCCTGAATATCTGTACTCTACAATTAGTCATAGCTTTGGGATTAGCAATAGAATCAGTGGATCCCCGCAAGAAGATTACAATCAAAGCCTATGATGATGCAGAGCATTCATCCAAAGGCATTGTAGTGCTACCAATCCAAGTGGGCCCTATGGTGAAACACATCATTTGTCAAGTTCTAGACCTTCCTTTGCCATACAATTTATTGTTGGGAAGACCTTGGATACACACCATGCAAGCCATTCCATCCACCTACCATCAGTGTATCAAGTTCCCACATAATGGTGTAGAAATTACAATCCTGGGCAATGCAAACCCCTTTGCATATTGTTATAATATCAGTCATCAACCAGAGATTACCTTTCCTAACAATAGAGAAGTCGTCTCCTCCACATCATACATAAGTCCAGCCTCTCTTGCCAGTTCAAACACCACTATACCCAAGCAAGAAAAGCTCAAGATGAGAATAGCAAAGGAAGGTCCTGGGGAATACAATTTGAGCCAACTCTTTTGTGTGGGACAAATTCCTATTTCTCCTAGAACACATGGCAAACCTCAACGGTTACTTCAAACGCCACTGATCAAGCCAGCATGTACTTTGACGTCGTTCATCCTTGGAAAGAGTCAAGAAGAAGAGACCAAAGATGAGGACTTAGCAGAATGGATCTATAAAGATCCCATCACCATCGATATTTCACAAGCTTAGCTTCCCACAGATCAGTATGGCAAAGGCCTTCTCATTATGCAAAGAATGGGTTATGATGGTCAAAGTGCTTTGGGACCTTGCAAGCAAGGAAGACATGAACCGCTTCAGCCAGAATTAAATCCCAAGGATAATACAGGACTAGGCTTTCAAAAGGAGATCCTTCCTAAGCTCAGATTCAAAGGAAAACCCAGCAAACCACTATATTAGCTTATTACAAAGAGGTCACCTTTGATTATAAAAGCATCATCAAACACCATCGCAATTGCCCCATTGAGGCTAAAAATCCTAGCACAACCATCTACAATACCTATCATCCCACCAATCAAATCAATGATCCCATCAACAATAGAAATAACATCAATAGCACCATTAGCAGCAACAACTGTATCAGAACCCACAGCAGTATCTATGACATCAGCAGTTCTAGCAGAATCAACATTACCAATACTCCCCGTATCGGATTCATTGATCCCCATAATCCTTCTGGCAGCACCAATCATTTCATCTACAAAACTAGTCACACCTGCAGTGTTTAACTCAAAGGACATCCCAGTATGGTATAGTAATTGAATACTGGAAAGTGACTCAAAGACCGACTCACATGAATGGGAATTTGATTCCATCTAGCTTAATACTTCAGATGAGGAAGACACATCACTACCTCCACCTCGCAAAGACATCCCTATTTACGGAGAAGCACAAATAAAGACCTCTTGGGTTCCTGAGCTGGAAACATCTTCCACAGACCCAACGTCCCAACCTACGCTTGATTCTAACAGGGAGAGTACCATCAACGACCTTCACCACAACATCTTAACCCTCACTGACACATCTAACGAACTTGACCTTATCAATGAGGTAATTCTCATTATCCATCCAGAACTCATCCAATGGAACCAACCTAATCCCCCATGTCTTGACCATTTCCAAAACAATGAGGCGATCATTGACTTTTTGGAACTACGGGATAACATACCAAGCGGGGATCACAAAGCTAGATTCACCATAGAACTTAGTAGCGCAACATACTTTGGGGCAGATGCCAAACCTTTCAGCTGCAAAAATATAACAATAAAACATGGATCTTCTAATGAAAACCACACTATGGTACTAGTTGATCCCACAAAAGTAAAAAGAAAGAGCGTATCCAATGGTGAAAACCTCTCTGAGGCGCCGGAGGATGAAAGGTTTGACATTCTCCCTTCTAGTACATAGTAGGAACAATCAACAATTCTCATTGAGGAAACAAAAGAATACAACGTGGGGACTCCCAAAACACCTCACCACATACATCTGGTATCTCTTCTAACTCCAGAGGAACAGCCTAAATTTGTAGAGTTCTTCCAAAAGCGTCAGATCAACTTTACATGGTCATATGCAGACATGCCTGGGCTTGATCCTGATTTAGTCATGCATCACCTCACCATAGCAGAAGGAGCCAAACCTGTCAAGCAGAAGCTTCACAAGATGCATCCTCAAATTGCAGTACTAGTCAAAGTAGAACTTAAGAAGCTCCTAGATGTTGGTTTTATTAGACCAATTGATTATGCAAATTGGATATCCAATATTGTGCCTGTTGGAAAACCAAATGGGGGCATTTGTATCTATACTAACTTCAAAGATTTAAACAAGGCATGTCCTAAGGATGACTTCCCCCTACCGAACAATGACATAATAGTAGACCTAATAGCAGGACATGCCATGATTTCACTCATGGATGGCTTTTTAGGATACAATCAGATAAAGATCACACTAGAAGATCAACATAAAACAACCTTCACATGTCCATGGGGCACATACTGCTGGAAAGTAATGCCTTTTGGTCTCAAGAATGTAGGAGTGACCTATCAATGAGCAATGACCACCATCTTCCATGACATGATGCATACCATAATGGAAGATTATGTTGATGACTTATTGGCAAAATCACTCACAAGAGAAGGTCATCTACACATATTGGCAAAAATCTTTGACAGACTGGAACAATATCATGTTTGGCTCAACCCAAAGAAGTGTGTCTTTGGAGTAACCTCAGGGAAGCTTCTAGGATACATCGTCTCAAGTAAAGGCATTGAGGTCAATCCAGCAAAGGTCAAAGCAATCATGGACATGTCACCTCCAAAGAACATCAGTCAGCTAAGGACATTACAAGGGTGCCTACAATCCATCTGAAGATTCATTGCACAACTGGCAGATAAGTGTCACCCATTTACACACCTGCTACACAAGAACGTCTGCTTTTAGTGAGATGCTAGATGCCAGCAAGCATTCCAGATGCTTAAAAACTATCTCATGAATACACCATTGCTGATCCCACCAGATCTGAGCAGACCTCTATTACTCTATATATCAGCAACAAATATAGCATTAGGAGTGTTACTGGCTCAACACAATGCAGAAGAGAAAGAGTGTGCTATTTACTACATCTCTCGCACACTAGTTGGCTATGAACTCAATTATACACCTATTGAGCAAGCTTGCCTAGCAGTAATCTTGGCAGCCACTAAACTGAGACACTATCTATTGACACATAAAGTACAACTCATTGCAAAGATTGATCCACTCAAGTACTTACTTAGCAAAGCAGCACTGACAAGCCGCTTGGCCAAATGTGTGATGATTCTAAGTGAATTTGATATCGAGTATATGGACCGTAAGGCTATTAAGGGTCAAGTTATTGAAGACCAGTTGGCTGATGCACCACTCATAGGCCATCATCCTCACATTTCCAATTTTCCAGATGAAGAGATATTCATGATCACACAAGCACAACCATGGAAACTATACTTTGATGGTTCATACACTAGGCATGGCTCGGGGGCAGGCATTTTGTTTATCACACCTCAAGGTGATAGCATCCCAAAATCTTACAGACTCACATTTCCATGCACCAACAACATAGCAGAGTATGAGGCCTTGATCACAAGACTCAGGCTATCCATACAATGGAAGTAACAAAAACTACAAGTATATGGCGACTCCCAACTGGTCATTTGACTAGCAACTGATGAATATCAGACTAAAGATGACAAACTCATGCCATACAAACAAATGGTGGACAAATTAAAGGCATCATTTACTACTATCACCTTTGAGCAGATACCAAGAGATCAGAATCGAGCTGCTGACGCTATGGCTACCATTGCATCTCTCCTAGATCTTCCACAAAATTCAACACACTATGAGTTCTTGGTAGAACAACTTTGGATCACCACTTATGATATCCCTGAATCCGAGATGATATGTCGCCTTATCAGTTTCGAATCCCCATGGTATGGTGAGTTCTATACCTACCTCCGCAATCATACACTTCCTCCTAACCAATCAAATAACCAACATAAAACCTTCATTCGCCAAACCGCTCGATATACCATTCTTGCTGAAACCCTATATCAACGCAGTCTTGATGGTACTCTCCTTCGATGTCTAGAACAAGATGAGATAACAAAGGCCTTGGAAGAGGTACATGAAGAAATTTGTGGAACTCATGCAAGAAGTTCGTCACTCACCAAGAAACTCCTGTGCACTGGATACTATTGGCCATCTATGGAAAAAGACTCCTACTACTTTGTCAGAAAGTGCAAGAAATGCCAAGTTCATGGAGACCTGATACATGCACCGGCATAGGAATTGCAACCAATCATCACACCATGGCCTTTTTGTCAATGGGGCCTTGACCTTATGGGTAAAATCCATCCCTCTTCATCCAATGGCCACAAATTCATTATCACTGCCACCGAATACTTTACAAAGTGGATTGAAGTTGTTCCACTTACCCAAGTCACTGGCAAGCAGATCGCCTCATTCATCCTCAATTACATCATCTACCGGTATGGTGTACCCATGTCTATCATCACAGATAACAGGCTTCCTTTCAAAAATTAGGATGTCCGTGAACTTTGTGAGAAATTTCACATCCAACACCGCTTTTCCACGCCCTATTACCCACAAGGAAATGGTCAGGTTGAAGCATCAAATAAGAACTTATTGAGAATCCTAAAGAAGATAGTCAATGATGTCAGTCGTGATTGGCATGTTCAATTGAATCTAGCACTATGGGCATATCGAACTAGCATTCAAACGCCTACAGGCACAACTCCCTACTCATTGGTCTATGGTGCAGAAGTTATTTTACCTATTGAGGTTGAGATACCATCACTACGGGTTTCCTTGCACAATCTCATCGATGACAAGGCATACAGAGTATCACGTCTTCAAGACTTAGAGCTACTTGATGAGAAGCGATAATCTGCATACAATCACCTCAAGGCCTATCAATAGTGCATCAGCAGAAGCTATAATCATCGGGTTAGACCTCGTACATTCGAGGTGGGTGATCTTGTTCTTCGAGAGAATCCTTGTAACCAACCAAATCAAGAACATTAGGGAAAGTTTGAATCGAACTAGCTGGGTCCATATGTTATCACTGCTGTATTTGGGTCTGAGGCATATCAGTTGGCTACTTCCGAAGGAGAACCGCTAGCAGATCCAATCAACAACATGCACCTCAAACGGTTTTACACCTAAAAGCTATACAGAAAAAACACCAAAAACATTCAGAAAAATGTCCTGAAGAAAATATAAAAAAATCAAAATAGTAAAGAGAAAAATCATGCATCCAAACGGTGAACAAACCACTCCAGTGGCACCTTGGGTAAGTGCGATGGTGAAAACCTGGCAAACAAGTGCCACTCGTAAAGGCTATGGCTCCATTGTCTTTCAGGTTTGTTGTGATCACATTCATTTCATTCACTCGTCCATCCATCCAAACCATGCCTTGTTATTGATCTACAATTAAGGATAGTATTTCATGCGTCTTGCATCCTGCTTTTTCAAAAGTCATGCCTAAACTGGGGGCAATACCCTTTAACCTATTTGATGGAAGTGGATTTTGCATTACTTGTGATTCATTGGGTCTTCATTCAAAACAGTCTCACAAAATACCAAAAACATTCAAAACTATCTCACAAAATACCAAAAACATTCAAAATTGTCTCACAAAATACCACAAACATTCAAAACAATCATCAAAGTCCAAAACATTCAAAAAATCACAAAATCCAAAAACATCAGAAAACATCGAAAAGCAAACAAAAACATGGCAACACATTGTACATACTCATCCAAGAAGATACCAAACAAAGCATTGTGAAATACTCCAAACAAAGACCACTTATCCAATCGACCAAACAATCAACATCAACACTCAAACTATCTTCAAACAAGGATGCATCCTTCCTTACCAAAACAAAGACACGATGACATTTTTCTTTGACAAGAAAATTTTGTTTAAGCTATCAAATACTTGGTTGATTTGTGGGTTATTTATTCATATCAGGTTCCTACAACATTGTTTGTGTATCTTCTGCGAATTATTCCAATGAAGTACTGGGGCATGTACTAATGGTGTCTATGTGGGAAGTTCACTAAGCTATGTGATCATAGGCAAAATATAGTCATAGATCACTACGACTTGCTGACTACAACGTATACCTCGATAATATGAGCATGAACCATTACCAAGGATCCATATTCTTTATTCTTTATGTATGTTGTTTACTTACCGGTCCAATGCTCTTTCTTTGGTTCCTCCTACCTCATCCAATTTGGATAAAGGTTTTTGTCTCTTATTATGGTATGAATTTGTCTCAGGATATGATCAACCCAAGATCAAGGAGGACGATCCAAGTCATGCATGAAAGGAGATGATCCTTGTCTGTTCCTCAAGCAGTACTTAGGTCAACTTGACCCATTATATCAAGTTGTTTGTATTAACTTGTTATATCAAAATCCATGTAAGGAATACTCGGGTCATTTTGAATCATTATGTCAAGATGCTTGTATTTTATTACAACATTTTGAAGCTCGATGATGAAAAATAAAGCACTATGGATCGTCATTTCATATCACCTGTATATATTGCATTCTGTTGCATACCATCCATCCATTTACTCATTTATTTACATGATTTTTTTGCATGCAAAATGTGAACAAAGTTAATATGAGTAGTTATGTGAAAATTGAGTTGGTTTTGGATACCAATCATGACAGAGCACTCTGATACATCATCATGTGCATCATGCAAAATCTAAACAACCTTGCATTCATCATCCCATCATCATTTCATTACATTTTAGTTGCATTTGCATTATTCTTTAGCCATTCATTAGCGTGCATTTAATATCATTTAGTTGCACTTACCACATATAGTTCATTCTCATTTACTTGCATTAATATCATTATATCATTTCATTAGTACACTCATGACATTTAGATTCACTTACCTAAAATATTGTCCTTATTTGCATTTCCTACCACAAGTACTCATTACTATACATTCATTTTTAACATCCGTTAGTGATCATCATTTATCGTCATTTCCACACTTATGTATCACACATTTGTTTAGGTTTCCATACTTGCATACATTCATTTATCTATCCATTAGTTCAAGTGCATTCATTCATCCATTTTAGTATATTCTTATACTCATTTTTATCTCACTTAGGATTCATTAGATTGCATTCATTATCCCTCTTAATTGCATTCAGATGTAGTTATTCATGAGTTGCATTATCATCACATTATCATTTTTCATCCTATTTTGACATTTAACCATTTTACATAGGCATTCATTTAGAGATCATCATTTAAACATTTGTACTTTACATTTTGTTTACCCACATATACATTCATTTTTAAAACCATCTAGATGCATATCCATAAATCAATCATTCATCCCAAAGCATTACATTAACATCATTGCATATCATTATCCCATCATTGTAGAATACAAAGTACATAAACATCATGACATTGCATACATCTGGCATTTTTATCCCAAAAAATCAAAAGCACACATATATCAACCTACATCCACATGTTAGCATCCAAAATCATACAACAATGCATATAGACATCATGTAAGAATAAATCATCATAAAACATGCATATAGGAATCATCTCATAAACACATACATATAGAAAAGTACAAATATCCATCTAAGCATAAATCATGAAATCACCATCAAGCATAAACTCCATACATATCAAAATGTATATCATCAAAATATGGGATCTTCTCATATATATCATCTCATGTATCAGAGTACAATGAAGTCTACAAAATTGGCTACCAAGAGCCATCCAAGACAGTCCAAAATGATAATATAAATACATGCATGCAAAATGCTCTCTCACATACCACTCTGACTAGATGTTGCACCACCATCACCACCTGCTCCCCCACTAGTCCCTGCACCATCCGATCTATCTCTCCGTGGAGGCCCCATCAAACCCCCACTAACTCCTGCGCCACCTGACCTATCTCTCCATAGAGGACCCATCACACCCCCACTGCTCTGCATCCTCTAAGACCGCTCTGATCTGGCTTGCCGCATCTGTGAATAGCTCAATGCTCACTGACTAGCTGGCACCAGCTACTCATATAAACCCCACCAATACTCTATCTCAGCCTGTGCTCGTTAGACCTCCCTCACCAAAGCCTCCACAGCTGGCCCCTGTCCCGGTACTCCCTCCAAGGCCTGCACTCTCTCCTGCAACTGAATCACTCTCTCCACTGCACCATCCCTCTCCCGTAGCACTACAATTAGCTCTGACTCTTGTGCAAATAGCTGCACATCTCTAGCTGCAACCTCCACCTCCAGATCCTCCACCTGTGTCTCGGCCACAACTGTAATATCATATGGTCCCGAGGATCTCCAGTGGCTCCCTCCCCTGTATCCATAGGTGCCTCACCTATAGCTCCCTCTCCAGTGGCTCCCTCCCCTGTATCCATCGGTACCTCCCTCTCTCCCATACCTCTCCCACCTAATCTAACTCCTCCCTACAACAGAGGTCCCTGTGATATCCACAATGGCAAACTGCCTCTCCCTCTCCGCTAAACCCGAACACCACCACCACCTCCACCTCCAAATCCACCACCTCCACCATCTCCCCCTCCTCCATCACCACCATCCCCTCTCCCTCCTCCATCTACTATAGGTCCTCGACCTCCTCTCCTCCTCCATCTCCATCCCCTCTCCTCCTCAAAATCCAGAATCGGCTCTGCCAGATCTGATATCCGATGAATCGGATGAGCCGCCATATACTGCGTATACTCCTCCGCCACCCTTGCATCTATTACCCTTGATCGTATATCCCATTGTCTCACCTGTAGCATCTGAAACTCTGTCAAAGCCTGATCATAGGGTAGTACTGGCCCCCATGCATACCTCTCTCGTACCACCTTGGCATACTCCCCTGATCCCCTAGGCAATCCCTGTTGCCGTCCAAACTATCTCAAAACTCTGCCCGACACCTGTCTCTCCACATGGTAGGCTATCCTCCCAATGAGGAATTGGGTCATGAATACATATGGCAATGCCTTCGCATCATCCTCCCAGGACTCACACTCAATATAGGGTCTCCAGATCACTGCATCCAGATCATCCAGTGCCCACCGCCACCACTCTAACTTCCCCAGGTGGGGCTAACTTATCATACCGCTATACATATACATATATGGCTGGTCAATTGCCCAAAACCTGAGACTAACTGGTCGGGTAACTGGTAGTTGCTCCCACGCCCAAATATGCAGCAGCGTAACTCTCACTGCCAAAGAGCCCCTCCCTCGGTATACGACCTCATGCAACTCCTGATATAAGTGCGTTAACATGCACGGTCCCCAGGCAAATCAGGTCCCATCTGTCATCATCTGCTCGATCACCTGCCCCCAACCAACTGCAAGTCCATGTGATCATTGATCTGGGCACAATAGTCCCCCCATGATCCCTGACAAAACTATTGGTAGTGGCTCTTACAATGCAATGATATCTTCCCACGCTCTCAAACCATCATCAATATAAATGTCTTCATCAAATAATCACTGCACTGATAGGGTCCCCCATGCTCTATCATATGTAACCAACTCACCTCGAATGGGAATATGCAGGATGCACCATACATCCTCCAGTGTCATAGTCATCTCTCCCTGAGCCAAGTGAAATGTGTAGGTCTCACTATGCCAGCACTCTACCAATGTTGTAATCAAATCATGATTCATCTGAATCACAAGCATATGCATCACATCATACATCCCAGTCATTGCAATACAATCCACCTCGGCCTCTATTAGCCGATCACATAGCCCCTGTGTGGCGGGATGTCTCTCGCGCAACTGTAAGACGTGCAGATCCTCCTACACAAGTGCAATCAACCATCATTATCAGTTGTTTTGTTTCAAACTTTCTTAAGTTTAAACTTAGACTATCAACAGATACTTTGATCAAGTATCTTCGGGTCTCAACAGGTAAGCAATCATGGCACACCTAGACTTCAACAGACATTTATCCTAATGACCTAAGTCTCATCAAGGCTGCTATGGTTCAAAACATCTCTCACTTTACATCTCCATCCATCCATCATTGGCATCCAAAGATTATTTGTTCAAACACTAGGGTATCTATTTTTCTGCACAAATGCGCTATTTTGCACACAAAAGCACTATCTCCTAACAATAGCACTACTACCCTAACAAAAGTGCTCAAACTACAAAAGCGCTATAGTAACTACACAATAGCACTACTTCATTTCAATAGCACTCAATTAACTCCTCAATAGTGCTAAACCAACAATAGCGCTCAAATAACTATACAATAGCACCACTATTAATAGAAGCACTAAAATAACTATGCAAAAGCGCCATTGTGGAACAAAAGTGCTAATTCATTTATCAAAAGCGCCAAAATAAAGCTCTAGCACTATTGTCTCGACTCAACTTGGACCTAGTTAAAAATACATCAAAAATGCACAAAAATCAAAAATTCAAATTTACATACCACTGGTCCATAGTCATCTAGCCGCTAGAACCGTCGGACTCGCTCTAATCGATGCTCTGCTACAGGTACCAGCATCCTGACTGCTCCTTGCTCTTCTAGAAAGTCACTATCAGAGCTATAATTTCACTATGGTCGCGAATGCAAATGAGTCTATTTTCACTCCTTTCTCCCCATATAAACCCTTCGTCGTAGCCCTAATTTTTCCCCGCCCACTGCCGTGGTCCCCATGCACTTCCCGAGCCTCCCATTTCTCCATTTTATCTCTGACTTCTTCTATTTTTCACCAGCATTGCTAAATTATTCTCTTCTATCACCCTACCAATTTTCATTCTTTTTCGAGAGATCACTCAAATTTTTGAAATTCTTCGGCCCATCTCTCAAGGGAGCATACCACCCATTAAATTAACATTTTATGGGGCATTTCTTCACACCTATTTTTCTTTCTTTGAAACAACGCGATAAACCACACCATTTCAAAGAGGGGCAAATGTAGTCACATAAATCTGTCCATTTTAATTAAATGAATATTTCGTATTTATTTGATTAAAAATCCACTAGCCATCAGTTAATTAAATTAATATTTAATTAATTCATCTTCAAACATTCTTCTATTAATTAAATAAATTATTCAATTTATTTTAATTAATTCTTTAAATCAAATTCACAATCAATTAAATGAATAAATCATATTTATTTCATTTAATCCCCTTTTCCTCTTTTAAATAAATTAAATAAAACATTTATTTAAATCATTTATCCCCCCACTTGCATTTTCCTACAAATGCAACTTGCACACATTTATTGAAATAAATTAATTTATTTTAAATAAAAATCCTATTTTCCCTCACCCACCAAATCCACTTGCATTCTTAAACCCCCTTCTAGATTCTTCTAAACCTTTCCTAATTAACCTAATCCATCCCCTAATTATTGTCACATTCCTAAGCAACTTGGAGTCACTTCTCAAAGACTTCAAAGTCTTTGAAAAACATTTAATGCTTTGTGTGTTCAACAATTTAACCTCTAAAGTCTTCCAAAACCACTAATGGCTCTTACATGACCATTAATGGCTCTTACATAACCATTTATGGTTAATTCAACTTGCACTCATGTGTCTCCTCAAACATTTATTGCTTTGACCATGGTTATCCCTTTTGCCTTTACACAAGAATTTATCCATTGGATAAAAGCTTTATTCTTTAAATAATGAATTTATTCACTCAACCTAACCTTGACCTTAACTCCCAAATTAACTCTCAGGTCATGTCAAGCATTTAATGCTTATTCTCTCTTCTCTCAACCTATCTCACATTGACACTTGTCATCCTGGGATTGGGTTGAAAGCCCTCACATGGATTCAATATCATTCAATCCTGACCCTTGTTGAGATTACTAAATCTCAACCATCGATTGCTCCATTTTTCCTATAAATAGAGCCCATTTCTTCATAATCCAGATCCTAAAAACTTGTGTGCATATAAGTTATAGAGAATTTTAGAGAGCATTTAGCATAAATCACTAATATCTTGTTATTTTGGCCTAAAATAAATCATTTTAGCATCATAGCATCTAGTATTAGCTTTTATTCACATTTGCATAGCATTTTACAGTAAACATCTCAATCTTGAACCTCCATAAGCATCCATAGTGCAAAAAGCTGTTGAGAGCTACACTAGTTTGGAACTTGGAGAGGAGAGGAACAAGGAAGGAGAAGCTACCAGCATGGTAGAGAGCATATGGAGAAGTTTAGTTACTTTTTGTAGATTCCTTAAGCTTTATTTTTGTTTAGTAGTATCTTTCTTGATATGCTTGCTTATGATAGTTTTTAATTGGTGATTTCTAACACTAACATTTAACAATTGATTTATTTTGTTTCTTGTGTTGTGTTTATCCTAACTAACATTGTCCCTTTTGTAGAGCATCGCAAGCCATAAGGGGTTTCATTCTATTTATCATAACCTTTGAGAGAATTTTGTAAACTGTATTGCAAAGTGAAATAGGCCTGAAGTCCCTAATTTAGAAGCTTTCTCCTTTTTTGGAATAAGGGATATAAACGTATTGTTGATTTATTTAAGAAGATTGTTTGATCTTCTTGCCAATTCTAGATCCTCAACTAAATCTTGTCCAAAAATATGCCAACATTTCTTGAATAAATTTGTAGGGAAACCATCTGAGCCAGGAGCCTTACCTGAAGGGAGCTGATTAAGACCTTGAGTTACTTCTTATAATGAAAATATCTCATTAAGCTTCTTATTTTGTTCATCTAAAATGATCCTTGGAATCAAGGCCAAGAATTTTTTCTACTCTATAAGATGAGAACCATCTTCATTGTTTAATAAATTTGAAAAATATGAGGCTATTTCTCTCTTAATCCCTTCAGGGTCCACTATAGATTGGTTCTGATTTAAATCCAGCTTTGAGATCATATTCATGCTTCTATGAATCTTTGTCACATTATGGAAAAAATTGATATTTTTATCACCCATCCAAAGCCAATTTTCTCTGGACTTCAGCTTCTAGAAAACTTCTTCTTTAGATAGAATATCCTCATACTCCATGAGCAACCTCTTTTCTTGATCAAAGGAATCTTGATCCATTCCTTTAGAGATAATTTTTGCATTTAAATCAGTCATTCTCTCTTCTAAAGATTTTTTGGAAGAGAAGATGTTTTTGAAGTGCTGGGAGTTCCATTGCAACAACTTCTTCTTAACATACTTTAGCTTTGAAATGAAGCAATAAAGTTTGGAGCCTTCAAATGTTTCTTCTTTCCACCAGTCTTCTATCAAAGTTAGGAAGTTTGAATCTTTCATCCACATATTCTCAAATTTCAAGGGAGATTTTGAGTTGTCTGAGGCCCCTTGAAGGGTTAACATAATGGGAAAATGATCAGACCCTGAGCAAACTAGGACCGAGCACTCCAAAGAGAAGGGGAAGGAGCTGAGATCTCCTAACCAGAAAAATCTATCAATTTTCTCTGAAATGTTGTGAAAACCTTTTCTCCTATTTGTCCAAGTAAAAGAACTATCTCCTGAGTCAATATCTAAAAGCCCATTCCTATCTATCCAATCGTTGAAATCTTGTTGAGATTTGCCTAGTCTAATAATGCCTCCCCTTTTATCTTATGAATTCCTGATAGAATTAAAGTCTCCTCCTATGATGACTCGTTGATCCAAGAGTTGAGATATGACTCCATCAAGGTTTAACCAGAGGAGTCGCCTGTTGAGAGGAGATGTTGGTCCATAAGTGTTGATGATAAAGAAAGATGTATTTGTTTGCAAGTGTGTGATCTTAGCTAGCAGCCAGTTTCTGTTAGAAGCAACACCTTCCACTTGAACTTGAGAAGTCTTCTAGATTATTATTAGACTCCCCGAGGCCTCTTCTGAAGCAACTGAGGATTGGAGAGAAGCTTAAAAAAGAGAGATAATTCCCAAACCAAAAGATACCATTTGCTGACAATCTAGCTTAGTTTCTTGAAGGAGGGTCACATCTACACCGACCAAGAGAATCCTTCTCTTAATCACCCTCTATTTGTTAAGGGCATTGAGGCCCCTAACATTCCAAGAAAGGATTTTCATTGTTGTTCAGGTTCAGGCTATTACCCTTCCCTACTTTCCAAAGGTCTATGATTTTAAATTGGCTCCCTACTACCCCTTCTTGAGTTCTTGCTTCATTCAAAGATTTGCGACCCTTCTTGGGAGGAGAAAGACCATAATCAGGTTTCACCTTTCCATCTATCAACTAGTTTAATCCCAGTTTCCTTTTCTCCTTGATCTTTGAATACATTATAGCCAAGGGAGTTTCCATAGAAAGATCCATATCGTCATCATCAATCATATAATCCTGGAGCAGTCGGTGGGGAAGCCGAGAAAATAGGAAGCACCTATAAGGGGCTCCTATTGGAGGGAGGCAGAGGGATAAGAGGTAAAGTGGTTTGAGCTCTAGCGGGAGAAACCTTTTGATCTATAGGTGACAGATCATCTCCATCCTCCATGTCTTATACAATGTCATTAGCAATAATTTCCTCCTCCTGTAAAATATTCATTAGGGACATAAGTTTTCCTTTGTTTGTCTCTATTAGAGTGGGAGCCCCCCTTTCACGCTCTCGCCTAATTATGTTCCTTATTTTGGAGGCCTTTCTAGGATTCTGAACGAAAATATTGAAAACCCCCCGAGTTAGAGAAGGGGTTTTCTTTTGGCCAAACAAACTCCTCGCAGTCTTGTTGCTTTGAATCTTAACAATCGGAGACAGAATGAGTGGGGAAATGGATGTGGGATGCTAAGAAGAAGTGGGTGAAACAAAACCTAGAAGAGATTGAGATTTAAGATTCTCAATCAAAGCATCAGAAAGTCAAGAGGGTCTTGGGGTTTGAATATGGCATGAGGCAGCTACTACATGCAATTCTATTGGAGACGCCAATCCTATGTTCCCCATCTCAAGATTCTTATCATCATTTTTTGGAACTGCAACTGTTTATAGGGGAGAGAGAGGGCCTCTAGAAGAAGTCATAGAATAGTTGAGCACTATTTGGTTTCGAAGGATGCATTTTCCAGGAGTCTCCTTCCCCAGCCTCTGAACTTTCTGCTTCCATCTACCAACCTCCTAGATTATCTCTAACTCGCTATAAAAGCCTTGATTTAAATCTATTTCCACATAGATATTAGCCACATTGCCCTTAATCCCTTTCAGAAAGTCTTCCTCAATGCCCACTAGAGATCCTAAAGCATCTCCTATCTTCAAAAGGGCCTCTGGACACCAGAACTCAGAAGGTAGACCAACTAAAGAAAGCCATATTGGGGATTTCTGAAATCTATGATTAGCAGGGTCAAATCCTGGTTTCCAATCTAAGAAATGGAAGGTAGAGCCCTGAAAGAAGAGAGGGCTACCATTGATAATGGCTTCTTTCAGGGTGGAGTCTGCACACTCTAAAAATAAAAAATCATTCTGCAGAGGTCTTATTGAGATCATTCCTGGGAACAAGGAAGTCCACCTAAACATGATTTTATTATTATCCTCTCAATAGCCACACCATTGAGAAAATAGGGCATTCTCCTGAAAGTGAGCTATTGTTGGGTTTAAAGAATCCAAAGGAAGTACAAAGAAATTGCTCCCCATACCTTTCCTTTTCCATTTTTTAATCTTGTGATCGAAAGGAGGGACTTGCCAAGGAGGAAAGGACTTTCTGAAACCCGAAGCCCCATGATCTTTGTGACTAGCCAACTCTCTCAAAGTACTAAAATGAGAGTGGAGGCATCAAGAATAAGCTTGCTTTTGAGAGGGAAAAACCTCTTTGGTCAAAATAAAGTTGGGCTTTCTCGTTTGAAGAGGATGCTATTTGGACCAGTTGCCACTTTGCTTGCCCAAGAGTCCAAATTAGTGAACTTGGTTGCAACAGTGTTCTAGTTAGGCTGAGGCCTTGAGTGTCGAGGCAAATCATGGTTTTGCCATTTCACACTCATTCTGCTTAGGCCTTTCGCATCTATGTTTGTCCAAACACTTTGTTCATTTGCCTGCCATGGATGTGAAAAGCTTTGACTGAGGGAGGAGCCCCTCTGAATAGAGAGTTGAGGAAGGTCTTCCCAGTTCCATGCATGTTGGATCCCCTGGTTCCACACCGTCTAGTCCATACTTTCTCTTTTAGAAAGCTACTTTATTTTCATTTCTAATGTTATCAACATTTTCATTTTCAGTATCAATATTTCCAATATCAATTTCAACATTTTCATTTTCAAGAACAAAATTTCCAATATCAATTTTAACATTTACATTTTCAATATCAACATGTCCAAGATCAATTTCAACATTTTCATTTTCAATTTGAATATCATTCTCCACATTTTCAAAATCAATTTCATTTTCACTTGAAATAACATTTATGGATAAAGAAGAATCTTGAACACCTTGATGAATATTTGATATACCTTGTATTTTACTCCTATGTCTTTATCTATCTTTTCATCTATAAGCTTCAATTTCTTCCATTGGATGTTTTATCTTGCATTTTTGTTTATGATGACTGCTCCCAATTATACTTTCAAAAAGATTTAAAAAAAGATTATTAGTTTGAGTTTTGTTTAACAAGTGGTCCCAAAGCTGAATTTTGTCTAATATAGATAGAGATCACAAGTTTTGCAACAACAAAAAGATTGTGAGGACCGTTGGAATGTTCAAAATAGTTGATAGGTCCTTTCTTTATAGTTCCTTTTTTTATAGGTCAACCAAATGAATACCTGTTAGTAATGGATATCCATTATAAATGAATATCTATTTTTAATTCAATTTGGTGCCAAAGCCAACCCAAAGGGCACCAAAGGTTTTGTGCCCAAAAAGGAGAAATGACGGATATCTATTAGGGGAAAGGACCCAGTAGTTGAGCATGTACCAATTGTTGTGAGGATTGTTGATACCTTTTGTTCCAAAAATTGAACAAATAAAACCTATTGTTTGAAACAAAAAATATCAAATTTTGTTAGGAAATTTACCAACAGTTGTTACGAAATGTACCAATAGTTGTTAAGAAATGTACTAATATTGTAAAAAGTAACCAATCAGGTGATGCCATGTCAGCTGCACAACTATTGGGGTCTCTTTTGCACGCCTATTGGTCTCACTTTTTGGGGGGGCTGTTTTGGACACCTTGGCAAAAAGCATGCTGATGTGGCATCATATTTGATGATGTGGCGCTGAAACCTTAGTTATAAGCAAGGGACTTGCCAAGTAAGCTGCTGTAAAAAAATCAAAATGATTTGAAATTTCCAAGTAGAATTTTGAGAAGCGCAAAGCTAGGGTGCACAACTACTGGATCCTTTCCCCTACTTGTCATTATAAATATTTTTGTCACATCCCACATTTTTCTTCCAAGGAAAGAAATAAGTTATCTGACATATCCTAACCAATAAGGTATGGGCTACGTATGGGCCTGCTATGTGAGCATTTATTGGAAGAAAAGGAGGAGACTCGATTGCCAATTGATGGGAAAATAACGTATGAAGAATGTTTGACCAATGACCCCAATAAAGGAGTATGGTGCCAAGCAAAGTAACGAGAAGAAAAACTTCTGGTGTAAGGATGGGCACAAATAAGCGAGGGGTGTCCATGCCATTATTACAGTAGGGAGACCATTTATTTTGCATGGAAATAATCGATTAGTTAAAAAAAGGGGGGGATGGGGGGTGCTCAGAAACTTGAAGGAAAAGGGGGGGAACACACAGGTAAAGAAAGAAAGAAACATATACTTCGCAACCTGTGAGAACATCCTCTCGGTGGCTGCTAAAATAAGAGCCTCAAATGGGCTACGCAGGTCCATCAAACATTAGGAGAAAGGAATTTTTTTGATTGTTGAAGGAGGCAACTGCTCTGGTAGACATGTATGCAAAGGTGAAAGCGCAAACAACGAAAATGAACGGTTGGACGAACACTTAAGTTTCGAAAGCCAATTCAACAAATCCATTAAGCACGTATCCTAATATTATTGCAGTAAACAAATAAAGAGACCTATCGTAGAGAGTAGAGGTATGAGCTCAGGAAGAGAGGAGAACTATCCATTCAGTCAAGAGAAATTTCATCACGCAGAGGAATACCCAAGGAATGGACGAGGTGGAAGTCCATTGCCCTTTTAGGGCCGATTTCTTCTAGGGTCACATTTCAGTGTGAAAGATTAAAGGATGAGCATGAGATGGCATAGAGAGAAGGCCAAAGGGAATTCATGGTAATATTGGAGTAAATTTTAGCACTCACATCAGACATATCTCATTGTTTTAGAGCTAAGTACACCTTCTTCTACATTTCTCTCCTAAAAGTGGTTGACTCTGATTTATAAATTTGCATAGCTGAAAAATAAATAATCTAGGATAATTTAGATGTATGGATATGGACAAGTTGTCATATATATTCAAGAGATGACGCGCCTCATACATGTTACACATTCTGAAAGTATTTTGTCAAAATAGATCAAGGGCATCACTTAGGTCTTTTATTTCTTGAAATACTCTGTGAACAATTTGTTTTAGTTGTCATTATAGAGGAATTGGTTCGTTGGGTTGTATTTTAGTATGGTTCATTTGGGATTCTTGTTGTAAGGAGCAATTTTAGTGTGAAACTTTTATTGCAACTAAGATAGTTATAGAACTAATATTTTTTTTTATAAATACTATGGGAAACCTCGGTTTGACTTTCATTAGATTTATTTAGTAGTAATTATGGGTTGGAAATATTTTGTATACCCTATAGAAATAGTTGACAATATTTCGTAAGAATGCATAGAATTATTTTATCTATATTCTTGATATATGTAATATGATAAGTATCATTATTATGACCAATGCTAGATATATGAAATATAGATTTATGATAAATATATATGACAGAACCATATACCTTGGCACTTGTATAAGAACATAGCATGATTGATTTGCATAGTATTATATTAAGAGGGAAATAATTATTTAAACTTATTATGAACTTTTTGTTTGGGTTAAAAGATTCTTGCTATAGGGTAACTGGCTATTAAGGAAGTTTGATAATTTTTTTAGGGATTATGAGCTTCTTGATTCTTCACTATCAAGGACCTAAATATTTTATATGGGCATGATGCCATTATGTTATCCATGAACTACGCAATATCTTTGAGGAATTAATTAAATGTCGACTATAATATGTTGGCTATTATGGTAACTTTTTGTACCATAAATTTTATTGGGCCAATATTATGGCAAGTAATATAATTATGGTAGGAGGTAATTGGAACCTAAAATCTTAATTGACAATAGTCTCACACCTTACGACCTTTATATCATGACAATTACTTTTGTTGTCAAAATATTGTAATAGCATATTAATGAATTACTTGTGGATTGTGTAAGTTGATAATAGGTCTCTTTTAGAAGGCCTATGTTGAACAAATTAAATATAAGAATTTGATGAATAATGATAGCATTAATTTAGATATATAATTCTTGGACCTTGTAGGAATATTCTATTAAAATCATTGAATCATGTTATATAGTAAGACATCTTCATAAGAGCAATTTGAAGCTTTACGTAATCATGGCTTCAAAATCAGATCTTGAGTATTTATGCCTCATAATTGAATATGTTGAAACAATGTTATGTTGACTATGATGTTCTATATTCCTGAATATGATTGTATTTTGATAATGTTAGTCCATGATTTACCTTCTATAAACATGATATGCAACCTCTCTTAATACATTATTGTTGACATTAAGGTGTGTACACCTGATAAGAGGGGTCAGCCAAATGATAGAAAACACATTCAAACGAACCATTGAAACATTGCATTACAGATTTAAATGAACAAACAAGTTAGTCAATCAAACTCCTAAAATCATCTCATTGTTCTCTATCTCGAAGGATCCTTCAAATCAAGGTGGCTCTCAGCTTGGATGAGCACTTGATCCCTAGGATGACTACCTAAAGAAAAAGGGGTATGTGATCAAAGATCTTAATGTAAAGCAACTAAGATCTTAACATCCAGATAGTGATATGCAACTATGATATGTTGAAAGATGATGAGATTAGGATGATATTTAAACTAGCATGAAGATGATATTAAGATGATATACTATTAACATTATATGCTATGATATACTAAACATGATTATTATAAGGCTATAATGCTACTAAATGATCTAATTGCTAAGAGATGGTCAATGGAACTCCTTGATAACCTACACAAGCAAGATTAGCTATAAATTGGATACAATAACCTGGGATTTAGGATTGTCATGGGTAGGGGAAAATGACAAAAATGTATGCAAGATTTAGTGTAATCAATAAATCAATTTGAAAACTGGAAACTTACCAATGAAACTTTTGGATATAAAGACTAACTAGGCTAAACTAGTTAAACAAGCTATTCTTCCAAAGTGTGTCTCATTGTTCTCTATCTCATAGGATTCCTCAAGTCAATGGTTTCTCTTAGATCATTGAGCAACTAACTTTGGAATGACAACTCCATGAATGTGTGATAAATGGGTGAAAATGATCTATATGCAAGACACACCTAAGATCTATAAGATTATAACAAAGTTAGCTATCATGAAGATTATAGTATGATAAAGAAACTAACAAGTTGTGCTCACATGATATATGCTATGATGAAAATGCCATACTAATATGCTTCTAAATGATTAAAATGATGATTAAAAATGAGAGGAAATGCTTGATAAAGTAGACTATAATCTGGATGCATGAAACTTGGATATGAATAATAAGACAAATGAGGCCTATTTATAGAACAAATGGGCAATTGGATGGTTATGATTGAGTAATCTTAACAAGGGATAGGATTGAATGATACTCAATCCATGTTTATAATTTTCACCAATAAAATGGTGGCAATTGTCAACATGAGATGGCTTGAGATGAGAGAGAAGAGGCATTAAATGCCTAAGAAGACATGGTGGTTACCCTAGGGGGTGAGCTTAGGGTTGAGTTATTGGATAATGCTTTTACCCAAAGGATAAACTCTAGTGCAAGGGTTAATGGATAACAATGGTCAAAGAAATGAATGCTTGAAGAGACCCATGGGTTAAAGAAGGGTTAGGTTAGAGAGAGAGTCTCTTGCCAAGGGTTGAGGTTGAGTTAACCATTAATAGTTATTGAATACTTTTGAGGTTAACTTGTTGGAGACACAAAGTCTTTAATGGTTTATGAAGACTTTGAGAGTTTTTTAGAAGTGGCCCTTTTCGTAAGGATTGTGCAAATGCTTAGGAGGGGATTAGGCTTAATTAGAATAATTTAGAATAATCTCAAAAGGGGATTAGACATGCAAGTGGATTTGTTAGGAGAATACAAGTGGGAGAATTTTTGGATTTAATTTGAGATAAAATGATTTATTTCAAAAAGGTGGATTACAACTTGCATTGGAAGGATATTTATATAAATATTGATTTATTTAAATGGGAGAGAGATTTTAATTAAATGTAAATTTAATTAAATGGGAAAGGGGGATATTTAATTAAATAAATATGATTTATTTAATTAAAGGTTAGAATGTGGTCAAATGAATTAATTAATAGAAGGATTTCTGTAATGGATTAAATAAATATTTATTTAATCAGATGGTCAGAATTATATGTCTACAAGGTCATATTAAGAATTTAAATGATTGAATAGATTATCTAGTTGATAAGCTAGACCATGACAATATGATGCAGGAGCATCCCTAATTCATAGCAATCTTGCATCAACCAAAAACATTTTTGTTTTGTTTTCTTTCTGTTTGCAGTTTCAGTTTTCCTTTCTGTGTGTCCCAGTTTTGGCTCACTGGACCTTGTGGAGTTGGATTCTACTTGAAGACTTGATCATCATTCTTGTTTCTAGACCGCATCGCATTTGGATCATTTTTCGGCAAGATATCACTATCGGTTTCCATGACAATTTCCTATAACACGTTGGCAGTCCTTTGTTACCAGTTGCCTGGACCTATTTTGGTGATCTACCAGAACCCCTTCTGAAGCTTGTGGAGCCTTGGGCATTTATCACGATGTTCCTTGGCATGTGGCCGACCTTTTCTCGCAATCTTCGTTTCATCCTTTGGATTTCCTAGCGGAATCTCTTGTCGGAGGCTGAACTTGTTGGTTTTACACGTTAGGTCTTATTCTTGGGGTTTTGATCCCTTTTGGGTCGTCTGGATCCTTTGGATCGATATATATATTTTTAATTACACATTAGAATCAATAAATCAACAAATCAAAGAATCAAGTAGCTAGACTGTGTGTAGAAGATAGATCTTAAGATTCAAGGTCCTGGTTGTGACCTGTTCTACCAAGCCTGTGAGTCAGTATGTTGTAACCTAGATGTTACGGGTTTGATATAATCAATTTTCATCAAATAAAACAATCTGTTCTGCATTGCCTCCATCATATCTTTGTGTTTCCACTGTGTTTACTCTTGCTGACCGGTCCAGATTGATCGCTTTGAGGTCCCTCCTCATCTGTGATTGCTTCAAGTGGTATTAGAGTGAAGTTTCATTCTGGAGGTCACGTGTCCTGAAATTTTGTTGTAGGGCGGTGGATTGTGGATCCAACCTATAGTTGCAAAGGACTAACGTGAATGATGGTGCAAAGAGGAGCTAGGAATGGTGGGGTGTGTGGGAATGTAGACCCTAATGTGATGGAGATGTTGTGAGGAATAGCAGCCCGGTTAGAAGCCATGGAGACAGCCCAGAGAAGAGGCCAAAATATTGAAGATGTGAGTGAAGATGAAGGAGAAGAAGCCCCGGCAAAACAAGCAAACCTACCAACGGTTGATCCGGATGAGGAAAGGTTTTTGAGGGCTTTGAGTAGGGTGAATACTAAACCTCATTTTACCCCACTGGAATATGATGGGAAGTTAGATTCAAATGAATTGATAGATTGGATCTCAGAGATGGAGAAGTATTTCGATGTTGAAAACACTATAGAAGAGAGGAAGGTGAAATATGCATGTACCCGGTTGAAAGGTCATGCATCTCTTTGGTGGGAGCATTTGCAATTTGATAGACAAAGAAGAGGTAAAGAGAAGATTAAGACATGGGATCAGATGGTTGCTAAGTTGAAATCAAAGTTTGTGTTGGCGAATTATCAAGTGGATCTATTCTAGATGCTACAGAATTTGAGACAGAAGGAATCTAGCGTGAAGGAGTACACCAAAGCATTTTACAAGTTGAACATCAGATCTAGACATGTTGATGATGAATTTGAACAGGTTGCAAGATATTTGAATGGATTGTGGATGTCTATACAAGATGAACTCAGTTTGATCAAATTGGAGAGTGCTGAAGAGGCTTACGAGTATGCCCTAAAGGCAGAAGAGGAGTTAAACAAAAGAAATGAGCAGAGGTAGAGAGGAAGAGGTGGAAGATTTACCGGAGGAAGAGGAAATACTGAAGGTAGAGGTACTTGTACAGATCAGAACAAGGAGAAGGAAGTGAACAAAGAAGGTAATTCATACTGGAAGGATGAGAGAAATTTATACCAGAGGAGAGAACCAGATGGTTACCGAAATGAGAACTTTGGAAGAAGGGACAAGAGGACATTTAGAGGAACTTTCTATAAGTGTGGAGGAGAAGGACATCGTGCATTTGAGTGTAAGAAGATAGAAACTACCGAAAGAGCAGTAGTGGTGGAAGAAAACCCCACTGGATCAGACAATAAATCAGAAGATGGAGAACTGTTGGTGATGAGGAGAGCTTTGTGTCATACTAGAGGAGATGAAGAGCCCTTGCAAAGGAAGATTTTGTTCAAGACTAGATGTAAGGTATATGATAAGTATTGTAAAGTTGTTATTGATAGTGGTAGTTCAAATAATCTTGTTTCAGAATAAATGGTGAATAATTTGAAATTGGAGAGATTGAGACATTAGAATTGAGAGACATTAGCAGTGAAGACCGGAGGAGTTCAGAAGGAGAAGACTTTGTAGATCACATGGCAGCATTGCATATTCAGGTTAAACAACATTTGGAAGATATGAATAATAAATATAAGGAGAAGGCAGATGAGAAGAAGAGACATAAGGAATTTGAAGTTGGCGATTAAGTGATGATATATTTGAGAAAAGAGAGGTTCCCAGCTAGAACTTATAACAAGTTGCAGATGAAGAAGTTTGGACCTTGTAGGATTTTGAGGAAGTTCAGTTTTGGAAATGCATATGAAGTGGAGTTACCAGATAGTCTAGTGCTTAATGTTGCATATCTTCATGAGTATCATGAACCCAAATTCAGTGAGGACAGTGTTGCAAACTTGGAGAAACAGTTGCCCCAGAAGGAACTAGATCAGATTGAAGATATTTTGGATAGTACGATTGAGCATAGTACCCAGAGTAGTTAGTATAAGTAATATCTTGTGAAGTGGAAGGACATACCAATTGAAGATTCATCTTGGATTTCTCAAGAAGAGGCAAACCACCTTGGTTTTCCTCTCACTCCAAAAAAGTGAGACGCTCACTTTTTCAATAACCTCGAATGTGTGATGCAAGAGCATCCCCGGTTCATAGCAATCTTGCATCAACCAAAAACATTTTCTTTATGTTTTCTTTATGTTTGCAGTTTCAGTTTTCCTTTCTGTGTGTCCCGATTTTGGCTCACTGGATCCTATGGAGTTGGATTCTACTTGAATACTTGATCATCTTTCTTATTTCCAGACCGCATCGCATTTGGATCATTTTTCGGCAAGATATCGCTACTGGTTTCCATGACAACTTCCTATTATCGGTTGACAATCCTTTGTTACTGGCTGCTTGGACCTATTTTGGCGGTCTACCAAAACCCATTCTGAAGCTTTTGGAACCTTAGGCATTGATTCCAATGTTCCTTGGCATGTGGCCGACCTTTTCTCGTGATCTACGTTTCATCCTTTGGATTTTCTAGGGGAATCTCTTGGCGGAAGCCGACCTTGTGGTTTTACATGTTAGATCTTGGTCTTTGGGTTTTGATCCCTTTTGGGTTGATTGGATCCTTTGGATTGATATATATATTCATCATCAATGAGGAGGGACCTCAAAGAGATCAATCTGGACTGGTCAGCAAGAGTAAACACAACAGAAACACAAAGATATGATGGAGGCAATACATAATAGATTGTTTTATTTCATGAAAATTGATTACATCCAACCAGTAACATCTGGGTTACAAAATACCGACTCACAAGCTTGGTAGAACAAGTCACAACCGAGACCTTGAATCTTAAGATCTATCTTCTACACATAATCTAGCTACTTGATTCTCTTATTTGTTGATTTATTGATTCTAATGCGTAATTATATATATATATATATATATATATATATATATATATATATATATATATATATATATATATATATATATATATATATATATATATATATATATATCGATCCAAAGGATCCAGTTGGCCCAAAAGGGATCAAAATATGAAAAACAATACCTAACGTGTAAAACCAACAAGGTCAGCCTCCGCCAAGAGATTCCCCAAGAAAATCCAAAGAATGAAACTTGGATCATGGGAAAAGGTTAGCCACATGCCAAGAAATATCAAAATCAACGCCCAAGGCTCTGCAAGCTTCAGAAGGGGTTCCAGTAGATCGCCAAAATAGGTCCAAGCAACTAGTAATAGGGAACTGTCATGGAAATAGGGGCGATATCTTGCAAGAAAATGATCCAAATGCGATGCGGTCTAGAAACAAGAAAGATGATCGAGTCTTCAAGTAGAATCCAACTCCATAGGATCCGATGAGCCAAAACCGAGACACACAGAAAGGAAAACTATAAACTACAAACAGAAAGAAAACAAAAAGAAAATGTTTTTGGTTGATGCAAGATTGCTATGAACCGAGGATGCTCTTGCATCACAATAATAAGAGGTTGTAGTATAGGGATAGTGTAAAAAAGTATTAGAGTGAGTTAAGAATATTATTACTCATATTATTGAGTATACATCTTCATACGATGATATAATGATATTGTGATGCTATATATCTTTAGTATGGCTTAGAAACTAATCATACTTAAATTAGAGTAGTAAGGGACCTCAACTCTATACGTCTAATGGGTGACCTTTTTGATTAAACCTCATAGGATTTGCACCCAAGATTCTTGGATGTGGTAAGTGGGTAACTATGATTACAACAATGTAATTTCTTGTTTATGATCCAATCATGGAATAGTGTCTTGGTCCATTGATTAGTGTAATTTATTTGAACAAAGAGAGTCTAGGAAACCACCCAACCTTTGTGCTACGGAAGTGAACCTATAATAGGTTTAGAATACTCATGTTGAATAGTGGGATCAGGTTTAATTTGAGATAATGACCCATGTGGAAGAAAGTGTTATAGTATGGGTTAGTAAGTATGAACTTTGGTATGATATCCAAACTATTACTATGTGTTATTAATTAATGAAACCTTATTTATGGAGAACATATGTGTCAAAGAGGTGATCGTATAAGAGGTATTAGAATATTCTTGCTGAATAATTATGGTGACATCTAATAAGATATTTTGACATATATCAATAGAGGTGATGTCATATAAAGTTACCAAAATTATGAAGTTGTGTGTAGGCCCCTTGATAGACCTGGTGAGGAGAATTGCATGTGACTTTGACCCGTTTGGAAGCGGGAACGTAGGCGGTCTTTGGGTGAAGGATGCCCATGTGACCTCAAGTCCATAGGGGTAGGGTCTAGGGGAGAATAAATCCAAGGTTCGGGGTTGTTCCTAACCTATTGACCTATCCTTTTTAGTAGGCTTTAAATGAGGCCGAATAGGCATTAGAAGATTATGAAAGAGTTAAGGAAGCCTATAGCTCGTATTTATTCAATATCATGCTTTCGAACGATTAGTTGATAAAGTGAAAGGGTACACCATCTTAAGGTTTGCTTGTTTATCTATTGAGTAGAGGCAATTTTATGTCGAATCCAAGGGATCTTATGCGGTTGTGTAATTTAATCCTAGACCTAGAAGACTTTGTGTATACTACTAAATTAGTCAATTATGATTTATATGTTCTAAATTAGGAACCCCTCTTCTAGTTACAATGGTAAGCCATGTACAGGTGTTGAATTTTATGGCTATGGATGGAGTAAGGGCCCTATGAGGGCATAGGTAGAGGTTGTATACGTCAATGCATAGGCTACCCTTCTTCATCTCAGGTGATCACCACTGGAAATCCTATGGCCCACATAAGATAATCTTATCTGCTTGAGATTGACAGTAGTCAAGGAGTGTACTATGTTGGTAGACTGTCAGTCATACCCCCTAGTTAGCAGATGGTTATCACCAGTTGCATGCAGGCGAGGGATACCCTGCTTGGATCTAGGGTTTTGGATAGATTTTAGTAGGAGCATGTGGGTCTTGTGGCCAACAACATGTCAGCGATGGATGTCCTTATTCCTTAGTCATCCAATGGACTGCAAGGAAGAGAATTTATAATAAAGAATACGTAGGTAATAATTGACCAAACCTTGTATAATTTGGGCATATATTTATTTGGAAGTGGTATACTTGACTTGTTAGGAAAAGGATAGACACCTGGTGTAGTATGGGATACATCGAACCTTGTTCCCACTTACTCGTTCGTGCAAAAGACTGGATAATAGAATGTGACCCATGATGTAATGCACAGTACACCGACATTTCTATTATCTGGGATGCACTATGGGCAAGTGGTAGCTAGTAGTTATAGATATGTCAGTTCCTCAGTGTGTAAATTCTAGTCACTGGATATGGAATGCCTACTAAAGCTAGTCACTATCAACAAGAGATGTATATTGAAGCTAGTCCCTATGAAAATGGGATGTACGCTAGAGTCAGTCACTTGTATATGTGACGTAAGTTAGAGCTTGTCAACATGTGTGTGATGTTTATGAGATAGTCACCTTATATTTATGGGAAGAATGCTTGAGTCACTATCTACGGAATTGGGAACCTTGGAAGGGTAATAACCTTTGTGTATAATTTTGTATATGTGTATACTATTTGAAGGCAATTAGATATTGCTTTATTATTGTTGAGATAATTTTAATAAATAGCCCTGATTCAAAGAGAGAGATCAAAGATCTCATATGAGAGGAGAGAATGACCTCCCTCTGAACTTGAAGAATGAACTACAAAGCCTCTTACTTCCCTCAAAGGGATACGTGGGTAGGATCATTTTGAATGAACCCTCGAGGCTTAAGTCTAAGTCTAATAGAGATCCTGGCCTCAAGAGCTTACCACCTTTTGAGTGCAAGCATAAGTGGCGGTGATGATTTTTCACAACTAAAGCAATTGAAGGAATTAAAAGTTGACATTTCTAAGTTAGATTGAGAAGTTTGTTAAATTAAGTTGGTACTTGTAAAAAAAAAAGTGTAGTGTCCAAGGGGTGGATATTACAATTTTGTATTGTTAATATATAATATATTTATATATGTTATAATATATAGACCTAAGAGAGAGAGAAGGGGGCAAAGAGAGGGAGGGAGATATGTCTGTAATAATATATATATATATATAAAGAGAGAGAGAGAGAGAGAGAGAGAGAGAGAGAGAGAGAGAGAGAGAGAGAGAGAGAGAAGAGGGGAGATCTAAGTGAGAGAGAAAGAGATCATTATCCACGTGTGGTGGGGTTATAGAGGGAACCTAGGTGAAAGGGAGGGA
The DNA here is from genome assembly GCF_030272615.1 of Cryptomeria japonica. Taxonomy (NCBI): domain Eukaryota; kingdom Viridiplantae; phylum Streptophyta; class Pinopsida; order Cupressales; family Cupressaceae; genus Cryptomeria; species Cryptomeria japonica. The sequence continues at coordinate 770,418,208 of NC_081411.1, read as the reverse complement.
GGGAGAATTCACGCATGTTAGAGAGAGATAGAGAGAGAGATATGTGTATAATGACATGGGTAGGGAGAGGTAGGGAAGGAGAGAGAGAGTTGTGAAGGTGCGATGGGAGGATAGAGGGAGGAAGTGTGTGTGTGTGTGTGAGAGAGAGAGAGAGGGGGGGGGATAGAGGGAGGGAGAAAGAGAGAGAGAGTTATCTAGGCATGGTGGGAGAATAGAGAGAGATTGAGTGAGAGGGAGGGAAGGATCCAGAGAGAGAGAGAGAGAGGGTCTAGTATGGGAAAGACAGACAAAGGGACTAAAGATAGACCTAAGAGACCCTATAGAGAGGAAGGGAGAGAGTTACCTGAGTATGAAAAAATATCCAAGGCCAAATTGAAAAATATGGAAAGGCATTGAAGAGGTAAGTAAATGCCCAATCAAAATGTAGTCTTGTGTAATGCAATGATAGTCTAATATGCACAAAATGGATTTGTTACAAGAATTTAGAAACTTTCCAAATCTGGTACATTTTATAATATTAAAATAGGTCAATAAATATTCCATGTACCCATTCTAAGCATGAGGCAATATATGGGAATAATCACCGATTAAAAGATAAATTACCATAGCAAAGGATAATTAAAAGATTTGAATGATCAAATGAAGTTGATAGACATTAGGCCAACCAAAGAAGAGGACATGAAAACTATAAAACCATTTGGTAGCTTAAAACAAAGTAAGGGAAATTGGTTGATAAGGGGATATTTTATATCCCAAGTATATTATTATTCCACTATATAAATATTAATGTACAAACTATAGTCTACTTAGGAAATAATATTTAATCCACCATAGGCTATATTAATTTTAATTATTTAATTTTATCTATTTGAGCATTTGATTATTTGATTTATAATGTTTAGAATTATAGTATCTATTTAATTAATAATTTTATAAGGATTATTTAATTAACATTTAGTATTTTATTGGTTTGAGTATTTAACTATTTAGTGTCTGATTTATTTAATTATGTTCTTCCCTTGTGATTATTTAATTAAATTAATTATAGCCTATGGTGGATTAAATATTATTTCCTAGGTAGACTATAGTTTGTGCATTAATATTTATATAGTGGAATAACATTATACTTGGGATATAAAATAAATTAATCCCACTTATATCTTATATTAAATTTTCCTTTTCCTCACTTACCCTATTCTCCCATTGGTGGATTTTGAATGGAAAAATAATTTTGAAAACTATAGGGTAGGGGGAAAATATTCCAAAAAGGAATAATCCTATTGGTTGGAGGATTAGGGTTTCTAGAGTTTTTCATGTTTTAATGGAATGCCTATGACTATTCACGAGTTCCATTCTTTTGTCTTGAATTCTTGGAGGCTTGTTTGGGTTTGGATTTGGAGGGGTTTCAGCTTAGAGTGGGATTTCAGAAGCTTGTGGGCTCTCCTTCAACTACAAACCATCATAGAGGTTGCAGGTTGGAGGCCTCTCCATTGGTTTCTTGTTTTGCTTTCAAAGTTTTGAAACTTGTTTTCTCCGTGTTTGATTTGTTTGGAAAAAGAAAAAAAGGATTTGGTTTATGCATTCTCTTTAGTCTTGTTAGATTTGGAATGGGTAGCCATGGGATTCTAGATTCTTTTGCTTGGTTTATAATTCTGGAAATAATGCTTCCTATGCATTATCGTGAATGTTCGGCATGAGGAATGTCTTGCAGATTTTGTATATGTCTTTGTATGCATTATATTAATATATTTATATTATTTATTAAGGATATTTTAACCTGGTAGATGAGTTCTTATGGAGATTGTGAATCTAGGAAAGAGGAGAGTCTTTGTGAGCTCCGAGTCTGGCTCTGCCATATGGGAGACTCACAGGAATTTTTCCCTTCTCATTTTCACTCATCCTCTTGTGTATGGATGTTATTTGTTATTTGGAATGTCTTTTTAAATGTATTTGAGTCATATATTATCCTTGCTATGTTTTAGATTCAAGGTTGTTGAGTATTGTCTCAGTTTTGACTATGCTGGAGATGTTCTTCCTCCAAAAGTCTGCATTATGTTTTCAATTGGATTTCCTTGGATGAATTTTATTATTTTATTTTGTTCACATATTCTTAAATTTAATTTTGTGTCGATTCCAATGAGTATAAATACATCATATTTGGCTCATTATGTTTTGAGTAGTTTTGATCCCGTACTTAAACAATTTTCTACCAAAATTTACACTTTTTTTCTATGCGCTAAAATAATGACTATATGCGCTAAAATAATCACCATATGCACTAAAATATCACCCATATGAGCTAAAGTATCAATCATATGCGCCACTTCAGAGAATGTGTGCGTCATTCTATGTAATTTTAGGGTTTTTTCAAGTTTGAAGTTTGTTTGATGTCAGTTGGATTTTGGGCCGTACCAGAGGCTTTTTGAGGGCATTTATGATGTTGTCTAATGTTTATTTATGATTGTTGATTTCTTCATATAATTGAGTAGTTTTTACTTCCTCTCTTGTTGATGGGCCGAGAGAGAGATTGAGATTCTTGTGATTTTGCGCCAGCAAGTGAATTGGCCTTGATGAGACTATTTGATGACTCATTTCAGATTTTTATGGCTTTTCTTATGGCCCTTATGATGTTTCTTTGGCCAATAGGCTCACTAGTTTTGGTTCTCATGTGTGACCTTTCACATGTTTCATGCTTATGAGATGAGATTGTTGGTTGTGTATGGACTGCTTATTGTATGCGGGAAAAGCGGTTCGACGAAATCCAAAATGTGAAAATATTTCAAGGACTTGCCCACACACCCATGGGACTCTTGGTGCAATTTATGGAGCCATGAGGAATGGCTCAACTTCCCAAGGACTGTTCCATGGTTCTTTATCTCACAAGGTCCCTCAAGCCAATGTCTTTCCTCTTAGATCACTGAGAAAAGTGACTTAGGGATGACGAATGCAAGAACTAGGGATGCTTTTGATCGAATTTAGTATGAATGCATCCTATTTATGCATGGTTCTAGTAAATGAACTAAACTAGATGATAAGATGGCAAGGTTAGTAAAAATACTATCCTAACATGATATACTAGTTATATGATTTAAGCTAATGATAATAGAAATACTCGAAAATGCTTATTAGATTAATTTCTATTGCAAAGAGAGGCTAAATGCTTGTTAAAATGAAGTATAAGTATGATGCTAAAAGACTTGGATTCTAGAAAGGGAGGAATGAGAGCTCTATTTATAGGAAAAATAGGGAAATGGATGGTCAGGATTGAAGGATCTAATCAAGGGTTGGGATTGAAAGCTATCAATCCATGTTTTCAATTCTCACCAATGAAATGGTGACAATTGTCAACAAAAGACTACTTGAGAGGAGATGTAAGAAGCATTAAATGCTTGAGAAGGCATGAAGGTTACTTTAAAGGGTAAAGGTTAAGGCTAGGTTAAGGTTATCCATTGGATAAAGCTTTTGCCCAAAGGATAAACTCTTGTGCAAAGGTTAAAGGGATAACCATGGTCAAAGCAATGAATGCTTGATGAGACCCCTGGGTTAGGTGAGGGTTGAGTTAGGCAAAAAGTCTCTAACCATGCCACTAAGGGTTAGTTAACCAATAATGGTTGTTAGGGGTAAATAATGTGTGTTAGTAAGAATAATATTTATAAGTGTGTTATGTTGGTTTATGTTTATGTTTGTCGTCGAGAGGTTCCCGTCGGGTAGTTGGGAGTTGGTGATGGTTGGCAACTTGACCAACCGTCGGGTCTTTATATTGTTTGGTTGGAACCTTGGCGGGGGAATGATGTATGGACAATTCTGGACATTGGAATAAAGATATAACATTCTGGTCTATTTATTATCATTTGTCATTTATGTTATGATGTATAATTATTCTGTTCCATGAATACTTGGTACGTGCAATAGATAATGTGTTATCTGATTATTCACCAACTATACATTTAGGACTAAACATTTTGGCGTTGTTTCCTGAACGAACATGGAGATAACTATGGCAACAAGTGGAAGCAATTAATGGGCCGACCATTTAACCAACAATTAATTGTCATGGACAGCAACACACACGAAGAGAGTACTGCGGAAGAGGAACGAGAGGATCAATTGACAATAGACTTGGTGGAGTTGTGGGATGTGTCGGTCACGCAGTACATACAATGAGAGGCTCAAGAGAGAGTCATCTCGGAAGGTACGGTACATGGTGAACTCACCATCAGCACCCGCGTCTTTGACCTACTTGGGAATATTCCAAGGTTCTTCGCCAGGAATTTGATTGCACTCCAAGACCAAAGGGAGGAACGACAAAGGAATTTCAACGGCAACAAGTTCTTCGACGGTATGAGGAACAGAGTCATAGGGAGGAAGAGGAGAGGGAGGCAAGTTGGCATCGTACCTCTGGCACTTGATGCCCCTACGACCGAACAAAGACAGACGTATCACTGATACCGAAGGAGTAGACGAGGGAACTATACAGAGATCTCTCTGCATAAAAGAATAGCCGACAGGAGACAGTGACTAAGGGAGGTTGCCAACTCGAGGAGTCTAGAGAAACACAACAGAAGTCAGAGTGTGAGTCGAAGTCGTAGTCGGGAGAGGAAAAAACTGTGTACGTGGAAGGAGTTGGCCGAGGTTGCCAGGAACCTGCCACTTCTAGACGTAGTGGAAGAAGATCTCGCCGACCAGGCCCCACACTCAATGTCAAGTGAAGAAGACCCCAAAGCCAAATCACAAAGCACCCAATCAGAATTTTCTGAACAAGGAGAGGAGGCGGTACGAGACCTGCACGAGGAAATCTCCACTATTTTTGAAGCAATGTTGTTTGGCATTAAAAATATGTCCTTGTAAGAGGGCATCAAAACAAGAAGGTTAGATCCAGAAACACTGGGAAGGAGGGACTATAGAAGCGAAGGTGACCAAAGCCCGGTTGACAGGGGCCTGACCAGACCAGGAGTGTACGGTACCTCCCAAACACATAGTACCTTCCTGACATATAGCCGATTCCAGGCACTGTATAAAACCATACAGAAAATGGCACACACTCTGGAGAAGCAGAAACCCCCAAAATTCATCTACGATGTGTCAGAGGACCCTGTACGGCATTGCAAGACATGCATCACCATCTGGGAAGCAAATGGCCAGGACGACCGAGACTACTGGGTGAAGGCATTTCTGACCACTCTACAAGGAATAGCTATTGACTGGTACACAGACCTTGATGCTCAACATAAAACATCTTGGAGCAATTTGAAGAAAGCCTTCGAGGAAGAATTCAAACTCCTATGGGATGACAACAAAATTGTGGTAGAAATTTACAACACCAAACAAGGAAAAAATGAAAGTGTGTGCGCATATAACAGAAGGCTGAGGGAACTACTTAACAAAATGGAGAACCAGCCGGTGGATGGCCTCAAGAAGTGGTGGTTCGTGGAAGGATTGGTACCATCCCTAAGAAGGATGATGAAAGTGGTCCCTCGGCCATCGTACGACGAAGCATACAACCGCGCCATGGATATTGAAAGTGAAAACAAGACATCCTGGGGGAAGCGATGGGCTAATGATGGTGACAACACGGATGAAGACAGCGATGGGGGATCCAAAACTATGCAAGCACTTCGGAAGGATATGATGAGGATGATGAAGGAGTTAAAAGGTGACAAGGAAAGTGGTAGGGAAGGAAAAGAACTATGGTGTACTGACAGCAAGACTAAAGGACACACTAAACGAATTTATCCCCGCAAAGTTTTATGTGACATCTGCCAAGTAATGGGACATTCCACTAAGGAATGCTTGTACAACTTGAAAGCACAGAGCACACAAGTTCTCTACGCCCAACTTGACCAAGCCACACCACCGGTGACACTGCCGAAGCCAACAACAAACTCTGACGCCTCACCTGGAGGGTACAGAAATAATCAGAGGGGTAACAATAGATCCAATAATAACACACCAAGGAGTAGAATTCAATACGATGGGAAGGGGCGACCCATAGTTTAGTGCGGTCCAGGAAATCACGAGGACATAGATTGTCCAAAACAAAAAGGGGTGAACATGCTTGATGTGGAGGGATCAAGAGAAGACATACTGGCAATCACAAGGTTACAGAACAAGAAAGCCATGTACCCAAACCCTTGCATAGAAAAAGAAAGGCTCTAGGAGGCAAGGGCGGATATCGAGCAGGCAATTGCTGGAGAGTGGAGGGCCTCGCACTTGGCTACCGATACACCAGTCCGGTCAGAACCAGAGAAAACTACCATCAAGTAGATATTACAAACCACAATACCCGTACAAGTGTCTGACCTTCTACAGACCGTGCCACAGTTAAGGATGGCTTTGACAAATGTAATTGGGGACACTACCTTCGGTCAGGAATACCAAATGATGGGAAAATCCAGTATGGACTTGGTGAACAATTTTCGTACGGATGCCATGAATCCTATGCTACTCGCGGTGGGCGTCAAACGAAAACCAACAGTGGTAGAGATGGATAGATTGGGACAAAAGCTTACAAAGACCATTGTTGATGGTGGTTCTGAAGTCAACGTACTACTAGAGGGAACTTGGTGAAGCCTCGGTAAAAGCCAACACTCTGGCCATCAACCTTCCACCTGATCGGTGTGGATCAACATGACATCAAATGCCTTGGTATCCTGATGGCACAAAAGGTGGTAATTGGGATGCAACAATTCCTTCTGGATTTTGTAGTTATTCCACTGGAAAGGAAAGCGTACGATGCTCTTCTAGGAAGGGGTTGGCTGATCATGGCAAAAGCTAACCACAACTGGAAAAGGAATACACTCTCAATCGAGAATGACGTCCATAAGTATGTAATTGATCTAAGGAACCAGTCCGTTAGCGAAGAGCTCGCATCATCGGATTCTGACTCAGAAGATTCAAATTGATGTGAGTGGGGTTCTGACAGAGACAAAGGAGGGAAAGAGCTCGACAAGGAAGGAGTGTTGGAACTGGACAGATGTTCCAAGGATGGAACTAGTTCACTAGTGGGACTTTTTCATTGGCAAATGGAGGACTATGAGGTCTTCCACTCAGAGTGTCACATGCTTCAAATATGTGAGATAGGAGAATCAAGCGGTGGGATGGAAGAACAATCCTTTCCCCCAGAGTATGGTAGATACCAAGAGGGAATGACACGGATGGATGACATGCCAGCCCACCAGTTTGAATGGGATAAACCAATCAAGTACAAGGAATGGGGTGTGGAGAAGGTTAATATGGGCAATGAGGCAGAACCACAAGTGATACTTGTAGGAGATGACTGGAACCCCGTGATAAAGGCATCAACCTTCAAGATATTTCTAGAATATAAAGACATCTTTGCCTGGACCTACAAGGACTTGAAGGGGGTTACGCTAGAGCTACGCGTGCATCACATAACCCTCATACCAGGAGCCCAACCGGTATAAAGGAGGTCGTACAGGATGAACAAAAATTACGCAGTCAAAGTAAATGAGGAGATCAATAAAATGTTACAAGCAGAAATACCATACATTGTATGGTCAACAAGTACTGTCGAAACACAGGTGCAGAGCACCATTCCATATGACAATGTGAGGAGTCTGTATGACGTACGATAGAGCACCATTCTGTATGATGCACAACAGAGCATCAACCCGTATGGTGTACATCACCTATACAACGTACCTCATCCAACCATTACGCATGACATAAACTACATAGAGAAAAGGGTATGGTGTACGGTGAAACCGTATAGTGGATATGGCACAGGAGACATTGTACGACATGCATGAAAGTCATATGAACATTGTACATGAGGCATCGTACGGTATACAGGGATGCAATTAGGGAGAGGTCGTTCGGCCATGCTACAGGTACGACAACCAAAGGTGGAGGTTGTATGACAACCAAGAGAAATTCGTACGGACCACAAGAGAAATATCATATGGTCGAGGAAGCAATATATCAAAAGCTTGAAGGCACTAGCTTTGGGTTAGATGAAGGGAGTCTCAAGCCACACACATATACATCATACAACCAAGAGAGAAGCACAAGTCTATACGAAAGAACAAGTCAGAAAACACAATTCCCATATGGGAGAATGCACCTTGATCAAAATTTTGACTTCTTTGGCCTTGTTCTTGACGTCTTAAAAAAGCAGAAAATTGATGCACGCCATGGAGTTTTGTGTGGGTTTGATGCTGCCCCGGGACCTTGTAAGGGGCGCTGCCCCTCAACCTCACAAGGGGATTTGCCCCTTGACCCCGTTGGGAGTGCTGCCCCCAAACCCCCATTGGGGGCACTACCCCTTGACCCCATTGGGAGCATTGCCCCAAACCCCCATTTGTTTTGGCAGGTACACTACACAACGCAACTGACAAGAAAAAGGAGGAAACTGGACACATCCATGGAGATTGAAGAGGTTAGCAGCACAGAGGATTCAGAGGAGGTGGAAGAAATGGAAGAGCAGGAAAGCAGTGATGAGGGGTTCCATTTGTCAGGACACATAGCTATGGAGGAGGAAGAGCAAACAAAGTCATGGCAGTAGGAAGAAGAGGGAGAGGAGGAGCAATAGGGAGGATTGCGGGCTCAATGGAAAAGTACAAGGGTAAAATTCACACCCTCAAAATTATCTTCGGCACACTTGGTACCATAGGAAGCACTTAAGGTGGTCAGCCGTGTAGAGGACGTATGACCAGTAGGGGTGTTGATCTAGAAAATCAATGAAGGGGAACCACCAGCGCAACGATGGGTATCATTACCACAGAAACTAGTATGGTAGACTAGACAGTGGCAAGGGAGGTTGTACCAAGAAAATACATAATGGTCAAGAAAGGAATTGGTATGGCATATTCAGGTTCTAGTATGGAAGACATTGGTATGGTACCAGTAAGTACTGGTACAACATCAGCAGGTATTGGTATGGTGTCAACATGTATGGGTATGATAGAAATTGGTATGGTGCCAACAAGAACTGGTACGGTGCCAATAAGTACTGGTACGGTGCTAATAGGTACTAGTACGACAAGAACTGGTATGGTGCCAGTAGGAACTAGTACTATACCAATAGAAATCGGTACGATACCAGCAAAAACTGGTACGGTACCAGCAAAAACTGGTACGGTACCAGCAAAAACTGGTACGGTACCAACAGAAACTGGTACGGGTGACTTGGAGACAGAAACCAGTATGGTACCAGCAAAAACTGGTATGGGTGACTTGGAGGCATTAGCAGCCCAAGTGGCAGAGCTCACCTTACAGCTGGAACAGAAAGATAAAAAGCTACTGGAAGCTGCTCACATGGTAAAGAAAGCACGGGAATGACAACTGCTAGCGGAAAAGAACTTGAAACTTCAGGCCGAACAACAACCTCCTCCTACGGCCACTACAGGGATGCCTCCTCCCTCTTCTCAGTCTTAGCTATGTTTTATATAAGTCAGTTTCTCTTGTCTGAGTCACCTGGAAGACGACTACATTTTTGGGGGGCTAATGTTAGGGGTAAATAACATATGTTAATAAGAATGATATTTATAAGTGTGTTATGTTGTGTTATGTTTATGTTTGTCGCCGAGAGGTTCCCGTCGGGTAGTTGGGAGTTGGTGACGGTTGGCAACTTGACCAACCGTTGGGTCTTTATATTTTTTGGTTGGAACCTCGACGAGGGGATGATGTATGGACAATTCTGTACATTGGAATAAAGATATAACTTTCTGGTCTAATTATTATCATTTGTTATTTATGTTATGATGTACAATTGTTCTGTTCCATGAATACTTGGTATGTGTAGGAGATACTGTGTTATCTAATTACTCACCAACTATACATTTAGGACTAAACAATGGTTTGAATCTTTGGGGACAAACTTGTAAGAGTCCTTCCAAATTTGGGGGTTTTCAACAAGTTAGCTTGTTGAAGGCATAAAGGCTTTAATGCCTTTTGAAGACTTTACTCCAAATTTGAGAAGTGACCTCCTCAAATTTAGGGAAAGGGGATAATTGATGGGTTAAGCTTGATTGATTAGAATTAGATAGGTTCTAGAAGAATTTAGGAAGAGGGTTAGGAGGCAAGTGGGAGATGTAGGAAAATGCAAGTGGGCGGGGAATAATAGGATTTAAAATAAATTGCTTTATTTCAATTTGGTTGCAAGTTGGGGATTTTAAATGAATTAGATTTATTTAAATGGGATGAACTATTTAATTAAATTTAAATTTAATCAAAAAGTAGAGAGAAGGGATTTAATTAAATAAAATGATATAAAGGGCTTAAGTGAATTTTATTCTCATTAAATATTCATTTAGGAATATGGTCATTTTTATATGTCTACATTTTGTCCCTCTTTGAAGTGACGTGTGTGCACATGTTGATTCAAAGAAAAATGATGCGTCGTCAAAATTTGATTATGATCAGTGTGATGTCATATCGAGATGTTCATGTTGTGCCCCAGATTTGATAAATGATGTTGATAATGCCCCCTCGGGAGATGAATCAAAAATTTGAAAATTTGATTTGAGTTGATAAATTTGATTGCATTTTAAATTTTTGTCTATGTTGAATGCGTTAATTTGATTCATCTTCCGATAATGATTTTTGTTCAGGTTAGAAGTGAGACCACGAGCAATTTACGTGTTCCGCTACGTAACCCTAATTTCCATTTACCTTATAAAAAGGTAAAAAGTGATTTATTTTGTCTCATTTGTGCTTGTTGACTTTGGATAAAGTGACACTTGGAGAGAAAGTCAAGATGTCAATTCCCTTTGCTTCTCATCGATTCAAGCGCGTTTAGAGGTATCAGAGGCCCGCCACGTATGGACCATCGGTAAGTTATCATTTTTGACCCCTTTTTTATTTTTGTTTTGTCGTTTTTAGTCAGGTTTTTCATTTTTTGTCGCGGAAATTAACTGTTTAGTGCATCTGGTTGATTGCGTAGCGTATACAAAAGAAAACGTAGCGCGTAGCATCCGGGTATGTTAGGATAGCACATAAACAAATTTTAGCGCAACGGGTTCACAGGATAGTGCATAGGGGGAAATAGGTAGCGCATCACTTAGACCTAGCACTTAGGGTTAGCCAGGGGTCGCATGGGTAGGTTAGGATAGCGTGTAGGTGTGACCTAGTGCATCCAGGTAGGTTTGCAGCGTAGGGCCAAATTAGGACACCCACATAGGGGGTTTTAGTGCTTAGAGTATTTTGGGTGGTGAATTGATAGATCAGGGTAGTGCATAGGTACATTTTAGTGCTTAGAGTGCTTTTGGTAGCACATGGAGATTGTTTGATAGCACATGCTGAGCAGTGTAGCATGTGGATAAAAATTTCCAGCACATGGGCAGAAAAATTTGGAGAAAGTAGGATTTTGGTGAGGATTATGAAATAAAGAAAGATAGGTAGGTGTTTGCCACTTTTGTCGGGATGAGTGTGATAGTTAGTATGTGTGTTTGTTGTCATTGTTTTGATAATTTGTCCAATATGGGTTTTGATGTGAGATTCTTTGATAGATAACTTGATTTGATTTTCAATGTTTCAAGTTGATGTTGATGTTGATTTGATGTTGATATTGATATGATATGATGTGGATTTGATATAGATTTGTGATGTGATATGAACTTGATTTGATATGGATTGTTTCAAGTTGATATAAATGTGGGACTTGAGTTGTTTTTCAAGTTGATATGGTTGTAGAACTTGAGTTTTTTTTACAAGTTTATATGAATGTGGAACTTGAGTTGTATTACAAGTTGATATGAATGTGGAACTTGAGTTGTTTTACAGGTTGATATGATCTGATATTGATATGGATTTGATATGATGTGGAACTTGATTTGTTTTACAAGTAGAAAAGATCTCATAGTGATATGAATTGATTTGATGAGGAAACTGCTATTTGACATGTTTGGTTTGTGACAGGAGCGACTTGGGGTTGTGGAGTCGCGAGAGCGATTTTCGAGACCGTGGTCGTTGATACCATGATTGACACAGGCAGACAAGGATATCATTGAGAGGTGTGGACTATCCTCTTTGTTGGAGATGCCCTAGTATATCATTAACCAGGGTTTATTGACAGCTTTGGCCGAGAGGTGGCATAGTGACACCAAAACCTTTCATTTGGCAATAGGTGAGATCATAGTGACACCTGAGGATTGCTACCGGATTCTGCGGATTCTCATGGTAGGGGCACTTTTACCATATGAGTAGATTGAGGAGGGCAGGACTAAGGCTCTTCGTTGGATATTACAGGATGATATGGTTTGCGGATATGAGATCCCCTGGCAGGAGTTCATTGATCTGGATTACGCCCCTCTACCATCAGTGATGGCAGAATTTATAGGTGGTTTCTTATGTCCCGACCATAGGTCGAAGGGACTGGCAGTAGGATGGGGGTTGGTCTTGGAGGACATGGTGACATAGGGTTTCCGATTTGCATGGGGGTCTGCTATGTTGGCCCACTTATACAGGGATCTACATCAGGTGGTTTACTTGGGATATAACAGTCTATCAGCTGGGGTCAGGCTGCTACAGGTATGGGTGTGGGAGCATATTCCCACAGCTAGGCCACTTACAGACATAGATAGGCCAGTTGGTCGTGCGTATGCTTATGGATATAGAGGGATAGTTGTACAACATAAGCTGGGCAAACTAGAGCATTAGAGGTGAGTGCTAGATGATATTGATACGATCATCTGGAGACCGTATACGGATTGCGAGGTGTGGGTAGAGGATGGGATGGAGATGCCCTATGTCTACATGTCCTGATTTTTGATAGGGCAGATGCCCTTTGTTATTGAGAGATTCCTGCACAGCTGAGTATTGTGGCAATATGGACGACAGCAAGGGATACCACAAGGAGCATTCTTGTATGCTCGATGGAGGTAGGATGTACCATAGTGGGGACCCACTATTGATAGCGCAACGATCATTGAGGAGTTATTTCACCTAGTCGGTCATATATGGGACTATGCCTACGAGATAGTGGATGCGGGGATGACTGATGAGTTCGTAGTGCTTTTTGCGGCTCATGCGGTGGCCAGGATAGCGGATCCAGCGAAGATGATTCCTACTTTTGATGATGACGAGGATGAGCAAGTCGAGAGCCTAGGGAGATGGGATGAGGAGGAAGAGGAGCTGGATGAGGGAGGTGGGGATGGTGGAGGTGATGATGGTGGAGATGTTAGAGGAGGTGGTCGAGGTCGGTGTGGGGATAGGGGGAGAGTTGATTGGGGGAGGAGAGGGGATAGAGGTGGAGCTAGTGGTGATAGAGGGATACAGGTGGAGAGAGTTGTGCGGTGGGCTGTGGAGGATAGAGGGAGGGGAGGTTTGGCTATTGGAGCTGGTGGTGAGGAGTGGGTAGGATATGTATAGTAGTTTTTCATCTAGAAGTTCTAGCTCTTGTAGTCAGTTTACTCGATACTCTTCATCTGGAATGAGGCCTTTCAAAGATACTCTGAGAGATAGAATCTCTACCTCCAAGGGTAAAATGTTGCCCCTAGCTAATTTTGCCTCCTGATGTGGATATGTATAGTGATTACCAAGCCATGGTAGATGACAAAATGGTATTCGGATTAACAAGGATAGTGACTATGCTAAGTATGTTCTGAAGAATGGTATTTTGATAAAGTATTGGGCGATGGCCAATAGTGCTTGATTATGGATATAAAAGGCTCATGAGTAAAGATAGATAGAGGAGTTGTCCTCTCACAATAACACCTATTACCAGGTTTTCACCAGTTGTTTTTATTGTACCTTTTTATTTGCTTTTTCTAATTGTTTGATGTTTGATTTTTTTTTATGCTTTTGATTTTTTGATGTTTTTCGTGCATTAGACTGCTCAAGTGTAGTATTTCTTCAAATGGATGTTGTTGGTTGGTTCATCGAGCACATCTCCTTCTGAAGTTGTTAACTGATAAGCACCTGATCCATAGGCTGATATGATAACATAGGGACCTAACCAGTTAGGTTCAAATTTCTCTTTCTTTTCTCGATCCTGCTATTTTCTGGGATTTTCTTTGAGGACTAGGTCACCAATCTTAAAAATTCTAGGGATGACCTTGTGATTATAGCTTCGGCACATGCATTGTTGATATGCTTTGAGGTGAGTATAGGCATGTTGGCATTTTTCATCTAGAAGTTCTATCTCTTGCAATCGGTTTACTTGATACTCTTCATCTAGAATGAGGCCTTTCAAAGATACTTTGAGAGATGGAAACTCTACCTCCAGGGGTAAAATTGTCTCTGATCCATACACCAATGAATATGGTGTAGCTCTCATAGGTGTGTGGATGCTAGTTCTGTATGCCCAAAGTGCTAGATTAAGTTGCACATGCCAATCTTTTCCTACATCATTCACTGTTTTCTTAAGGATTTTCAATATTGTTTTGTTGGATGCTTCGGCCTGACCATTCCCCTGTGGGTAGTAAGGTGTAGAGAAACAATGTTGGATTTTGAATTTTTCACATAGTTCTTGCACATATTGGTTCTTGAAAGGTCATCCATTATCTGTGATGATGGAACTTGGAATGCCATATCCGCAGATTAGATAATTAAGAATAAAAGAGGTAATTTGTTTCCCAGTCACTGTGGTCATGAGGACCGCTTCAATCCATTTGGTAAAATATTATGTTGCAATAATAATGAACTTGTGTCCATTCGAAGATGAAGGATGGATTTTGCTGACTAAGTCCAGTCTCCACTTGAAAAAGGGCCAGAATGTTGTGAATGGCTGTAGTTCCTATGCTGGTGCATGTATAAGATTGACATGGATTTGGCATTTAGGACATTTCTTTGCAAAATGATAAGAGTCCTTTTCCATTGTCGACCAGTAATATCCCATTCGTAGAAGTTTTTTAGCAAGAGTAGGACCACTTGAATGTGTGCCATAGATACCTTCGTGAAGCTCTTGTAAAGCAAAGTCAGGTTTATTACGATCAAGGCAACGAAGAAGAGTACCATCTAGACCTCAACGGTACAGAGTATCAGAAGTGAGAGAATAACAGGCGGCTTGCCGGATAAAGTTACGTTTTTGGTTTCGAGATAGGTGAATGGGTAGGATATTGTATTTAAGATAGTTGTATATGGGTCCGTATAATCGAGAGTCAGAACTGGTTAAGGCATAGATAACATGGGATACAGAATGGTCATAGGCTGGGGAGAACAGTTGCTCTACCAGAAACTCGTAACGACTTTGTTGCTCTCGAATCTATAGAAGTGAAGAAATAGTAGCCATTGCATCGACTACCCTATTGTCTAACCTTGGTATTTGTTCAAAGGTGATGTGTACAAAATATTGTTTGAAATCATCCACCATTCATTTGTATAGTAGTAGCTTATCGTCTTTCGTATGATAGTCATTGTTGATCTGATTGATGACTAGTTGTGATTCTTCATAGACCTTCAATTCTGTGATTCTCCATTCCATGGCCATTTTGATCCCTGTAACTAGTGCCTCATATTCAGCAATGTTATTTGTGCATAGAAACATGAGCCTATATGATCTTGGTATGGTGTGCCCGTCAAGAATGATGAACATAATGCCAGCACCTAAGCCATGTTGAGTATAGGAACCATCAAAGTAGAGGTTCCATTGCTTGGTGTTTATAGTAAGAGCATCCCTATCTAGAAATTCAATCTCCATTGGGTTTATATCTGGTAATGGTGCATTTGCCAACTGATCTGCAATCACTTGTCCTTTGATAGATCGTCACTCTGTGTAGTGGATATCAAATTCACTGAGAATCATTACCCATTTAGCCAATCTGCCAGTGAGAGCTGCTTGGCTAAGTAAGTATTTTAGAGGATCAATTTTTGCTATGAGCTTGATTGTATGCACTAGCATGTAGTGTCGAAACTTTTGAGAAGCAAATACCACTTTTAGGCAAGCCTTCTCAATGAATGTATAATTGAGCTCATATCCATTCAAAGTTCTACTGATGTAATAGATATCTCATTCCTTTCCTTCTTGATTTTATTGTGCTAACAGTGCCCCCAGTGATATGTTTGTTGTTGATATGTATAGAATAAGTGGCTTCCCTGCTATTGGTGGTACTAGAATGGGTGGGTTCATTAGATATTTCTTTATTTGGTAGAATGATTCTGTGCATTTGGCTTCCCATCTGAATGGTACATTCTTATGTAGCAAATGATTTAATGGTAGACTTTTATCTGCTAGTTGAGCGATGAAACGCGTAATTGACTAGAGCCGTCCTTGCAAGGATCTAAGTTGACTAATGTTCTTAGGTGGTGGCATCTCCATGATGTCTTGTACCTTTGTTGGATCAACTTCAATGCCCTTTTCTGAGACTATGTAGCCTAATAACTTGCCTGATGTAACCCCAAAGACACACTTCTTAGGGTTGAGCCCGACTTGAAATTTTTCCAATCTATCAAAATACTTTTCCAAGATGCTTAGATGTTCTGCTCGGGTAAACGATTTAGCTAGTAAATCATCCACATAGTCCTCCATGAAGGTATGCATCATGTCATGAAAGATTGTTGTCATTGCACGTTGATAAGTTATCCCAGCATTCTTTAAGCCAAATGGCATGACATTCCAACGTTATGTTCCCCAAGGACAGGTAAATGTTGTTTTATCTTGATCCTCTGGGGCTATCTTGATTTGATTATAGCCCGAAAAATCATCCATTGGTGATAGCATTGCATGGCCTTCTATGAGGTCGACAATTATGTCAATACTGGGCAAAGGAAAGTTATCCTTTGGACATGCTTTGTTTACATCTCTAAAATCGGTGCATATCTTGATGTTGCCATCTGGTTTTGAAACTGGCACGATGTTGGAGATCCATTCCGCATAGTCGATAGGTTGAATAAATCTGACATCTAATAGTTTCTTTAACTCAGCTTTTACCATGAGTGCTACATGTGGATTCATTTTTCTTAGTTTTTACTTAATTGGCTTGGCTCCCAGAGCAATGGACGAGTGATGCAAGATTAACTATGGATCAATACCAAGCATATCTGCATATGACCAAAAAAATTTGATTTGCTTTTCTTTGAAAAACTAGATAAACTCCAATTTTTCTTTCTCTGTCAAAGATTTTGCTAGGTGTATGTTTTTGGCTACTTCTATTGTACCAATGTTGATTGATTGAGTAGGCTTAATCAATATGGGTGATCAGTCCTGATAGTGTTCAAGAAGAGTGTCAAGTCTCCCATCTTTAGGTGCCTTAAAAAGGTTTTCACCCGTAGATGCGTCATTTATTTTTACTTTTTGTGATCTATTGCTGCCAGTGACTGTTTTTTAGTAGTAGATCCTATATGTCTTTCATTTTTGCGACTGAGAGACTTGGCACTCCCTTGATTGCAGATGTCATTACTTTTTTCACTAGTAGAGTCTGTTTCTGGGTTGACGGTACACAAGTAATGGATAATGGAATCATCATTTGGGAAAATTGGTATGTCATGATTTTCAGATTCATCCCAATCTATGAGGTTAGGAAAGATAAGTGGTAAAGAGTCATTGGGTGGGTCAAGTTCAACTGCTGTAAGCATCAGGATAGAGATATCATCATGGTTGGCCGAGATATTAAATAAGTTAATGATTTTGTCGAGGTCTTCGATGGTATCATCTTTCGTGTAAACTTGCTCGTAATGTCACTGCTTGTTTTCCTTGGCGTCATAGATATTTTGTGGACCAAATTCAAGTAGTCTAGGATCCGTGCCTTGTTCTTCTTGAGAAATGGGTGTATGACTGTTATTTGTAGCAATATCTTTAGTAACATTGGAACAACTTCCCCATTCATATTCATTTGAATCAGTCTCAAAGGTATAATCCCAAATTTTGGCAGTGTTGTGGACTGGAATGTTGTAGGGTGAAAATAGGTCTTTGATGATTGATACGAGTTTGAAAGTTTTCTTTGATTCTGTATCAGATCCTGCTTCTATTCTTTGTATTTTCTCATATATTGTCTCTCCTCGGGGAGTAATGATGTGATCAGGGTTTGATTCTTTGTTGTTTGAAACTGGTTCTTGAACATGATGTACTTCTGCACAAGGTGTTACTGTCTTTGGATTGATTGATTTCTCTTGATGGCTATTTTTTTCCTGGTATTCACATTCCTTGCATATTGTTTCTGCTGATTCAAATACTGTCTCCTGCCATGAGTCCTCCTTGTATTTCTTCTTTCCCTTCCACTGAGTTTTTTGGTATTTGCTTGGTGTCTCCCTTGGTGGTAGAGTGTGTTCATAGCCCAATCCTATTTTGTTTTTACAAAATTGTGAAGGAGGATCTAATGGTTGTGTGACGCCCTCCTGACGCTTGTCAATAGGTCCTTTTCCATTGTATCCCATTTGTTGCATGATCAAGTAGCCTTTTCCATACAAGTGTGTTGGTATAGCTACTTCCATAGTAGCTGCTCTGTCTTCTTCCTCATCCTTGTATAGCTAACTAAGGATGT
Source organism: Cryptomeria japonica (assembly GCF_030272615.1). Classification (NCBI taxonomy): domain Eukaryota; kingdom Viridiplantae; phylum Streptophyta; class Pinopsida; order Cupressales; family Cupressaceae; genus Cryptomeria; species Cryptomeria japonica. The sequence continues at coordinate 770,399,831 of NC_081411.1, read as the reverse complement.
CCTTTTCTTTTGATTCATGTGCTAGTGTGCCTAGTTGGATAAATTTGCCATCAAACTTGGTGATGAGTTGTGTTTCTTGATGTGTTGATACTGAAGGTAACCTATGAGATTTAGGCAATGCTGGTAAGTTGGCTAAACACAAGGGTTCCAAAGAGTATTCTCCCATGCCTTGCTCTTTGATTTTCATTTTTTCCTTGAAATCCATAGATAGTGGTTTAGACTTTTCTTGCTGGAGATCTGGTGCTAAGGAACTTTATTTTTCTCTATTATGTGGAACCAAACTTTCTTTGGCTGCCCCCATAGCATTACAATGTTGAAAAGGGTTATGATCTGCTGATATAGAAATCTCCTACCCATTGTAGGGGAACTTAACACATTGGTGATAAGTAGAAGGTACTGCTTGCATTTCATGTATCCAAGGTTGACCCAATAAGATATTATATGTGAGGTCTATGTCTAAGACTTGGCACATAGTATCCTTATGTATTGGTCCTACCTGAATTGGCAACATTACTATTCCTTTGGATGATCTTTCTTCATCATCATATGCTTTGATAGTGATCTTTTTGTGTGGATCAATAGATTGCTCAGAGAATCCTAATACACAGATAAGTTTCAAGGTACAGATATTGAGTCCAACTCCACCATCTATTAATACTCTTTTGACTCAATGTTTATAGACCAGGACTTCAATGTGGAGTGGAGTATTGTGAGGATTGCTTAATGAAATATTATCATGCTCAGAAAAGGTAAGGTTATGAGGCCTTGTCATGTGAGCCATCATGGCTTTGAATTTGTCAACATCCAGATCTTGAGGCACATTTGTTTCCAATAGTGCTTGTTCCAAGATGTCTTTGTGTTTTGGTGAAAGTTTCACCAACTCAAGTATAGATATTTGAGCAGGAGTTTTGCATAGTTGATAGACTAGATCATATTGAATTTTGGGTATGGTGTTTGTTGTTGACGTATGTCCCTTCAAGCCATATTTTTGAGCTCTAGTGGTTACATTGATGGATTCATGTTCACGCTTGTCTTTGATTGTAATGACGTTTACTTGATTATTCTCAACTGATATATGATTGATGGTGTTATTGTATATGTGATTGATATGAGCTCCACGTGTATCATTTGAGGTTGAAGCTCCATCCTTCTTGTAGTTTGGAAGAGGATTCTTAAAGGCTTCATGGTTACCATTTGTCTTGAGACCATCGACTGTTAAATCACCTCTATCAATCATGGCTTGAACAATGTTCTTCGGTCTCATGCAATCATTTGTTTGATGGCCTTTGTTGCGATGAAATTCACAAAAGTGTGAGTCATTCCACCAAGGTGGTTTGATTTGTGGTTCAAAGTTGTTGATTGCTGGTAAGGAGATAATTTTGTTTGCCAGGAGTTTTCTGAATGCTGACTCCAATGATTGCCCTAATGGTGTGTAGATGCATTTTGGAAAGTTTTTGGTGTTACCTTGTGAGTTTGTATTAGGTCCTCGATTGGTTTTATTATCTTGGGCATTGTTGGTGTTGTTAAGATGATCTTGATTAGTATTTTTTGCATTAGTGTTAGTACCTTGGTTAGCACCTTTTTGATTTTTGGTAGCCTGAGGATTACTTGATAAAGCTAACACTGGTTGTTTGGACTTCATATCATGAGGATCATTTCCTCCTTCATTTCTAGTGTTTTTGTTTCGGATCTAGAACCTGGATTTGTCTAAGTTGTTGTTGTTTTGGTTATTGTAATTAGAGTTGGATGGATTCATCCCTTCTTTGAAAAATTTCAATGTTCCTTTCTTGACACATGCCTCCTCTACTTGGATTCCATTCTCAATCAATTTAGCAAAATATGGTATGCATTGGAGTTTGAGTATGTAACTCATCTCGTTATTTAAATTGTAGATGAAAAGTTCCATCTTTTCCTTCTCAAGCACATCTCGAGGATACCTTGAGACCATTCGTCGCCAACGTTGAAGGAACACCATGAATGTTTCCTTGCTCATTTGTTTAATATTGCAGACATCTAGCACGGTGATGGCATGTTGAATGTTGTAGGAACATTGAGTTATAAATTTGTTGACTAACTCATCAAAGGATCTGATAGGAGGTGTGATTTTGGATAACCATTCCATTGTTTTCCCTCCCAAGCTTCTTGGGAATAATCTCATTAAATAAGTGTCATCATGGGCAAATTCTAGGCTCATGGTGCAGAACTCTTGGGCATGATCGCGGGGATCGCTTTTCCCATCATATTTGTCAAATTTGGGAATGTCTGAATTTGGGGAAAAAGGTACCATGTTTAACCTCCTGTCAAAAGGATAAGGACAAATTTCATTCAAGGAATATCGTACTATTGATCCTTGTTGCATTTCTTGCATCTATTTTTACAAAATTTGTATTTGTTGTGTAAGAGCAACCAAGGGTGCATTTGTTTGTCGAGGGAAGAGTTCTTCCTCACATTGTTTCTAGTTTGGAATGGCGTGTGCAACGGTATGTTTTTCTAAGGGATGTTTTGCTCGGGTAAATTCTACTAAGGTAAGTTTTGCTCAGGTATGTTTTGCTCATGGTCACGTGCTTCCTCCTCTCTTTGTCGTTCTTGATAAGCATAATATTGAGACCTTGTTCTAAATATGTCAGTATCGAAGTCTTTAGGGAGTTTAACTCCTTTGCTTGTGAGCATGAGTAGGTATTTTTCTTTGTCTTTTTCCATGAATTTTTCCACAAGTTTTTGAAATGAAGCACTTTCTTGACACTCTTGGAGGAGTTCCTCAAAAATTTCCGTGTCTTCTAGATTTGGATATTCGAAAGGATTTGATAATCTTTGATCCATGTTGGACTCTGGTTGTGTTTCGCTTTGTTTATTTTGTTGAGAGCGAGTAACAACAAGCATCTAGTAGAAACTTTCTGTGACAAAGGGAATGAACTCCTCTTTGATGTTTTGCTCAGGGGTTGGTGGTTCAAATCGAGGTATATTGTAAGTGATGCACACTTCGGGGAAGAAAGATGGATTGATCTTTCATCCTTGATTTAGGCATTGACTAAATGCTGATTTTTGACAGAATGCTCTACTCCTCAATGGTTCCTTGTCAAATTTGTTTGTTTTGTCTTGAAGATACAAGCACATATGACAGAGGAATGTTCGATGAGATTTGAAGAGTTGGTGATTGATGTATAAAAATCTATTTCGTTTAGCAAGTTTCAGAGAGTTGGGTTGTTGTTTCCTCAACTTAGTGTTATGATAAATACTCTTTCTTTTCAAAATATGAGGATTAGTCATGCACAAGTGATCAATGGTTTCCTTTGATTTGTTTTGGATTCAAGATATCTTGTTTGTAAACTTAAGTTTTACTTTATCAAATGAAGGTTTAGATGCCCCCTCACAACAAAGTGTGTCAAATGATATGGAATAAGAGCTTTCCCGATATGGAAACTCGATTTGACAACTTGAAGTTTAAAACAAGTATGTTTTTGGATAAAAATCCATTTGATTGAAGGACCTTTTGATGCATGTGATGGTGTTTCCCGATTTTGATAGGAGAGATGTGTTTTATCCCTTGATTAGTTTTTGGATTTGGACAACTTTGTTTTACGGAAAACTTTCTTCTGGAGTAGTTTTGATATTTTGATTTTGATTTTTTGTTTGATGGAGTTCAAGATGAGGAAAGAAGGCTTCCCAAACTATTTTTAGATTTTTCAAAAATAGCTTTTGTTTTGCCCCCTGTTTTCTTAGTTTCTGCTATGCGCTAAGCCAAAAACCCAATGCACTACTGAATTTCTGCAACGCGCTAGAGAATGAACTCCATGTGCTAAGCTGCCTCTCTGATGCGCTAATATGTCCTATCAATGCGCTAATAGTTGATCTTAACGCTCTAGTGTTTGGTCTCAATGCGCTAAGTTGTTGCTTCAATGTGCTAGAATGTTTTCCAAAAGTGCTAAGGTTAAAACTGTTTATTTGGGTTTGACTATGCACTAAAGTTCAATACCGACGCGCTATGTTAAAGCTTGCATGCGCTAAACTATGGTTCCAAAGCGCTAAGATGTTGCTCTTACGCGCTAAACTGCTCTAATAATTTTGACTTGGTGGTTTTCTGTGATTTTTTTTGAATTTTTCCACAACTGTGGTAGATGATTTTCTAAAGTAAGAAATGAATGCACATCACAAAAGAGATAACCATTTTGCCTAGTCTAAACAATGAGTGTATGTTCTGCAAAGATGTGTTCGAATCTGCAATGTTTCAGCAGGTTTGGATACAGAAAATACAAATCAATCAAACTCTTTATTCAAAGGTCATCGACAATACCATAGCTCACTAGTCTCGATACTCTGTTAGCTCAAATAACCTTGTCACCCCCTAGGGGGCGCCCATTTTTTTGCCTTTTGCCAGAAATTAACTCAAAGTTAATCGCTTCACAGTTGAGTAGTTATCCTAGGAGATATATGGTGAGTAATTTTGGGGGCGGATTCTTCCCCACCCTTGCACTATGATACTACAAATGTTTGGATATTGACTCGGCTCAAGGTTTCTATCTCTAAAGTTCTTAATCGGGCTTCATGTTCGGTCGTCAGTGATAAAATCCATTGGGAGGCTTCCCAACCTTTAGAACAAAGGCTTTACGTATTGTAAAGATACTGGGGGAAGGCTAATCGCTGCACACAACCGTTGAAAAGGACTTTCATCACTTTCCACTTTGATTATAGTGGGTTGGAACACTTAGCATCAAATTTGTTCCCCACTTAGGTCGTTCCCCTTACACCGGCCAAAGAATGACTTTAAGAGTTTTTCAACTACTCGGGAGGGCAGGCCTGCTAAAGGTTTTAATGCTTAAACACTAAAAGCATAACAGTGGTCTGGCTTTTTGATCACCCAGTTAAGGGGAGAGCATATTCCTTCCACTTTCAAATCAAAGAACACAAGTGTTCTTTTTAACCTTTTATTGCAATGATTTGGTAAAATCTATATGGATATATTGCTCCACAAAAACATGGTGTTCATTTTATCCCATCAAATCAGTGATTATCTGAGCTAGTAAAGGAATCTGGTCAACAAAGCAAAATGTTGATTTTGGTGGTCAACAAAAAAAATTAAAAAAAAAGGGGAAGAACTTCCCTCTTTAACTTGAAAACAACATTTAGACAAGTGTGATTCTTTTTCGTTGCAAAAATTTAAAAGATTGATCCTTTTATACACCAAAAGATAGTGAGGTTCTTTTCCAAGCTCTTTTTGCAAAAATAGAAAGTTTGTTGGTTCTTTTTAGCAACCCAAAGGAAAGTTTTCTCCTATGATATCAAGGAAAGATTTTTGTTGTGGTTCTTTTTAAGTGCCCAAATGAGGTGTGAGTTCAATTTGAGCTTTAAACAAGAATTAAAAGAATTCAAATTTTTAACAAACTTAGCTAAGTTAGTAAAAACTTCAAACTACTTTAAATCCTAATTTTAAAATAAAATGGACTCCCAAATCCTGCAATGAAACTGTCAGATATCCTACAAAAACAACAATGAAATCTATTAGCAAAATACTAACTTCGTGGACTTTCACAAGTCTAATTCTGATCTCAGTTACAAAGTATTTCTTGTTCTCTATCTATGATGCACTGCAAAATACTCTGTATGCACTACAGAATTACCCAAATGCGCTATCGGACAAACCCGACACACTGAGTTATTTTCCAAATGTGCTATACTATTAAGTTCTCATGCCAAAACCTACAGGAAAAAATTTAAGAATGCTATGCGCTAAGTGAGGGTCTCTATGCACTAGGATATGCGTCCCATGTGCCAAATAGTATACCGGATGCACTGGAATGTTAACCAGATGCACTAAGAGAAGTTCCCTACGCATCGATTCTTGTTTCCCATGTACCTGCAAAGATGGTCAGATTCAAAAACTAATTTGATTAATGGGGTTATGCCCCACGGTGGGCACCAGAAATGTATGCAAGAAAAGCGGTTCGATGAAATCCAAAATGTGAAAATATTTCAAGGACTTGCCCACACACCCATGGGACTCTTGGTGCAAGTTATGGAGCCATGAGGAATGAATCAACTTCCCAAGGAGTGTTCCATGGTTCTCTATCTCACAAGGTCCCTCAAGCCAATGCCTTTGCTCTCAGATCACTGAGCAAAGTGACTTAGGGATGACGAATGCAAGAATGAGGGATGCTTTTGATTGAATTTAGTATGAATGCATCCTATTTATGCATGATTCTAGTAAATGAACTAAACTAGATGATAATATGGCAAGGTTAGTAAAAATACTATCCTAACATGATATACTAGTTACATGATTTAAGCTAATAATAATAGAAATACTCCAAAATTCTTATTAGATTAATTTCTATTGCAAAGAGAAGTCAAATGCTTGTTAAAATGAAGTATAAGTATGATGCTAAAAGACTTGGATTATAGAAAGGGATGAATGAGAGCTCTATTTATAGGAAAAATAGGGCAATGGATGGTCGGGATTGAAGGATCTAATCAAGGGTCGGGATTGAAAGCTATCTATCCATGTTTTCAATTCTCACCAATGAAATGGTGACAATTGTCAACATAAGATTGCTTGAGAGGAGAGGTAAGAAGCATTAAATGCTTGAGAAGACATGAAGGTTACCTTAGAGGGTAAAGGTTAAGGTTAGGTTAAGGTTATCCATTGGATAAAACTTTTACCCAAAGGATAAACTCTTGTGCAAAGGTTAAAGGGATAACCATGGTCAAAGCAATGAATGCTTGATGAGACCCCTGGGTTAGATGAGGGTTGAGTTAGGCAAAAAGTCTCTAACCATGCCACTAAGGGTTAGTTAACCATTAATGGTTTGAAGACTTTGGGGACAAACTTGTAAGAGTCCTTTTAAATTTGGGGGTTTTCAACAAGTTAGCTTGTTGAAGGCATAAAGGCTTTAATGCCTTTTGAAGACTTTACTCCAAATTTGAGAAGTGACCTCCTCAAATTTAGGGAAAGGGGATAATTGATGGGTTAAGCTTGATTGATTAGGATTAGATAGGTTCTAGAAGAATTTAGGAAGAGGGTTAGGAGGCAAGTGGGAGATGTAAGAAAATGCAAGTGGGTGGAGAATAATAGGATTTAAAATAAATTGCTTTATTTCAATTTGGTTGCAAGTTGGGGATTTTAAATGAATTAGATTTATTTAAATGGGATGAACTATTTAATTAAATGTAAATTTAATCAAAAAGTAGAGAGAAGGGATTTAATTAAATAAAATGATTTATTCAATTAAATGATATAAAGGGCTTAAGTGAATTTAAATAAATAAATTGAATAATTTATTTAATTAAATAGAAGAATGTGGGTGATTTAATTAAATTAGATTTAACTAAATAGAGGAATGAGAATAAAATGATCATTAAATATTCATTTAGGAATATGGTCATTTTTATACGTCTACACTTATGATTTCAAATTCATGTATGTTCTTAGTTTTGATTATGGTTTTGGAGCCTCTTGTGATTATTATTGTTTGGATCCATGTTAGGGGGAGTGGGCTTCCTTGTGATGACTGGGGTCATGAGAGATAGGCTTGCATGAGGTTCCTTGTAAGGATGCATGAAGTCTAGACCACCAGGGCACATTGGAGTTTACCTTGATTTGTAAATAAGTGATAACCTAATAATTGATGGGTTGGGTATCTAGATTCATTAATAAGATAATATATTGTTTTGAGCCTCATGACTTAGTCCTAGGGATGATGTTTTAGGATAAGCATGAGAAGGTTGTGAAGACGGTAAGCTAATCTCCCTTAGTCTCTCATAGGTTGAGATGGCTCCACATGTCCATCAGGCTAGTTCCTTATGTTATTATGTTATTGAGGATGGCATGTGATGAAACTCTACTCCTACATGTGATTCCCTTGATGATTTATGATTATGCCTTATTGGATGCATTTATGTCTTGGTGAGTTGTATGCCTTTGGGAGTTTATTCTTGTTGTATTGTGTGGGTTCTTGCATGAGAGTCCTTGTGAGGTTAGTATCTTTGGTTATAGGTTCCAGCTTAGGTTTAGAGTGTGTGTTGGGACCTTGTGTCATCTCCTAGCACAGGGGGGTGGTTCCTTTGGTTCCACACGGTTGGGTGGTTGGTGCTTTCTAGCCATTGAGATGTTCTCTTGGATTCTTTGTGCATAGATGTGGATTTTCCTTCCTAGTGGATTATGGATGTACCTTGTAGTATATTTTTGTAATGAATATGATGGAATGCATGTATGTAGTATCTTGTATGTGGTAGATGGAATCATGTAAAAGGAAGAGCTATGTCCATGATGTATTGTTATGTAAATATATTTGTAAGTAGTTCATAAATGGTAGCTAGGATATGTCATGATTTATAAATGTGGCAATGAGATGTATGGATATGTTCTTGTTAAATTAATGGAATGATTTCATGTACCCAAATTTGGCAATGGAGTTTCAATTGAAATATATGTGATTTATAATATGATCTTCTTGCATTGGTAGAAAGGAATTTTATGGTTATTCTTTTGGTTTTGATTAAACATGTGAAAGAACCTTGAGAAATGGAATAATCTAAAAAGTGAGCATTGAGGATGTTAGATAATATGGATAAGGTTTAGATGATGATGTCTCTATGTGTATGCATTGGAAATTAGGAAACGTATGCATAGAATACAAAAAGGATTATTGAAAGAAAATATTAGGAGTCTTGCATTATGCTTTGGGTTATTTTCAAATGAAATGATCATGTTAGGAAAGAGGTTGCATGTTTAATTGGATCAAGAAAAGAAACTATTGCTATTGGACTTGTGGATATTCTTTTGGTGCTATGTGAAAACTATGATGTTATGAAGGAATTATAAATGTGAATAGATCATGAAGATAATAGAAAATGGCTTGACTTGCATAGTAATAGAATGTATACCATGCTAGATAGATAGTAAATGACTTGTATAAGATGTATACCATGTACTTGTATTGAAAGTAATGCATTTATATTGTTTTATGTTTGTAAGTTAATAAATGAACTCTATGATTGATGGATTAGTGTGATGTTGTGCTTTGTCATGCTTAAGTAAAGAACTAAGGGGATTAGTTTATCATGTGGACTGACGAATGAATTATAGTTTATACATTATGAGTAGATAATTATAATAGATGGAATGAGATCGTGTTAGTAGTAGAAGCGATTGAAGTATGTTTAAATGGATTATTAAAGATGGATTATACCCATGCATTAGGATTGCATTATCATGGAAAAGGATAAAGAGCGTGTAAATAGGAAATGATGGGTTAAAACCCATTTACTTTTGGTGCATAAAATGAATGTAGGATTAAGGGGTTGTCTTGGATTTTTAAAAGAAGAAATGTAATATGCTAGTAGAATGATAGAATGTTATGCATATCTTGATGTATAGATAAGCAAGTAGATTGCATATCTCACAATTAGGAAATTTAAGATGGAATATGTTTGTCATGTGAGTAGGATGTCATTATGGATGTTAAATTAAGTAATGATGTTGAAGTACCCTAGGGAAAGTTTAATGATGTTATGTTATATTTGCTTGCATAAATTAATGAAATGTGTAATGATGCATGTTCTTAATGGTTAATGGTTAATGGAAGTAGTTAATTGGAATTGTTATGTCTTGCATTAGTTTTGATTAATTAAAAACAAGTTTTTGAAAGGAACCTGGAACCTTGTTACAAAGCAGGAGAAAGATAAAGCATAAAAGAGGCATAAAACAACAATGCCTAATCACCCACACATAGAATAGTTCCCAGTCAAAACAAAAAGGGAACACAAGACAAAGGAAGCAACACTAGATAACCAAAGGAAAGCACAAAGACAACACAAGGACAAGTAAATGCTTCTCATAAGTTCTTCAACATGAACCACCATCTGCTTCATATTGATTGCATAATTTTTCATTTCTTCCAGCTCTTTTTCCTTGATATCAACCTGTTTCTGAGTGTTGGACCTTGTTCTTTTTTCATGACCCTTCTTCTCCATCTAATCCTTTGTCATGCCCAAACTTTTGGGCACAAACAGAATAATTTTTTATTTTTAAAAACATAACCTAATGAAGCTAAGTTTATTAAAATAACGTAGTATCAAGTCTTGTCTTAACTACGTTTGAATTATTCTTCAACTAAAGTTAATTTAAACAACCATATTAAGTGAGCGGGATAATCTAAAATTACATGTGGAAAATAAACTCCCCAAAGAATTTATTATTATCTTATCAATTAATAAATAATAAATTTATTTAAGCAAAAATCTCTAATTAAATTGACAAGAGATATTATCAGTCTCAATTTATCTTTTAATCATTGTAAGAATTAATTAAATTAACTCTAGCACTTAAATTTTTAAAACACCTATATTTCAATTTAACACTAATTATAATGTGTATTAAATTTCATCTATAGCGCCAAATAAATCTTTAAAGAAAATAACCCTATCACATTTAATCTTGAAGAGCCTATATCTAGGTGGACTAAAGTTAATCCCCTTATAGCCAAAATAACTTACAAAGTCATTAAAATTCCCTAAAAGATTAAACTCCAAAATAATTAGAATTTATAACATCATATTTAAATGTTTATATAACCGTTTATAAAATATGAATGTTTTAATAAGCTAATTAAATTAAAGTTGAATTTATACATTCATATTTTTAATTATATATATATATATATATATATATATATATATATATATATATATATATATATATATATATATATATATATATATATATATATATATATATATATATTAATTAAACACATATATTTTTAATGAACACATATATATTTGTATATGTGGATATTTGTTTTCTAAACAAACTTTATTATAAAAATATCCATGTAACCTAATTAAAAATATTATAAAACAACGATAACCTAATTTTTTTTTGTTAGAACTTAACACTTCTTTTTTTTCTTTTTTTTATTCTTTCTTACAAAAACCCAAAACTACCCTAACCCAAACCAGGTTAGGGTTTTATTGTTTTGTAGGGAGGACGCCAAAATTTTGCAAGGCGGAGCCAAGAGGGCCACTTGTTCATTTGGTGCAGGTACCGACAGTGGGGCAGAGGCCTTTCACAGAGTGGGGGGGGGCGTGTGAGGGCGCAGCCACCACAGCGGCACCGTCGGCGCCACTGCGGCTCTCGATCAACAGCGTCCCTGTGGGACGCGGCCCGCAATGACGACCACAGTCCCCTCTACGAGGCATGGCCCGCAGTGGCACCTGCAGTGTCTCTACAAGTCGCGGCTCACAAAGAGCCCGTGCCGCCCAGGGCGGGCCATGGGAGCCTCGGCTCTAGGTCTCCTTAGGTAGGGTTAGCATGTTTTTTTGTTTTTTTTTAAAAAACAATTACTCTATTTTTTTTTAAAAGATTATTTATATATATATATATTTATAAATATACTTATGTATATTTATATATGTATATATATATATCTGTATATATTTATATATATATTTTATATATATATTTTATATATTAATATATATATATATATTTTATATACATATTTATATATATATATATATATATGTATACATATATATATATGTATATAAAATATATATATATGTATATATGTATATATATATATAAATATTTATGATTTTTATTTTTCAGGGATAGATTTAGTTTCTAATTTACTTAAATATGACTATATTTTCTTTGCTTTCTAAATTATGAAAAATTTAACAAAGTATTAATAGCATGGAAATAGAGGCAAATTTCTTTTATTTACTCTAACCCATCTGTTTATATTTATTTTTCCTAAAATCACTTAAAGCAGATTTTCAAAACTAACAGATTTAAATAAAGCATTTCTTTTTCTATTGACAATCTATTTGTTAATTTTAGAGATGGATTACTAATTCTAGATTTATTTACTGCAAATAAATAAAGTGACAAAATTTAATAAATTTAACAGTGACTATATTAAACTAGAAATCATTTGAAATAATCCTTAGACATAGACAAATTAAATTTCTTTAACCATAAAATTTGCAAATGGAATAAAATGCTTACTTTTCTCTTACTAACATGCAAGCTTATTACTTCTCTCATTTCCATTATTTCAATATGCATAAAGAGATAAAATGAACTTTTATTTTCAAAAATAACATGAATACAACATATTTTATTTCCATAACTATAGGAACTTAATCCAAAAATAAATATTTCATTTTTGCAATAATAACTTAATAGTACAATGCATTTCTTTAAAGCATATTTAGAATACAGTATAGTCAACATTACAAATGGGTGAGATACCCAACTAGTCTCTCACTTCTATTAAATGAGGACTTTAAATAAAATGAATACATTTCTTTTTCCAAAATAAATACAACATATACCTTTTCTTTTACATTGCTGCAACTAAAACATAATATCCCATTTCCAAATCTTTTTTGCAAATCAAGTAAAACCAGCAACTCCTAACTTGTCTTTTCTTTTCTTTCCAAGCAACCTGCAATTAAATAATAAGACTTTGACCATGGAGAGCTCACCTCCCAGCCTAGACTTTCTAGAAGCCACCCCCGAGCTTGGAGAACCAAGCCCTGGACAGGTTACATTCAAGCAAACACAACAAGCAAGGGAAAAACATACAACAAACACTTTCCCAACCAAGGCTACACTTCATCACAAAATGTGATGTTTTTACATGGGTGGTAGTGGACCATATACCCTGAGGAGACTGCAAGAATGGTAGATCACAAAGCCACCTCATAGAAAAAAAATATATATATCATAAGTTCATTAACCCCACATCCTTATGCCCCCCAAGGCATTCATGCCATACTTTCTCTCCTCATGACCTCCAAATCCATAAACCAGGCCATGCAGCAAGGGTCACATATACACCCCTTGAGTTCACTCTCATAATGAGAGCCTCTCACTCGAGGGTTGTCAAAATTCTACCACCCACAAGACTATCCTACTCTCCCAAAAGTAGAAGGCCTTGGCTACTCCCAAATCACAAGAAAATGCATAAAAGAAGTAACAGATAGGTCACATAATAATTTTCACAAAAGAAAATAAAAGAAACCAACTTTTACATACAACAAATCTTTCCAACATAAACATGCAACGTAAAAAGAAACAAAAGGAGAAGATGAACCAACCTTCAATCTGCCCAAAGGTTTGCTAGAACTAGTTTGAGGATGAGCAGCCCAATTCCAATATTCTTCCTTCAACACTTAGCCAAAATTCTATCCCAAAACTATTCTTTTCAAAATTGCATGATCTCCAAAAATGGAGAGTGGGTGATTACCCACAAAATCTCTAATCCTTGCCTAAAAAGACCTCAGTGAGAGTTCTCACAGGTTACTAAAACTAAAAAAGGAAAAAGTAAGAGAAAGTGGAAAAAGGATCTCACATCAAAAAGGAAGGTTAGACCTAGATGGCACCTTCTAATTTTGAATTTTCGCTCACCTCAGGAAACTCACTTTTTGAGGTGACTAAACAATCACATGGGAGTAGACACATGCCTAAAAATACTCCTAACCTATAGGTATACCTTATGGACTTTAGGAAAAACCTTTAAACTACCCCTAGGAGTTCATTTGACCCCTTAGAAACCCATCTGAAGTTAACTTTCAAGTCAAATCTGAGTTGACCACACCAAAGACTCTCTACCTAAGGAAAATTTGGAACCACATTCAAATGTTTTAAAAAGCTATGGTTGAAACAACTCCCTCCAAGAGACAAGTCAAAAATCAAGACATAAATCAACACATGTGTCAAGTGACAAAATAAAATACTTTACAAAATTACACATGAAATTTGTCTCTTGTGGGATTTACACAAATTAATAATTCAATTTAACACACATGCAACATTTACTTTCACAAATAAAATACGATACATATGGGGTGTTGTCTGTCCAAATAGACAAACCCTGGTTTTACGAACGTACATAGGTCTAGGTTTGGTTCTCCATAATGTTTCCATGGTCACATGGATAATTTTCCTACACATCTCAATTACACATTAGTAATTCCAAATAACCTCATATAATATTAAACACATGAATAAGAATACACATCAAACACTCTGCATACAATTTACATTTAAACAAATCCATATATCTTATATCCAATAAATCCATATAAGCAATTATCATAATCCTCGTAATTTTGATCCATACATAAAACATGCATCCTATTTCTATCATCATAGTAAAGTCCTACAAATCCAATAATGGCATACATCATCTCAAATTTATCCTATTCTAGAATCATATAGAGTTCTATATCTATAATGCATAGAAATGAAGCATCCAAATATATCAGTGTTATCCAAATAATGGAATCATATAAGTTCTAAATCCATAATGCATAAAAATAAAGCATCCATAATAGTCTCAACATGAAAAACACTGAAATGCTAGGATGAGTTGGGGTAGGGCCTCACATCCTCCCCCTCTAGGCATGAACTTCCTCTTGGAGTTCATCAAAAAGATGGAGGTACTGTGATCTCATACATGTTGCGTCCTCCCATGAAGCCGTAACCTCATCATAGCAATCCCACTGGACCCTAACCTGGTCTAGCTCTTGACCTCGAAGGGCCGGCGTCCAATGTGCCAAGTGAATGGGCTCCAAAGCTAGCTGCCCGTCCGACTCCACCTGCAAGGCCTCCCAATCTAAAATATGAGACTCATCATAGATATACTTCCTCAAAACTGATACATGAAACACATCGTGGATGCGTGACAGGTTAGGTGGCAATGCTAAATGATAGGCAACTGGTCCTATCCTCTCAAGGATCTCAAATGGTCCTACAAAGCGAGGTGCGAGCTTAGAACCCTTTCCGTAACAGATTGGACTCTTATGCGGCCGCACTCTCAAGAAGACTCTATGTCCAACCAAGTAGCTACGATCTATCCTCTTCACATCTGCATACTTCTTCTGTCTATCCTGTGCCTCTCTAAGATACTGCCTAATCAAATCCACCTGCTGCTCCATATCCTGAACTATCTCAGGACCAATAGCAACTATGTCCTCTATACGGTCCCAACTCAATGGTGTCCTACAAGGCCTGTTGTATAATGCCTAATAGGGTGGCATCCCCAACGAAGTGTGATGCCCATTGTTATAGGCAAACTCCACTAAGGGAAGGTACTCTTCCCATCTAGTCTGATGATCCATGACGTACATGTGAAGCATATCCTCTAACACCTGGTTAACCCTCTCTGTCTGACCATCCATTTCCAGATGATAGGTTGTACTGAAATTGAGCTTGGTGCCCATAGCTGCCTATAATGCCTTCCAAAAGGAAGAACTGAAGTGGGAATCCCTGTCAGAAATAATCTTGCATGGAATGCCATAAAGTTTGACAATGTCTTGCAAGAACACCTGTGCTACTGCTGGTGCTATGAAGGTAGTCCGAACTGGTGAAAAGTGGGCCACTTTGGTCAACTTGTCAACTATCACCAAGATGGCATCATTGCGATGAGATGACATAGGGAGACCAATGATGAAATCCATGGATATAGTATCCCACTTCCACTCTGGTATAGCATGAGACTGGAGCAACCCACTTGGATGGCGGTGCTCCACCTTGACTCTCTGACACTCGAGGCATCAGGCTACTAACTCAGCAATGAGCTGCCACATTCCTGGCCAATGATATAACTGTCTCAAGTCAGCATGCATCTTCTTAACTCCAGGATGTGCTGCATATGGAGCTCTATGAGCCTCCGTGACAATGAACTCTTGCAATCCCCGGAAGAAGGTACATAGATGTGCCCTCTATGGCATAATAGTCCATCAGACTCTAAGGAATAATCCACATATTTCCCTTCAAGAGTTTCCTGAGATCGTATCACCTAACAAACCTCTAAATACCATCCATCCCTTGGCAACTACTGCAATATACGATCTCTCAAATCAGTGCCCATAGATATGGTGTATACCTCCTGACGTCTCCTACTCAAAGCATCTGCAACTACGTTTTATTTCCTTTTGATGTAGTGAACGTCAAAACCATACTCGCACAAGAACTCCATCCATCTCCTCTGACGTGCATTAAGGTTCAGCTGAGTGAATATGTATTGAAGGCTCTGATGGTCTGAATGAAGCTCAAAATGATGACCCAAAAGGAAGTGTCTCCACCTCACAAGTGCATGCACTACTGCTGCAAGCTCAAGGTCATGAGTAGGATAATTAAGCTCATGAGTCTTAAGTTTCCTAGACTCAAAAGCTATAGCCCTACCATCCTACATAAGGACTGCTCCTAAACCTTCTAGGGAAGCATCTGTGCAAACCATGAAGTCAGTTGAGGGATCTGGTACTACAAGGATAGGTGCGCTAGTAAGTGCCTTTTTGAGTTCCTGAAAGGCCCTCTCGCACTTCTCTGTCCACTCAAATTTCTTCCTTTTATGCTGAAGAGAAGTAATAGGATGTGCGACTCTAGAGAATCCCTCAACAAAGTGTCAGTAATAACCTGCTAAGCCCATGAAGATTCTGACCTCTGTCACACTGGTTTGCGCTGGCCAATCCATAATAGCTCTGATCTTTGATGGGTCAACTAAGATCCCATCACTGGAGATAACGTGCCCAAGGTACTTGACCTCTGAACGAAAGAAAGCACACTTCGACAAACTGCCAAACAACTGATTGTCCCTCAAACACTGCAAAACCTGTCTCAGGTGCTCCTCATGCTCCTTCTCATTTCGAGAATATATCAATATGTCATCGAGGAACACAATCACAAAACGGTCAAGAAATGTGTGGAATACCCCATTCATGAGGCTAATGAAAATAGCTGGAGCATTCGTAAGACTGAAAGGAACCATGGTGAACTCATAGTGGCCATATCTAGTGCAAAAAGCGGTCTTGTGGATATCGCTTTCCACTATTCTCAACTGATGGTATCCTAATTTCACATCAATTTTGGAAAATACTTTGGCACCCTGAAGTTGGTCGAATAAATCATCGATCCTGGGCAAGGGATATCGGTTCTTGATGGTTACTTTGTTCTACTGACGATAATCCATGCATAACTGAAGAGATCGGTCCTTCTTCTTCATGAAGATGACTGGTGCACCCCAAGGGGATACGCTAGGACATATGTGACCCTTCTCGAGGAGTTCCTCAAGCTGCATCTTGAGCTCATTAAGCTCAATTGTGGTCATCCTATAAGGTGCTCTTGATACTGGCTCAGCTCCTGGTACAAGGTCTATATGAAAGTCAATCTCTCTACGGGGCGGCATTCTAGGTAGCTCAGAAGGAAACACGTCTAAATATCCCTTAAGGATAGGATAGTCGTCAATCAATGTTTCATTTTCATCCTCTTCCTCTCTATCATTGATGGTGATGGTAAATAACTGACATCCCTTTCGCATGCTCCACTTAAGCTACATTGCGGAAATCATACGAAGAGACATGAGTCTCTGAATCCCGGTGATTACTATGGGCAGACCCTAATCATCCTCACACTCGATCTCTTTCCAACAGCAATCCATCTTGGCTCTATGGGCATAAAGCCAATCCATGCCAATTACGATACCATAAGATCCAAGTGGTGTAACCCTAAGGTCTACTAAGGTGGTTGTATTGCCAATCTAAAGCTGACATGCCCTAACCTCAGATTCCACTGACACTCTAGCCCTTGAAGCTAACTCTACTTCCCAACTGACACCTTGTCTAGTTGCCACTAGCTTGCAATGCTCCACAACTAATGGAGAAATAAAGGAGTCAGTAGCTCCTAAATCAAATAATATAGATACACTGCTACCTCTGATCATACCTACAGCCTCAATGACTGTGGCCTGGTGCTCTGTCTAGTGGTTGTCAACCATTGTGAAGACTCTATGGGACCTGCCCATATCTCCAACTATAGGCTCTGATGTTGCCATCCTCTAATTTCCTACCATCTGACCCTAAGGAAACTCTCTCACCATGTGCTCCATGGCCCCACACATGAAACAAGCACCACGTGCCTGAAACTAGACGCCATGAGGCCTAGAGAAAGGTTGTCCCCCTGTCCTACTAGAACCACAGTATCCACCCCTGGAGGACTACTGAGTCCTCGCCAGAGGTAAGGAACCTGAGATCACTAATCTTGCCTCTAACCCTGACACTGCCACTCCTTGGGCTTTGTGCCCTACTGACTCTGCGGAGGCCTCTGCCTCTAGTTCTACTGTGACTGTTGCGAAGGAGGGGTTTGGAGAACCTCAGTGTGTGTCTGTTATTGCCCTTCCAATGAGGTTTCTGAAACCTGTATGTCTGGGGTATAGGGTTTCAGTTCTGGAATCGATCCCTTGTATCCTGTGGCCTGACCTAAATCTCCACTGCTATCAAGGCCTTCTCCACGGCAATCCGAAGGCTCCTTGGAGCGGACATCCTCATTGGTCCTGCTATGCCAGCATTCAGCCCTCTGATAAAATGGTTGACAAGAAGCTTCTCGTCTTTCAAGTAGTCCACATAGGGCAAGAGCTTGAAGAACTTGCTCTCGTACTGGGTCACTGAGAGACCCTTCTGCTAGAGGTCATGGAACTCATCTATCCTACACTATCTGTAATGCTCTGACAAGTACCTCTCCCTGAACCTCTCTGTAAAAATCTCCCATGTGAGGGTATCTGCAACTAAACCGCACTTGTATTCCTCCTATCTCCACCATGTGGAGGTCGTTCCTCTCAATAGGTGAACTGCTACATGCGCTTTTAGATTGCTCTCGTAGGAGCGCAATGCAAAGCACCTATCTAGGCTCAAAAGCCAAGCCTCAGCTTCTACCCCATCGGTATATCCCCCAAAAGATGGTGGCTGGAGGTGCATAACCTCTCTGATTAGATCCTCTGGATCCCGATGTGATCTCTCATAATACATTGGCTCTGCCACTGGAGGTGGTCCTGGTAGATGCATCGACTCAGGCTCATACCCAGCCTGACTATCTATGGGATTAGGAGGTGGACTCCTACTTTGTTCCCTATCTGTCAATCTATGGCTCCCTAAGTTTTGGTTTTCAACATGATGATCCCCTGTTGGAAGCCTATCCTAGACCATACCAATCAGGTTCTGGAGTGCTAATAAGATGTCTCGGTTTGGGTCAACTTGTTCAGGAGGATCCTCTAGGTTCCCTTCCAGAACTAATTCCTCCCTATCGACCTCTTCGCGTGCCATGCATACACGCCTAGGACCCCTTCCGCACTTGCGAGCTTGTCACGTAGTCGGAGGCATCCTTATGAGAAAAATAAAATAAAATAAATTAAATAAATAATTTTTCAAAGAAATTTAATTAATTAAAATTAAATATCATAGAAAATTAATATAATTAATTAAATAATTAAAGTGAAACATAATGGAGAAAGGTTCCTAGTGTTGGGAACCTTGCTCTGATACCAAAATGTCATGCCCAAACTTTTGGGCACAAATGGAATAATTTTTTTTTTTTAAAACATAACCTAATGAAGCTAAGTTTATTAAAATAATGTAGTATCAAGTCTTGTCTTAACTATGTTTGAATTCTTCTTCAACTAAAGTTAATTTAAACAACTATATTAAGTGAGCGGGATAATCTAGAGTTACATATGGAAAATTAACTCCCCAAAGAATTTATTATTACCTCATCAATTAATAAATAATAAATTCATTTAAGCAAAAATCTCTAATTAAATTGACAAGAGATATTATCAGTCTCAATTTATCTTTTAATCGTTGTAAGAATTATTTAAATTAACTCTAGCACTTAGATTTTTAAACACCTATATTTCAATTTAACAGTAATTATAATGTGTATTAAATTTCATCTATAGCGCCAAATAAATCTTTAAAGAAAATAACCCTATCACATTTAATCTCGAAGAGCCTATATCTAGGTGGACTAAATTTAATCCCCTTATAGCCAAAATAACTTACAAAGCCATTAAAATTCCCTAAAAGATTAAACTCCAAAATAATTAGAATTTAAAACATCATATTTAAATGTTTATGTAACCGTTTATAAAATATGAATGTTTTAATAAGCTAATTAAATTAAAGTTGAATTTATATATTCATATTTTTAATTATATATATATACATATTTTAATTAAACACATATATATTTTTAATGAACACATATATTTGTATATGTGGATATTTGTTTTCTAAACAAACTTTATTATAAAAATATCCATGTAACCTAATTAAAAATATTACAAAACAATGATAACCTAATTTTTTTTGTTATAACTTAACCCTTCTTTTTTTTTTTTTTATTCTTTCTTTTACAAAAGCCCAAAACTACCCTAACCCGAACCAGATTAGGGTTTTATTGTTTTACAGGGAGGAGGCCGAAATTTTGCAAGGCGGAGCCAAAAGGGTCGCTTGTTCATTTGGTGCAGGTAGTGGCGGTGGGGTGGAGGCCTTTCACAGGGGGGGGCAGCGTGTGAGGGCGCGGCCACCGTAGCGGCGTCATCAGTGCCACTGCGGCTCGCGGTTCGCAAAGACGCTGCAGCATCCCTGCGGGACAAGGCCCGCAGCAACGACCATGGTCGCCTCTGCAAGGCATGGCCTGCAGCAGCACCTCTGTGGACCGTTGTCCGCAGCGGTGTCTCTGTGGGTCGCAACTCATAGAGAGCCCGCGCCGCCCGGGGGGGCCCGTGGTGTTAGGGTTTCAAGTAGATCCGAAGCAAATATGAACTAACAGTTATATGCAGATTCAAATACAAAAGATAAAGGAATAAAATAGGACACAGATAACACAGAGATTTAACGTGGTTCACCCAGAATGGGTTACGTCCACCATACACAGCCATCCAATCTTTCTTATTATCTAGCAAAAATAGTACATCAACTTACCATGCCTTAAGCATCCTAGCCGCTTATAACATGCATTTTTAGGGCAACAAACAAAGTTGGCCTTTTTAGGGTTTTATTACAATGTTGGTTTTCATCAACAAAAATGGCAAAAAAAATTACTTGTTGAGTGTACAGTACTTTGCTAATCAGTCACCACATTTCAACACGTGGGAGCCTCGGCTCTGGGTCCCCTTGGGCAAGGTTAACATGTTTTTTTTTTGTTTTTAAAAAAAAAAATTATTCTATTTTTTTTTAAAGATTATATATATATATATATATATATATATATATATATATATATATATATATATATGTATGTATGTATGTATGTATGTATGTATATATATTTATATATGTATATGTATATATATATATATGTATATATCTATATATATATATTTATATTTATATATGTATATATATATTTTATATATGTATACATATATATATTTGTATATATATAAATATTTATGATTTTTATTTTTCAGGGATAGATTTAGTTTCTAATTTACCTAAATATGACTATGTTTTCTTTGCTTTCTAAATTATGCAAAAATTAATAAAGTATTGACAACATGGAAATAGAGGCAAATTTCTTTTATTTACTTTAACCAATCTGTTTATATTTATTTTTCCTAAAATCACTTAAAGCAGATTTTCAAAACTAACAGATTTAAATAAAGCATTTCTTTTTCTATTAACAATCTATTTGCTAACTTTAGAGATGGATTACTAATTCTAGATTTATTTACTGCAAATAAATAAAGTGACAGAATTTAATAAATTTTAACAGCAACTATATTAGACTAGAAATCATTTGAAATAATCCTTAGAGATAGACAAATTAAATTTTTTTAACCATAAAATTTGTAAATGGAATAAAATGCTTACTTTTCTCTTACTAACATGCAAGCTTATTACTTCTCTCATTTCCATTATTTCAATATGCATAAAGAGATAAAATGAACTTTTATTTTCAAAAATAACATGAATACAACATATTTTATTTCCATAACTATGGGAATTTAATCCAAAAATAAATATTTCATTTTTGCAATAATAACTTAATAGAACAATGCATTTCTTTAAACCATATTTACAATACAGTATAGTCAACATTACAAATGGGTGAGATACCCAAATAGTCTCTCACTTCTATTAAATGAGGACTTTAAATAAAATGAATACATTTCTTTTTCCAAAATAAATACAACACATAGCTTTTCTTTTACATTGTTGTAACTAAAACATAATATCCCATTCCCAGATCTTTTTCTACAAATCAAGTAAAACTAGCAACTCCTAACTTGTCTTTTTCTTTTCTTTCCAAGCAACCTCCAATTAAATAATAAAGCTTTGAACATGGAGAGCTCACCTCCTAGCCTAGGCTTTCTAGAAGCCACCCCTGAGCTTGGAGAACCAAGCCCTAGATAGGTTACATTCAGGCAAACACAACAAGCAAGGGAAAAACATACAACAAACACTTTCCCAACCAAGGCTACACTTCATCACAAAATGTGATGTTTTTACATGGGTGGTAGTGGACCAAATACCCATAGGAGACTGCAAGAATGGTAGATCACAAAGCTACCTCATGGAAAACAAAGATATATCATAATTTCATTAACCCCACATCCTTATGCCCCCTAAGGCATTCATGCCATACTTTCTCTCCTTATGGCTACCAAATACATAAACCAGGCCATGCAGCAAGGGTCACATATACACCCCTTGAGTTCACTCTCATAATGAGAGCCTCTCACTCGAGGGTTGTCAAACTTCTACCACCCACAAGACCATCCTACTCTCCCAAAAGTAGAAGGCCTTGGTTACTCCCAAATCACAAGAAAATGCATAAAAGAAGAAACAGATAGGTCACATAATAATTTTCACAAAGGAAAATACAAGAAACCCACTTTTACATACAAGAAATCTTTCCAACATAAACATGCAACGTAAAAGGAAACAAAAGGAGAAGATGAACCAACCTTCAATCTGCCCAAAGGTTTGCTAGAACTAGTTTGAGGATGAGCAGCCCAATTCCACAATTGTTCCTTCTACACTTAGCCAAAACTCTATCCCAAAACTATTCTTTTCAAAATTGCATGACCTCCAAAAATGGAGAGTGGGTGATTACCCACAAAATATCTAATCCTTGCATAAAAAGACCTCACTAAGAGTTGTCATAGGTTACTAAAACTAAAAAAGGAAAAAGTAAGAGAAAGTGGAAAAAGGATCTCACATCAAAAAGGAAGGTTATCTAACCTAGATGGCACCTTCTAATTTTGAATTTTCGCTCACCTCAGGAAACTCACTTTTTGAGGTGACTAAACAGTCACATGGGAGTAGACACATGCCTAAAAATACTCCTAACCCATAGGTATACCTTATGGACTTTAGGAAAAACCTTTAAACTGCCCCTAGGAGTCCATTTGACCCCTTAGAAACCCATCTGAAGTTGACTACTCCAAAGACTCTCTACCCAAGGAAAATTTGGAACCACATTCAAATGTTTGAAAAAGCTATGGTTGAAACAACTCCCTGCAAGAGACAAGTAAAAAATCAAGACATAAATCAACACATGTGTCAAGTGACACAATAAAATACCTTACAAAATTACACATGAAATTTGTCTCTTGTTGGATTTACACAAATTAATAATTCAATTTAACACACATGCAACATTTACTTTCACAAATAAAATACAATACATACGGGGTGTTGTCTCTCCAAATAGACAAACCCTGGTTTTATGAATGCACATAGGTCTAGGTTTGGTTCTCCATAATGTTTCCATGGTCACATGTATAATTTTCCTGCACATCTTAATTACACATTAGTAATTCCAAATAACCTCATATAATATTAAACACATGAATAATAATACACATCAAACACTCTGCATACAATTTACATTTAAACAAATCGATATATCGTATATCCAATAAATCCACATAAACAATTATCATAATCCTCATAATTTTGATCCATACATAAAACATGTATCCTATTTCTATCATCATAGTAAAGTCCTGCAAATCCAATAATGACATACATCATCTCAAATTTATCCTATTCTAGAATCATATAGAGTTCTATATCTATAATGCACAGAAATGAAGCATCCATATATATCAATGTTATCCAAATCATGGAATCATATAAGTTCTAAATCTATAATGCATAAAAATAAGGCATCCATAATAGTCTCAACATGAAAAACACTGAAATGCTAGGATGAGTCGAGGTAGGGCCTCACATCCTTATCATCCTCCTTGCCTTTAATCTGTTCAAATTTGTTAATCAAGATGTTAATATGGTCAACAGTGGCCTTAAGGATTTGGAAGTTTTGCTCAACAATCCTCTTCACAGTAAGCTCCATCCTATCCACTCTGTTGACCAGATTGTTTAGGTTAGTATCCAGACCCTTAGCATCTTTATTCCCTTCCAGCTCCTTCACCTTCTTTCCCATTTCTAGAATTTTACTAACCAAAGCCTTAATTGATTCATACTTGTTAACAGCAACCATTAATTCTTTTATTTTTTCAGAGAGAGGCTTCTCGCCCATAGTATCCTTTTTTATCACATTGAGGTCAGTCTTCAAGTCACTAATCTCTTTCGCCATTTTGCTAATGACCTCACAAAAACCCTTGATGTTGTCATTACCAATGTCACCATGACAATCATTTTGATTTCCCATGTTTTTCTCCTGACCCTCATTTTGCATTCTCTGTGTGCTTAGGTTCTCCCCATGATCACCATCTAGCATTTCATCTTCCTCCTTACCCTTCTTACTATCGGTTTTTTAACCCTCAGTATCCTCATCAGAAGAAATAATAATCTTCCTTTTCACCTTGTTTATCCCCTTACGGGTCTTCTTGGTCCTTTGGGTTTGCTTACCCATACCCTTTCACTTCTTTCTTTTTATGAATTTATCATCAAAAGACTTGTCCTCAGAGTCCAAAAGGTCAGAATCCACAACAGTCCCCTTTCTCTTTCCCTTGGTCTTCCCCTTGTTGTTGAAATCCTCAGACTCACTTTCAGTTTTAGAGTAGAGATTGAACCTAGTATTCTCACTTTCAGTATCATCATCCCTAATTTTTTTGCCTTTACTAATGTGTTTCTCAATATTTTTCCCCTTCAACATCTTATAAACTAAAACCATTAAACCCTGGTGGAGGGCATGGTCTCTTTGAGAGTCTTCCTGCACTTCTCTATTAATAAATATTTTTTTATCTCCATTAGTATGTTAGATGTTTAGTTTCTCTAGGGTATTTTGGTGGGCATTACATTAGGTGTAGTACCCGTCCCTCGATCAGACTTTTTAGATACTTATTTTGACCATGGTTGACTTTTTTAGTGGATATTAGTGGATACATTATGTGGTGATGTTTTATTCAGATATTATGCTATGTTAGTTTATGCTTTGATTTGAGATTCAGTGAATGTTGTTTATGCATTATTTCATTATTGATGATTAGATGTTAATTTTATTGGGTTACTGACCATGGACTAACACATTTACTGTATGCATGAGATGCGTTATGTGTATTTCATCATGTATATGTGTAAAGTTTATGTTGGAATCCAAGAACACTAAGAGGGGGGGGGGTGAATCGGTGTTCTATCGATAAATTCAATTTTAACCTTATTATAATATGCATTCACCAACCAGTAAATCGGTACATATAAAATTGAAAGAAGCAAAGCCATGAATAAGCCAATCACATAAATGAATACCATAACATATAAAATTGTACATGGAAAACCTCAAAGAAGAAAAACCATAGTGGGATTTGTGACCCACAATATCAATCTGTATACACCTAAAAATGGTCTGAAGATATTTAATTAAATAAGCAATTATTTAATTAATCCCCCTTCCTAATTTAATAAAATTCATTAGGCAATTTGATTAAATTCTCCCTTTCATCTACTTATTAATAAATCTAAGGATTTATTTAATAGATTCATTTCAATAGTCCCCTTTGATTAATTAATTCAAATTAATTAATCTTCCCTTCCACTTCAATCAATTATTCTAATCCTCTAATTAATTAAAACAAATCAATTTATGAGTTGTTGAGAATTAATTAGTCTTTTCCTATTATTTGAATTTTTAAATTCCAATTACCCACATGCCTCCTAAATTCTAACCACCTAACCTAACCATCTCTCTAACCTCACCCATTCCACCTAATCTTGGGTTTAACTAACCCTGTCCTATCTTGCACATTCTAACCTCCTTATGGTGTGGATATTTTCTTCTTGAGAAACATGGCACTTTGGCCACATGTCTCCTCTCTTGGACACTTTCCCTTTTATGAACAAAGTTCCTTGACACTTGTCACCATAGAGATGGCAAGTGTCCCTTCCTCCAACCTCTTCTCCAACCTCCTCCAATTTCTCCCTTGATATCTTCAAAGTCAATCTTGACCGTTGATTCCTACCACCTCACCCCAGGCCTTGGAAATCCTATAAATATCCCCCATTTTAGAGCAATAAGGATCCCATCTCATTTTCATCCTATGCATTGTTAATATAGGTAGATCCCATCTCACTTTCATCTTATGCATTTTTAATATAGGAAGATCCCATCTCATTTTCATCTTATGTATTGTTACTATAGGCATATCATTTGTGCATTATTGTTATAGGCAATCGCATTAGCTTAATTTGATCATTTTCTAGTATAATTGTTGAATCATGTAGCTTAATCAATCTCTTTTCTAGCTTAATTGCATCATCATCATAGCTTAATCATGCATATCATTAGCTTAATTAGTCTCTTGGATCAATCTAGCATAATCAATCTCATCTTTGCATATCATTATCATTTCAAATCCTCTGTCAAGGTGTAGTCAAGTCACTGGGATTGCTTATCTAGATCTAAGAGCAAATCCATACTCGCATCTCTTAGTAGGTGATAGGTCACTTTGTCATGGTTCATCTTTATTTTCTTATTATTTTCTAACTATGCTTGTAATGATCTATTGATTATTTTGTGTTGCAGCTGTAGGCATCACACTTCACAAGCATGACATTTTGGCGCCCACCGTCGAGCCAAAAATCTCAGTTTTGGCCTCTGATGCATCCTCAAATCTTCATTTTTGGTCGAGTCTGAATCAAAATCTCGTATGAGTTCCTTTTCAGCCTCGTACGAGCTCCTTTGCGCACCTAGACGAGAATTATTTCTTACTTGTACGAGCTTTTAAGGATACTGAATTGTCGTACGAGATCCATTTTGCACTCGTACGGTCACGGAAGGATACTCGTATGATTAGGTAAGTAGTGTCATATGAAATTCTGCTCCTATGTTTTCAAAGAAGATTACATTTTAGGGTTTTCATGCTTCAATTTGACTATTATTAATGCTAACTCTGGTCTGTTTGTGAGTTTTTCGACAGCCTACCTAGTTTTTGTAGGACGATTGTCGAAGATTACGCTTGTCAAAGCTTCATTTCACCAAAACACATCATGACTACTAATGCATCTATTTTGCAGGTTTCCTAGGAGGACTCAACCAAAATTTATGTCTTCTTTAAATTTTCTAGGCACACTTGTTTTTGCTAAAGGGAATGAACAATCATGTATTATGTGTTTTGATGATAAGCGAGTATTCTCTCACCTTTCTTAGGTGATCAGAAAGCTAGACTCATCTTTTTCTTTCAATAGTGCATATCTTTAGTGGGCCTGCCCTCCCGAGGAGCTAATAACTCTAAGCCATTAAGTTCGATGAGAGGGGAATGACCCAAGTGAGAATGGCTAACGCCAAGTACTCCAACCTACTATAAAATAAATATGATTTGATGAAAATCAAATCAATGACAGTGCTTGGGAATAGCTCTTGTCCGTACCTTCGGGTATATCAAACCTTGGTTTTCAAGGCTGGGAGACCTCTTAATTGAGTTTATACCCCAATGCACCGAACGGAACCCTTACTAGTTTTATTTAAATTAGAAGCTACCCGATTCACCTCTGAAAGGGTGATAATCTTTGTGCAAAAGAGATAGCAACTCTCCCAAGACACTTTCCATATCGTGCCCCCATTAGCATTTGGAGTCGAATAATACAGCGTTGAGAATCCATTGTGTGAGACTCAGTGGTCGTATTCTGATTAGCTATTGGGTGTGTACCTAAGTTTGCAAGCAAAGGTTTTCTCTCTCAGCCAATTTCCTTAGGTAGCGTAATGTGCTTGAGGTCACTTATCATATCGCATGTTTGTTGTGTCTTTATCCCTAAAACAGAAAATCAGACATTTAAAACTGGAAAACAAAAGCAAAACATCAAACTTGAATGATCAAAAATTTGTCCAAACAACATTTTTTACCTTTGTTCTGTCTTGAGTCGTATGAGCTTGTGTTTTGTCGTATGAGCCTTCTTGTTTCTCGTATGGTTTAGAAAGTATTTTCATACGAGGCCTCTATTTTATCATTTTGCTTAGTGGGAATTGATGTACGAGCTTGTACTTTGTCATATGAGATTCCTAATTTGTCGTATGGGCCTATATGTATTGTCGTCTAAAGCTGCTTAAACTATCATATGAATTTCTGTCTCTATTGGTCCAGAGTTGTCTTCTTGCACATCTTTTTCAAGTCTGTCATATCTGCTTGGTCAGTTTACAGTGATCATAAACACCTTTTATCTGTCATTTTATGCTTGGATTATCTTATTTGTTTACCTAGTCAGGTTATCATCTATCAAATCGGACTCTAGAAATAGACACTTCAAGATTTTCAAGTATTCACCTTCAACAAGTTCAAGATCTAACATCTCAAAGTGCATCATCACCCTCTTTGATAAACTGATCACTCAAAACATAGTTTCTCATCAGGATCTATCATCCTTTATCACAAAACTACAATGTTTGGTCAGGACAATCTTGTCCCACATCGTAGGATATATCATTCCTATTGGACTTGGTTTTTATCAAAATCATCATCATTGCACTCCAAAACTAAAGATAAAAAAACTTGCAAACTTTTAAACACTTGAATCATCTTTTTGTGTCATATCACTCTATCACATTTACATTGACAGTTGATCGCTTATCAAAACAACTTTTGGAACAATCGAATCCTAGCGCAATATCTAACACACGTGTATGCCCGTTTTAACTAGGGCTCAGAGATGAAAGATCACAGAGATGGAAATCGAAACATTGGAAATAACTGAAGAGCATAGAACCATGGAACACGAATATGAAATACAAGTTGAAGAAGAAATAACAGAACACCATGTTAGAGACATCAAAAAAGATCCTCAATTCAATAAATTTATGCATAAATTATTGGAGGGAGAAAAAGAAAAATATTTCCTAATGTTAGCAAAATATGGTGCTACACTCCCCCAAGATTTTGATGTGAACAAATTAACACAAAAGAGAAGTGACCCTCCCCCTAATAATGAACAATATGAGGACATTTTCTGTCTCAAAATGAATGCCACATCAATTCCTAGTAACACTAGAACTAATGAGGAAACTTACATGCCTAAAAGAGATGAAGTAGAAATTCTAAATAACGTTCAATCCAATAAAGATACAAGAAGGGGTAGAGATGATACAAGAAGAGATCCAAATCCTCCTAGAACGCAAAATCATGGCTATGCAAGAACAAATCAATTTGATAATCCTATCGTAACTCTCACACAACAAATACAAACACTACAAACACAAATTCAAGATATACAGAGAGGAAATGTTAGAAGATACTCACTTCAAGAAATCTGTCCTTAACCATTCAACAGACATCTAAACATGATACCATTTCCTATAGGATATGAAACTCCTAGATATGAAAAATATAATGGAAGCACTGACCCTCAAGATCATATACGATAATTTTGTACAATGAGTATGGATTTTACACATGAGGATACCTACTTAATGAGATTATTTCCAAAAATCTTAACTGGACTAGCTATGGAATGGTTCTCCAAACTTCCACCTGGAATCAGATCTTTCTCAGAAATGGTGGATAAGTTTGTTTCACAATACTCTTACAACATACAACATGAAGTAACAATGTTAGACCTATGTAATGCCAAACAAAAGACTGGAGAACCTTTCATGACATTTTTACAATGATGGAGATGGTTAACTTCACGATATCCTCGTATAGTGCTAGAGTATGAAAAAATGAACATATCCATTGACAACCTAAATGATCAAATGAGTTATCATCTAAAAATGCAAGGAAATCAAAATTTTGGAAAGATGATTGATAATGGAATTAGAATGGAGGAAGCCATGATAAAGAAAGGTGAGTTGAAAATATACAAAGATGGAGTTAACCCTCCTAACAACACTAACAACACTAACAACAACCACAATGATAAGCCAAAGTTTTGGAACAGAAATCGTAATGTCGTCAATGATGGAATAGTGGATAACAACAATATGAAACCAAAGCAACTAGTTTTTAATTTATCCCATCACTCAGTAGCGGCTTAGCAAAACAATCATCACCAAAAAGCAACTATCAAATATTTCTTTCGAAGGCAATTTACAAACATTGGTGAACCCCTTGGGTCAGCACTAAAGACACTTATTGCAAACAAATTGATTAGTTTGCCAGATGAAAGGAACTAGAAACCTCAAGTAAAACCACCTTAGTGGAATGATAACCATTATTGTGATTTCCATTGAAACAAGGGACATCACATAGATAATTGTCAGCGGTTGAAACATGTCATCCAAGATTTGATTGATAATAGAGTAATAACAGTGGATGGACATACAACAAACAAATCTCATACAAATTTTAAAACTCTGCTTCCAAACTATGAGAAGGGTGAATCATCAAAAAAAAATAATGGTAAGGGTAAAGAGAAGGTAAACTATGCTCACACATATGATAATGTGGTAAATGTGATTGTAGTTAAAGAAAAGAAAAATAAAGAACCTACTCATGCTATCACAAGAAGAAAAGTTAAATTTGTTTTTTCAGATCCTACAACAAACATGTCGTCCACTACAAAACAATATAATCTAGTGGAATAATTATAGAAAACACCCACCCAAATATCCATCTTTGAACTTTTAAAGCTTTTACTTGCACACAAAGAAATTCTTGAATGAGCATTAGTAGATACAACAATGTCTAAAGATTGGGATATAAATAAATTACAAACCATGGTGGGACACCTCATAACCCCTCATTGCTTATCATTCACTGAAGAAGATGACATGTCCTTGCAACATCCCCATAATGCTCCCTTGCATATCGAAGTCATCATTCATAAGACGTGAGTTAAACGTATCCTAATAGATCTATATGAGTTGGCTTAAACATTTGCTCTTTGAGTCTTGTTTGTGCTCTAGGTTATTTAGAAGATGCAGTTGATCCCCGAAAAAAGATCACCATCAAAGCCTATGATGAAGAAGAGCATTCCTCTAAAGGAATTGTGATGTTACCCATTAGAGTGGGACCTTTATAGAAAGACACAACATGCCAAGTTCTAGACTTGGAATTATCATACAACATACTCTTGGGAAGACCCTGGATACATGACATACAAGTTGTTCCATCAACATATCATCAGTGCTTAAAGTTTCCCTACAATGGGTAGGAAATCACGATCTCAACAGATTCAAATCCATTTCAGTATTGTAGTAATCTCAAACTAGCTCAAGAAGTCATTGTTCCTCATAATAGAGAGGCATCATCTTCAAACACACAATCTAAAGAAAAATCATTTGCCTCAATTTTGTCAAGTATGGAAAAAAAAATGTAGCTAAGAGATCAAGGGAATGGAGAATATTCAATATCACAATTACCACTTTCTCCTAAATCCTTTGGAAAACCATCAAACTCTAAACAAGAACCAATTGTAAAACATCTTCTGATATTTGATGGAGCATTTGTTACTGTTGGAACCTTATCTGAAGAAACAAAAGACAAAGATGTGCTATAGGGGCTATACAAAGATGAAGAAGTTCAACAATGTCCACATACCTACAGAAAAGTATGGAAAAGGATTTAACATTCTCAAAAAGATGGAATACACTAGAATAGGTGCTATAGAGAAAAGAAAAGAAGGTATATCAGAAACTATCCAACCTTACATTCAACAGGATACAGACAAAACAAGCTTAGGATATGGACAAGTTACTTTACCAGAAGACACATCTTTTAACCAACAACAAGAGGAATATGAAAATAGATAAGAACAACTAGCAATTGAAAGAGAAGAAAGATTAGCTAAGAAACAAGCTCAAGCAAACATGAAATGGGAAAAGAAGCAAGGTTCAAATCAACAGAAAAAACAAACTAAAAGCACCTCTCAGGAAGCCTTAAATCTCAATCAAAACAAGCATGAACCTAGTACTAATCAAGGAGAGCTCATAGCAAGGTTGACAAAACTCAATCTCACTCTCGAAGAGGTTGATTATGAAAGAAGAAAAGATATAACAAGAAAAGTTGAAGAAACAAATCAAATACTATATGAACAAATCTGTAGATTGCAGGCTGCAAGTGATACAGATTCTAATGAATGGGAATGGGATTCCTATCACTCTGAAGAATCAGCTAAAGAAAATTTCTTTTAAGAAGATGTAGGAGTCGATGTAGTTCACACTTATGTAGGGCAAATGTTAGAAACTAGCTCACTTGAATCAGAATCACATTCGGCTGACTTGGACTTAATCGAGGACGATCAAGAGCAACTGGTGTGCGGTCATTTTGATGAGAGTATCATTCTAGACATTGACATACATATTGAAAACTTTGATACATCCATCATGACCCTTGATACTCTCAAAACATCTCAACCTGAGGACCCCCTACGTCTAATCCACCCTGAACTTATTGATTGGGAAAATGAAGGACATACTGTCATTGATACCTTTTCGAATGACCACGCCATATTTGTATATATTAATACAATTGAACCCGTAACAACTCTCACCAAGAATTTAAGAAACGCATCTTCCAGTCAAATGGGTGCTAAATCTCCTAGTCGTAAAAAGGAAAATAAAGAAAACAATATCAGGTCTAATGCTGAAAACCATTTCTTGGCAACATTGGATCATGAAAAAGTAAAAAGAAAGGACGAATCTAATAGTGAAAACCTCCTCGAGGCACTAGAAGATGGGAGGTTTGACACTTTACCTACCCACTATCAAGAAAGGTCATCCATTTTGATCAAACCAATAGAGGCAGTTAACATTAGGACAACAGAACAACCAAAGATCCTACATCCAGCAACTTCTGTGTTAGAAGAAGAAATGCAACAATATATAGAATTTTTAAATGAAGAAAAATCAATTTTGCCTGGTCATATGCAAACATGCCAAGGTTAGATACAGAGCTTATTATGTTGGTATTTTGGTATGGTTTTGTCATTGATGTCAACACCTACTAACACTTATCAACTCTGGCACTTTGGAGAATCAACAACATTCACCGGCAAGTAAATGACTCGTGCACAGTCATCGGCATCTGGTACACCGGTAGGATATAATGATCACCGACACTTGGAATGGCATGGAAAACACTTGGTTATGTCGAAGACATTGTTTGGACACATTGTCTTAGAGATTTTTTTGTTGGCATATTCATATTTGCATATTTGTTGTTACCGACAAATTGGTCCAGGTTATACACCGGTAGGATTATCTTTTCCACATCAGCATGGCACGCTATGGAGATGATTTATTATTGTTAATGCATCAAGCTGACATGTTGAATTGGTATTGCATCGGATATTGTTTTAATTGTAAATTGATTTTATTGTAATATCCTTTAGAGCCAACCTACTAAAATTGGTCCTAGGTTATGATATAAAGGTAAGATCTTATTTGTAAGATTGAATGTGGAATGCGAAGAAGATTTGTGTGAAGGTATATGCGAGAATAAGTAGAGCTATACACACAGACATCATTTGAAGGTGAAGCAAGGTTTTTTGAAAGCATATCAGAACTACACTGGTACTGAATCCAACATATGAAGATGCTATTTTGAGCAGTACATCTTTATTAGAGTTAACCATCCAATTGTAGTTAGTGTGACTCCTATTTTGTGTTTGAGTGGTGAGCTCTAGGTGCTTGGCCTTTCTGCATGTGCAGACCCCATTTGTATACACTTACTATCTGCAATAGTATCATCTGATTGTGGGTAAGGTTTCCCACCATGGTTTTTCCCCTTACAGGGTTTCCACATACAAATATTGGTGTTATGTGTTGTGGATGACTTTGTCTTTTTGTTTCATGCATTAATCTTTACCGGTATTGCAATTAACTAATAAAATTGTCTACCGGTATAAAAGACTGGTTTACCAGTTGTAGACGTATAAAAATGACCATATTCCTAAATGAATATTTTATGTTCATTTCTCTATTTAATTAAATCCAATTAAATTAAATTACCCACATTCCTCTATTTAATTAAGTAAATTACTCAATTAAATTCACTATACCCATTTAATGAATAAATCATTTTATTCAATTAAAATCCCTTCTATCCACTTTTAATTAAATTCAAATTTAATTAAATAGTTATCCTAAATTGAATAAATCTAATTTATTTAATTTCCCCAAATTGCAACCAAATTGAATTAAATTAACTTTATTTCAATTAAATCCTATTATCCCTCCATCCACTTGCATTTTCCTACATCTCCCACTTGCTTCCTAAACCCCTTCCTAATTTCTTCTAGACCCTTCTAATCACTTCTAAATTAACCTAACCCATCTTCTAAACTTTGTCACATCCCTAAACAAAGGGGAGGTCACTTCTCAAAACCTTAAAGTCTTTGTTAACCATTAAAGGCTTCAAGTCTTCAACCACTTAATTTTTCAAAGTCTCCCAAACCATTAATGGTTAACTCAACCACCTTGCATGATTAAAGAATTTCTTTTAACTCAACTTCCATGTAACCCAAGGGTCTCATCAAGCATTCATTGCTTTGACTATGGTTATCCCTTAATCATTTGCACAAGAGTTTATCCTTGGATTAACTCTTAATCCTGTATATGGTGAAAATGGATAACAATAATAACACTATTGAAAGGCTAAATGAATTCAACCACAAAACCCTAGCCTAACAACAACAAAGATCCACCATAATATATGAAGATTACCTAAGACAATGCAAATCAAATTAAATCACAAAGATTATACCATCACATGTCCAATAGGGTTTGGATCTCCATTCTTCCTATCTCCATTGATCTTGCTTGATATATTTGCTCTCAGATTTTATATGCACAAGAGCTCAACAAAGAACGGAATGTGGTTGCAAGTAGGATCGTAGTGTAGTCAATTGCATAAAATTCATTAGGATGCATCATTAGGGTTTGATAATGAAGGAAGTATCTCCTTATATAGAAGACACTATATGAAATGGAGGGATAAGATTGAGAGGTGTAAAAGGAGGTCAGCTATGATTAAAGGGTAGGTAAAAGAAATAATAAATTAATGAAAGGGGTAGGTAGTGTATGAATTAAGAGATGAATGACATGTGTCATGGATAAAAAAGGCTAATGAATTAATTAAATAAATAAAGATTTATTTAATTAATAGAAGAAGTGGGATAATTAAATAAATAAAATATTTATTTAATTTAGGGAAATGATAATTTAAATAAATAAATGTATTTATTTAAATGAGAAATAAGGCTAGAAGAGGATAAATGAATTAATTAAATAAATAAAGATTTCTTTAATTAATAGAAGAATTAGGCTAAAGTAATTAAATAAATAAAGATATTTATTTAATTAAACATGACAATTTTAGGTGTGTACATTTTGCCCCTCTTTGAGACAATGCAGCTTGTCGCGTTGTTTCAAAGAAGATAAGATGAAATGATATAGAGTTGCTCCAAGATGGGAATGATATGCCCCATCGAGAGATTGGATGAAAATGTCTAAAAATATTGCAGACAATCTCTTGATAAGAAAGAAAAGATAGAAAAGAATGACCGGATAAAGTGACAAAGTCACGGGATAAAGAAGACTGACTCGGGAAACGAAGGCTAGGGGTAGTCTATAAGATAGACCACGGGGGAAAATACATCCTCATTGTCATCTACACATCCACTAGAGAAAATTGTAGAGTGAAAATAGAGTAGCAGCAGTCAGCAGCGATGGCCTTCATTCATAGATTCGACCGCATTCGCCGATTTCAAAGGCCAGCAGAGGCAGGAGAGCCGGTAAGTACCACCAAACCTCCTCGTACTTTGACGCATTTAATTTTGTCATTAATGCATGGTAGATAGAGCAATAAATGTGCTTAGACTAGGGTCCAAAAAGTGTCCAAAAACATCCAGGCACGTCTGTGCTCGCAAGGCGCATCTGTGTTTGTTCTAAGCACGTCTGTGTTTGAACCCACGTCTATGTCAAATGCGGCCGCGTTTGTGATGGTCAGTCGCATGTGTGCCAAGAAGGCACGTTTGTGTCGCCCAGGTGCGTCTATGCAGAGCATAGGCACATCTGTGTTTGTCAGGCACGTCTATGTTTTTCAGGCATGTCTGTGCAGTCTTCAAGCGTGTTTATGTCAGGTAAGTGCGTTTGTGTTTTAAAAAGTGTGAAATTGTGTCTTCGAGGTCAAATCGACAGTTCTGTGATGAACATACACTGTCGATTGGATAAGCTACTGAAAGGATAGACTCAAGCAGGTCCTCTAGGAAGACTAGGATAGATCAAGGCACTTTGTGATGAACAGTGAGTACCAAGATAGAGTACTTTGTGATGAACAGGGAGTACTAAAATATGAGCAGCACTTTGTGATGAACAGGGACTGCAAATTTGAGCAGCACTTTGTGATGAACAGGGACTACAAATGCGAGCAACACTTTGTGATGAACAGGGAGTGCAAAACACGTAGTACTTTGTGATGAACAGGGAGTACCACTAGGCTAGAAGAAACACTTTGTGATGAATAGTGAGTGTCACTAGGGTAGATAGCAATATGCATTTGGATAAAAAGTAGCATTTTGTGATGAACAGTGAATGCCACTATGACTGACATGATTGATTTGCTTGACTGCAGGAGTATTTGCCGATGCTGGAGTCACGGGAGAGATTCCCGTCTACTCAGATGTTGCGACCTGAGTTGTCCTTCGAGGACCGAGCGGCTATTGAGGAGATGGGATTGAGACACGTTCTGTATGTGCCTGAGTTTCGGGCGAACATGGGACTGTTGACTACGTTGGTGGAGAGATGGCACTCTAAGACCTGTACTTTTCATTTGCTAATGGGTGAGATGACAGTCACCCTTGAGGATGTATATAGGATACTGAGGATACCAATCAATGGGGAGCTAATCCCATATGATCGAGATGGAGACAGGGAGGCCCTGAGATGAGTATTCTAGGACCCAGGACTGGAGATGAGGGCAGGACACGTGGCGTGGGACACCATGACAGCCACAGGGCTAGCGCTACCAGCAGTGGTAGGAGGAGAAATTAGTGGGTTCCTGTGTCCAGATAGGGCGACATGAGGGTTGGCTATGGGTTGGGGAGGAGCACTGGAGACACTGGTGACATAGCACACCAGATATGCTTAGGGACTGTGTGTGCTGACACACCTCTATTATGAGCTGCATCAGTTCGTGTACCACGGATCAGTGGGATTGGGCTGCGGGGTGACATTGCTACAGGTATGGGCTTATGAGCATCTGCCAGTGACGAGGCCGATACACTTCAGAGGCAGGGGACATGGGTGCAACTTTGTGCACTTATATGATATGATCACGTCGTAGCCACAGATTGGCAGATTGGAGCACTAGCGACGGGTGATAGACGATATTGATGTGGTCATATGGAAGCCATATCTAGGATGTGAGTAGTGGGAGGACGATGCAGTTGAGCTCCCTTACACCTTCTGGAGCAAGTATCTGATTGGGCAGACACCCTATGTGCTGGAGAGGCAGCTAGTGGACAGGGTTGGCCGACAGTTTGGTAGAATTCAGAGGATGCCACGGGGTTCAGGCATGTATGCACGGACTGTCAGAGATCAGGCATAGTTTGGGCCCTTGCTATCATATGATCAGGTAGTTACATAGCTGGTAGAGATGATGCCCCTACCCTGGGACATGTGGCCAGAGATCGAGGATGCCGGCATGGATGCTGAGTACACAGCATACTAGGCAGAGCATCCCTTCCCACGGTTGATGGATCCGGGAGAGCCATTGGATGGAGATGGGGGTGGAGAGGATGATGATGGGGGAGGTGATGGGGGCAGAGGCCGATGGAGGAGGAGGGGAGCAGTTGGAGAGAGGAGCGTTGCACCTCAGAGGGAGGGTGGTGAGGAGAGACAGGCTCGGGTGGTGAGGGGTCGCGGTGGATTGCCACTATAGGTGCCAGTAGCACAGGGTCCCAGACAGGTACAGGTACAGGGATGGGGACACAGACAGATACCAGTACAGGTACAGGTACAGGGGCAGGCATAGGGGCAGGCACCCATATAGGGGGAGCCATAGGCAGAGGCGGAGGGGGCTGACCCAGAGGAGGATGAGCTGATAGAGCTGAGGGAGATCTGCCAGGGCTAAGCAGATGAAATCCAGGAGCTGGAGAGGGAGAGGGATCAGCTCAAGATGAGGCTCAGAGATATTGAGCGGGAGCGAGATCAGGCTATTCAATGCTATATAGAGGCTAAGACAGCACTGAGGGCTGGGAGAGAGGCAGCGGAGGATGCAGGGGTACGATATGCTTATGTCCTGCAGGCAGGGGAGGAGATTGCCTACTGGCAAGATCTCTACTATGGTGCAGTGTCAGTAGATAAGCAGGCGAGGAGCTTCTAGAGACCATCACGTATAGCGACAGCTACGGGAGGGAGCCAGAGGAGACAGGCATCGAGTGGTGGGGTTATGGGTCCTCCACCACCACCAGATAGAGGAGACAGGCGGGATGATCCTGGGGTGGGTCCTTCAAGGGCTCAGATTCCATCAAGGCCAGGCAGCTCCGAGGGAGGGAGTTCATCATAGCCGTAGAGAGCTCCCTATGTATCAATATTGTACCATTTTTTGTATGATGATGTAGACACCTACGGGTGCTTTTGTAGCCATATGATTTTGACATCATTGTATCATGACACTTTTATGATTATATATATGAGATGATTCATCTTTGCGGCAGCTATATGCATGTGTACCTATGTGATGAGATGCTCTTATGTGATGTTTGTTTTATGCTATGGATGCAAATATTTATATGATGTAATGCAATATTTGTTCTTTTATGTTTTAATATGTTATGCCAATGCAAATGTGAATGTATGTAATGCAAATGAGTATGATAATGTAAATGATTAATGTGCTAACAAGTGTTGTGTGCAGGATGTGATGCAGTTGTGATATCTATATGTATGTATGAAATGCTTATATGTGGTAATGTAGGTGCAACTACATGAAATGCAAATGTTTTTGGTGTGTCATTATACTCAGTCATGTGATAGCAGGCTACGCGGACTTGAGAAGGATGATGGAAGTCAATCAAGAAAGGGGGATGGAAGACAGAAGATATGAAAGTGAAAGAGCTTCTTGTGCATTATCATCATTGAGTTCTATTATGGCAAGTAGGTTATGACAATCGAGGCATATGTTTGACCCAGAAAGTCATTGTACCTGTTTGCATGGAGATAAGACAGTCACAAACAAGGAATGCCCCAGTTCATACTAGACTCACAGTGTCCTCATATCCTTGGACAAGTCATAGCATTACTAAGAGACAATCCACAGATAGCTAAAGAAAATAGGTGACGATACCCCATCCTCGCCTTTCTAGTCAAAGACATCCTGGAGATAGAATCTCTAGTCAGAGACATCCCAAAAAAGCTAAAAGACATGTCACCAAAAGATAAAATCAAAAGAAAACCAAGACTTGACACCAACATCCACTGTAGCCCTCAAGTTTAGTGTCTCTTGTCACTTGTAT
The DNA here is from genome assembly GCF_030272615.1 of Cryptomeria japonica. NCBI lineage: Eukaryota > Viridiplantae > Streptophyta > Pinopsida > Cupressales > Cupressaceae > Cryptomeria > Cryptomeria japonica. The sequence goes on along the minus strand of NC_081411.1, from coordinate 770,360,192 downwards.
AAGTCTTATTTGATTGTGGTCACAATGTTTACTTTCACAGAAAGGATAGATAGCACTGAACCATAATGTTGTCTGAGTCTGTTGAAAGATTTGGTTTGTTGAAGCCCATTGTTGCTATTGTGTCTCATCTGAAACTGACTGAATCCATGAAATTGATACTTTATTATGGAGAAGATGAAACTTTATTGTGGATTTGTGATGCAAATGTTGCTTTATTGCGGATTGTGCGCGGATAGACTGAAGGAAGCTGGAAGAAATTGTACTCCTCAAAACATGTGATGTTCTCAGTTCCACACCCATCACTAGATGTAGGATTTGCCTTATCCACAGATAGGATCTGATTTATTATGGATGGAAAGGGATGAAAAGGGAGGTTTATTATGAATGGCTAACCAATCTTAGGGAGATCAATAACAAGCCATGATGGGAATGGGTAAGTTTATTATGAACGAATAGGTTGTGAGTGTGTACAAAGTGAAGGGATGAAAGTGAATCCTGAAGGAGGGAGGAGAAATGTCTCTACGCATGGCACTGGTGACCCAGTTTTCACCATGGTACTTGCCCAGGGCGCCACCGAAGTGGTTTTCACCGTTGGACGAAATTATTTCTCTTTACTTTTTTCAATTTTTCAATGTTTTTTGTGTCACAAGGCGCTTGTTTGCCAGGTTTTCACCAAGTAACAATTTTTTTGTTTTATAATTGTTTTGTATTTTTGAACTAAGATATTCCGAAGAGCTATGTGTAGAACCTACGAAGGTGCATGCTATTGATAGGATCCTCCAAAGGTTCACCTTCTGTAGTTGAGAGCTGATATGCACCAGATCCATATGCTACTGTAATAATGTAGGGACCAAGCCAGTTTGGTTCGAACTTTCCCTTCTTCTCTCTGTCTTGTTGATTTTTAGGATTTTCTCTCAGAACTAAGTCCCCTACCTCAAATGTGCGAGGATTGACCTTGTGATTGTAGCTACGACTCATTCGTTGTTGGTAAGCCTTGAGATGACTAAAAGCAGTTTGTCTTCGTTCATCCAATAGTTCTAGCTCTTGTAAGCAAGAGACCCTATAGTCTTCATCACTGATGATGTTTTGCAAAGAAACCCGTAAAGAGGGTAGCTCGACCTCAATAGGCAAGATGGCTTCAGTACCATAGATAAGTGAATAGGGTGTAGCTCCTGTAGGTGTGCGGACACTTGTGCGGTAGGCCCGAAGTGCAGGATTAAGTTGGATATGCCAATTACGACCAGCATCGTCGACTGTCTTCTTAAAGATTTTAAGGATTGTTTTATTAGACGCCTCAGCTTGGCCATTACCTTGGGGGTAATATGGTGTGGGGAAATGATGGGAAATATGGAAGCGGTCACGGAGTTCACGAACATCCTAATTTTTGAAGGGACGCCCGTTATCAGTGATAATGGAAATAGGAATACCGTATCGGCAAATGATATAGTTGAGGATGAACGTAGCAATCTGTTTTCCAGTGACTTGTGTGAGAGGCACGGCTTCAATCCATTTTGTAAAATACTCTGTGGCAGTGATAATGAATTTATGACCATTGGAAGAAGGAGGGTGAATCTTGCCTATGAGATCGAGTCCCCACTGACAAAAGGGCTAAGGAGACGCCAGTGGTTGAAGTTCTTGTGCTGGCGCATGTATGAGGTCTCCATGAATTTGGCATTGCTTACATTTCTTGACAAACTAATATGAATCTTTCTCCATATTGGGCCAGTAATATCCAGTCCTGATGAGTTTCTTGGCCAAGGTAGGACCACTAGCATGTGGACCACATATCCCTTCATGCACTTCCCGTAACGCAATCTGAGCTTCGTCGCTTCCTAAACATCTAAGAAGAGTGTCATCTAGACCTCGCCGGTATAGGATATCAGCTAAAATGACATATCGAGAGGATTGGTGAATGAAAGTGAGATGTTGGTTATTTGATAGAGTAGGAGGTAAAGTATTGTCACATAGGTATGTGAAAATGGAACCATATAACTGGGATTCGGGACCAACAACACATATAGTCTCAGTAGGCATGATCTCATATGAAGGGACCAAAAGGTTATCCACCAAGAACTCATAGTGGGTCTCGTTTGGAGGTAAATCAATCAGGGAAGCAATTGTAGCCATGGCATCTGCGGCATGATTCTGCTCTCTTGGTATCTGCTCAAAGTCTATCTTTGTAAAGTGTTGTTTCAGGTCATCCACCATTTGTTTATAAGGCATTAATTTCTCATCTTTTGTTTGGTAATCATCAATTTCTTGACAGATGACAAGTTGGGAGTCCCCAAAAACACGAAGTTCCTAGATCTTCCATTGAACTGCTATTCGTAATCCTGTTGTTAATGCCTCGTATTCTGCTATATTGTTAGTGCAAGGAAATGATAAGTGATATGATTTTGGTATAGAATCCCCTTGAGGAGTTATAAAGAGGATGCCAACTCATGCCCCATGCTGTGTGTATGAGCCGTCAAAGTACAGTTGCCATGGCTTTGCATGTGACATTGTCAAAATGGATTCATCTGGAAATTTTGAACTTAGAGGAACATCATCTATCATGGGAGCATCTGCTAATTGATCTATGATGGCTTGTCTTTTTATTGCTTTTCTGTCTACATACTCGATGTCAAATTCACTTAGGATCATTACCCATTTGGCCAGTTGCCCAGTAAGTGTTGCCTTATTGAGAAGGTATTTCAATGGGTCTATCCTTGCAACTAACTTAGTCTTATGAGTAAGCATGTAATGTCATAATTTCTGCGAAGCAAAGACCACAGCGAGACATGCACGCTCAATTGGTGTGTAGTTTAGCTCATATCCCACCAATGTGCAACTGATATTATATACTGCTTTTTCCTTTCCCTCAGCAATTTGTTGCTCTAAGAGTGCCCCCAATGCTGTTGGAGTAGCTGAAATGTATAATAACAGTGGTTGATCTGGAGCTAGTGGCATCAGAACTGGCGGATTTAGAAGATAATCTTTGAGTGTCTGGAAAGCCTGTTGACAGTTATCATCCCATTTGAATTTGATGTTTTTATGTAGTAGGTGCTGAAAAGGATTACACTTATCTGCCAATTGTGCGATGAATCTTCAGATGGACTGGAGTCTGCCTTGTAAGGATCGAAGTTGACTGACATTTCTTGGTGGTTGCATTTCCAAGATGGCCTTGACTTTTGTTGGATCAGCTTCAATTCCCCTTTTGGATACAATGAATCCTAGGAGCTTCCCGGAGGTTACTCCAAAGACACATTTCTTGGGGTTTAATCTTACTTTGTATTTTTCCAACCAATCAAAGATGACTGAAAGTATGTCCAAATGTGTATTTCTGTCTATTGATTTGCCCAAGAGGTCGTCAACATAATCTTCCACTGTTACATGCATGAGATCATGAAAGATAGTAGTCATGGCTCTTTGATATGTCACACCTGCATTCTTTAGCCCGAAAGGCATGACATTCCAGCAGAAAGTTCCCCACGGACAAGTAAATGTTGTTTTATGTTGATCCTTGGGTGCGATTCTTATTTGATTATAACCAAAGAATCCATCCATCAATGATAACATTTCATGACCTGCTGTGAGATCAACAATCAAGTCAATATTTGGTAATGGGAAGTCATCCTTTGGACAAGCTTTGTTGATGTCTCTAAAATCTATGCAAATTCTGATGCTGTGATCTGGTTTACTGACAGGCACTAAGTTGGAGATCCATTCGGGATAATCGACTGGGTGTATGAATCTGACATCCAATAACTTCTCAAGTTCTACTTTGACTAGTAATGCCACTTGTGGATGCATTTTTCTTAATTTATGTTTTATTGGTTTTGCCCCCGGTTTGACTGTCAAATAATGCATTACCAAATCCGGATCTAATCCAGGCATATCAGTGTATGACCAGGCAAAGTTGATTTGTCATTATTTGAAGAAACTTATGAATTTTGACCTTTCAGACTCTGTCAGTGATTGAGCTAGGAATATGTTGTATGGAACCTCTTTTGTACCAATGTTTATTTTGATAGTCTCCTCTACCAACATGGATGACTTTTCCTCATATGATGCTGGGAGAATGTCGAGCCTTCCATCCTCAGGTGCCTTGGAGAGGTTTTCGCCCTCAGATACGTCCTTTCTTTTTACTTTTTTGGGATCAGACAGCGCCACAATGTGGTTTTTGCCATAAGACCCTTGATTTGTTCTTATTTTCACATTTTTGCAACTGGAAGGTCCGACACCCTCACCAAAATATGCCACGCTATTGAGTTCTATAGTGTATCCTGCTTCATGGTCTCCAAGGGGAAGATCATCCCGTATCCCCAGGTAGTCAATTAAAGCTTCATCATTTTGGAATGTGTCAAACTGTGCAGGTCCTTCATGATCCCAGTCAATGAGTTGGTGGTGAACAAGGGGAAGGCCGTTAATGTCTTCGAAGTTAGCGGAGCTAAGAGTAAAGATGTAGTTATATTCGGGTATGTCAAGGTAATTATTGAGGTCATTGATGGCACTCTCCTCATCAGTCTCGATCGCGAGCAAATCCAAATTATCATCACTAGTAGCGCACTCTGGGACAAGTGTTCTCATCCTATGTGATTTCAACCTAGAACCTTGAGACAAGGACTGTGTAGACTCCTCATGGGTTGTTTCTTGACCAACTCTAAACTTGTTATAAAATTCCTCTTCTTCTGTGGGTTCATCTGGCTCTCTGAATATCTCGGTGAGCTCGTAGTCACCGGAAGACTTGTCTGAACCCCATTCCCATTCGTTAGAATCTGTGGAATAGCGATCCTCTTGTTGCATTTTGGCAGCTTTGATTTTCAAGGCTTCTTCTGTCCTTTGGGTGTGGACCTTAGGAGTTAAGAAACCAAGTCCTTTCGAGCGTTCCTTCTTGAAAGTCAATTCAGGTTGTAAAGGTTCAATGATGCCTTCCTTTCGTAACCCCAGAGGGCTTTTTCCATCATACCCAAATTTTTGTAGAATTTTGAAGCCTTTGCCATATTTCTCACATGGTAGATTGATGTGATCTTGTGTTTCCTCTTCATTGTCTCTGAAAAGCATTTGGTATAAATCTTCCTCTTCTAGTTCACCCCATCTTTGAAAGGTAGTAGGGTCCCATTTGAGCATCATGATGGAGATTTGCTTGTTAGGATGAGGTCTTCCATATTCTTTTGGGGAACTCATGACTTGTCATAAGTACATGGTCTGATTTAAAGTATATTCCCCCATGCCCTTGTCTTGAAACTTGCCTTTAAGCTCACCTTGTTTCGATGTCGAAGGTTTTAATGACTCAGGATCAATGTATGCCGAGGAAGGAACAGCCTCACAATTACTAGGAATGATGGTCTCAGTCTTTGATTTCAGGTTATTGCAGTATATGAATGGATTTGGATCACCGTTAACTGTTACTTCCATGCCATTATGAGGAAACTTAATGCATTGGTGATATGTGGATGGGACTGCCCTCATTTCATGGATCCAAGGGCATCCTAGCAATATGTTATAAGTGAGATTTAAATCCAGGACTTGACAAACCACATCCTTTGTAACTGGCCCAACTCTGAGAGGTAAGGTAACTGTGCCCTTGGATGAACGCTCTTCATCGTCATATGCCTTGATGGTGATTTTGTTTGTAGAATTCATAGCTTTATCAGAATATCCCAATTGTGTAATAGTGCTTAATGTGCAAATGTTTAGACCTGCTCCTCCATCTATCAGGACTCTTTTTATTCGATGTTTGTGTATGAAGGCTTCAATGTGTAATGGTGCATTATGTGGCTGACTTACGGAGGCATCATCTGCTTCTATGAATGTAAGGGAGTGTGGAATGGAAAGGTATCCCACCATGGCTTGAAACTGGTCCACGTTCAGATCAGTAGGAATGGCAATGTCTCTCAAGATTTTGTCAAGAATGGCTTTATGTGCGGGAGATATGCGTAATAGCTCAAGGATTGAGATAAGCGCGGGTGTCTTCCCTAGTTGTTCTACAAGGTCATACTCAGGTTTGGTTGATGAAGAAGCAGTGTTTTTAGTTGGAGCACCTTGCAAAGTTATTTTACCTCGACGAGTTGTAACATGACATTCAGAGGTAGGTTCAAAAGAAGATCCAACACCTTTTAAGACTATCTTGGGTCTCTGGGTAGAATTCTCAGGGTTTTTGTCCTTGATGATAATGGTAGAGACATAATTGTCCATCGAGATGTGATTGATGGTTGAATCATAGTTGTAAGATGCTCTGGTATAGTTGGTTTGATCCTCTGTGGCTTTAGCTTTTCCCTTGTCATATTTTGGGAATGGTTCCTTAAACATCTCATGTTCTTGATTAGACGAATGTCCCTCAATCTCAATGTCACCCCTATCAATGAGATCTTGTATGATGTTCTTCAGTCGATGACAATTTCCTATCTTATGACCCTTGCTCTTATGAAATTCACAATACTCATCATCATTCCACCAATTTGGTTTAACCTTTGGTTCATATGGAGGAAAATCTGGAACTTTGATTACCTTGTTTGCCACAAGCTTCTTGAAAACTGACTCAAGTGGTTCTCCCAATGGAGTGTACTTCCTTCATGATCTAGAAGTTGTTTGAGTATTCAGTTGATTGTTTGTAGAACTTGATCCCGAAAAGATGAATTTGGGTCGCATTGTGTTGGCATCAACAACACCATCATTGACTGTGTTCTTGTTTTTATTCCAAAATCTTGGCTTGTCTTTTCCTTTAAAGTCATCTTTGTTTTCCTTGAATATCTTGATGACTCCTTGTTCAATTAGGACCTTTTCTGTCGCTAAGCCTTTTTCAATAATGTCCTTGAAGGTGGACAAACAAGCTTTTCTTAGATCATAGCCAATGTCTTTGTTAACATTCTGGGTGAACATTTCTACCATTTGTTTTTGTGGAATTTCACAAGAGCATCTGCCGGCTAGATTTCTCCATCTTTGTAAGAATGATGCAAAAGATTCTCCCTCTTTTTGCTTGGTGTTGCACAAAGTAGTGACTGATATGTCTGTCTCTATGTTGTAGGAGAAATGTTGGATAAATGCCTCTGCTAGATCACCCCATGACTTAATATCAGGTGGAAGTTGGGAGAACCATTCCATAGCTTGATCACCTAAGCTCTGTGGAAATAATCTCATCAAATATGTCTCTTCTGCTGCTATCTCAATGCAAGCTATGAAAAAATGTCTTATGTGTGCCTTAGGATCCCCTTTTCCTCTATACTTATCAAATTTAGGCATCACAAAGTGTGTAGGAAAAGGAGGCATTGGAATGCTCTTGTCAAATGGATAAGGACATATGTCTCTCATTGTGTATGTTGGCTTCGGTGTATTTATGTCCTCCATTTTCTTTTGTAAGCCCCTGATTTGTTGCTCCAAATTGCTCTTAGGTGGAGATCAACTTCTTGGACCATATCCTATGTTTGAGGTACCCATTGGAGGAGGAGCATGTTGCATATATGGATGATATTGATCATACACATGTTCATATGGAGGAGGTCTATAGTGATGCTGCATATATGGACCACTTGGTATAGATTCATGTTGAGGAACGTCATATCTATTTTGTCCATGTATACCATACTCTACAGGCATGTCATGTTCTCATGTATTGCCCCCAAATTTGATGCGGGGTTTCCTTGTGTCCAAATTTTGAGCATGCCTTTGAATATCCAATTGCTTTGGTGGTTGATCCTTAGCATTGCTATGTGATTGAGCATATTTCTCTCCATAAGACTTCCATAATGGTCTGCGAAGGTGAGTATCATATGTTTGACCATGTGTATGTGGGACCTCTGGTTTTTGAAGCAAAGCTGATGGTGATTCAGGTACCATATGTGGTCCTCTATTTCCTCCACTATTAGGTCTCCTTTGATCCATGTTGGAGTGAGGTTGTTGAAAAGGTCGATTTTCCATTAGTTGAGACATGTCAAAATCATGAGGTATCTTGGCTCCACTTTGTGCCATCATTTGTAAGAAGTATTGTCTATCCCTCCTCATTATTTCCTCAACCAATCGATTGAAATGGGGATTCATAATGGATTCTTCCACATCTACTGAATGTATGGAAAAGTTGTCCATATTGTCATTGTGTGTAGCATTGTTGTTTGTAGTGTCCATGTTCTCAATATTTGGAATGTTTCTATAGGCATCCATATCAGGTAACGTAGTATGATCAGAATTGAAAAAGATATCATTGTCATACTCATAAGAACTCATGTTTGCGGACTCTTGAGCCTCTTTAGTTTCTCTCCTAGATTTTTGAAGACGGGTTTCAACCATGAACTAGGTATTGACCAAGATGTGTGAGACTAGATGAAAATGGAAAAAGTATGGAAGACCAAGGGTTGGATGGAATGTAAATGAATCTGAGGTGTGCTTGCAATGTCCAAAGTGTAAGACCAAGTATGTATGTAGTAGAGTAGGTGTGACTTCCAAAGAGAGGATAGCTTCTCTTGATGAGGTAAGTTGACCTTGACTCTAAGTAAGACCAAATGAGACCCAAAGGTAAGAAACCTTGATGAGGGACCACTTAGCAAAGTGTTGTTGTATGTAGTGTGTTAACAAAGTATGATGAGGACAAGCAAGTGACCTTTTGACTCAAGTTTAGACAAATGTGAATGTAATGTAAGGTGTAGAGCAATGATGGATTTTGTGAGACCCAAAGACAGGTTGAATGCTAAATGAAACCCTGGAGAAATGACCTAGGAAGCTCAAGAATTCCGAAACTGACTGTGTTTGTTTGCTGGACTGTAACAGTTTTTCAATTCTAGACACAGACGCGCCTGTATACTTCACAGATGCAGTTTCCTAACGTAGATGCGGCTCTGTTTAACACATACGTGTTTCTGAGATTTTTTTGCAAAGTGTGATGTTGACTGTTGGAACACAGACGCATTTCTGCCCTTCACAGACGCGGTTATACCACACAGATGCTATTATGTCCGACACAGACGCGTTTCTGTAAAATTTGTGCAATTTTTTTAAATTTGTGAAGTGTTTTTGTTGTGACCAAATCTAACTGTTTGATTGATTTTCGTGACAAGAGGACACAGTGTTGATGAGGACTCAATGTTTGCAAGTGTCTAGACTCAAAATGACTCCAAGAAAAGTGTGTTGTTTGATGTAAAGATGTTTTGCATACACTTGAAGATACAAAAGACACAATGTTTTGTTGTTTGGTCTTGAATGTTTTGAATGTTTAAAATAAGTCAAGAACAATTCTTATGGCTGGCCAAGACAATAGTTGTTGATCCCACATGGGGTTTTACCCCCGAGGATACGCTATTCAGAGCGGATACTTAGATGCTTGACCTCACTGGCTCCACCCTTGGCACTCACTTCTCGGGTCAGCCAATCATCAGTTCCCCATGAAAACTCCCCATGGCAAACTTTGTATCTCTACTAAGAACCGTATGTGTGTGAGCCGCTACCAGAGGTCCGACTGGTGCAGGAGCACCTGAGCACCTGAATGCTCAAATCCTAACAGGTATAACATTTTATTGAAAATTAAGCATGTGTGTTTATTCTATCCTTCTAGTAGGTTTAATTGGTTTTTTTTGTGGTGTAATAAGGTTTGGAACTCATTTTGTGAGTTTCCAAGATTTTTTTGGTTTTTTTGCTCGGTAGGCCAAAAATTGTCAATTTTGGGTCAAAATGAGCATTTTTGAATTTTTTGATGTTGTAAAGCCTTGAAATGCATTGGAGCATGTTTATTTAGTGTTTCTAAATTATTTTGAGTCATTGGTTTGAGTGCCAAGTCACCGGAAGTCAAAATGCAATTTTTGAGCAACAAAAAGTTGTCAAAAAGTTGTCAAAAGTTGTCAAAAAGTGGTTTTTGGTGGTTCTGGTTAGTTCCAGCCTATACCTGTCCATAAAAGGGCTTCAATAAGTTGGCACATGTATAAAAACCATGTTCCAATCATTGTATGGGTTGTTCATTTTGGAAAATCAAGAAAAATACTTGTTTTGCTCTTGTTTTCTGTGAGTTTTTAACTAGTTTTCTGCACTTTTTAGAGTACAGTCCGTACCATGGCTCCATGAGTCCGTACTGAACCTGTTTTTGACTAATGTGATCTCCTTTGATGTTTTAGTAGTGATATCTGATCTTTTCTTGGGGTTTGGAACAAGTTTTGTTTGAAGTGCTCTTGAGAAAGGCATTGTTTTGTGCTTCCAATGGAAGACCATTCGTGGTCCAACTAATTTCTTCAAAGTCTCTTCATCCATGGCTTTGAGGAAATTCATTGGATCTGTACATACTATACCATACATCCATTTTCCTTTTGTAGCAATGCTCAAGTGTTTGTAAGCCCATGGCAAGTGTGTGAAGTGAGCAACTTGGCTTGGGTATTCTCAAATTTGTTTGAATGGTACTTTGTTGTTCATAGCACTGTACCTTGAAAGGTTGAAGGAGAATCAAGTTGGCAAGAGTCAAAATTATACTTTACCATCCTTGTCTCTCATGACTTGGTTGGATGCAAGAGGCAAAGGTGAAAAACGGACTGCAAAACAATGAGTCACTGTTTCATTGTTAGATCCTCATTGCCAACCTCTCTAAATAGATAGTATGGGATGATGTATTCCTCTTTCTTGCATCATTGAAAATGTATTTGCAAGTGGTTTCAATGTTGTGATGACAAGTTACACAAGTTGATTGTAAAGGACCTAAATAAGGATCCTAAAACAGTGTGCTCTTTGTCACAATCATATAATGTTGTCATACTTTGTGGCACCCTTTTGAATGTTCAAACTTACAAGCCTTTGGAGAGGTTATGTGCATTATTATATCATGCCATTAACATCTATTTGCAGGCCAGAGACAGAGTGAAGGAGTAATAAAAACCAAGAAAGACAGTTGTAACAGTTTAATGCAGTCAAAGTGCAGTGTAGGCGGATGAAGGAACAACAGTCACAATAAAACTCTTTTCCTAATTGTATTGCAGGGTGTTACAACTTCTAACAAGGCATTTTTGTTTCTCTATTTGTTAAACCTTCATTGTATTTGCTTAACCAATGTTGGAAATGCATGTAAAACCTTGAAAAGTTGCTATCCCAGTCTTTAGACTGTATTTTCTGAGTAAATGCAGCAGTATGGTACTTGTTTGATAAAACGACAGTGTGCTCAGTTAAGTTTTGAATCCTTGGAAGTGTTGGACATATGTTATAGAAAAGTGTGAACCATTTAATTAGGGTCTAGCATCATGGAGGAGACCTTTAATTTGCAAACCCTCACCAAAACTCTTAAAAACCCTTGAAAAGTGCCTATTTTGTGGGGAAGTCCTCAAACAGTCCATACAGTACTTGCCATAGCAAAAATCTTTGAGTTTACATCATCAATTGACCACATCTCCAAGGGTTTGTCATGAAGTTTAGCAGGTTGAGCAGGGTGAACAATTTTTATTAAAAACTAGGACTAATTCTAGTAGCCTTTTTGGAGCAAATTTGACCAATTCATGAAATCGGTAAGGAAGGGGAAGCAATTGGTTGTTTCAAATCATCAAAATTGATGAGTAGAGACCTGAGACACCCTACTACAATATCCAAAGCATTGTATTGAGCCAATTGATCAAATTGACCTTTTGCACCTAGAAAGTTGCTTTGAGTAACCCTACGCTCTTTGCATCCAATTGAGAAATTTCCATTCTTGAGAAGTGAAGGACAGTCATCATACCTTATAGACCTGTCCAGATGCTAAATCAACAGATTAATATGATTGAAATCTTTAAAGGAGCAAATAAGATTAGGTAAACCATGGTTCTCCAATAGTTGCCCATTCCAGGAAGAGAGGAGATTCAGCCAGTTGGACAGCCAAACTTGTTCATTTTTGGTGACACTCAAGAGGACCTCATTTCAGACTTGAATGCCTTAGCATGGAAGGTAAGGAGGAGTGATGTCCAATACAATAGGGTGCAAGCAGTGTTGAATAGGGAGGAGGAGATAGGAGAAAGGTTTAGAAGAATCCCATTTGTGCCTAGGGATTGATTTGGGAAGAACATTGAGAACAAAAGCCCACCAACCTCAAAGAAGACTAACCTTCTATCATCCCTCCTCATCATAGTGGTATCAGAGCCAATTCAGATTTTGGGTTGAGAGATTAGCATATGTCTAGTAGTGAGTCAGTGGGAGACAACACCAACAACATGGTGACCAATGCAGAGTTAGCAAAGAGGATGGAGGATCAGGGTGAAGAAAATAGGCTCCTTAGGGAAAGATTACAACAACTTGAAAGAAAGTTGAACCAAGTAGAAGTCAAGACCGAAGAAGTCAGTGAGAGAGTAGAAAGTGTTGAAGATAAGAAGGAAACCTTAGAGGAAGAAATCCCAGAACCAGATCCAATCTTGGATAAAGAACAAGAAACCTTTTTACAAGCTTGGAAAGCTTTGACTGGAAAGGCCCTAGATGGAGTGTCCCTTTTTAGTGGTAAGATGGAACCAGAAGCACTAATGGAGTGGATAGAGGGTCTAGAGAATCACTTTGAATGTGATGGCATTACTGAAGCACAGAAAGTGAAGGTAGCCAAATCCAGAATGAGAGGGGCAGCCTTAACTTGGTGGAAATTCATCCAAGAGGAAAGGGTGAAAGAGGGAAAGAAACCCATAACCACCTAGAAGACAATGGTAACTAAAATCAAAGACACCTACATGCCTGAAGATTATGAAATCCAGTTGCATAGGAAGAGACAAAACTTGAGACAGAAAGACCTAGATGTTAGTAGTTACACTTAAGAATTCCAAAAACTAAGCCTTAGATCTAAGGTACAAGAAGATGAAAATGTCAGAGTAGCTAGGTATCTCAATGGGTTAAGATGGAATATTCAGGAAGAGTTAAGCCTATGGTGTCCCAACACATTACAGAAGTGTTATCAATTAGCATTGAAGGTAGAAGAGAGAAACAAGAAGAAACAAGAACATAATGGTAGAGGCAGAGGCAGTTTTGGGGGAAGATACACAGATCATAGGTCCCAGGGAGAGTCTAAGCTTATTGAGCAAAGCAAGGATTCTTAGAGCAGACCCAACTATAGGGGTAGGGGATCAGGCAACCCAGGAAGGGGTAGATCTAATGGACCTAGAAGAGGTTCATACTTCTCCACAATGAAGTGTTACAACTGTCAGAAACTAGGCCATCCGGCATATAGATGCCCAGAAAAGCCAAGCTCATGTCAAGGAGGTGATAAGAGAGTCCATTTTGTGCAAGAGGAAACCACACCAAATCAAAGGTGTCTACCATCAGAAGAAGGGGAAAACCTCATGATCAGGAGGATCCTCATGAAAGAGCCATCTCAGAAAGATATGTCTCAAAGGAAAGCTCTTTTCAGGATCAAATGTAAGATCCAAGGAAAGGTGTGCAAAGTTATCATTGACCCAGGATCAACTGATAACATCATATCAGAAGAAGCTGCTACAAAACTTCATCTACCTAGAATACAACACAATGAGCCCTACAAGGTCACATGGTTGGAAAAAGGGCAGCATGTATTGGTGAGTGAACAAACATGGGTAGAGTTTAACATAGGTGAGTACCAGGATAAGATTTTGTGTGATATACTACCTATGGATGCTTGTCATTTGCTTTAAGGAAGACCTTGGCAATTTGACAGGAAAGCACAATATGATGGAGAAAAGAACTCATACTCATTTTTCAAGAATGGTATCAACTATAAAATTCAGTCCCTAAATGAAGAGAGTGAGGGCAGCAAACCAAAAGTTCCCAACATTTTGTTAGTTGATGAAAAGGAGTTCATTCATACCCTAAAAGAAGGTGATGGCATAGGTTTTGCATTAGTAACTAAACCAGTTGATGAAAAGAAAGAAAAGAAGATAGAAATCCCAAATGAGGTGCAGCAACTTCTAGATCAGTTTAAGTCAATTGTTAATGATGGTCAACCAACCTCTCTACCTCCTTAGAGATCCATTAGCCACCAGATAGATTTCATCCCAGGTGCATCCTTACCAAACAAAGCTGCTTACAAAATGACACCTGAACAAAATCAGGAAGTGGCAAGACAAATCCAAGAGCTATTAGACCAAGGAATGATTAGGAAAAGTATTAGTCCATGTGCAGTACCCATAGTGTTAGCACCTAAGAAAGGTGGGGCTTGGAGACTTTGTACAGATTCAAGAGCAATAAACAGGATCACAATCAGGTATAGACTCCCCATTCCTAGGATAGAAGATCTTATGGATTGTTTAGAGGGAGCAAAATATTTCAGTAAGATAGACCTAAAAAGTGGTTATCATCAAATCCGCATCAAAGAGGGAGATGAATGGAAAAGAGCTTTCAAGACAAATGAGGGGTTGTATGAATGGCTAGTCATGCCATTTGGGTTAACAAATGCACCCAGTACATTCATGAGATTGATGAATGAGGTGTTACATGACTTCATAGGCAGGTTTGTAGTTGTGTACCTTGATGACATCTTAATTTTCAGTCAAACCAAGGAAGAACACCTCCAACATTTGCAGATTGTCTTACAAAGATTGAATGATGAACAACTTACTATCAACCTAGAAAAATGTGATTTCCTTAAGCAAGAGCTGGTCTATTTGGGTTTTGTTGTTTCAGGGGGTGATTTGAAGATGGATCCAGATAAGGTAGAAGCCATAGTTAATTGGCCAACCCCTAAGAATGCTAGTGATGTCAGGAGTTTTCATGGACTTGCTCAATTTTATAGGAAATTTATCAGAGGTTTCAGTGAAATATGTGCACCTATGTTAGAAACCATTAAGGGTGGTGTGAAAGTGAAATTTCAGTGGACAGAAGCAGCCAACAGGGGATTTGAATTGCTAAAAGTCAGAGTTGCTACCCAACCAGTGTTGATTCTACCTAGTTTTGACAAATTGTTTACCTTAGAGTGTGATGCAAGTAATATTGCTATTGGTGCTATTTTGAGTTAGGATAATAGACCTGTTGCATTTTTCAGTGAAAAGCTTAATGATGCTAAGAAGAAATATTCTTCATATGATCTTGAAATGTATGCTTTGGTTCAGGCACTTAGAAAATGGAGGCATTACCTTCTTCCTAAAGAATTTGTGGTTTACACTGACAACCAGGCACTTAGTTTTCTCAATTCACAGGATAAGCTTAGTCACAGACATGTTAAATGGGTAGAGTCTTTGCAAGCATATACCTTTACTTTGAAGCATAAGAAAGGACAGTGCAATAAAGTAGCTGATGCATTGAGTAGAAGGTTACTTACTGTTCAAGAAATTCAGATTAGAAGTATTGGTATAGAATGTTTTAGGGATTTATATCCACATGATTCTGATTTTGCTGATATTTATAAAGTTTTTCAAGATTTTCAAAATACTTTTCATAGTGAATATGCTGACTATACTTTGCAGAATGGATTGTTATTCAGGGGTGGATAGCTGTGTGTGCCAAAAGGTTCAATGAGGGAGAATCTAATACAGGAAGAGCACAATGGTTGCTTGAGTGGTCACTTTGGTCTTAATAAGACTTTGGAATTGGTTCAGAGGCACTATTTTTGGCCTAAGATACAGGCAGATGTCAGGAAATATGTTGAGCAATGCATGGTATGTCAGAAAGCCAAGGGTACTAGCATGAATGCTGGTTTGTATCAGCCTCTTCCCATACCTTCTAGGCCTTGGGATTGCATCAGTATGGATTTTGTGGTAGGTTTGCCCAAAACAAAAATAGGATGTGATAGTATTTTTGTGGTTGTTGACAGATTCAGTAAAATGGCACATTTCATACCTTGCAAAACTACTAATGATGCTAGTCACATTGCTTTTCTTTTCTTTAAGGAAGTTCTAAGAATTCATGGTTTGCCATCCAGCATTGTATCTGATAGAGATGCTAAGTTTTTGGGTCATTTTTGGAAAACTTTATGGAGGAAATTGGGTACTAACTTGTCTTTTGGCTCAACTTACCATCCACAGACAGATGGACAAACAGAAGTGGTGAACAGAACATTGGGTAATCTCCTCAGATGTCTTACCAAAGAATATGGGCAAAGTTGGGATCAACTCATCCATCAGGCAGAGTTTGCATACAATGACAGTGTAAACAGATCCACTGGTAAGAGCCCATTTCAGATTGTTTATGGAATGCATCCTAGAGGTGTTTTTGAGTTAAATGATGTAACTAATTTGCAGCAAGTGAGTGGTACAGCAGAAGATATGGCACAGTCTATGAAAGAAATTCATGAGCAGGTACAGAAGTCCTTACAGGAAACTACTCAAAAAGTTAAGGAGAGAGTTGATGCTTGAAAAAGAGATGTTCAATTTTCAATGGGTGATTATGTGATGGTCCATCTCAACAAGTCATGGTTACAGAAAGGAGTGCCTACTAAGTTGCAAATGAGAAGAGTAGGACCCTGCAAAATCTTGGCTAAATATGGCCATAATGCTTACAAAGTTGATTTGCCTAATGAAGTTTCTATGTCTCCTATTTTCAATGTTGCAGATTTGGTGCCATTCAAAGGGGAGCTACCATCAGATTCACAAAGAGTTTCAGATCTTTCTCATTCCCTTTCTGATCTTTCTCTCCCCTCTTCTTCTACTCCCATTCCTCAGCAGGTACTAGATTCAAGAATCATCAAAAAGACAAGGCACCATACCTACTTGGAGCATCTCGTCAAGTGGAAGGATAAACTAGCTTCTGAAGCCACATGGATACTTGAAAGTGACTTTCTCAAAGCTGGACTTCCTCTTTCTTTACTGCCCAAAGGAGTCACATGACTTCTTTGTCCTTAGGGAAGTATGGTGCAAGAGCACCCGAGCACCTGAATGCTCAAATCCTAACAGGTATAACATTTTATTGCAAATTAAGAATGTGTGTTTATTTTATGCTTCTAGTACGTTTAACTGGTTTGTTTTGTGGTGTAATAAGGTTTGGAACTCATTTTGTGAGTTTCCAAGATTTTTTTGGTTTTTTTGCTCGGTAGGCCAAAAATTGTCAATTTTGGGTCCAAATGAGCATTTTTGAATTTTTTGATGTTGTAAAGCCTTGAAAGGAATTGGAGCATGTTTATTTAGTGTTTCTAAATGATGTTGAGTCATTGGTTTGAGTGCCAAGTCACCGGAAGTCAAAATGCAATTTTTGAGCAACAAAAAGTTGTCAAAAAGTTGTCAAAAGTTGTCAAAAAGTGGTTTTTGGTGGTTCTGGTTAGTTCCAGCCTATACCTATCCATACAAGGGCTTCAATAAGTTGGTACATGTATAAAAACCATGTTCCAATCATTGTATGGGTTGTTCATTTTGGAAAATCAAGAAAAATACTTGTTTTGCTCTTGTTTTCTGTGAGTTTTTAACTAGTTTTCTGCACTTTTTAGAGTACAGTCCGTACCATGGCTCCATGAGTCCGTACTAAACCTTTTTTTGACTAATGTGATCTCCTTTGATATTTTAGTAGTGATATCTAATCTTTTCTTGGGGTTTGGAACAAGTTTTGTTTGAAGTGCTCTTGAGAAAGGCATTGTTTTGTGGTTCCAATGGAAGATCATTCGTGGTCCAACTAATTTCTTCAAAGTCTCTTCATCCATGGATTTGAGGGAATTCATTGGATCTGTACATACTGTACCATACATCCATTTTCCTTTAGTAGCAATGCTCAAGTGTTTGTAAGCCCATGGCAAGTGTGTGAAGTGAGCAACTTGGCTTGGGTATTCTCAAATTTGTTTGAATGGTACTTTGTTGTTCATAGCACTATACCTTGAAAGGTTGAAGGAGAATCAAGTTGGCAAGAGTCAACATTATACTTTACCATCCTTGTCTCTCATGACTTGGTTGGATGCAAGAGGCAAAGGTGAAAAACAGATTGCAAAACAGTGAGTCACTATTTCATTGTTAGATCCTCATTGCCAACCTCTCTAAATAGATAGTATGGGATGATGTATTCCTCTTTCTTGCATTATTGAAAATGTATTTGCAAGTGGTTTCAATGTTGTGATGACAAGTTACACAAGTTGATTGTAAAGGACCTAAATAAGGATCCTAAAATAGTGTGCTCTTTGTCACAATCATATAATGTTGTCATAATTTGTGGCACCCTTTTGAATGTTCAAACTTACAAGCCTTTGGAGAGGTTATGTGCATTATTATATCATGCCATTAAAATCTGTTTGTAGGCCAAAGACAGAGTGAAGGAGTAATAAAAACCAAGAAAGACAGTTGTAACAGTTTAATGCAGTCAAAGTGCAGTGTAGGCGGATGAAGGAACAACAGTCACAATAAAACTCTTTTCCTAATTGTATTGCAGGGTGTTACAACTTCTAACAAGGCATTTTTGTTTCTCTATTTGTTAAACCTTCATTGTATTTTCTTAACCAATGTTGGAAATGCATGTAAAACCTTGAAAAGCTGCTGTCCCAGTCTTTAGACTGTATTTTTTGAGTAAATGCAGCAGTATGGTACTTGTTTGATAAAATGACAGTGTGCTCAGTTAAGTTTTGAATCCTTGGAAGTGTTGGACATATGTTATAGCAAAGTGTGAACCATTTAATTAGGGTCTAGCATCATGGAGGAGATCTTTAATTTGCAAACCCTCACCAAAACTCTTAAAAACCCTTGAAAAGTGCCTATTTTGTGGGGCAGTCCTCAAAAAGTCCGTACAGTACTTGCCATAGCAAAAATCTTTGAGTTTACATCATCAATTGACCACATCTCCAAGGGTTTGTCATGAAGTTTAGCAGGTTGAGCAGGGTGAACAATTTTCATTAAAAACTAGGGCTAATTCTAGTAGCCTTTTTGGGACAAATTTGACCAATTCATGAAATCGGTAAGGAAGGGGAAGCAATTGGTTGTTTCAAATCATCAAAATTGATGAGTAGAGACCTGAGACACCCTACTACAATATCCAAAGCATTGTATTGAGCCAATTGATCAAATTGACCTTTTGCACCTAGAAAGTTGCTTTGAGTAACCCTACGCTCTTTGCATCCAATTGAGAAATTTCCATTCTTGAGAAGTGAAGGGGTCATCATACCTTACAGACCTATCCAGATGCTCAATCAATAGATTAATATGATTGAAATCCTTAAAGGAGCAAATAATATTAGGTAAACCATGGTTCTCCAACAGTTGCCCATTCTGGGAATAGAGGAGATTCAGCCAGTTGGATAGCCAAACTTGTTCATTTTTTGTAACACTCAAGAGGACCTCATTTCAGACTTGAATGCCTTAGCATGGAAGATAAGGAGGAGTGATTTCCAATACAATAGGATGCAAGCAGTGTTGAATAGGGAGGAGGAGATAGGAGAAAGGTTTAGAAGAATCCCATTTGTGCCTAGGGATTGATTTGGGAAGAACATTGAGAACAAAAGCCCACCAACCTCAAAGAAGACTAACCTTCTATCATCCCTCCTCATCACCGACCTCCTGCCCCAACAACTAGAAGGATTTGGGCTTCTAAAACAAAAAAGTCCTAGTAAGGGCATCCGCTCGTGTGGCCATACATGCGACACTTTCAGCTCTGTAAATACAGAAGGCTCCCAGCCGGTAGGGGTTACGCCCTACAACTGATCAAATAAATTTGATCAAATGGGTTTATGGGGAGACATAGTGTCGGTATGAACTAATCAGCACACGTTATTCATAGTTTTCACCATGAATACATTTGTTTATAGTGGTTCGGAAGAGGTGGGTTTTCCTCGCTACCACTTGGGTCGTTCTCTTCTCACTAGTAGTCCTAATGACCACACGGGAAGACAGGCCCTCTAAAGATTAAACAAAAAGAGCCTATTGCTCAAGACACAAAAGACAATGATTCAATTTTAGTGCACCAATTGAAGTGTTTGCTAGTCTATGAAAACAAGGCACACAATAAAAATCCAAAAACCCTTGCCAAGGACCTGTAACAAAGAGTTGTTAGTAGTTTGGATTGTTTCAATTGATCACCCCTTCCTGCAAGCACACAAGTTAGGTAAATTTTAAACCCAAAAGACTTTGTGAAAATAGGGGCCTTCAACCAAACGATTTAGCTTTCAAGACAAGCTGCACCAATTTCATTAGCTAGATCTGAAAATGTTAGCTCAAAATAAACCCGATCTGAAACCCTAAATGCAAAATCCAAAAACTGAATCAATAAAAACCCAAAATTTTGAAACTAGTGAACACAGACGCGATTACCCTCAACAGAGACATGACTTTGTGACACAGACACGGTTCTGTGAGACACATATGCGACCACAGAACACAGACGCGTCTTATGGACACAGACGTGACTAAAATCAACGCAGACGCGACTTTAGAACACAGACGCGTTTTCCTGGAACCTGCAAAATAAAATATTGCCAATAACACAGACGTGGCTCTAGATGTCGTAGATGTGCCAGAAAATCAAAAACGCGATCTGAAAGTACGCAGACGCGGAAATATCAAAATGCTGCCGAAAACGTCGGTTCTGCAACTTCAAAATACAAAATCTGCAACAAGGAAGTTAAATGCAAAAGGGACAAGAGTCCCACCGGGCGTGCCAAAATGTATATGGTGAAAATGGATAACAATAATAACAATATTGAAAGGCTAAATGAATTCAACCACAAAACCCTAGCCTAACAACAACAAAGATCCACCATAACATATGAAGATTACCTAAGACAATGCAAATCAAATGAAATCACAAAGATTATACCATCACATGTCCAATAGGGTTTGGATCTCCATTCTTCCTATCTCCATTGATCTTGCTTGATATATTTGCTCTCAGATTTTATATGCACAAGAGCTCAACAAAGAACGAAATGTGGTTGCAAGTAGGATCGTAGTGTAGTCAATTACATAAAATTCATTAGGATGCATCATTAGGGTTTGATAATGAAGGAAGTATCTCCTTATATAGAAGACACTATATGAAATGGAGGGATAAGATTGAGAGGTGTAAAAGGAGGTCGGCTATGACTAAAGGGTAGGTAAAAGAAATAATAAAATAATGAAAGGGGTAGGTAGTGTATGAATTAAGAGATGAATGACATATGTCATGGGTAAAAAAGGCTAATGAATTAATTAAATAAATAAAGATTTATTTAATTAATAGAAGAAGTGGGATAATTAAATAAATAAAATATTTATTTAATTTAGGAAAATGATAATTTAAATAAATAAATGTATTTATTTAAATGAGAAATAAGGCTAGAAGAGGATAAATGAATTAATTAAATAAATAAAGATTTCTTTAATTAATAGAAGAATTAGGCTAAATTAATTAAATAAATAAAGATATTTATTTAATTAGACATGACAATTTTAGGTGTCTACAAATCCAATGGGTAATCTTAACTTAGGCTTGACCCTTACCCTCTAGATAACCATAAGGTCTTCTCAGGCATTTAATGCCTCCAACCCCTTCTCTCAACCCAACCCTATGTTGATACTTGTCACCATTTCATTGGTGCTAATTGCAAACATGGATTCCCAACTTTTAAACTTAGCCCTTGATTAACTCTTTCAATCCTGATCATCCATTGCCCTATTTTTACTATAAATAGAGCTCTCATCCCTCCATTTTAAGAATCCAAGTTTGTAGTATCATACTTATGCTCAAATACATTCAAGCTTTCATTTCATATATGCTCATCATTTAGCCTCTCTTTAAAATAGAAATTAATCTAATATGCACTTTAGAGTATTTCTATTATCATTAGCTTAAATCATTAACTAATATAGCATGCTAGGATAGTTTGTTTACTAATCTTGTCATCTTATAATTAGTTTATTGCATTTCTAGAATCATGCATAGCTTAGAAGGCATCTCATACTAAAATCAACAAAAGCATCCCTCGTTCTTGCATTTACCATCCCTAAACCATTTTGCTCAGTGATCTGAGAGCAAAAACGTTGGTTTGAGGGACCATGTAAGATAGAGAACAATGGGACCCACCTTGGGAAGCTGAGTGATACTTCATTACTCTATAGCTTGCACCAAGAAGTCCTGTGAGTGTGTGAGCAAGGCTCCATATAGCTTCATTTTTTGCATTTTGAGTTCTATCAACCCGCTTTTCCCGCATACATTTTTGGCGCCCATTGTGGGGCTCGAACCCACGTATCTAATCGGTTTTGAAATATATCTACTTTTGCAGGCACACAGAAAAAATGAATTAGCATGTTAAGTTAATTGTTTAGCACATCCAATTTGTGAGGCCCTACCCCGACTCAGTTTGACATTTTCAATTATTTGCATAATGAGACTATTATGGATGCTTTATTTTATGCTTTATGGATTTAGAACCTACATGATTTCCATGATTTGGATCACATTGACATATGATGATGCTTTATTTTATGGATGATGATTATGAAACTATATATGTTGCTAGAATAGAATTATTTTGAAATGGTGAATGTCATTATTGGAATTGCAGGACTTTATTTTGATGATAGAAAAAATGATGCTTATTTTATGAATGGTTCAATTTTGAGAATTATGTTAATTGCTTATGTGGAATCGAATTTGGATAAATGAGATATTGAATTATTGTTGCCAAATGTATGAGTGTTTGATGTGCAATGAAATCCATGTATTTAATTATGTATAATTGTGATTATTTGGAATTACTAATGTGTTAATTGAGATGCACAGGAAAATTATCCATGTGACCATGGAATTTATATGGAGAACCAAACCTAGACCAATGTACATTTGTTAAGCCAGGGGTTGTCTATTTGGAGAGACAACACCCCGTTTGTAATGTATTTTATTGTGAAGTGTATGATGCTTGAGTGTTAAAATTAATTTTTATGTATATGTGTAATCCTACAAGAGACAAATTCCATGTGTGATTTTTATATTGTATTTTTATTGTGTCACTTGACACATGTGGTTAGTGTCATTGATTTTGACTTGTCTCTTGGAGGGAGTTTTGTTTCTACCAACGTCATTCAAAAACATGAGTGTGGTCCCAAATTTGCCTTGGGTAGGGAGTCTTGGGGGTGGTCAACTCAGGTTTGACCCGTGGGTAAACTTCAGTTGGATTTCTAAGGGGTTAAATGGACTCCTAGGGTCAGTTTTAGGGCTTTTCCAAAGGTCCAAAGGGTATACCTATGGGTTAGGGGTATTTTGAAACATGTGACTACTCCCATGTGACTGTTTAGTCACCTCAAAAAGTGGTTTTTCCAAGGTGAGCGAAAATTCAACTTAGAAAGTTCCTCCTAGGATAGACAACCTTCCCTTTTGATGTCAAACTCTCTTCCCCATCTTCTCTCACCTTTTCCTTTTCCAGTTTTAGTAATATGTAAGAGTTTGGGAAGAGCAACCAATGGGAACTCTCACCTCACCCAAGGGGTTGGGAAGTGTGTGAGAGGCCTTCTTAGGCAAGGATTAGGGACTTAGTGAGTAATCACCCACTCTTCATTGTTGGAGATTATGCATTGTTTTGAAAATTAGTAGTAGAATAGAATTTTTGGGAAAGATTGGAGAAAAGTTTGTGTGGAATTGGGCAGCTCTTCCCCAACTAAATCTAACATACCTATTGGCAAAATAAGATTGGTTTTATTTCCTCTTATTTATGTTGTTTATGTTGTTTTGTTGAAGGAAAGAAATGCTTGTTGAAAGAGATGTGTTTATGTGAATTGTTGTTGAAAAAAAAAGAGTGCAAGTTTTCATTTCTATGTTTTTGTTTATGTGTTCTTGTTTTGGGAGTGTCCAAGACCTCCTACTCTTGGGGGAGTAGGATGGTCTTGGGGTGGAAGGAGTATGACAGCCTTGGGTGAGAGGCTCTCCTTATGGAGAGTGATCTCAAGGGTGTCCTTTGTGACCCTTGCTGCATAGCCTTGTGTATGCATTTGGGGGTCATAAGGGGAGAAAATATGGCCTTTGAGCCTTTGGGGGGGCATAAGGTATGTGGATGTATCTTTGTTGTATTTTGTAATTGCCATGAGGTGGCTTGAATTGTAAAATTTTGGCTTGCAATCTCCCTAATGGTACTTGGTCCACTTCCACCCATGGAATGATCATCACAAAAGGTGGTGAGAGTGTAGCTTGGGAAGGGAAGATGTTTGTTGAGTGTTTGCCTTATTTTGTTGTGTTGTTTGCTTGATTGTAACCCGTCTAGTGACTTGGTTCTCCAAGCTCGGGGGTGGCTTCTAGTAAGCCTAGGCTGGGAGGTGAGCTCTCCATGATCAAAGTTGTATTTTGTTGCAGGTTGCTTGGGATGGGAAAGGAAGGAATTAAAGAGCTTGTTGCTGTTTTGTGTTGCAGAAAGTGTAAAAAAAAAAGAATGTATTCAATGTTGTAGCTTGTATAAAAAAAAAAAAGTGAGCTATGTTATATTCATTTTCAAGAAAGGAAGTGTAGTCATTTTATTCATATTACCATGAAAAGAAAAAAAAAAATATTGTTGGGTTTTCAAACCCATTTGTATTCATATATACTTTGTATTTACATTTGCTATAGAAATATAAATATTTCTCCTACTTGGTTAGTTTTGCAAAAGGAAGAGGAAAGGAATTAGTTTGTATTTAAATCTTCAAAAAAAATGATGTTGTTGCATTTATGTTTATTGGGCAAATGGAAATTTATTTCTTTTTCTACATGTTCATTTAGCTATATTAATGCTGTTGCAAATAAAAGAAAACTGTCATTAATTTTTCATTTAATGCAGAAAACAAATCGTAAGATAGTAGCTTATTGAATCAAAAGGAAAGATTAGCATTTAGTTCTTAGATTTAATTTGATTACAAAAAGAATGGTTATATTTTAAGTTTGCTGTTTAGGATGTATTATAAATGCTCGAAGTAGAATGTTGTTTTTAGACAAAAAAAAAACAACAGAATGTTCAACATATATATTTCTTCAAATTTGTTCAAAAAAAAATAGATAAATATACTTTTTCCCATTAATCAAACTACAAATAACATTAGTAAAATCCCTGCATGCATTCTAAGGTTATACAAAACAATAATGAACTCAAGAATGCCTAAGTGAGTTATAATTTAAAAATGTATATATATATATATATATATATATATATATATGTATATATATATATATATATATATGTATATATGTATATATATATATATATATATGTATATATATATATATATATATGTATATATGTATATATATATATATATGTATATATGTATATATATATATATATATGTATATATCTATATATATATATGTATATATATATATATGTATATATATATATATGTATATATATATATGTATATATGTATATATATATATATATATATATTTTACTCCATTTAAGTGTTCATTCTGAAAACCTGTTTATAAAAATAAAAGGAAAAAAAAACAAAAAACTAATAAGCTTGTTAATCAAGTCATTCAAATATATATATATATATATATATATATCATTCTTCATTTGTGAATCTGTATATTTCAAAATAAAACTGTATATATTGTCATACCTTTATGTTTATATATATATATACATATATATATATATAAAAATAAATCTAATAATAAAATATTAAAAAAAAGGGTTTCGCATTTTAATTTAACCCGCAGACTGTGGGCTGCGGAACCCACAGACTGTGGGCAGCGCAGTCTGTAGCCTGCAGGAGCCGCAGACTGTGGGCGGCACAGTCCGCAGCCTGCGGGACCGCAGATTGCGGGCGGCGCCGTCCGCAGCCCGTGGTACCCTGCACTGCCAGCACCCCGCTCTACCTTCTCTCTTCCTCCCTCCGCTCCCCCTCCTCCTTTCGCCGTGAGCAATAAAAAATGCTTCTGGTTCGGCCCTGCGCACGCCGCCGGGTAATGAAGTTCGGGCCGCCCACTCCTTCACCTGCACACACACACAAAATGAATGAAATAAAAAGTCATCACACACACAGTTCACACTCAAAAAAAAAAAAAAAAACATATGTAGATTAAAACACACATGCCCTAACCCTAATTTCGGGTTAGGGCAAATACACATGGGTATATTTTAAAACAAATATATGTGGGTGGGGTGTTTGAAGAGTTAGGATTAGTTGTGAACTTTTAGAATTTCTTTTAGAAAAAAAAAAAAACATATTTACAAATTAAAGGAAGGAAAACTCCCCCTTCATGGGAATATATATATATATATATATATAAGATTTAAATTCCATATTCTTTTGAAACCCAATAGTTAATTGTAAACTTAGCAATGCTCTTTTATTTATTAAATGGATTAAAAAATATTTTAATAAGAAGATTTTGGACTCCCAGGAGAATAAATCTCAGAACTAAAATTAGATATATAAAATTTTAATAAGAAGATTTTCAACTCCTTGGAAGGCTAAACCCTTGGGAGATAAGGTGGGGTATGTAGGGTCAAATTGGTCCCTCTATAAATTTTAAATTTTAAGGCATTTTAAAATTATGGAGATTGTATTTAATAGGATTGTCAAATTTAATAACTAGGACAACTTATTTAGACCCTAGGCAAATAAAGAACTATAAGAGATTATTAGTCAAATAAATTTAGAAATTATATATTAAGTTTGAGATTAATTGCTAGAGAGTGTAATTATTTATTAATGGAAGATTAGTGAAAATTGTTTTGGGGAAATATTAACTTGCTTATAACTTAGATTATTTATTGCCTCATTAAATTAGTTGCTTGACTTATTTGAAAACATAGTTAAGACCAACTAGTTGCATTATTTTAATTAAGTAAGTCGTTTTAAGTTCAGTATTTTAAAAAAAAAAAAAAAAATTTATTCCGTTCGTGCCCAAAAGTCTCGGCATGACACGATTAACAGCCTAGCGCATTCGGTTCACTATTCAATGCGCGGAGTCCATCATCTAGCACGTAAAGTCCATTTATCAGTGCATAAGATTACTAATTTTTCCTGTAGGTCTCAGCGCGAGAGAAAAACAAAGTAGCGCATCTCGAAAATAGTGTAGCACATTACAGCTATTATGTAGCGCATACAGTTTGTTTTGTAGCGCATCACAGACCGAAATAAGAAAAAAAATTATTGTAACCAAAATTTTGAAATTAGACTGGTAGAAGTCCACCGAGGTATCTAACTAGTTATTTTGCAGGTCTCTAACAATTTCATTGCAGATAGGAGCTTCATCTTCAGATTAAGATAATTAGATTTTTACTAACTTATCTAGGTTAGTTTACAATTTGATTTTCTTTTCTTAAAATTGAACTCACCTTGTTTTTGGGCTATAAAAAGAACCACTATCAAAAAATTTCTTGCTTTCATAGGAGAAAACCTTCATTTTGGACTCTAAAAAGAACAAAACAAAAAATTTCTTTTTGCAAAAATAGAACTATAAAAAGAGCCTCACCATCCTTTGGTGTATAAAAGGATTCATATTCAATTTGGTGCAAAGGAAAGAACCTCATCTCAAAAGCTTTGTTGCAATTAAAGAGGGAAGTTATTTCCCTTTTTGTTTACCGATTTTTATTTGTTGACCAAATCAAACCTTTTGCTTTGTTGACTCGGTTATTTCCTTAGATTAAATAATCATTGCTTTGAGGAACTAAAAGGAACAACATGCTTTTCTTGGAGCAACATCTCCCAGTAGAGGTTAGAAAATCACTGAATTGAAGGTTTAAAAAGAATTTTTGATTGCCTTGAATCTAAAGAGGAAGGTATATGCTCTCCCCTTAACTGGGTGATCCAAAAAACCAGACCTCTCTTAAAAAGCTTTCTTTCCTTCAAAAGCATTTACATCCTTTAGCAGGTCTACCTTCCTGAGGAGTTGAAATCAACTCTTAAAGTCGTTTATGGCCGGTGTGAAGGGAACGATCTAAGTGGGGAACGACTTTGAAGCCAAGTATTCCAACCCACTATAATCAAAAGTGAAAAGTGACGAAAGTCATTTTCAACGGTTGCGTGCAGCATTTAGCCTTCCCCCAGTATCCTTGAGATACGTAAAGCCTTTGTTCTAAAGGTTGGGAAGCCTCCTAAGGGAGTTTATCACTGACGGCCGAACAGGAAGCCTGATTACGAACCATAGAAATAGAAGCTTTTAACCGAGTCAGTAACCAGACATTTATAACATCATAGTGCAAGGGTGGGGAAGTATCCACCCCCAAGATTACTCACCATATATCTCCCAAGATAACTACTCAACTATGAAGCGATTCACTTTGAGTAAATTTCTGGCAAAAGGCAAAAAAACGGGCACCCTCTAGGGGGTGACACGGCTGTTTGAGCTGACAGAGTATCAAGACTAGTGGGCTATGATGTTATTTATGACCTTTGAATAAAGAGTCTTTCTGAAGTGTATTATTCGTATTCAAACCTGTTGAAACATTGGGGATTTGAACACATCCTCACAGAACATACACTTTTTGTTAGGCAAAATGGTTGTACTTTTTGTGCTATGCTTACATTTATTACTTCAGAAAATCATCCATCTAAACTGAAAAAATCGCGATCAAAACCAAAATTTGCAGAAAAACCAACTCAAGGAAAAAACAAGGCAGATTAGCGTGTGAGGACAACTCCTTAGCACGTAGAGTAATTCAGTTAGCACGTCTGTTCCAAACAGTAGCGTTTTATCCCAAAATCAAACCAGTATTACAACATTTAGCGCATCACAAAAATAGTCTAGTGCGTGGAAGCATCAGCTTAGCACGTAGCAACTAAACCTTAGTGCATCAGGTTTACAAGTTAGCATGTCACAGACCCAGGTTAGCGCGTAACTTTTTAAACAGGCAGAAATTTTTTTTTTGAACAAACAAAACTTTAGTGCATGTCTAGGGGCAGCCCAGCACATGTGGTCATTATTTTAGCGCGTGGAGTAATTTGGGTAGTGCATTTCATCCCTGTTTTAGCGTGTGATCAAAAACATATAGACAGGGGGCAAAACAGTGAGAAATTTTAAAAATTTTGAAAACATTTTCAGATGCCTCTTGTTATCAACAACATTTTTCATCAAAGTGGAGTAGCGAAAACAAACCGTTAAAAACTATTTCCTGAGCTAAATTTGTGTCAAAACAAACGTTGTAAAAATCCTAAACTGATCACACGATAAAACATATCTATCTTATCATAATCCAGAAACCTTGTCATCAGTATCAATAGAATCCTTTACCATCTTACGAATTTCATCTCAAAAACACTTGTTTAAAAATTTCAAGTTGTCAAATCAAGTCTCCATATCGGGAGGCTTTTATCCATATCATTTGATATGCTTTGTTGTGAAGAGGCATCTAAACCTTCATTTTGATAGAGTAAGACTTGAAATTTTCTAAACAAGATCAACTGAATCCAAACCAATCAAAGGAAACCATTGATCACTCATGCATGACTAATCCCCATATTCTGAGAAGAAAGAACCTTTATCGTAACATCACGTTGAAGAAACAAAAACTTAGTTTTCCCAAATTCATCAAGAGAAATAAG
The DNA here is from genome assembly GCF_030272615.1 of Cryptomeria japonica. Taxonomy (NCBI): domain Eukaryota; kingdom Viridiplantae; phylum Streptophyta; class Pinopsida; order Cupressales; family Cupressaceae; genus Cryptomeria; species Cryptomeria japonica. The sequence goes on along the minus strand of NC_081411.1, from coordinate 770,330,943 downwards.
TTTTTATACATCAATCGTCAACTCTTCAAATCTCATCGGGTATGCCTTCATCACGTCAAACGTTATATCCAAAACAAATCCAATGAATTTGACAAAGAACCCTTAAAAACAAGAGCCTACTGTCAAAAGTCTGCTTTTAATCAAATCATAAATCGTGGAGGAAGGATCAATCCAACATTCTTGCCCGACGAGTGTATCACTTATAACACATCTCAACCAGAATTGCCCACCCCCGAGCAACATATCAACGAGGATTTTGTCCCCTTCATCACTGAAAGTTTATACTAAAATGCCTGTTACTCACTCTCAAAGAAACCAACAAAGCGAGACACATGTAGAGTCTAGTATGAATTGAAGGTTGTCAAATCCTTTTAAAGGTCCACACCTAGAAGAGACTAAAATTTTTGAAGCACTTCTTTAGGAATGTCAGGAAAACCCTTCACTCCAAAAGCTTGTAGAAAGGCTTATGGAAAATGACAAAGAAAAATATTTGCTCATGCTCACAAGTAAAGGAGTTAAACTTTCCAAAGATTTAGACACAAACATCTTTAGAACCAGATCTCGACAATATGCATATCAAGAACAACAAAGAGAAGAGGAAACTCATAACCTTAAACAACACATACCTGAGCAACACATTCCAGAACAACGTATACCAGAAATGCGTATACCCGAGCTAGAAACTCCAAAGAAAAATATACCATTTAACACACCTTTTCAGCTAAGAACTAATACAAGGGAAGAACTTTTCCCTCGACAAGACAATGTACCTTTGGCTACCCTTACTCAAAAAATGCAAATGTTACAAAGGCAAATACAGGACATGCAACAAGGGACAACAGTACGGTACTCTTTAAATGAAATTTGTCCTTATCCTTTCAACAGGAGATTGCACCTGATCCCTTTTCCTCCAAACTCAGATGTGCCTAAATTTGACAAATACGATGGAAAAAGTGATCCCCTTGATCATGTCAGAGAATTTTGTACCATGAGTCTTGAGTTTGCTCATGATGACACCTATCTGATGAGGTTATTCCCAAGAAGCTTGGGAGGGCAAACAATGGAATGGTTATCCAAAATTACACCACCTATCAGATCATTTGATGAATTGGTTAATAAATTCATAACCCAATACTCCTATAACATCCAACACGCCATAACCATGCTAGATGTTTGCAACACCAAACAAAAGAACAATGAAACATTCATGATATTCCTTCAACGCTGACGACGTATGGTATCCAGATATCCTCGAGATATTCTTGAAAAGGAGAAAATGGAGATTTTCATCGACAACTTGAATGGTGAAATGAGTTACAAGCTAAAACTCCAATGCATACCGTCTTTCGCTAAATTGATTGAAAATGGCATTCAAGTAGGGGAAGCGTGTGTCAAAAAGGGAACACTCAAATTCTTCAAGGAAGGAACAAACTCATCAAACTACAATAACCAGAACAACAGTAGCTTAGACAAATCTCAATTTTGGACTTGAAACAAAAATGAAGGCAACAATGACTCACATGATCCAGGACCTAACAACAATTCACGCAACAGCACGAACAATTTCCAAAAGCATATCTTCACACCACTGGGGCAATCACTAGAATCAGCATTTAGACAACTTCTGGCAAACAAAATTCTCTCCTTGCCTACGATCAGCAACTATGAACCCCAAATCAAACCACCTTGGTGGAATGATCCACACTATTGTGATTTCCATCGTAACAAGGGTCATCGGACGAATGATTGCATGAGATTAAAACACATTGTGCAAGACATGATTGATCAAGGTGACTTAATGGTAGATGGTCTCAAAACAAATGGTGATCACGGAGCCTTTAAAAATTATCTCCCAAATTACAACAAAGATGGAGCTTCAACCTCGGATGATACACGCGAAGCTCATATCAACCATATCTACAACAACACCATAAATCACATATCAGCTGAAGATCATTAAGTAAATGTCATCACCATCCGAGATCAGCGTGATTATGAATCTGTTAATGTGACAATCCGAACTCAGAAATATGTCTTAAAAGGACATACTACACCTACAACTACTACACCAAAAATCCAATATGACTTGGTTAGCCAACTACGCAAAACTCTAGCTCAAATATCTATACTAGAATTGCTAAAACTATCACCGAAACACAAAGACATATTGTAACAAGCGCTATTGGAAACCAATGTACCTCAAAATCTGGATACGAATAGATTTCAAGCCATGGTTGCCCATATGATCGGACCTCATAACCTCACCTTCTCAGAACATGACAATGCTTCCTTGAGTCATCCGCATAACACTCCTCTCCATATCAAAGTCATTGTTTGCAAACACCGAGTAAAAAGAGTCTTAATAGATGGAGGAGCCAGACTTAATATATGTACTTTAAAGCTTATCTGTGCATTAGGCTTCTCAGAAGAGTCTATTGATCCCTGCAAGAAGATTACCATAAAGGCATATGATGATGAGGAAAGGTCCTCTAAAGGAACCGTGATGTTACCTATTCAAGTGGGACCAGTGAAAAAGGATACTATGTGTCAGGTCTTAGACATAGATCTCACCTACAATATTTTTTTAGGGTGACCCTGGATACATGAAATGCAAGCAGTACCTTCTACGTATCACCAGTGTGTCAAATTTCCTTATGACGAACAAGAAATCTCCATATCTGCTAATCACAATCCATTTCAACATTGCAATGCAATGGGGGAAGCCCAAGACAGTTTGGTTCCTCATAATAGAGAAAAGCGGCGATCTTCAACATCAGATCTACAAACAGCAAAGCCCAACTCATTATCTGGAGATTTCAAGTAGAAAATGCAAATCAAAGACCAAGGTATGGGAGAATACTCTTTGGAGCCCCTATGTTTGGCCAAATTACCGACATCACCCAGATCTCATGGATTGCCTACTACATCAACGCATCTGGTAACTCAGCCCATCACCAAATTTGATGGTACCTTCATCCAACTGGGGACTCTAGCACATGAATCAGAAGATAAGGACATTCTTAGCTGGTTATACAAAGATGAGGAAGAAGATAATAGAGTAGCTGCACTGGACATTGTTCTACCTACACACCTATATGGAAAAGGATACTTAATCATGCAGCAAATGGGATATGACGGTAAAGGACCTATTGGGAAATGCAAAGAAGGAGTCACTGAACCCATAGATCTTCCTTCACAACCTAGTAGAGACAAAATAGGATTGGGTTGTAAGCTCACTTTCCTATTAAGAAAGTCGCCCCGCATAACTGCAAAACTTCAATGGAAAGTAAAGAAGAAGTACAAAGAAGAATCCTGGCAGGAAGCACTCTTTGAGTCAGCCGAAACAATCCGCAAGGCACAGGAATGTCAAGAATAGAAGTTACATCAGGGAAAGCTTCTAAGCCACAAGAAGGCCATATCTGCAGCAGTAGCTCATATTCAAACACCAATATCTCAAGAACAAATAATATCATCTCCAGATACCATTATTCCTCCCTGAGGAAGCACAGTCTATGAACAAATACAGAAAGTCAAAGCAGGATCTGACACCAAATCAACAAAAACTATCAAAATGGTATCCATCATCAAAGATTTGTTTTCACCATACAACATACCTGTTTACAGCACTGATAGAATCTGGGATGATGCCTCAAAGACTAATTCCAATGAATATGAATGGGGTACCTGCTCAAATGCTACCGCAGATATCCCTAATGATACTAACACCATACCCCTTTCTCAAAAAAAGCGTAACGTAGAAGATAGACCTCTTGAATTTGGACCACAGAACATCTATGACGCCAAAGAAAGCGAACAGAAACATTATGAGCAAGTCTACATGGAAGATAATACCATCAAAGACCTCGATGAAATATTGGACTTCTTTAAAACCAAGAACAATCATGATGAAACCTTTGTCCTGACACTTACAATAGTAGAACTTGACCCACCAAACGATACCTTACCGCTTGTCTTTCCTGACCTCATCAACTGGGATGAACCCGAAATCCATGATATACCAATTTTCCCAGATGATGAATCTATTATCCACTACCTATGTACCGTAAATCTGGAAACAGGCTCTACCAGTGAACAAAGTAACAATGTCTGCCAATCAAGGAGTGCCAAGTCTCTCAGTCACAAAAATAAACCAAATAAAAGATCTGATGTTGAAAACCAATCAATGGCAGCTCTAGATCACAAAAAAGTAAAAATAAAGGACGCATCTGAGGGTGAAAACCTTTTTAAGGCACCTAACGATGGGAGACTTGACACTCTTCCTGAGCAATTTCATGAGCGATCACCTATATTGATTGAGCCCACTCAATCAATCAACATTGGTACCATAGAAGCAGTCAGAAACATACACCTTGCAGAATCTCTGATAGAGGAGGAAAGATCAACATTCATCATTTTATTTAAAGAACAACAAATTAACTTTGCTTGGTCATATGCCAATATGCCCGCAGTAGATCTACACTTGATCATGCATCACTTGTCCATCTCTTCAGGAGTTAAACTAGTCAAGCAAAAGCTACAAAAGATGAATCCACAGGTGGCACTCTTGGTCAAAACTAAACTAAAGAAACTATTAGATGTTGGATTCATTCGACCCATTGACTATGCAAAGTGGATTTCCAACATCATTCCAGTATCAAAACCAGATGGTAGTATCAGAATATGCACTGACTTCAAAGATGTCAACAAAGCTTGTCCAAAAGATGACTTTCCTTTGCCCAGTATTGACATAATTGTAGACCTCACAACAGGACATGCAATGCTCTCACTAATGGACGGTTTTTCAAGGTATAATCAAATCAAAATAGCCCCAGAAGATCAAGATAAAACAACGTTCACCTATCCTTGGGGAACATACTATTGGAATGTTATGCCTTTTGGCTTAAAGAATGCAGGGGGCACTTATCAAAGAGCAATGACAACAATCTTTCATGACATGATGCACACATTTATGGAAGATTACGTGGATGATCTACTAGCTAAGTCATTCACCAGAGCAGAACATCTAAGCATCTTAACAAAGATCTTTGATCGATTGGAGAAATTCCAAGTCAGGCTCAACCCTAAGAAGTGTGTCTTCAGGGTTACATCAGGAAAGTTACTAGGCTACATAGTCTCAGCTAAAGGTATCGAAGTAGATCTAACAAAGGTACAAGCCATTATGGAAATGCCACCACCAAAGAATATCAATCAACTCAGATCTCTACAAGGATGACTTCAATCAATCAAGCGATTCATCACTCAGCTAGCAGATAAAAGTCTACCATTTAACCATTTACTACACAAAAATGTACCATTTAGATGGGAGACCAAGTGTGCAGAGTCTTTTTACCAAATCAAACAGTACCTGATGAAACCACCAGTTCTGGTACCACCAGTCGCAGGAAAGCCACTTATCCTCTATATCTCAACAATAGATATATCACTGGGGGCACTATTGGCACAAGAAGATCAACAAGGGAAAGAATGAGCCATATACTATATCAGTAGGACATTGAATGGCTATGGACTCAACTATACATTCATTGAAAAGGCTTGCCTAACAGTGGTCTTCGCATCTCAGAAGTTCCGACATTATATGCTACCCCACACAATTAAGCTAGTGGCAAAAATTGATCCCCTCAAATATCTACTCAGCAAGGCAGCTCTTACGGGTAGATTGGCTAAATGGGTCATGATTCTTAGTGAATTCGACATCCAATACATAGAAAGATGAGCCATCAAAGGACAAGCAATTACAGATCAGCTGGCTGAAGCACCGCTACTAGGAAAACAAACTATGGAGATTGAATTTCTGGACAGGGATGTTCTTGCTATTTCTACCAAACAATGAACCCTATACTTTGACAGATCCTACACACAAAATGGTTCAGGTGTTGGCATTCTATTCATCACTCCTGAAGGACACACTATACCAAGATCATATAGGCTTATGTTCCCATGCACAAATAATGTGGTTGAATATGAGGCATTGGTTATAGGAATCAAAATGGTCGTAGAATAGAAAATCACAGAATTAAAGGTCTATGAAGACTCACAACTAGTCATCAATCAAATCAATAACGACTATCAGACAAAGGATGACAAGCTCCTATTGTACAAGTGAATGGTGGATGACTTCAAATAGTATTTTGTGCACATCACCTTCGAGCAAATACCAAGGTTGAACAACAAAGTAGTCGATGCCATCGCTACTATCGCTTCATTACTATAAATTCCAGAGCAACAGAGTCGTTACGAGTTCCTGGTAGAGTAACTGTTCTCCCCAGCTTATGACCACTCTGAATCCCATGTTATCTATGCCTTGACTGGTTCAAATTCTCCATTATATGGACCAATATACGACTACCTCAAGAACAATATCTTACCCATTGACCAATCCCATAACTAGTAACATAATTTTATCCGGCAAGCTGCCCGTTATACCCTTACCGCTGATACTTTGTATCGTCGAGGTCTAGATGGTACTCTTCTTCGTTGCCTTGATCGTAATGATTCTGATTCTGCTTTACACGAGCTTCACGAAGGTATTTGTGGAACACATTCAAGTGGGACTACTCTTGCTAAAAAGCTTCTAAGGATGGGATACTACTGGCCTACAATGGAGAAAGATTCATATCACTTTGCCAAGAAATGCCCTAAATGCCAGATCCATGGCAATTTGATACATGCACCAGCACAGGACCTACAACCATTTACAACATCATGGCCCTTTTGTCAGTGGGGACTAGACTTAGTTGGCAAAATTCATCCTTCATCTTCAAATGGACACAAGTTCATTATAACTGCAACAAAATACTTTACCAAGTGGATAGAAGTAGTTCCCATGACCACAGTAACTGGGAAACAAATTGCCTCTTTTATCCTAAATTATCTAATTTGCAGATATGGTATTCCAAGTTCAATCATCACAGATAATGGATGGCCTTTCAAAAACCAAGATGTACAAGAACTATGTGAAAAATTCAAAATCTAACATCGGTTCTCTACACCATACTACCCACAAGGAAATGGTCAAGTAGAAGCATCTAATAAGACAATACTAAAGATCCTAAAGAAAATAGTGAATGATGCAGGTAAAGATTGGCATGTACAACTTAATCCATCACTTTGGGCATACAAAACTAGCATCCGCACACCTACAAGAGCAACACCATACTCATTGGTATATGGATCAGAGGCCATTTTACCTCTAGAAGTAGAAATCTCATCTCTCAGAGTCTCTTTGAAAGGTTTAATCCTAGATGAAGAGTATCGAGTTAACCGACTACAAGAAATTGAACTATTAGATGAACGACGTTAGCACGCTTACACTCATCTCAAAGCATATCAACAATGCATGTGCAGGAGCTACAACCACAAGGTCACCCTCGCAACTTCAAAGTTGGTGACCTAGTCCTCAAACAAAATACGAGAAATCAGCAAGATTGAGAAAAGAAAGGGAAGTTTGAACCTAACTAGTTGAGTCCCTATGTCATCATATCAGTCTATGGATCAGGTGCCTATCAGCTAACAACTTCAGAAGGAGATGTGCTTGATGAACCAACTAACAACATCCATCTGAAGAAGTACTACACTTAAGTAGCCTAGTGCACGGAAAAAGCCAAAACAAGCAAAAAATCAAAAAATCCAGAAAAAGCAAATAACAAAGTACAATAAAAGCAACTAATGAAAACCTGGTAACAGGCGCTCTTGTGAAAGAATGCCTCCTCTATCTATCTCCATACCATTTTATCCGTATCCTTAAAAACACTATCGGCCATCGCCCGACACTTAGCGCATATCCATTCAGGACATACTTAGCGTAGTCACTATCCTGGTTTATCCATATATATCCTCTTACCACATTCCACCATGGCTTGGAAATCACTGTACATATTCACATCAAGAGGCACACTCAGCTAGGGACAATAAATCGTCAAAATTTGCAAACGTTCAAGATGTCAAAACTAGAAGCAAAACTCAGAAGCATTGCATCCAACAACCAAAACTACACTTCATCGCAAAGCAAAACAAAGAAACACAAAAATACCAAGGATGGATGATTTTCTGAAGTACTACATGTTGCATTATCCCATAAAATCTTGACTATTTTTGCATTATTGAACTTTTTAAATTATTGGATTCTCTCCCTTTTCTCACTAAAATGCTTCACAGCTAGAGATCATGGGGAAACTCCAATATTTTCTTAGTCTTCTATCTGGGAGGCGATCACTTGTACTGTGTGGATACTTGCCTCAGGACGTGATACATAGAATATCACTGACGGCATGATTTCATTTCATGCATACAAATGATTTAATCTTATCTTTTTACGCAATCCGTGCTTTGGTCATCTTGGTTCAATTATACCTTGACGCTTGTGCTATCTTGCAAAATCAAATATCATGTAAATTTTTCTCAGGTCATTATGGTTCAATTATACCATTGTGCTTGTATAAATTTTCAACATATCCTAAGCAAATCAATGCTCAATGATGATACCTATAAAGAAAGCAAACAACATGTGGCTATATCGGATGGCAAATACAGAATGATGATGCTACCAAAAGAATAATTAGTTGCATATCATTTTACAATTAGTTGCATATCAATTTAAGATACTTGCATATCATTTTACAATTAGTTGCATATCATTATTATACATCTCATTTTCAAGATACATCTCATAGCATAAAATCATACATCCTGCAACATACATTATATCATATATTTAAGCATTGCATCATCATAATGTAAAGAAAAGAACACATCAGCACATACATCCATATAACACACCACATGATCAAAGATAATGATGTCGTATATATATATATATATATATATATATATATATATATATATATATATATATCTCCGAAAATGATCAAAATGTACAAAATCTATCATCTCTGTGTCCAGTGCAAAGAATACAATGATCAAAATACAAACAAAGACCACGTCTCTCAAGTATGGCTATCCCCTGACAGAGATGGTCTGGCTCCAGATGTCCCCACCCCTAGATCTCCAGGGGGATCTTGTCTCAATGGCCCTGTCACACATCGGCTCTCAAACCGTGGCCTAGTATCTCGACTGTGTGAAGCTCTGTACTCGGCGATCCCTAGGTACTGCAACCTCATAATGCTGACGGTAGTACTCCACCTCCTGAGCTCTCCAAGATAGCTCTCTCAGGGTGTCTCTCATCGAACCACCTGTCGCTGCTCTCTGCACGCTCGCTACAAGCTCCTCCGCTCGACCCCGCCTCTCTATCTCTGTGTCCCGCTTAGTGGTCAACTGTGCAATCTGCCACTGATATGTCAAAACCTGTGCCTGTAGCTACTATATAGTCACCTGCAGGGTCTGAATCTATGCATCCTCAACATAAGTGGGGATCCAAACCCGTAGCGGTACCTGTGCAGGGGCATCCCCTCTAACTCTGCCTGTGCTTAGTGCTAGAGGTGGGAGCACATCCGTCCTCCTCCTCTAGGCTAGCCATATCACCTCGTCCATCCCTCCCACTGCAGCTAGAACCTCTCCCATCCTCCCCTCTCCACCTGCTCCAATGGCCAAATCGTCTCTCCCCCTATCCATCACCACCTGTCTAACTGCTCTCTCCAAACCTCTATCTCCTCTCCTCCCTCTATCTCCCCTCCTCCCTCTATCTCCTCTCCCTCATCATCATCCTCCACCATCTCCATCATCCTCATCATCTCCACCTCCCTCCTCATCATCATCATCAAATGACGACCGCATCTCCTCTGGATCCAATATCCTGGCCACTGACCGCGCAGCAAACAATCTCGCGAACTCATCTATCATGCCCGCATCCAAAATCTTTGGGGCATAATCCCATATCTGGCCCGCCAAACTAACAAACTCCTCCACCACCACTGCACTATCAATGGTTGGGCCTCAATCTAGTATGTCCTGCCTCCACTGTGCATACAAACAGGCCCCCTGAGGTATACCCTGCTATCGACCAAACTGTCACAAAACTCTGGTCACCACGAACCTCTCAATAACAAATGGGGTCCTCCCAATCAGGTATCTCGTCATAAACACATAGGGCATCTCCAGCCCGTCCTCCGTCCACGCCTCACATCCTGTATATGGTCGCCATGTGACCATGTCAATGTCATCCAACACTCTCCTCCAATGCTCTAGTTTGCCCAGCTTCTGCTGGACAACTAGACCCCTGTACCCATAGGCATAGGCACATCCAATGGGGCTATCTCTGTCTACTAATGGCCTGGCTACAGGAATGTGCTCCTATCACCATACCTGTAAGAGTGTCATGCCAACTGACAAACTATTGTAACCTAGGTATACCACCTCATGCAAGTCCCTGTACATATGGGCTAGCATAGCCGATCCCCACGCAAACCTGTGGCCCTGTGTAACCATGTCCTGTAACACCAGCCCCCATCCCATAGAGAATCCCTTTGACCTGCGATCACGACAAAGGAATCCACCTGTAAACCCTGCCAGTATTGATGGAAGTGGTGCATAATCCAAGTCCAGGAACTCCTGCCAAGGGATCTCATATCTGCATACTATCTCGTTATGGAATATATGGTGAAGTGCCTCTGTGCCACCCTCCTCTGACTACTCATAAGGTAGTAGTGAACCTACTACTAGTATGCACCAAATCTTGTAACAGTCCTCTGGCGTGACTGTCATCTCACCCGTGGCAAAGTGGAAGGTGTTCGTGTCACTGTGCCACCTCTCTATGAGTGCTATAAGTAACCCCCGGTTCATAGTGAACTGAGGCATATCCAACAGGGACGTCAACCTGTATCTCTCAATAATATTCAGGTCAGTCTGTGTCAACCATGGTATCAGAGTCCAAGGCCTAGGAAATCGCTCACGCGACTGAACCACGCCCAATCGCTCCTGTCAACTAGCAAAACAAGTCCAATATCAGTTTCCACATCAAAACAAAGATATCAAAATCAAACTCACATCAACAACATGAAACAATTTGCTCATCTACATCAAGTTCAACATCCTATCATTTCATATCAACTTGTAACACAACTCAAGTTATCAAAAACCATATCAAAACTTGTAAAACAACTCAAGTCTCCAAATCACATAAACTTGTAAAACAACTCAAGTTTCCCACCCATATCAGCTTGTAAAACAACTCAAGTTTCCAACCCATATCAGCTTGTAACATAAATCAGGCTTCACACATTGAACTTGAAACACAGTGCGCAAACAAATCATGCTTTGATCAAACCAACACATTAATATCTATGCATAACTTGAAATATCACAAATCAAAACAAGTTATATCAACAATCATATTAGACAAATCAATAAAAACCATGACAGCAAAACACAACAATTTCACAAATCCCCCCATCTCACAAAAATTTTCCTAATGCGCTAAAACAGATTCTCCCCGTGCTAAAATCTACCCATGCTCTAAGCTATTTTTCCCATGCGCTAATCTATTTACCCTATTTGCTAGAATGCCTCTACGCACTATCCCTTTTCCCCAATGCACCACCCAACCTACCCTATGCACTAAAACCTATTTATGTGCTAACCTATAACTTGTTGACGCTACCTATTTGACCCTATGCACTAGGTCTACCCTACACGCTAAAAACCCTTACCCATGCGAACCCCTGTGACCCTTATGCGCTAGGTCTCACTCACGTGCTACCTTGTTGACTTGATGCACTACCCTATGTTTCACATGCGCTACTTTCCCTCAATGCGCTAACCTAGACCTTCTATGCACTACACTATTTTGTTTCAAACGTAGCCCTAAAATTCAAACTTTATGTGCTACCTAAATTTTGGTATGCGCTAAATTGCGACTTTGACGCGCTAAACCGCTAAAACCGAATTTCAAAAATAAAAAAATGACCAAAAACAACAAAATCAAAAATCAAAAAAGGGTCAAAAGTGTTGACTTACTGGTGGTCCATATGCGGCAGGTCTCCGGTACCTCCGAACGCGCTCAAAAGGATGCTTGGAATATGGAATAGGCATTTTGACTTCTCTCCAAATTCTCTTTCTCCAAAGTCAACAATGCACAAATGAATCAAATCAAAGCACTTTTCCCCTTTAATAGGAGAAAAATGAAATTAGGGTTAGGGAACTGGGCATGTAATTTGCTCGCGGTCTCCCTTATACCCTAAAACATATAAATTATCAGGAGATGAATCAATTTCAACATTTCACATAGACAAAATCATACACACCACACACAAATCATCAAATCCAATCAAATTTTCAAAATATTGATTCATCTCCCGAGGGGGCATCACCATCAAATATCGAATCTAGGGCATCACACATCAAATCAAATTTGGGGCACGACTTACAAATCATAAGAGCGACACAAATATTTCATTTAATCATAAATCATGATAACACATCATTTTCTTTGAAATAACATGTGCACACACGTCACTTCAAAGAGGGGCAAAATGTAGACGTATAAAAATGACCATATTCCTAAATGAATATTTTATGTTCATTTCTCTATTTAATTAAATTACCCGCATTCCTCTATTTAATTAAGTATATTACTCAATTAAATTCACTATACCCATTTAATGAATAAATCATTTTATTCAATTAAAATCCCTTCTATCCACTTTTAATTAAATTCAAATTTAATTAAATAGTTATCCTAAATTGAATAAATCTAATTTATTTAATTTCCCCAAATTGCAACCAAATTGAATTAAATTAACTTTATTTCAATTAAATCCTATTATCCCTCCATCCACTTGCATTTTCCTACATCTCCCACTTGCTTCCTAAACCCCTTCCTAATTTCTTCTAGACCCTTCTAATCACTTCTAAATTAACCTAACCCATCTTCTAAACTTTGTCACATCCCTAAACAAAGGGGAGGTCACTTCTCAAAACCTTAAAGTCTTTGTTAACCATTAAAGGCTTCAAGTCTTCAACCACTTAATTTTCCAAAGTCTCCCAAACCATTAATGGTTAACTCAACCCCCTTGCATGATTAAAAAATTTCTTTTAACTCAACCTCCATGTAACCCAAAAGTCTTATCAAGCATTCATTTCTTTGACTATGGTTATCCCTTAATCATTTGCACAAGAGTTTATCCTTGGATTAACCCTTAATCCAATGGGTAATCTTAACTTAGGCTTGACCCTTACCCTCTAGATAACCATAAAGTCTTCTCAGGCATTTAATGCCTACAACCCCTTCTCTCAACCCAACCCTATGTTGACACTTGTCACCATTTCATTGGTGCTAATTGCAAAAATGGATTCCCAACTTTCAAACTTAGCCCTTGATTAACTCTTTCAATCCTAATCATCCATTGCCCTATTTTTGCTATAAATAGAGCTCTCATCCCTCCATTTTAAGAATCCAAGTTTGTAGTATAATACTTATGCTCAAATACATTCAAGCTTTCATTTCATATATGCTCATCATTTAGCCTCTCTTTAAAATAGAAATTAATCTAATATGCACTTTAGAGTATTTCTATTATCATTAGCTTAAATCATTAACTAATATATCATGCTAGGATAGTTTGTTTACTAATCTTGTCATCTTATAATTAGTTTATTGCATTTCTAGAATCATGCATAGCTTAGAAGGCATCTCATATTAAAATCAATAAAAGCATCCCTCGTTCTTGCATTTGCCATCCCTAAACCATTTTGCTCAGTGATCTAAGAGCAAAAATGTTGGTTTGAGGGATCGTGTAAGATAGAGAACCAGGGGACCCACCTTGGGAAGCTGAGTGATACTTCATTACTCTATAGCTTGCACCAAGAAGTCCTATGAGTGTGTGAGCAAGGCTCCATAGAGCTCCGTTTTTCTCATTTTGAGTTCTATCGACCCGCATTTCCCACATACACCAGTATTAAGCAATATATTGGTTAAGTTGTTTTGGTTTGAATTTATTTGACAACTGATTCACCCCCCCCTCTCCGTTGCCTCTTGGACGTAACAATTGGTATTAGAGCCTAGTCCTCTTTTGTAGAAGTTTAACAGCTTGAGGAGATCCAATGTCTACTAACTATTTTAGGAAGGACAGTTCTAAACTTGATGGAACCAACTATGGCATATGGAAGATTGAGATGGAGACACATCTGAATTGTATTAGAAAGGACATCTAGGAAGTTACAAAGAATCACTATACTGCTCCTACTCTCAGTCAGCCTAATCCACCTACCTTGGGAAAAGATGAAGAAAATGATTGCAAAGCAAGAGAAGCACTTTTGAGCGCATTAACAGATCAACAAATCATGGGATTATCAGATATCTCCACTACTAAAGCTATTTGGTATCATTTGGAAACACTAAATAAAGGAGATTCCATAGTCAAAATTGCAAAACTTGAAAGCTTCCGAGTCAGGTATGAAAATCTAAAAATGGAAGAAGATGAAAGGACTTTTGCTTTTAAGGAAAGAGTTAATGAAATTGTTTTGGGTATTAAATGTTGTGGAGGAACCGTAAGTGAAGATGAAATTATTTCAAAAGTTTTAAGAGGATTTCCACCGACATATAAAATGAAGGTTACTGCTATAAATGAGTTAAGAACAATGCCTAATACATCAGTAACTAGGGATACATTGATTGGAAAACTCTCAGCTTTTGAAATTGAGGAATTTGGTCTTGTTGCTACTATAAAGATAGATTTAGCTTTTAAGGCATCAACATCATCTACACCATCATTTGACAAATATGATTGGAAAGCCTTTTATGCAAGAGAACTTGAGGAAAGCAAGAGAGGAAATGAAGAACTTGAAGAACTTGAAGCACTATTTGCAAGAAAAATGCCTAAAGGTCCAGTTGGAAGTAAGTATGAAGGTAAAGCACCCTTTAAATGTTTTAACTATAATAAGATTGGTCATATGGCTTCAAGATGCCCTGATAGACATGCTAGACTAAGAGAAGAAGCTAGAAGAACATACAAGCCTAACTCTGAATATCAGAGATACAGATTTAAGAAGAATACAGACAAATCTTGTTATATTGTTGTTGAAGGAGTGACTGGTGATTCTGATGAGGATCCGGCAGACAATGGATGGGTTTTTATTGCTATAACAAAAGACCAACCAACACCTACCATTCAACCTATAGAGCAGGCCTTGGCAGGTAAAGTTGAAGTAAGGGATGAATGGATCATTGATTCAGGATGCTCACATCATATGACTAGAGATAAAAGTAAATTCTTGAACTTTCAAGAATATAATGGAGGCTTAGTGATATTTGGAGAGGATAAAGATTGTCTGATCAAAGGTAAAGGTACAATATCTCTTGATGGTAAGCATAATACTGATAATGTTTACTATGTTGAAGGTTTAAAGCATAATCTTTTAAGTGTTGGTCAATTAGTTGAAAAAGGATTTCAGTTACAATTCAAAAATGGAAAATGCAAAATCATGAACAGAACTGGTTTGGAAATTGCAACCAGTAATCAAACTAGAGGTAATATCTTTCATTTGAATAACAGTGAAAAGACATGCTTGATTGCACATATTGATGAAAGTTGGCTATGGCATAAGAGACTCTGTCATGTAAACTTTGATTGCATGGTAAAAATCAATACTACTAAGACAGTTAGAGATTTACCTAAAATTGTCAAACCTCACAATACAGTATGTAAGGAATGTCAATTTGGAAAACAAGTTAGAGCTACTTTTAAAAGTATTCCAGAAAAATCAAATAATTCTCTTGACTTAATCCATACTGATTTATGTGGTCCAGCTAGAACTAAAAGTTTGCAAGGTGATAGATATTTCATGCTAATCATTGATGACTACTCTAGAATGTGTTGGGTTACTTTTCTCAGAGAAAAATCAGAAGCACTTGGAAAGTTCAAACTGTTTAAAGCAATCGTAGAAAATGAAACCAACAAGAAAATCAAATGTCTAAGATCAGATCAAGGAGGAGAATTTACATCTAAGGAATTTAATGTACTTTGTGAAGTGAATGGAATCAGAAGACAACTATCAGCACCCCGGACACCACAACAAAATGGAGTTGTTGAAAGGAAAAAAAAAACTATCTTGGATGCAGCAAGAAGTATGTTATCAAAAGAAAATCTATCACATGTGTATTGGAGAGAGGTAGTAAGTACAATGGTCTATACATTCAACAAAGTTCACATCAAAGGTGAAATCGGTAAGACCCCTCATGAACTATGGTTTGGTATTACTCCTACTCTTAAATATTTCAAAATATTTGGAAGTAAATGCTATATTAGAAGAGATGAGTATATTGGGAAATTTGATCCTAGAAGTGATGAAGGAATATTTCTTGGTTATTCATCTAAGAGTAAGGCATATAGATGTTTTAACAAAAGATTGCTGAAAATTGTTGAGAGTACAAATGTGAAGATTGATGAACAATTCAGAGGAACTTCAAGGTATATAGATTCTGACAAATAAACCTACACTGAACCCACTGGTATAGAATGAAGATCCAATTACACGGTATCATCTAAAAATTCCACAGTAACTAAGGAACAACAACAAATGAAGACACCCCGGTATGTAAGACTGAATCACTCTGAAGATCAGATAATTGGAAACAAGTATAAAGGAGTTATGACAAGAGGAAGATTGGCAAATGAAGAGGTATGTCTTATTTCTCAAATTGAACCATCATCAATTAATGAGGCATGTGAAGATAAACACTGGATTAAAGGTATGGAAGAAGAATTAGAGCAAATTGAGAAGAATAACATTTGGACATTAGTTCCCCGACCTAAAGATAAAAATGTAATTGGAACCAAATGGGTATTCAGAAACAAACTTAATGAAGATGGTAGGGTTATTAGAAATAAAGCAAGACTAGTGTGTAAGGGATATTCTGAGAAAGAGGGAATTGATTATAATGAGACCTTTGCACCGGTAGCTAGAATTGAGGTAGTCAGATTATTTTTGGCTTTTGCAACACATAAGAACTATAAACTATATCAAATGGATATTAAATGTGCATTTCTAAATGGAGATCTTGAAGAACAAGTTTACATTGAACAACTTGATGGATTTTCTTTGATGGATAACAAAGATATGGTTTGTAGGTTAAGGAAAGCTTTGTATGGGTTGAAGCAAGCTCCAAGAGCTTGGTATGCAAGATTGGATAAGTATCTTTTGAAGATTGGTTTTTCTAAAGGTAATGTTGATAGCAACTTATATTATAAAGTGACAAATGATGACATCTTGGTTATAGAAGTTTTTGTTGATGATATAATCTTTGGAGGAGAAGATGGATTATGTAAAGAATTTTCTATTGAAATGCAGCAAGAATTTGAAATGTCTATGATTGGAGAAATAAAATTCTTTTTAGGATTATAGATTTCACAAACTGTTAAAGGTATATTCTTGAGTCAATCCAAGTACTTAAAGGAGTTACTAAAGAAATTTGGGATGGAGAACTCTAAACCGGTAAGCACACCTATGACTACAAGTGACAAACTATCACTAAGGGATGAATCTACACCTATTAATCTGACTAGATATAAATCTATGATAGGAGGTTTACTGTATTTGACACAAACAAGACCTGATATCATGAATGCAGTATGTATTGTTTCAAGATTTCAGATTAATCCTAGAGAAAATCATGAATCAATAGTAAAAAGGATTTTCTGGTACTTGCAAGGCACTACAAATCTTGGATTATGGTATCCTAGAGATGAAAAATTTGAATTATGTGTATACACAGATGCAAATTGGGCAGGAGATATGGATGATAGAAAAAGAACCACCGGAGGAGCATTTTTTCTTGGAAGCAGACTAGTTCTTGGTTGAGTAAGAAACAAAGTTGTACATCCTTATCAACAGCAGAATCAGAAAATGTTGCAACAACAACTAACTGTACATAGGTACTATGGCTTAAACAAATATTGAAAGACATAAAGGTAAAATGCAAGGAACCTATAACTATCTATTGTGATAACACTACAGCAATTGATATATCTAAGAATCTGGTACTACATTCTAAAATCAAACATGTTTCTATCAAACTGAATTTTCTAAGGGAAAATGTTGAAGCAAAAGAAATAAAACTGGTTTATGTGAATACCAAAGAGCAGATTGCAGATATTTTCACTAAACCTCTGCCTAAGGAGACTTTTGAATATCTCAAAGATCAGCTTGGGGTCATACCCCCACCGATAGACTTAGGAAGTTGATGTTTGTCATCGACTAGCAGAATTAACAGAGAAATCTTTTACTCTGGCTTTGATGAGGAACCTACTTCTCAGGGGTAGTAGTTGGTATACTGAATTGGTTGCTATTTTGTATCTGAAAAATGTTTTTACTTTGGCAATTGATGTCAAAGGGGGAGAGATTGGTATGGAAAAACACAAGGAAACACATGTCACTCTCAGGGGGAGAGATTGTTACTTTGGGAGAGATTATTTATATCTGAATTTTTTATTTCTGGCTATGATCTCTTTTGGGAGATTGTTGGCTTTTGGTATTTGGCATTTCTGTTTTGGCACTTTGATGGTTTTTCCATCTTGTGTTGCCATCAATGCCAAAGGGGGAGATTATTGGTATTTTGGTATGGTTTTGTCATTGATGTCAACACCTACTAACACTTATCAACTCTGGCACTTTGGAGAATCAACAACATTCATCGGCAAGCAAATGACTCATGCACAGTCACCGGTATCTAGTACACCAGGGGGATATAATGATCATCGGCACTTGGAATGGCATGGAAAACACTTGGTTATTTCTAAGACATCGTTTGGACACTTTGTCTTGGAGATTTGTTTATTGGCATATTCGTATTTGCATATTTGTTGTTACCGGCAAATTGGTCTAGGTTATACACCGATAGGATTATCTTTTCCAGATCAGCATGGCATGCTATGGAGATGATTTATTACTGTTAATGCATCAAGCCGACATGTTGAATCGGTATTGCATCGGATATTGTTTTAATTGTAAATTGATTTTATTGTAATATCCTTTAGAGATGACCTACTAAAATTGGTCTTAGGTTATGATATAAATGTAAGATCTTATTTTTAAGATCGAATGTGGAATGCGAAGAAGATTTGTGTGAAGGTATATGCGAGAATAAGCATAGCTATACACACAAACATCATTTGAAGGTGAAGCAAGGTTTTTTTGAAAGCATATCAAAACTACACCGGTATTGAATCCAGCATATGAAGATGCTATTTTGAGCAGTACATCCTTATTGGACTTAACCATCCAATTGTAGTCAATGTGACTCCTATTTTGTGTTTGAGCAATGAGTTCTAGGCGCTTGGCCTTTGTGCATGTGCAGACCCCATTTGTATACACTTACTATCTGCAGTAGTATCTTCTGATTGTGGGTAAGGTTTCCCACCATGGTTTTTCCCCTTATAGGGTTTCCACGTACAAATATTGGTGTTATGTGTTGTGGATGACTTTGTCTTTTTGTTTCATGCATTAATCTTTACCGGTATTGCAATTAACTGATAAAACTGTCTACCGGTATAAAAGACTAGTTTACCAGTATTAAGCAATAAGTTGGTTAAGTTATTCTGGTTTGAATTTATTTGACAACTAATTCACCCCCCCCCTCTCAGTTTCCTCCAAGACCTAACATATTATGCATCACTTAAATGGTAGTCCAGGAACCAAACCAGTTAAACAAAAATTAAGGAAAATGCATCTGCATATCGCACTCCTAGTCAAAGAAGAATTAAAGAAATTATTGGATGTTGGATTCATCAGACCTATAGCTTATCCTCAATGGGTATCCAACATCGTTCCTATTTCAAAACCAAATAAAAACATCAGACTATGCACAGACTTCAGAGATCTTAATAACGCATGTCCAAAGGATGACTTTCCTTTGCCTAACATTGACATCATTGTAGATTTAACCGCTAGACACTCCATGTTTTCTCTAATAGATGGTTTCTCCAGATACAATCAAATTAAAATAGCACCTGAAGATCAAGAAAAGATAGCTTTCACATGCCCATGGGGTACTTTCTGCTGGAACGTCATGCCTTTTGGACTAAAGAATGCAGGTGCTACATATCAAAGAGCTATGACAATGATATTCCATGACATGATGCATACATTCATGGAAGACTATGTGGATGATATCTTGGCAAAATCATACAATAGAGAAGACCATATAGGAATACTAGAAAAGATCTTTGATAGGTTAGAACAATATAAGTTATGACTCAATCCTAAGAAATGTGCCTTTGGTGTCACTTCAGGAAAGCTATTGCAATACATTGTTTCAGGTAGAGGTATCAAAGTAGATCCAGCTAAGGTCAAAGAAATCATGGAGATGGCATCTCCCAAGAATATAAGTCAACTCAGATCACTCCAAGGAAGACTCCAGTCAATCAGAAGATTTGTTGCTTAACTGGCAAATAAATGTCAACCATTTACTCATCTATTACACAAAAATGTTCATTTCAAGTGGGACCATCAATGTGAGGACGCATTCAACAAGATCAAGGCATATCTCATGCAACCACCTATCCTAATGTCACCAATTCCAGGAAAGCCGTTGTTAGTCTATGTATCGACCACTGAAGTATCATTAGGGGTTCTGCTCACGCAACAGGATAATGAAGAAAAAGAATGAGCCATCTACTACATCAGTAGAACATTAGTGGGATACGAGATCAACTATTCTCCAATAGAAAAAGCATGCTTGGCGGTAGTTTTTGCTTCTCAAAAATTAAGACACTATCTACTATCTCACTCCATCAAGTTGATAGATAAAATCGATCCATTGAAGTATTTACTCAGTAAGGAAACATTAACAGGATGACTAGCAAAATGGATCATGATCCTGAGTGAGTTTTATATTGAGTATGTTGATAGAAAAGCTATAAAGGGGCAAGTCATTGTAGACCAACTAGCCGAGGCACCGCTTCAAGATAATCATCCTTTGCAGATTGAATTTCCTGATGCTGACATCCTAATAGTCACAACAAAAGCATGGCAATTATACTTTGATGGTTCATATACACAACATGGATCAGGAGCAGGTATTCTATTCATCACACCACAAGGTCATGCAATTCCAAAAGCATACAAATTAAGCTTTTCATGCACCAACAATATAGCAGAATATGAAGCTTTGGTTACAGACATCAAAATGGCTATAGAATGGAACATTACACAACTTCAAGTCTTTGGAGACTCTAAGCTCATCATCAATCAAATCAATGACGATTATTAAACAAAGGATGAAAAGTTAATGCCTTATAAAAAGATGGTTGATGATATTAAGAAATACTTTGTAGAAATAACTTTTCAACAGATTCCAAGGAATGACAACAAAGCAGAAGATGCCATGGCTACACTTGCTTCTCTCCTTTAGACATAAGAAAATCAACAACATTATGAATTCCTTATGGAACAGTTGTTTTACCCTGCTCATAATTGTCCTGATTCCCAAACTATCTGTCACCTTTTTTAGCACGATTCCTCCCGCTATGGCCAAACTTATACATACCTGAAAGATAACACCCTACCTCCCAATTTATCAAAGAACCAAAAGAGAAACTTTATTTGTCAATCCTCACATTTTACTCTTGTCATGGATACCCTGTTTAAATGAGGTCTAGATGGTACTCTTTTAAGATGTCTCGAACAAGAAGAATCTGAGAAGGCCTTACATGAAGTCCATAACAGCATTTGTGGCACTCATTCAAGTGGTCTTACCCTTTCGAAAAAACTCATACAAAGGCTATTATTGGCCAACTATGGAGCAAGATTCTTTTCAGATAGCTAGAACATGCAAACAATGTCAGATCCATGGGAATTTGATTCATGCACCAGCACAAGAACTTCATGCTTTGGTAACATCTTGGCCTTTCTATCAATGGGGCCTCGATCTAGTAGGAAAGATAAATCCTTCTTCATCTAATGGTCACAAATTCATCCTTGTCATACAGAATATTTCACAAAATGGATTGAGGCAGTACCTCTCACAAATATCATAGGAAAGAAAATTGTTGCATTTATCTTGAACCACATCATCTATCACTATGGAATATCCATGACCATTATCACTGATAATGGGCGATTGTTGAAGAATCAGGATGTACAAGAGCTATGTGAGAAATTCAAGATCCAACAAAGATTTTCCACACCCTACTATTCACAAGGGAATGGGAATGCCAAAGCATCAAACAAAACTATTCTGAAAATCTTCAAAAAGATAGTGAATGATGCTGGAAGAGTTTGGCATATTTAATTGAACCCCATTCTATGGGCCTACCGTACTAGTATCTGCACACCAATAGGTGCCACACCTTTCTCTCTTATCTATGGATTAGAAGCAATACTGCCAATAGAAGTAGAGATACCTTCTCTACAAGTATCATTAAAAGGTCTTATCCCCGATGAAGAACAATGAGTATCTAGATTGTAGGAGTTAGAATTGATCCATGAACAAAGACAAAATGCCTTTGATCATTCAAAGGTATATTAGCAAAGAATGTGTTGAATTTATAATCACAGGGTCAAACCACAAGTCTTTCAAGTTGGGGAACTAGTACTAAAGGAAAATCCACGAAACCAGCCAGATCGAGAAAATAAAGGAAAGTTTGAACCAAACTGGTTGGGTCCATTTGTGGTCACAACAATATTTGGGTCAAGAGCATATCACCTATCAACATAGGATGGAGATCAGCTTGATGAACCCATCAAAAGCATGCATCTGAAGAAGTTTTATGTCTGAAAAAGCAAAAAATCCAAAAACAATGAAAAAGAAGAAAAATCAAAAACAGTGAAAAAGTAGAAAAATCAAAAACAATGAAAAAGTAGACAAATAAAAAACAGTGAAAAAGCAAAAAATCCAAAAATAGTGAAAAAGCAAAAAATTAAAAAAAAAAGTGAAAAAGAAGAAAAAAAAAAAAAAACTCAAATATGAGAAAAAGCACAATAAAAATAGATGGTGAAAACCTGGCAAACGGGTGTTATCTGTCTGCTAGCTCTTCCATCTATTAGTTCATGCATCCTTCCGCTTGCATTCATTCAGCATTGTTCATATCCATAATAAAGCCTTTGTATATATGCAGGCATCCCAGGTGGCTTCTTGCCATGGTTTGGATCATTGGGTATATCATAATGAATTTGTTTCTAGACTTGGGGCAAAATGCTGCACCTAGCTGGGGGCAAAAATTTTGATCATTTTGAGCTTAATCAAACAAGAAGAACAACAGTTAGGTAACACTTATCAAGCAAAAACTAAGACACATCCAATGTTGAACACGAGATCAAATTGTCAACCATCAAACTATCACAAAGTCAGGCTATGCACATTCACACACTTTTCAATGGATGATATCTTTTGGATAATGATTTTAACATGATTGTTCAACTTTTCAATCTTGATTTCGGCTATCATGATTTCTGAGTAACTTTAGGATGTCTCTGACTAGAGGAACAAGGAAGGAACATGATATTTTTCTTGTTTGTTTCTATAAATTAATCATTAATATGTGCAAATTTGTCTCAGGACATGATCATCAGAGTATCATCGAAGAGATTTCCGATTTGCATATTGAAATGATTAATACACCCTGTTTTACGCAAGCAACACTCAGGTCGTCTTGATTCAATTATACCTCGATGCTTGTGCTAACTTGCCATATCAAAATCCAAGAAAGTTTTGCTCAGGTCATCATGGTTTAATTTTACCATTGACGTTTCCACTCACTTCCCACATTTTAAAAATCTCAATGATGACAAAACGCAATAACCCAGTGATTGATCCGATTGTAGCTTTGCATTGGCATTTGCATTTAGCTTGCATGGGATCCCACATGCTTATTCTATCCAAGGTTAAATCTATCACAGGAATCATCAAGGCATCATCATAAGTGTATACACAATCAAAATGATGACTCATCTCTATCCAGATATTATCGATCCAACGCAAAATTTATGTTACCTCCTCAACAGAACCAACATCAGCATATCGAAATCTTTTTGCAACTTGATATCAACAAACTGTCAGTTCTATACCCAATCAACCTTATCAATTCTATTAATCAATCACATCTAAATTGATCTTATCATGTCTTATATAGGATGTATCTTTCCTGAAACCAGACATTCTGATCATGTCTTATACAAGATATATCATTCCTGAAACCAGACGCTTTGATCATCTTTGTCTTATACAGGAGATGTCATTCCTGAAACCAGACTAAATCTCGATCATATCAATCTAATCAATCAAGATTTATCAATAATCAAAAAACACATCACCGTGATCATAGAACTCGCATTTTCATCAACCAATTATAGAAATCAAATCATTTCTAATTGGGATATCAATTTCATAAAGATCCAAACACTCCAAAGGTCAATTATCTCAATTGATCTCCCGAGGGGGCATCATCATACCACAATTTATCAATCAATGTCTGGGGAATCCTATCAAACCAATATCATCATCAAAATGAGATTATTCTTTGAATCAACACGTCATCACACCTCGTTTCAAAGAGGGGAAAAATGTATACACCTAAAAATGGTCTGAAGATATTTAATTAAATAAGCAATTATTTAATTAATCCCCCTTCCTAATTTAATTGAATTCATTAGGCAATTTGATTAAATTCTCCCTTTCATCTACTTATTAATAAATCTAAGGATTTATTTAATAGGTTCATTTCAATAGTCCCCTTTGATTAATTAATTCAATTTAATTAATCTTCCTTTCCACTTCAATCAATTCTTATAATACTCTAATTAATTAAAACAAATCAATTTATGAGTTGTTGAGAATTAATTAGTCTTTTCCTATTATTTGAATTTTTAATATCAAATTACCCACATGCCTCCTAACTTATAACCACCTAACCTAACCATCTCTCTAACCTCACCCATTCCACCTAACCTTGGGTTTAACTAACCCTATCCTATCTTGCACATTCTAACCTCCTTATCCTAACCTCCTATGGTGTGGATATTTTCTTCTTGAGACACATGGCACTTTGGCCACATGTCTCCTCTCTTGGACACTTGCCCTTTTATGAGAAAATCTCCTTGACACTTGTCACCACAAAGATGGCAAGTGTCCCTTCCTCCAACCTCTTCTCCAACCTCCTCCAATTTCACCCTTGATATCTTCAGACTCAATCTTGACGATTGATTCTTGCCACCTCACCCCAGGCCTTGGAAATACTATAAATATCCCCCATTTTGGAGCAATAAGGATCCCATCTCATTTTCATCTTATGCATTGTTAATATAGGCAGATCCCATCTCATTTTCATCTTATGCATTGTTAATATAGGCAGATCCCATCTCATTTTCATCTTATGCATTGTTAATATAGGTAGATCCCATCTCATTTCACCTTATGCATTGTTACTATCAACATATCATTTGTGCATTAAGTTTATAGGCAATTGCATTAGCTTAATTTGATCATTTTCTAGTATAATTGTTGAATCGTGTAGCTTAATCGATTTCTTTTCTAGCTTAATTGTATCATCATCACAGCTTAATCATGCATATCATTAGATTAATTAGTCTCTTGGATCAATCTAGCATAATCAATCTCATCTTTGCATATCATTATCATTTCAAATCCTCTATCCAAGTGTAGTCAAGTCACTAGGATTGCTTATCTAGGTCTGAGAGAAAATCCATACTTGCATCTCTTAGGAGGTGATAGGTCGCTTTGACATGGTTCATCTTTATTTTCTTATTATTTTCTAACCATGCTTGTAATGATCTATTGAGTGTTTTGTGTTGCAACTCCAGGAATCCCACTTCACAGGCATGCCACAATCCACTGGCCATATGAAAAGATATTACATAATATGGGGGCCTGCACATGCAGGAAGGCTTATAGCCTAGAGAACACTGCTCAACACAAAGGAGTCTCACTGACTACAGTCACTTTGAATAATAAAACATAAGACTGGACTCATTTAATGCATCTTCTATGCCTAATTGAGTTCTGGTTCAAGCTCTGACTATTCTTGTTCTGAAACTCTAAACCCTTACCAGAATAACCTTTTCATTACAACATCCTCAATTACAATCATTTTTTCATATCCTTAGCATATCTCTCATTACACAAAATGATCTAATCAACTGACCTATATACCCTTACAATCCTTCATGACTCATGTCAGCGTACATAGATAATTACAAAATGATTATACATGTCAGCTCATTACATATATACATAAATAAAAAAATGAATTGTCTATTATGGGATCTCCCAATGATGTCGGCTTCCTATAGCAGTACCCTGAATGTAATTCATGTCGACCTTCAATGCTGGTACCCATAGAATCCTTCCTATCAGTGAAGATACCTATCGATGTCGGCGAAGTGTCTGTCGGTGAAGAACCAAACCAAAGAATGAAGTCGGAACATGTTGCCATCAATGACAACATATGAAACCAATAAAATGAGTGTCAATTGCCAACAATCTCCCCCTTTGGCATTGATGGCAACACTCATGTGAAAAATGATAATGATTTACATTTGTCAGTTTCTCCCTGAGACTGCTCCCGCTAAGCTAAATATCCATTTGTGATCATGATCTGTACAAATACTCCTAATCTCCATATATCCTGATGTCAAGAATATATTTTTCACCTATACCTCCCCCTTTGACATCAATGCCAAAAAAAAAAAAAAATTGGGACAAAGAATGAGATACTGTACAAAGAATGTGTCCCAAAACACTTTACCGGAGCTGAATATACTTGAAAATTTCTGGATAGGCTTTCTCCAAAAGCTCTTGATAAGTGTCCCAATCGGATTTGAATGTGCCAGAAACTGATACAAGTCCATTAAGCATGTGAGCATGGGAATTTTTCTCCTTAAGATCTGTCGGTGTGGGCCTACCAACCATATGAATGCATTCCTTCTTATGTACACTCAAAGAGTCCAACCAGGGACTCACCAATCCTCTGAGCCCTTTAGATCTCCTAATAATTTTGTCTTTATCCCTTTCAAGAGCTGAAATTTGAGATTCTAATACCAAAAGGTGTCCATCAATAGATTGAGTCAAAGAATTGACTATACCTACAATTTTCTCTTGAGAATCCTTAATCCCTTTATCTATATCTGCAGTAAGTAATCCAGTTTTATAGCATACTTTGTATCTATTAGTACATTTCCTTAAAGCATTATCAATTAACTTCAGTTTGTCAGTAATCTCTTTCTTCTTTGGTTCAATCATCTGATCAAAATTATCTCTCTTAGCTTGTGTGAATCTCTCCAATGCCCGTCGGTTAGATATATGCTACGGTGATTTAAAATCCTTAAAAATGTGCTTAGTAATTATTTTGAGCTTACCAGATGGGCTTGCTCCTTTGTCAAAATGGCACTCCGAGAAAAGTCTATGCAAAATTGGGATTGATTGATCAATTATTCCTTTGTCCACTGATCTCAATTGACACATTAAACGCAACTTAAATTGAGATGAGCATAACTGAGATGAGCAGCCATCATCATGAGCTCAGTAGAACTCATCTTACTTATGCTCTTCTGCTCTACCTGGGAGGTGTCAATTGACAACAATGATGTGCTCGCTATCGGTTCCCTACCGGATTCCTCTTTCTTCTCCTCTGATGGTCGATTAACTTTAATGACTTCCTCTTTTGCACCGATGGCTTGGCCACTTGGTACACTATCTGTTAGTCTCGATTCCACATGAACTGTATCCTTGACCTGTAGATTCTAATCTGAAGGACTATTTTCCTCAACATCTGTAACCTATACACTCTGTGAATCTATCGATATCTCCACTATGTCATGTACATTAGATTCTACTGGGGGCTCTACAACCAATACTTTATTATCTTTCAAAATTGTTGGTGAGGAACCCATTATACCTTTGCCTTTCCCTTCAATTAGTATGTCAATAGTGTCTGTTTCATCTTTTGGTGAAGTGTAGAAATCAGGGTTGTCAATAAATAATTGAACCCATGCCTTGTGGGTTTCAGGGATTATTTTATTAACCCTACCTGACATAAGACTAACTATCATGTCCTTGCTTCAAAAAATTGTTCTGTCTGCAACTTCAAGTGTCATATCCAACTCATTTGGAGTAATTGATCCACAAGTAGTTAATAATTCTTGAATTTTTATGCGCTTATCCTCCTCCATAGCTAATAATCTCCTAGCATCTAGGTTGTCATATAGTTGTGTTGGTATTTGCTTCTCAATTTCTAACAAAGATTTCTTAAATATATCCAGATATAAAAAACTATTTCCTCAATTTCTCTCTTCTCATCGTCATCTAAGTGCTCATAATAGAATTGTACATTTTTCAACATACCATCCTTAGTGATTTCATCTATCAATTCTGCACAAGTCATGGGAGGGATTATAGTTACATTACCGAATACAATAGCAAGGTTTGTGTCATCCATCTTCTTTCTTCTGCTAGTACCGAATGGTACAGAAGGTGTATGGGATGTTTCCTTTGGAGCTCTTTTCTTTTTCAGGTTTTTTGGTCGGTACCTTGATTGTAACCTTCCTTAACGTTTGCTTCCTTGCTTCCTCCTTAGACTCCTTTCCTTTCTTCCTCAATACCCTCTTGAATGCTAAAGGTGTGTCATCTTCATGTAGTACCCCTTCCTCGATCAGACCTTTTTAGACTCATGTTTGACTTTAGTTGACTTTTTCAGTGGATACATTTTATTGTGATATTTTACTTAGATATAATGTGATGTTGTTATATGCTTTAATTTGAGTTGCAGTCTATGTTTTTCATGCATTATTTCCTTATTGATATTTAAATGTGTTTTTAACTGGATTACTGACATGGATTGACATATTTATTTTATACGTATGATGAGTTATATACATGTTTCATTTTTGTAAGTGTATGGGGTGCGAGGGGATGATTTTTCTTCACTCACTTCGGTGAGACAGGGAACATCACGATTCTCCTTCATCGGTGTGTTTTTGGTGGTTGTATATATGCATGTATGTGGTTTGATGATGTAGGATATTGCAGGTATCAGTATCGTGTAGTACAGGGTATCATCTCCACCTGGCTTCACAGGTTTGAGTGTACCTTACTGATCTGATGGAAGTGGAGGAGATAGTCCTAAGACCTACGTTTTGCCCTAGTCATGCTCAAAGTGAGTGCCGTCAGTTGTTCATCAGTTTCCCCTTTGTCGATGTGTGAGTCATGTGTTTATTTGAATTATTTAAGTTGCGTTTAATGTGTTGGGTAATATTGATAATTAAATCTAAAGTATTTAATTAGATTAAATGTGTTATTGTGCATTGGTAAATAAAAGAGATTAAATTAAATAGTACCATTTTTTGTGATTCATCGTAAAATCAATTTGTTCAATTTATTATATAAGCAAGTTTGATCATGTATTGTTATCATCTGAGAAATAAAATGTGTAGGCAAATTTGAAAAAGAATTGAAATAAAAATAAGAAAATAAAAATCTTTTTTCCTCATTGACCTTGAAAATGTAAATTTGAGTTTTTAAATAAATTGAGAAAATCATTTTTTGGAGAGAAAGGACTTTTTAAAAATTTACTTTATGAGGAATGAAGTTGATTGGTTGAGAAAATTTTCAACCTAAAATAGTTTTAGGTTAAAATTTTTCTATTTCTTCCTTGTTCTTAACAGGAGGAAAAAAGGAAGTGTTTTGGGAAGGAAAATTTTTGTTACACCTTTGTTGAAGAAATCTTTCAAATTGCAAGTTGGGCTCTTCTCAGTTTTCTTCCAAGATTGCATATTGAGGTTGGATTCTTGTTTAATACCTCTGTTGTTTTTTGTTTTGTTTTTTAATTTCATTTGATTTGAAAATCTCTGTGTGTTGTTTTTAAAAATTGAATTTAATTGAAATTTGAATTCCTTATTGCTTCATTTTTATTTTCCAATCAATTTTGGATTTATATGAGAAGAATTGATTTCAAAACAAAAATTAAATTAAAATTTGGATTAGTTGTTCATGTAGTTTACTTGGCAAATTTCATATTTCATATTTTGTTGTTTTCCCTGTTAATTCCTTCCCAAAATTAGGGTTTTTGGGTTGTTAAATAATCTCCCTAGCTAGCTGTTATGCTACCAATTTTTTATTTTTTTAAAATTACAATCTCTGTTATAGTATCCAAACACAATTTCAGAAATTTTCCCAAAGAGTTTTTTGAGACTATATTTTTTTTTTGAGATGGGGAGGGGGGGATAGTTTGTTTTAATAATAATAATAAATATTTGTTCTGGGGGTTACATGCTGGACCAGCCACCATGCACCCCATGGGAGGGGAGCCCTTGGCTTCCCCTTCCCATAGGGAAGGCACTGTGGCTGGGCAGCCACAGCGTGGCCACCCACCACAGCCCAAGGGGACCACGTTGTGGCCCCCAAGCCACCGCCTCCCCTTCTATGGGGCTCACGTGGTGCTGGGAGTAAAGAAAAAGTTTTAAATTTATTTTATTTATTTTTTAAAAAAGTTTTAAATTTTATAATTTTAAAATTATATTAATTTATTAAAATATTATATATTTATATAGTTTTTTAATTTTTTTATATGGATAAAAATATATAAGTATTTTGGATATGGGAAATTATAAATTGAAATGTAACTTCTTTTTTTTTAAATGGAATTGATTATTTTATTTTTGAGAAAAATATAAATAAATAAATTAATTTATATTTTTATATGTATTAGAAAATATGTGTAATTATATAAATGAAATTTTGGAGCTTAGTTTATTGTGAAATGGTCATTTTAATGTAGTATTTTGAAAAAAAAAATGTATTAGAAAACCTTGGTTGATTGGCATTTTTAAATAAGAAGATTATTGTCAATATAGATTAGTGAAGATGTGTATTTATTTACTGTATTTGCATTTATCTTCAACACTGCAAGTCCTTGGTCATATTGTTAAATATTGTCGTGTGGTAGTTTTCGTGGTCGTTTATGTCTCGTGATGAGGATTTGTCAGTTGGTCACGTCGGGTAAGGGCTTGTATGGCCAAGTGAGTTTTCTACCCTTTGAACTCCACGTCCAATTTCATGTTATACCTTGGTTTTGGGAGTTCATGTGATTTTTGGTTAAGTGTCATATGGGAGAGTGGCTTTCGATTGGGGGTCACACCCAAAGTGGTTAGCTGGGTAACCCATCAGAAGTCTTCTTAGGTAAGTGATAACTAAATAAATTATTAGGGGTTTGGTAGATGAAACACTAAATAAGATATTATGCCTTGCTCATGGTTGAGTGCTAGTACGGACTCAGGATGCAACGAGAAGGCTTGGAATGGCAAACCAACAACCTTGTCCTCACGAAAGGATTGTTTGGGTCCACGTGAGACTTGGATGGGGTCGGGGATTCGGGAGAGGTTACCAGGATAACCCATGATGGGGGTCGGGACCTATGGAGGTCTACCAGGATAAGCATCCCAAGCTATGTGATGATACTCTTCCCTTATGGTCACTAGTGTATAGTCTTGTTGATTTCACCTGTTATGATGTGGATTCATGTTCTACATGTTTATTGTCTGTGATTTGATCCGATGTTTTGTGAGACCATGTATTCTTTCCTTTGTTTGCTAGTGGGTCTTAGTGCTATCTCCTAGCATGGAGGGGTGGTTCTATTGAGCCACATGGTCGGACGGTAGTGCCACTTTCCATCGGTATCATGTCGGCTTCCTTCTTATGAGGGTTGTCTTTGCAGGTGATCTAGTTGCTCTTTGGACTTGTTCATCTTCTTGTTCCAGTGGGATTCCTTTGCACTCCTTGGATTCATTATTGTATCTATTTGAAACTTACGAGTTCAGTTGTATCATTGGTATTATTATGCCTTCTTGGCATGTTGTAAAATATGTAATTCATTATATGATCTTTACTTAATTCATATGTTATCCTGTAATTTAAATGCAAGTATGTAATTTAAAGCATGTTTAATTCAGTTCTTTAAATGAATATCATTGCAATGTTTTAGGGATAGTTAACATGCATCATAAGTGGCTAAGTGAACCTTAGGCTTTTAGTTTCCTTTTAAAGTAATCTTCGTTGGAAACCCTTTAGGAGTATGGATAACTCTTTCGCTTGTGTAATTAACCAGTGCAATGTTATAACTTAATGCACCTTGATTATATGTTATGTTTAAAAAAAAAATGTTTCCACTTTTATTCCTATGTTTTAGCGTGATCCTTTTGGGTTTCTTGGCGGGGCATTACATTTCAATTCTAGGGTCTGATGGAATAGGCTCAATGAAGATTTCAGGCTCTTTCCTCTTCCTTCCTTTTGCTGAAACAACATCCATTAAGGCCTTGATGTCCTGGGATACTTGTTCAACAAATTTGCTAGCCTTGCCTTGTTGTTTCTCCCTCTTCTTCCTATTGAATTCAGTTTGAACCTCTCGCTTCTTTTGTTTTGCAGTACCAAAGTATTTTTCAATCTCATCATTAGGAGCATCAATCAACATCTTAGCATAAGCATCCAAAATCTCAGCATCAACCTCATATCCCATTTCCTCTATCCATATCTTCTGGGGTTTAACTGCTTCCATTAAGGTTTCATCCCTTTTTACCACAAAGCAGATCTTAGTTGAGTATTTCTCAATAATTTGTTTAGGAACCCTCTCTCTAGATTTCATTTCCTTCTGAAATGCCTTGAAATAACCCCAAACCTTATCATCTCACTAAATACCCAAATTAGCAATAGATTGTTTCAGTTGTCTACCTACCAGGATATCAAATGCCCATTATGTCTTCCCAAAATTGAGAGTTTCATTAAGGAAAAATAGCATCAAGAAGACAATAAGATTCCCATACCAGAATATCCCCTTTTTCTCTCCTTTGATCTTCCCAAGGTTAATTAACAACTCATCTAACATCCATCCACAAAGATCTATCTTCTCATTTTTCCTCATAATCTTATGTGCGACATATATGCAGGAGCTAAAAACTAGAATTGCAATGATTGGATTGAGTTACCTTATACCCAATGATCATGCTGCCAAATCTGATGTCTCTATCAGTGATGGTGCTGACCCTCGTCGATCGTCAGTCCAAAGTTGCACCGGTGAGTTTTTTAACTTGATCATTTGAAATCTTTTTCTTCGGATGCTGACCAATCTATGAAAAAATGGTGATGGCCCTAATGGCCTCCTTTGTGATCTTATAAGGTTTGTCCAACAAAATGAACTCTCCATGAACTCTTCTCAATATATATTTGATGATCTCATCTTCAAATTCTGGGATATCAAGAATGCCAGTAAACCCTAGATCCTCAATATGCTTATACTCGGGCTTGATCTTGCCGGAGTCACCCATCAAATCACTCATATACATGCTCTTGATGTAACTGGTACCCAGATCCTCAATGTGGTAGTGAATGTATGCTCTGACGTCTTCCATATAAACAACTCCTTCCCAAACATGGGAAAATATGCCAACTGAATCATCCAAGGTGGCA
The DNA here is from genome assembly GCF_030272615.1 of Cryptomeria japonica. NCBI lineage: Eukaryota > Viridiplantae > Streptophyta > Pinopsida > Cupressales > Cupressaceae > Cryptomeria > Cryptomeria japonica. The sequence goes on along the minus strand of NC_081411.1, from coordinate 770,297,567 downwards.
ATATGAGGACATTGCTTGAAAATTGGCCTGGGACGATCCTTAATCTCAACAACAGTAGGATTTGCAATGAAAGTAGGTGCAGAGGATGATCTTGCTTCCATGATGAAAGATGATTTCAATAAGTACCTGAGAAATGGTTGTCAGTAAAACCCTAGAGAACTCTTCCGATCGTTGGTGGAATCATTGATGAAGATATCTGATCACGCCAAATCACCTTAGACTTGCTATGTATCACTCTTAATTGCTCTGAATTAAGTTGATAAAAATGAAGTGGATTCAACCTTTTAACCTTCAAGAAACCCTAATCCATCATTGATATGAATGACTTCCAATGGAACATACCAAATCTTGGTCGAACATCTCCATACCGGATAAACCTTTTCCAATGTTTGGAACATCTTCCAGAACCTCTTCCCAAGGCTTAAGCAATATTTTCATGAATTTTGCCTACCCTTAAGGCATCTGCCTCAATTACCGGATGACCTTCCTACTAGTGTAGGAGCAACCTGCTCTGATACTAATTGTTGGAATCCAAGAACATTGAGAGGGGGGCTGAATCAATGTTCTGCCGGTAAATTCAATTTTAACCTTATTATAACATGCATTCACCAACCGGTAAACTAGTACATATAAAATTGAAAGAAGTAAAGCAATCAATAAGCCAATCACACAAATAAATACCATAATTAAGAGAATTATACGTGGAAAACCTCAAAGAGGAAAAACCACGGTGGGATTTATGACCCACAATATCAATCCACTGGCCATATGGAAAGATATTACATAATATAGGGGCCTGCACATGCACGAAGGCTTATAGCCTAGAGCACACTGCTCAACACAAAGGAGTCTCACTGACTACAGTCAATAAAACATAAGATTGAACTCATTTAATGCATCTGTTATGCCTAATTAAGTTCTGGTTCAAGCTCTGATTGTTCCGGTTCTAAAACCCTAAACCCTTACCAGAATAACCTTTGCATTAGAACATCCTCAATTACAATCATTGCATCATATCCTTAGCATATCTCTCATTACATGAAATGATCTAATCAACTAACCTATATACCCTTACAATCCTTCATGACTCATGTTGGCTTACATAGATAATTACACAATGATTATACATGTCATCTCATTACATATATACATAAATAACAAAATGAATTGATGATTGTTGGATCTCCCAATGATGACAACTTCCTATACCGGTACCCTGAATGTAAGTCATGTTGGCCTTCAATGCCGGTACCCATAGAATCCTTCCTACCAGTGAAGATACCTATCGGTGTCGGTGAAGTGTTTGTTGGTGAAGAATCAAACCAAAGAATGAAGCCGGAACATGTTGCCATCAATGACAATATATGAAACCAGTCAAATGAGTGTCAATTGCCAACAGTGTATGGGGTGCGAGGAGATGATTTTCCTTCACTCACTTAGGTGAGACATGGAACACCACAATTCTCCTTTGTCAGTGTGTCTATCGGTTTATATATATGTATGCGTGGTTCGGTGATGCAGGAATTACAAGTACAAGGTACTGACTTCACCTGGTTTCACAGGTCTGAGCGTACCTAAATAATCTAATGGAAGTGGAGGATATAGTCTTAAGGCCCTAAATTTTATCCCTAGCCTTGCTCATTACTGATCATTGTCAGTCGTCTGTCAACCTTCCCTATGTTGGTATGTGAGTCATGTCTCTGCTTTATTTTGTCAAAATTGCGTGTTATGCATTTGTGAATTTAAATTATTCTTTTATTATGTTTTTTTAATGAGAAATTAATTATTAATACCTTATGGATATTAATAATTAATGGATATTGCATTTATAAAATTAAATTAGAAATAAATAATTAAGATCTTTTTTGTGGTTAAATAGATTAATCAATTATTTTATTTGGTTAGTTAAAATTGAATTGTTGATTTATTAATGCAATCATATTATATTTTTTTCATTTGGTTTTTAAAAAAAAAGGAATTCAAACAAAAAAATTTAAATGCAAATGTATTGTTTAGGAAAAGATTGATTTTTAATTTTTGTTTAAAAAAACAAATTTGACCTAAAAAAGATATTTTGTGAGAAAAAAATCTATATAATGGGAAATTATTTCCAGATTATGGATCTTTTGGATTTTTGAAAAAAAATAAATTGGACTCTCTGTTTTGCAGTTGGATTTGGTTGGAGTTTCTATTTTTTTTTGGAGAAGTTGGTTTCTTGTGTGAAGGGTTTTGTGTTTGGAAGGATTGGTGTGCTCTCCTCCAAAAATCTCATCCAGGAAAGCTTATTAGGTTGGTTATTTTAATCTTTTATTTTTAAAATCTTGGTGAAATTCAACCCTCTATAATTGTTTGTGTCGTGTTTTGATAAGAAATTGAATTAGTAAAATTGGTTTTTTCCCATTTGTTAAAAAAATTAATTTCTCCATTGTTTGTATGGGGGAGGTTATGCTGCCCAAATTTTCTTGGTTTTAATAAACCTAGGTGTTGGGCATTTTCATTTTGGAATCTGTTGTTTAAAAAAAAAGGGAATTTGAAGAGGGAAGATATTATTCTCTGTTTTTATTAAACCTTGTTAAAATTTTACTGTTAAAAAATTCAATGGGTTTTGAATTTTTTTTGTTGTTGTTTTAAAAATATATATAGAAATGTTGCTGGGTTTATATTTAAATTTACTGTTAAAAAAATGGATGTTAAAATGTTCTGGGTTGTGTATTTTTCTTTTGTTGCTAGTTTAAAAAAAAAAAAGAAAACAAAAATAATATTAAAAAATATATTATTAAATAAGGGAATAGGGGTGTGTGCCGCGTGGACACCATGACCCCCATGGCAATGGGGAGTCATAGCTCTCCCACGTGCCATGGGAGCCCATGGTTGTGGGCAGCCACAGTCGTGGCTACCCACAATCGTGAGGAGCTCACGGTTATGGGGAGACCACGACGTGGCCCCACAGCCACCGCCCCCTCTTTGGGGTTGTTGTGTGGTAGCAAATGAATTTAAAAATATATATATATATTATTATTATTATTATTATTATTATTTAATTAAAAATTTTAATATATATATAATGTTGGAATTATTTTTTATAGGAAATGGGTAAATTTCAGTTTGAAAAGAAAAGAAAAAACCAGATTTTTAATATTCATGATTTTGTTTATATATCAGTGTGTGTGTGTGTGTGTGTGTGGGTCAAATGTGATTAAGATGTTTTTTTTTTTTGAAATTCTAAAGGGATATAGCAAATATTGATTTGAATATTTTAACTGTGTTTGTGAGATGATTGTTAATGAATGATTTATTGTGGAAACTTAGAAAACTTAGGAAAACTTGGTCAATTGTGAATTAGGAGAGAAAATTAATATTTATTCTAAAATCAACAATGGTGTTCTTTCATTTCTGGTTGTTTTTGTATTTAAGTTATATTGCAAGTCCTTTGGTGATAAATGGAATTAGACTTTTCATATTGTCTTTCCCTTTGGTCATGTCTCGTGAGTAGACTGTGTTTTGCTATTTGATTTAACCTTTATGCAATGGCTTGTATGACCAAGTGTTTCTCAATTGTCTTGAACTCCCTTTTGTAAATTGGTTTTGGTACTTTTTGCCTTTGAGTTCTTTTGGGAATTTTTGGGTAGTTTCATAAGAAAGAGTGGCTTTCGAGTGGAGGTCGCACCCAAAGAGGTTAGCAGGATAACCCCTCGAAAGTTGGATAAGTAAGTGATAACCTAACAATATATTAGGGGTTTGGGTAGCTAAAACATTAATTAAGATAATTGTACCCCTCTCATGGTTGAGTTCTAGTACAGACTCAGGATGCAGTGGGGAGGCCTGGAATGGCAAACCAAGAACCTTGTCCTCACGAAAGGATTTTTTGGGTCCGCATGAGACTTGGATGGGTCTGGGGGTTCAGGAGAGGCTACCAGGATAACCAAAGATGGGGTCGGGGCCTATGGAGGCCTGCCAGGATAACCATTCCAAGTTATGTGATGAGACTCTTCCCTTATGGTCACTAGTGTGTAGCCTTGTTGATATCACCTGGAGTTTTGTTGTGGAGTCATGTTTGTGAGTATATACATTATGTGAGATTATAGATGTTGTGTTTAGACCATGTGTGCATACCTTGTAGGTTGCTAGTGGGTCTTATTTCTATCTCCTAGTATGGTGGGGTGATTCTTTTTCCACCACATGGTTCGGTGGTAGTGCCACTTTCCATCGGGTGTGTTTGTTCCTTCTTGTGGGAGTTGGCTTCATAGGTTCTCTAGTTGCTCTTTTGGATTCGAGCATCTCGTATTTCTAGTTGGATCCTATTTGTCATCTTGGATCATTCTTTGTATCTTGGACCTTATATGTTCACATGTATTATTTTTTATGTATGCCTTCATGGCAAGATGTAATTTTAATGTAAACATTATGTGTTCTTATGAGACTTAGTGATTAAGTGCAATGTAATATTATTTCAATCTTGAAATGTAAAAGAAATGTATTGATGAGAATTAGATGGTTAAATGTATATCTTTTATTAGTATCTCTGATGTAATATAATGGAAAGTATCATCATGAATGAAACATAGGAATGTTAATGATATCACATGCAATTAAATGAAATAATCATTTTATAGTGTAATTGTGTCTTTATGATTAAATCATCTTAAGTGGATTAATTAATGTTAAGCAATGTTTAGTTTAATTATGTAAACCATGTTGGGAAACCCTTTAGGAGTTTAAGTTAAGTCTTCCATTTGTGTAATTTAAATGTAATGTTTATCTTAATGCATCATTTAGTTTATTAAAGTTTTAAAAATATATATATTTACATTCTTTTCAAGTGCTTTAGTTTAATTTCTTCGGGGTTTCCTAGCAAGGCATTACAGAAGGAATTAGACAATATGGGTAACAATGTGTGTGTGGGCCTACGTAATGGTTGCACAATGACAAAACATAGTAGAAGGTGTGAAGAAACCTGAATGAGGAAAGCAATAGAAAAGTCTTAGTAGTTTGGGGGTAGTGTAGAAATAAGAAAAGAGATTATGCTTGAGTATAAAATACTATGGATATAATAAGAAAAGAGGATATAAATTATAGAGAGGGGAAAGTCAATGATGACCATATATAAATTTTATTCTTTATAGATTTTTAAAAAAATTAATATAATGATTTTTATTTTAGTTGCAATTTAAATTATTTATTTTTGGTTTTGAGCTTGGGGGAAAGAGAGTGTTTTTGTCTTGCATCAAATGGTATCAGAGCCAAAGGTTCTAAGTGCATAAGTAGAGCACCAAATTTGAGGCAGCCTATGCCAAGACTTGTAGGCAATAATAGAGTGAAGTGGTGAGATCTAGGACGAGCTTGAGAGACTCGTACAAGTGTGGAGTGATCCTACAATGGTGAGACTTGTAAAGACTCAAAGCTATTGATGGAGAAAAGAAAGAGGTGGTTCATGAAGAGGATCATGTTGATCTCATATTTGGAGAGATATTGAGAAGAGGGCTATGCGATGTGAAGAATTGTTTTGAGAAACAACACTTACAAGTGGAAGAAGAAAGATGTCAAACCCACACAAGTGTAGATGGGACAAGTGAAAATAATAATAAATAGAGACAAGAGGAAAACACAGTCATGGTGGATTGTCAATTGGAGAGTGAACCCAGAGACTGTAATGGAGAAGAAAAAACCTCATAGATTGAGGTAGAAGATGAAGTTTAGAATTGTTAGATACTTGATCAGTCCCAAAGACACTGAGAGGGGGGGAGGTGAATCAGTGTCTTACCAATATATGAAATAATTAAACTTGTTTGCAAATTTACAACCCAAATTAATGTACCGGTAAACAAGCAATAAAGCAATAAAGAGAAATAAGAGAGACAACATCAATGCACACCATAACACAAGATATTTTGGCGAGGAAACCCAGTAGGGGAAAAACCTCGGTGGGATTTGCGACCCACAATATTTACTCATTGTCCAATATGAATAAATATTACTAATACAATAGGGGCCTGCACATGCAGTAAGACCAACAACCTAGAGCTCACTGATCAATACAAATTAGGAGTCACACTGACTACAAAATTGGATGATTAAATCCAATGACAATGTACTGCTCAAAATAGCATCTGCAATGCTGGATTTAGTACCGGTTTAAGCTCTATCAAATACCTCTACCATAAACCTTGCTTCACTGTGCTCTGCTCTTATTCTCTCATCAAAATATTACATCAAAATCCATATATAGATATTTTCTCTCATAATCATTACCTAATTACATAATCTTCTTATTCGCTTACATACCATACATACTTACAAAATACCTTAGAAGATCTCATACATATATGAGTCTTTATAATACATCATGTCGGCTACAATATAATTCGCATAAACAAAACTTTATCTTATGTCGGTCTGAGTGCTGGTATGATTCATTGCTAGTGTAAACTGGATGCTGGTGTGAATGAACTTTGTGTAGCTTCTGGTACCGGTATGTGAAGTCTGTTGCTAGTATAATAAATATAATCTTGTAGAACCCTATTACGAGTTGGTTGCCATCAATGACAACATCAACCATTCTCATCTGAGTGTGTAATACCAAAAATCTCCCCCTTTGGCATTGATGGCAACACCCATGAGAAAAATCAAAAACCAAAATTGCCAAAAATAGAAAGTGCTCCCCCTGAGCAAATGATCTCCTTCAGTATATTTTTTTTCTCTATCACTCCCCCTTTGACATCAATGACAAAAGTTGTCAAAAAGAAATAAACATTCAAAATTCTACCTCGTTGCCTATAATTTGTTATGTACAATCTGAAAGATATCTGCTACAATCAGGTTAAGTCCTTGCAAAAATTTAGAACTATCAAAAATGATATCCTCTATCTGTCGGATCGTGCTGGTTAGATGATGCATTTTTTCCTGTGATGATCTTCCTCCTAGAATAGTAGCCTTAGATAGTCCATTCTGGTGTGTCAACAGATTGTCCAATCTTGGACCAAGTTTGTTCTTTAATTCATGGCCTTTTAACCTTAATTGAGCTTTCTCATTTTCAAGATTTTCTATTTTCTCCTCATATACTATCATTTCTTGATCTAAAACTGAAGTGAGTTCAAAAGATCCTATCAGGTTGTATGCTATATCATCAGATTCCTTCTGTGTCTATTTAATCTGATCATCAATATCAACAGTCAAATGGTGTGGCTTGAAAACATCTCTATACAATTCCTTAAACTCCAAAATTGTTGAATTTAGTGTCGGTATTAAGGAATCTAACTTTCTTGTATAGTCCTTAATAGATTTATTAAAGAATGTTGTCTTCTCCTTATTTATCCTTTCTCTAATTTTCTCCTCATTAATCTTATCAATCAATTGAATATTAGATGAAATAAATTTAGACAATGTGTCTAACTTACCAATAGAGCCTATGACATTATCTACCTTACATGTTGGTGCTATCTATTGTAAAATAGGTAAGGTGTCATCAATAGCCTTAAATGCTAAGGCATTGCATTCAGTGATCTTCTTGATAGAATCTATTAAAACATCTATCACATTTGTAGGTCTGAAGTCCATGGTGGAAGGGCTAGGCTCTATAATAACTTTCTTTTCTTCAGATACTTGTCCAATTGCCTTAACCACTTCTTTCGTATTTCCATCATTGACCTCTTCTTTATCCATTTTTGCTTCCTTTTGATCACTCTGTGTGTTAACTATGTTTTCAACCTTACTGTCATCCTTACTTTCTGTCTTGCTGACTGTCGATTCAACTATGCTCTATTCAAGTTCTTTCTCTACTGGTTTCTCTACCTTCTGTTGAGTGTCAACATTTGTAGGTTCAGTTTGTGCTTTTACTTCTGCTTCTACTTGTGCTTCTATCAATTTGTCAATGTTAGGCGGAGTAGCATCAGGGATGGTATCTGTTATCTTAACTTCAGTTGTTTCCTCAATATTATGAGAGTCAATAGTGTTGATCAGTGGCTCAGAGATCTCAATATTTGTGGCTTCAGTTTTCTTTTCTTCAACATACTCAGAAGATTTATCTATAATTATATTGATATCCTGAGTGTCCACATTCATGGTAAACATAATGTTTGACTCCAGATCAATATTCTCAGTGTTCACTTCCTATGTTTTCTCTTCCTCATGTTCAACCTATGCCTCAACTTGTTTTTCAACTTGTTTCTCTGCCACTTCTGGTGAGGGTAGGTTATCCTTGATAGTCGAGTTACGAATACCACCAGCTTTGTTCTTACCCTTATCACTTTTCTGATATACTCTGGTGAAAGATTTGTCTATTTTATGTTTATCCTTCTCTTCCTTCTTCTCTTTTTCTATAAATAATTTATCCCATTTGTCAGTCATTTCATCAGCAATTTCTTTGACTCTACCAGCCATTAAGCTAACCTATCAATGACCACTAGCAAAAACTGACCGATTGGCTTCCACAATCAATTCATCAATATCTTGTCAGGAATTGACAGGGTGAACTTCCAACAATGCTTCAACTTTTAATTTCTTATCCAATTCCATTATAGACATTCTTTTTGCCTCAAGTCTCAGATAAAGATCATTAGGCAAATCATCAATGACCTCAATTAAAACTTTCTTGTAAATATCAAGATGTACAATGATACTTTCCTCAATTATTTCCTTATCATAATCCTTGAAATTATGATAACATTTTTTGATATTTCTGAGATTTCTATCCTGGGTAATTTCATTTATAAGTTCTTCCGGGGATAGAATATCTAATACCTTAGGTGTCGGTTTCTTTGGAGTAAGTTTCTTTTTCTGAATGTTGGGCTCTCTCCTAGCTTTTTGTTTCTTCCTTAGTGTACTTGTCCTTTTTGGAGAAGGAGTAGGTTCTGGTGAAGGTTTCCTTTTCTTGTTTTCAACTCTTTTAAATTTTACTTCTTTATCACTTTCTATCTCAGAAGAAGTAACAACTGGGGAAACATGAGCTACCAGTGTCTGCTCTGGTTGTCTTTTTACTTCAACAACAATACCACTGATATTCATTAGACCTTATGTTACCTCTTTAACTACTTTAGAATCATCTCTCATGAATTTATCTCTTTTCTTCCTCTACTTCATCATAGATACATCACTCTCAATTGTTTCAGTTGTGCCAAATATCTTCTCAGTCGATTCCCTTGGTGTATCAAGAAGTATCTTTCCATAAGACTCAAGAATGTTCAAATCTACTTCATAGCCCCTCTTTGTTATCCAAATGGTTTGAGGAGTAATAGCCTCTATCCATGTCTCATCTCTCTTTATTACAAAATATATTTGTTTGTCATATTTTTCCACAATACTTTGAGGAATCCTTTCCCTTGACTTCATTTTAGTTTGAAAGCTCTTGAAATAATCTTTTATTAGTTTGTCACCACCAACACCTATGTCGGTAATTGCTTCCATAATATGTCTTCCAACAGGGATGTCATAAGAAAAGTCCTTGGGACCAATGTTGGGGATCTCCTTTGTTAAATAAAGTATTAAGCATGAAAGTAAGTTACCAAATCTGAAGGTTCCTTTCTTATCACCCTTGATCTTCCCCAAATTTTCTAGCAGGTCATCCTTTAGCCATTCACAAATGTCAATCTTTGCACTGTTCTTCACCATTTCATATGCACTATGTATACACAGACTAGAAACATAATTTAACTTATTTGTATGAGCAACTCTATAGCCACTCACCATACTCACATATTTCACGTTATCATCAGTGATATCACTAACCCTAAGAGATCTTCTATCAGATGTGGTACCGTTTAGGTTCATAACCACCTTGTTTGGGATCTTCATCTTCTTGTCAGGCCTAGTACCTGTAGAGGGTAAACCAATGACCTCCTTGATTGCCTCCTTAGTAATTTTGAAAATAGAATCTAACCACATAAATTCACCATGAACCCTGTTAAGTACAAGACAAACTATCTCATCCAGAAATTCAGGAACGTTCAAGATATCAACAAATCCTAAATCCTCCATAATCTTATGCTCTGGCTTGATTAAACCTTGTTTGTCAACTATAACATTCTAGTATATGTTTTTCAAATCATCGGACCCTTAATTCTCTATGTTGCAATGAATATATATTCTCAGATCTTCATCAAAAGAAACTCCCTTTGGAATTTTAGAAAAAACACCAATAGAATCATCTTGCTTAGCAATCTCAGGAATAATTTTTAAAATGGGTCTAGGATGCTTAACATTCTCTACCATAGTAGGGTTTGCAATGAAATCGAGAACAAAAGATGAAGTAGCCATGATACTGAAATAAATACCTTTTTTGCAAGTGAAATCCTCTGAAATGTCCTGAAAATGTCTTAGTTACTTCACCTCTTGAATGCCTTCACTCACTTCATGCTCCTCATAAATTTGAATGCTTTGTGATTTGAAATGAGAGGTTACAATACCTTTATAACCAAAAATTTTGCCAACAACTGCATTAAATGCTTCCAGTTAAGTGAAAAATTAACATGTCTGCCGATAAAGAAGAAATATAACTTCTTATCATCAACTGAGGGTAAAATGCATGATTTTCAATTTGTTTCCTTACCGCTAAGGATTATTCCTTAATTAGATGATGCACCTCCTGTCGGTGCAGGACTACCCTGTTATGCTAGTGCAGAGACAAATTCACCACTACTCTGATCTCTCTATCTAATCCATTGTTTATAAAATTCTTGCTTGATTTCAGTCACCTTTTCTTTGCCTTTGTTATTGGATCTTTTGTTGTTCACCGGTTAATTCTTTCTTCTACAAAAATTTGCAATATGCCCAATCTTGTTACATGCATAACAAGTTACATTGTTTCTCTGAATAGCCTTTCCATAACCTTGACCGGTTTGAGTTCTGCATTGATTAGATAAATGTCCATATCTACCACAAACATAGAATTTCACATTCATTCTACAATTGTCTAAGTTATGACCATTTTTATTGCATTTGGAACATTGACCGATGGGTGAATTTGTATTCTGATTATTCCTAAATCTGCATTGATTTTCTCTATGACCAAATTTGTTGTAATTAAAATATTTCTTATTAAATTTATAAGCATTATGTTGCCTTATCGGTTTGCTATGATCATGATTGTATGCAGTCCTGGAGCTTTCTCCATGTTCAAATCCAAGTCCAACTATTTCTCTACCAGGTTTCTAACTTTTCAGCATATCATCAAGATTATCTGAACTTTTCTTGAATTTGTCTTTGTATTCATTTGCAATGACCAACTCACTTTCCAAAGTGCTAACTTGTCTCAAAAGTTCATCTTTGTCATGTTGTATATGAATCAAGTCAGTTTTGAGCATATCATTTTCATAACTAAGCCTTTGAGATTCATCTAATCTTTCATTTAGTCTTTTGGCCAAATCTTCTTCATTCCTTTTCCTATCTTCAATATCTTTGCATAATCTCATGGTTAAATCTTTCATCTTATTCTTCATACTATTGTTCTCTTGTCTCAATTTGTCTGCAATATCTTTAAGAGTTTATTTTTCTTCATCATCTTAATTTTTCAATTTCACATGTAATTGTTTTCTCTTATTCTTTTCTATAACTAGGTTATCTTGAAGTGCTTTGATAAATTCCCAAGCAGTTTTGAGTTCATCTTCCAGTTTGATATTCTTCAATTTTTCTGCATCAAAATCTTCAAGAGCTCCTTCCAACTGTTGTCTCAATTTTTCCATTGATACCGGTTTTAGAATCTTCCTCAAGCTATTAGGCTTTTGCAAATAGAGGACAGCTCTGATACCAATTGTTAGATACTTGATCAGTCCCAAAGACACTCAGAGGGGGGGGGTGAATTAGTGTCTTACCGATATATGAAATAATTAAACTTGTTTGCAACTTTACAACCCAAATTAATGTACTGGTAAACAAGCAATAAAGAAATAAAGAGAAATAAGAGAGACAACATCAATGCACACCATAACACAAGATATTTTGGTGAGGAAACCCGGTAGGGGAAAAACCTCGACGGGATTTGTGACCCACAATATTTACTCACTGGCCAATATGAATAAATATTACTGATACAATAGGGGCCTACACATGCAGGAAGGCCAACAGCCTAGAGCTCATTGCTCAATACAAATTAGGAGTCACACTGACTACAAAATTGGATGATTAAATCCAATGCCAATGTACTACTCAAAATAGCATTTGCAATGTTGGATTTAGTACCGGTTTAAGCTCTATCAAATACCTCTGCCATAAACCTTGCTTCACTCTTCTCTACTCTTATTCGCTCATCAAAATATTACATCAAAATGCATATATAGATATTCGCTTGCATAATCATTACCTAATTACATAATCTTCTTCTTCGCTTGCATACCATACATACTTACAAAATGCATTACAAGATCTCATACATATATGAGTCTTTATAATACATCATTTGGCTACAAATAATTAATTACATTAAAATATAATTCACATAAACAAAACTTTATCTTATGTCGGCCTGAGTGTTGGTATGATTCATTGCCAGTGTAAACTGGATGTTGGTGTGAATGAACTTTGTGTAGCTATTGGTGCTGGTATGCAAAGTGTGTTGTCGGTATAATCAATAGAATGTTGTAGAACCATGTTACCAGTTGGTTGCCATCAATGACAACATCAACCATTCTCATCTAAGTGTGTAATGCCAACAAGAATGTGGAAGATGGTGTATTTCCTAAATAGAACCTGAAGATTGAGGAAGAGGATGTATCAGAGCTATCTAAAGAAGTTATCATCATAGTGAGAGGTTAAGAAGAAGGTGTTGCAATAGTGGAAAAGGATGTTGCAATAGCTAAGGAGGTAATTAATTTTTTTGTTTTTCAAGAAGAGATGAAAAGGGATGAGTTAGTGCAAGTAGACATTTCATATGAGTATGTAGAAACTAGAGAAAGAAAGCAAATGGATGTTGTAGATTGGTGTCAGAAGGTTTCTTAGTTGCATGTGGGAGCAATAGAGGATGTTGTAGGGGGATTTTGAAGAAGCCAATAGGTCTACGACAGGCTTGATCACAAGAAGGAGATGATAAGAGAGTGCATTTGGTAGAGGAGGAGGACCTATGTGGATGTGATTCCATGAGGGAAAAGAGGATATTGTTGAGCACTTAGTGGAGGAGGACGACAAGTGTACTTGCCAAGTGTTGAAAGAGGCAGAGAAATAATCTATCTCTATCTACATGAGCCATGGAATTTGATGCAAGTTGCCAACAATCTAAAAGAATAGTTCAACTACTCCACCCTATTTTGTGAGTTCTCCTCACAAAATTTTCATTCCCAAAGTGTCTAGTGCAAGAGCACCTAGGTGTATATAGTCAATACCACCAAAATATAATTTGTTTAGTTTGTTTTGTTTAAGTTTTGGTTTGTTTGGATTTTTCAGCTTTGAGTCTACATCTCTAATCTTTCTTTCAGCCCAAAAGATGGTTCTCTATTCAACATGAAAGTATTATGGGCATGGAAATCCATCAAATCATAAATTTGATCAGATGTAATTACAGATGTCTTGGTAAACTTGTATGCAAAATATGGAAGCATTAACTCTTTGAAAAAAATCCTCAAAATGTTTTACCAGCATATAGAGTCCTAGAGAAGAGTATGGATATCTCTCATAGCATAGTAAAAGGCTTAAGAAACTTTCAAATAGATGCAATATCCAGGTAATGTAACCAATCAATTTCCCAAAAGGATACTGAGGAGGTAAGAAAAAAATGCAAGGCCAAACTACTGATATGGAAAGGCATCAAAGAGGTAAGTAAATGCCTAATCAAAATATGGTATCATCTAATGCAATGATAGCATGATATGCACGAAATGGATTTGTTACAATAATTAAGAAACTTTTCAAATCTGGTGCAACCTTTATAATATTAAAATTTGTTAATAACTACTCAGCACCCATTCTAAGCATTAGGCGATAGATGGGAATAAGCATTGAGTAGAAGCCAAAATATCATAGTGAAGGCTGATTAAAATATTTGAATGGTCAAATGGACTTGAATAGACATCAAGTCAGCCCAATAAGAAGACATGGAAAGTATATAACCATTTGGTAGATTGAAATGAAGAAGGGGAAAATGATCAATAAGGAAAAGGCATTAGACTAGATTGGTAATAGTGTGTTGGGGACTGTGTAGTGGTTTCATAGTGAGAAAATAGAGGGGAAGGTGTCATGAAACCTAATTGAGGAAAGCAACACCAAATACTTAGTGGTTTGGGGGTAGTACATAAATAAGAGAAGAGATGATGCTTGAGTATAAACTGTTGGGGAGATAATAAGAAAGAGTATATAAATTAAAAAGAGGGGAAGGTCAATGATGATCATGTGTAAATTTTGTGCTTTATAGATTTGAACAAATTTGAATAAAATGGTTTTCATTTTGGTTTCAATCTAAATCATTCATTTTTAGCTTTGAGCTTGGGGCAAGAGAGTGTTTTTTTCTAAGTGGCATCACCTATATAAGTCAAGATTGTATGAAAGGGTGTTCGATTGAAAAAAAATTATATACCCTAATTATTGTATGAAATTCTAAGCTCTACTTCCAAGAAAAATGATTCATTCAATTGGTCAACCATCTACTTCAAAAAGAGAACTAGATGAAGATTTGCTTATTCATATCCCAAGATGATCAAGAAGGCTTGTAAATGTTTGTGGTCAAGGTGGTATCACCAATAGATTAGTGAATAGCATAGGTGTGTGTAGAGATGTTGACATTATAGTGACTAGATGGTCCTTATTTAAGCACTAATATAGAAAGAGATAAGCCCGGTCTCCATTGGTGAATTTCTAGTTTCTTGAATTGGCCAAGTCATGGTCCCAAATATCTTTTTGAATGTCAAATTCATCAAATTTGTGGTAAGTAAATATTATGCACTGAGTATAAGAGTGCTATCTATACATAATTGTGTAGGGATGATAAGTTTCATTAAAGAATGCATTTACAATGATTTTGGAGTAAATCTAGCTACTAATAAAGTCATCAATTTTTCAGGATTTTAGGGAGAAGTATCAATTACATAGAATCAACACCATAGTGGTGTTCATCTCTAAGAACAAGTTAAAAGGATTGGATAAAAGTCCAATCAAGCATTCATAGAATGAGGTAGAGTATCTTAAAATTGACACATTTTAAGATTACTATGTCAATTTATGGGAGAGGATGAAAAAGTGAAGATGCATATTCATCTCATGTTCATGGTAGAAAAAATTCAAGACTCAATGGCAAATAGTATATTTGATTATGTCACATTTAATGTAAAAGGAATTCATAGGAAGTTGGTGGCCATCAAGGCCAATGAGCAAAAAGTTGAAGTAGGATGACCAGTACTATATATTATGTCACATGTTTTTATATGCAAGAAGAGGATAATGGCATAAGGATTTGCAAGTACGGATATTGATGATAAGGGTTTTCCTCTTCCAATCCAATGCTAGAATTACATCTAAGATAAAAAAAATTGTGAAAGTGAAACTTATGTTGTTTTTGAAGAGTGTTTTGTAGGAAAGATTTTGAACTTCTTTTGAGAGGGCCAAGTCGGGTTGCCAAAGGAGATGATGGATTTTTTTAGGCCAACAAATAGAATCCCTAATTTGGGAATTCAACTTAGTTGGGGTGATTGGCTCTTGAATACCAACACTAATTCCATCAAAGTATATGGATGTAGGGTTAACCCTCATATATTGCCAAAATATGTTCCTAAGAGGTTAGCATATTTATTTGGCAGTTAAATAAGCTAGATAACACTCACTTAAGAGGATAGAAGAAGGATTCTTTCTTCCCAACTTTCACCATTTTGTTTTGACTTCTTGGCTAAAAAAAATGATTGGTTGAATTAAATTTATCCTATCTTACATTAATACATAATGGGATTGGAATGTATAAGGATATTTGATCTTGAAAGATTTATGTATCAAGTCGGGACTGTTGGGACTGATTAAAACTGGGTCAAGTTTATAGGCCCATTTCAAAATTTTGCCCTGCATTTCCAAATGATTAAAATAAGTCAGTTTGAATGGCCTAGTTTGCAAGGGGGTAAGATGGAGCCAGTTGATTTTCAGAGGGTAAGGCTCAAGATTCATGTCCCACACCTTTCATTTGGCCTATTCAGTGATGTCCAACTTTCAGAATTCAATTTGGATAAGTTTATGAGGTACCCAGTTTGAGGGGTAAGCTGAAAGTGCATTCTAGGCATCAAATGTAGATTTTATTGAGTAGCCTACTTTGGGTGTTTATATCTTTTTCCATGTTTATTATCATGAAGAATTTCAAAATGGATTGAATTTTATGCATAAATGTGAGTCAACATGCAAAATTTCAAGTCTTATGAATCCGTTTGATCAGTTTTCAAAGCTCAATCTGTTTGTAGTTTGTGATGTTTGCACAAGTGTAAAAATGTCCTGGTGAGCGTCATGTCAGAATGTTTGTTCTGGGCTAATGTTGGTATAAATGGTGAGCTACGTTTCAAATTTCAAGGCTCTACCAATCCGTTTGATTGGTTTTCAAAAGAGCTCATTTTGCCATCAAATTCAGTTATCCACACTCGAATGTTATATCAGTTAATGTAGCCATTTTGGTGAGCACGCCATTTGCATCCTGTCAGTCTAGTGATCGAACTGTAATTTTGACAAATGTGGGATATTTTGGAGGCAGTTTCCATGGGAACAAAATTTAGTTAGAGAGGAGACACTTGGCAATTCAGTTGCAGATTTGATTTGGTTCCCTCTCCCTTTTATTCCCAATTCTTCTCAATTGTAAGGGTTCCAGAAATTTGGAAAATGCTCCAGATTTGATGGCTTCTATTTTTTGAAGATCTTGACCCAAGTTTGTAAATGCTTCTGTTTGGTTTCAGGGTATAGAGATTGCAGTGCACTGTTGTAAATATGGTTTTAATTGCAGGTCTTACTTGTGTCATGCATGAGTAATTTCCCACAAGATTGTCTCTGTGATACATTTTTTTCATTATTATGATTTCAATCCTCAAGGAGGATGAAATTTGTCATCTCAAGGAGATTGTATGATTGTTTGTAGGCGTTCTTTAATGAAGAGTTTAAATTCTATAGTTAGTCATAAATAATGAAATATGTATCCAGATCTGATGAATTTGTGAATGAATCAAATAGTGCATTAATATAAGGTATTGATGCATGAATATCTTGTTTAAGGAAAATAAGCTTGCATCTATGATTCATATTTGTAGTTTTGTGTGTGACCCTATTGCCCAATGAACAAGGCACTGGTCTTGCAAGTTTGGGGATGGTTTCAGATCAACATTTTAAAAGACAAATCTATTTCCCTTTATGTTTAGGGGTGTGTGTTCCATTCTTTCCAAGCTCTGTTTCATCCTATTGTTTGTACAGATCTAGCCAATTTGTAATGTTTCCTAACCTATTAAGCTTGTGAAATGATCTATCTGCTTAGTGTTGATGTAGTTATGTGTCTGTGATTGTTGTATTTAATGCATCAAAGGGTGTCCCCCCTAGGTCTAGCAGAACCTGAAGTGCAGAAGGATCAATTAGGGTCCTATGTTATGTTTTCCAAGCCCTGATGTGTTTCATAGACTGAAATTGGCCATTTCATAGAAGGATTGCAGGTGTACTTGTGTTTATCACTTTTGGTGAACAACAGGGACAAGCATCAAAAGGCCTACATTTATCAATGGAATATTATATGAAGATGTCATAAGAAACTCTCATAATTAAAGAGGTGAATGAGAAAAGAAAAAAATAAATAGGCATCATGAGGGGAGAGGAGAAAAGAAGGGGCATGTTGATTATTATAGTGCTAATGCCAATGAGAAGGACTTGATTCTTAGGATACAAAATATGTTGGCAAATGCAGAGACATTAATAGAAAAGCTCTTGTTATAGAGGAAAGACCAACATAACAAATGTATTTCAATGAAAATGTTTCATCTTATGTTCCTATGGTAAGTGAACACTATTCAAGAGAAATCTCAAGCTTTAATTACCCCTGTAGAGAAACTTGCAAAAAAGAGAAAAAATATTGATCTAGAAGGTGCAAGGGAAGCAATAGAGACAAATAATATTGTAGAGAATGTTGTGGGGGAAGAGAAATAATTTACTCAGCCTATGTATTCAACTCCAAAGGTTCTCATGGAAATTATTCCATGGAGTACAATGGAGTTAAATCTCAAGTACTCCAGTGATGAAATCAATGATATAAGAGCCTTGGCTTGTGCACAATCTATGTCACATGAGGTATTTGTTAAACTCAGGAATTCAAATACTTTGAGATGAGACTAAAGAAGGATGAATTTTAAAATAAGGTTAATGAATCCAAAAATAAGGTAGATCCTTCACAATGGGATGA
Organism: Cryptomeria japonica; assembly: GCF_030272615.1. Classification (NCBI taxonomy): domain Eukaryota; kingdom Viridiplantae; phylum Streptophyta; class Pinopsida; order Cupressales; family Cupressaceae; genus Cryptomeria; species Cryptomeria japonica. Next base: position 770,279,254 of record NC_081411.1, on the reverse strand, counting down.
TATTTCTCAATAGGTTTTGCAAGAGGTGGGTTTTGATGTCAGTAATATCACTCTTGAGGAAGGCAGAAGGTTAGTGCATGATAGTGGTTTGTTGTTTCTCCCAGATTGGAATATAACTTTTACACTCGACTTAGACACAATTAGAAGACATGGTGAAAAAGTGCTTTCTATAGAAGAGAAAGCAAAGAAAGCATTCTCTGATTCGAGATTTAGTCCTAAATTTGATACTTTAGCAAAATGGAAAATGTCCCCAAATACCAATAAGCCAAAGGTAGTAGATGGCATATTTTATGAGTTAAAAGTGAATTTGATTATTAAAAGATTTTTAGATGCAACTGTAGACACCTCAATTTGATTAATCTAATTAATAGGATTTAGCTACCCTAAACAATTTTAAATTAAGTAATTATGTATTATTTAATTAATTAGTGTCCCTGCTCCCTTCTAGCTAATTAATTTCATTAATTATGCTATGGCCCCCTTTTAATTAATTACTTGACAACCATAAATAATTTAATTGATTAAATTTGACCCCTTCTTCTATCAAATAAATCAAACTCATAATTTTATTATTTAATTCACCTTTTGTCTTTTTCCTTCTTTTTCATTATGGAATTAATTAATTTCATTTCTCCATGTCTCCTAACTTTAGCCCCCATCTAAGCCTTCCTCTAACCTATCTCACTAACTAACCTTGGTTTCTCAACCAAATTTATCCCTTCCAACCTCCCTTGTCACATGTGTGCACATTCTTAATTTCCTAAATATTAGGAAAAGAAACTAATTTTGGGTGGCCACCTCCCAAAATTGACATGTGTATTTGTTTACACTTGTCATTTTTTCTCCATGACACTTGTCCTTCTCAAGGACACTTTTCAATCCTCCCATTGCCACTTGTCCTCAAGGAGACAAGTGGCACATCCTCATGCACCTCCCTCTTCCCGTCAAATCCTATTTAAACCTTCCCTTTCCTTTGCAAATCATCCAATCTTTTGCATTCATATTGTTATCATGTTAGTTTGCATACTCACATCCAGTCATTTTGCATCCATATTTTGAGCTAAATTTGCATAATTTGTCATCATGGAACACATCTAGCACCCTTGGAAGCACAAGATAGAACACACATCAAATCGAAGGACAATCAAATCAAAGGAATAATCTAGAGTTTTCATCTTAATTGTTTATTATTTTCTTTTATTTAGTTTTTCCTTTTTGGTATCCTAATATTAAGTGTGGTTGAATGTGTGCTTTCTTAGGTTGTTTATTGTCATTTCAATCATTTTATTTAGCACACAATTTTATACATACAACTACTTCCCCAAGTTGCATAATTGGCAGTGAATACAAATCCTTTTAGTGATACTAAAGTTAAAAAATGTAATCCAATTTTGATAAATTGCATGAGAAATACATGATGATAGTTGTTGGAGTTGAATCAAATGAGATCTCTTCCACTTGCATCTCCAAGAACATTAGTGCCGATTGTTTCTACAACTTCAAGTTGTGTAGGACCTTTTCCATCAAATACGAAGGCCCTACTTGTAGAGATTAAAGAGTTAGAAGAGAATATGAAAGGAGCCAAAAAAAAAATAATTAGCAAATGAGTTGTAGATTTGATTTATTACAAGATATCTAAAATAGTGAGCAGGGTTTATGATTCTAGGAAAGTGTATCTTGTTGGTACAAGACACTACACAGATCATCCAGTGTTGTCATTGATGAAAATCAAAGTCAGTTATCCCATCCCCAGTATGTGATTTAATCCTACCAGGAGTTAGAATGCAAATTGGTTCAAGTCCAACAACTAGAATAGAGTATCCGATAGAGTTCAGTATTTTGGGTAGTATTTCATTTATGGTCTTTTTCTTGTGTTATCAATCTGGTTGAAGGTTGATACATGTCTAGACAATCTTATTTCAGAGTTGTAGCGTCTTGTGTTGATTGGATTTTAAGTTAGGTTCTCTAGTATATCGGTCTTTAGTTCAACAATGCACAACAATAGTATCATGTGGATAATCCTTATGTGGATTATGTGGGTTTGTTTTGGTGATTAATTTTGAGATCCAAATGTTTTGTTCAATGATTTTGGTAGTGTGTGGACAATTGTTTTGGTTTGTATTGGTATTTTGGCTTAGATTCAACTAACAGTGTGTACACGTTTTATTATTTGTAAAGTGCTCTTGAAAATGACATGTAACTAACCTAATTTCTTCTTGCGGATATAAGGTCGATTGCTTCAAACATTTTATATATCAAGAAGGCATGAGAGAGGTGTTCATGATCAATTGTGCATAGTTGCACATGTGCAAGTTGAAAATTCATGCTTTAGAATATTGCAGAACTATGGAATAGAGTAGTATAAGACAGTGTGAAATCAATGGACAATGTGCTCAACCGGAACTATACCCAAGAATTTGTAGATGTTGTTCAATAGTTAAAATTATCTTCTGATCATTTGTAACTCATTTGTAAGGTAGTGAGCCTTCCCAGGGTTGTTTCCCTTTGTTGTTTTTGAGCAGTGAGCTCTAGGAAACTATGTGCCTAAATGCATGTGCATTCCCTTGTAAACTTTACATTTGAGTATACTCATTTTGTGGGTCTTGTCCTCACCTTGGTTTTTCTCTTGATCGGGTTTTCCACATATAAAATCCTTGTGTTATGGTGTTTTGGTTGATGTCTTGTGTTTTTGCATATTTGTTTTGGTTCAATGCATTAAATTCTTTAAAGAACAATTTAATAGAGTTAAAATTTGCAGAACCTTGATTCACCCCCCCTTCTCAGCGTTCCTTGATTCCAACAATTGGTATCAGAGCCTAGTTCCTTAAAAGAAGTCTAACAACTTGAGGAGGATATGGGAAGGTGGTTCAATGGATTCCAGTGGTCTTCAACATCAACTCCTAGTTGCAATAGATGGTCGTGATCATTCCAAAGTTGAAGTCCAAGAACTACAAGGAAGTCTTAAGGATGCTAAAAATTTCATTCAGTCATTAAAGGACCACTTGAATAGGTCCAAGGAAAAATGAAAGGAACTTGTTCATCAGCTAAAGTAGAAAGAAAGCCAAAGCAAGGATGATGGAGCCTTGAAGGAGAAGATAGAAGAATGTGAGAAACTTGCTAGAAATAATACAGTCCTGAAGCATGAGATGGAATCTATAGTGATGAGATTGACCAAGGAGATTGAGGAAAGAAAGAAGAATGAAGAAGCTCTTAATTAGTCCTTGAAAGAAAGATGTGATGAATTTTGCAAACTTAACTATGATAATGATCAGCTAAAACTTGAACTACAACAATCGAAGAACAATGAGCAAGACCTTGAAAGGTAGTTTGTCATTCTTAGGGATGAAATTGATACTTCAAATGAGTACAAGGAGAAGCTCAAGGTTAGCAAGGCTAAACTTGATGCATTGCTACAAAGCTATAAGAATGAAGATGATAAGCAAGGTCTTGGATTTGAGAAAGGTGAAAGCTCAAGATCTAGTCAAAGCAATCCTAAGTCAGAACGTCAGAAGAAAACAGCTAAAAGGTCTTGAGTAAGGTGACCTAATGCTCAAAAATTCAATGGTAATTATTTTGTTTGCAATAAATTTGGTCATAAGGCTAGTCAATGTAGAAATAGATTGAATCAAAATGATCCATCTTTCTTTGGTCAATGTTTCAACTGCAATAAGCATGGTCATAAATCAAGTGAATGCAGAAGTATGAAAAATAACTCTGTCAATAGAAGGAATGTTAGATATTATGCATGCAATAGATTTGGACATATTGCAAATCAGTGCAGATCAAGAGGAAATCAAAGAAATTTTGAGCCCTAGATAGATAAACATTGTGTGTTACAATTGCAACAAATCCGGTCACATTGCAAAATTCTGTAGAAGCCAAAATGTGGAAAGGGTCTGGTAGACATGAACAAGAATGTGCAGATAAATGATAAAGGAAAAGGTAAATTAATTCTGAATGAGATCAGAGATCAAATGAAGAAGACATGGGTGAAGAAGAGTGATGACAATGTAGGAAATAGATCTGGGCCTGAATCTGGTGTTGGAAATTCCTCTGGGAATTAGCTTTAGGCCTCTGACGTAGGGGGATTTTTCAAGAAAATCTTTTCCTCCCCTGCCAACAGTTGGTGTCGGAAGATCGGTAGATTGTCAATAGTTTCTTGGAAGTACTACGAATCTTTTGGAAGGATTTTTGGAAGATTTTGGGCAAAATTAAAGATCCGCAAGAAATTTCTTGAGAGCAGTATGTGGATACAGGGTATCCGGAAGGTTTAGGGAAAAGTGTATTTAATGCGTCAAAAATTTAAGTGTGCAGAAGGTAAAAAGATACTTTTACCTCTTATTTCTTACCTGTTTTTAAGAGAAGAAGATAAGCAAGCTCCGTGAAGAGATTTTTCAGAGCGATCATAGTATGAAGACGATTTTGTGAAGAAACCCTAATCTGACGTGTGAGGTATCTTTGAGAAACCTTGTGAATTTGATACTTCTTAAGAGGGATACACCATTGGTATTCGACATAACTGAGAGATCCTATCCTAAATTTAAGAAAAACCCTTACAAATCAATGGAAGATGATCCACAAGGAGAATTTTCATCGGTTCCACATGGTGTTCTTCATGTGCAGGAGCTGTTGAAGAAAGGTTTGATCAGGGAAAGTCTGAGCCCTTGTGTAGTACCATCAATATTAGCACCTAAGAAGAATGCAGAGTGGAGAATGTGTATTGATTCAAGATAAATAAACAAGATCACAGTGAAATACCAGTTTCCTTTACCTAGGATGGATGGCATAATGAACTGTTTGATTGGAGTAAAATACTTTACAAAGATAGATTTGAAGAGTGAATATCATCAGATCGGGATCAGAGAAGGTGATGAGTGGAAGACAACATTTAAGACAAATGAAGGACTGTATGAATGGTTAGTGATGCCTTTTGGATTGACTAATGCACTGAGTACTTTCATGAGGCTGATGAATGAGGTATTAAATAAATTATTGGGTAAGTTTGTTATTTTGTATTTGGGTGAGATTTTTATTTTTGAGTAAGACTATAAAAGAGGAGCATTTGTTGCAGTTAAGACAATTTTTGCAGAGATTGAGAGAAGAAAAGTTGTTGATCAATATCAAGAAGTGTACTTTCATGAAGGATGAGTTAGTCTATTTGGGATTTATGATATCTGAGGATGGTTTGAAGATGGACCCTGAGAAAGTAAAATCAATTGTTGAGTGGCCTACATTGGAAAGCATTGGAGAGGTAAGATCATTTCATGGATTGGATAGTTTTTACTAGAAGATTATCAGAAATTTTAGTTCAATTTGACCAAAAAAAAGTTTTGAACTGTTGAAAAAGAAAGTAACTAAGCAACCTATGTTAGCTTTACCGGATTTCAATAAAGTATTTCAAGTGGAACAACAATAGGAGCAGTCTTGAGTGAGGAAGGGAGAGCAGTAGCTTATTTCAATGAGAAATTGAATGATGACCAGAGGAGATATTCAGTGTATGATCAGGAATTTTATGCCATAGTTCAAGGCTTGAAGAAGTGGAGACATTACTTGTTGCCTAAGGAGTTTGTGTTGTATGCAGATCATCAAGCTTTGCAGTGTAGACACCCAAAATTGTCCAGTCTTTTATTTATTTAATTCTCTAAGCTTAATTCTTCTATTAATTAAATAAATCTTTATTTATTTAATTAATTCATTTATCCTCTTCTAGCCTTATTTCTCATTTAAATAAATACATTTATTTATTTAAATTATCCTTTTCCTAAATTAAATAAATACTTATTTATTTAATTGATCCCTATTCTTCTATTAATTAAATAAATATTTATTTATTTAATTAATTCATTAATCTTTTCTACCCATGACACATGTCATTCATCTCCTAATTCATACACTACCTACCCCTTTCATTATTTTATTATTTCTTTTACCTACCCTCTAATCATAGCCGACCTCCTTTTACACCTCTCAATCTTATCCCTCCATTTCATATAGTGTCTTCTATATAAGGAGATGCTTCCTCCATTATCAAACCCTAATCAATCACCCTAATGATCTTTTATGCAATTGACTACACTATGATCCTACTTTCAACCACATTCTGTTCTTTGTTGAGCTCTTGTGCACATAAAATCTGAGAGCAAATATATCAAGCAAGATCAATGGAGATAGGAAGAATGGAGATCAAAACCCTATTGGACATGTGATGGTATAATCTTTGTGATTTCATTTGATTTGCATTGTCTTAGGTAATCTTCATATGTTATGGTGGATTTTTGTTGTTGTTAGGCTAGGGTTTTTGTGGTTGAATTCATTTAGCCTTTCAATATCGTTATTATTGTTACCCATTTTCACCATATACATTTTGGCACGCCCGGTGGGACTCTTGTCCCTTTTGCATTTAACATCCTTGTTGCAGATTTTGTGTTTTGAAGTTGCAGATCTGACGTTTTCGGTAGCATTTTGATATTCCCACATCCGTGCACTTTCGGATCATGTTTTTGTTTTTTTGGCGCGTCTGCGACATCTGGAATCGTGTCTGTGTTACTGGCAGTATTTTATTTTGCAGTTTTTGGGAAAGCGCATTTGTGTTATTAAGTCATGTCTGAGGTGTTTTTAGCAGCGTCTGTGTCTAGAAGTCGTGTCTGCATTCTGTAGCCACGTTTTTGTCTCACAGAACCGCGTCTGTGTCACGAAGTCACGTCTGTGTTGAGGGTAATTGCATCTGTGTTCACCAATTTCAAATTTTAGGTTTATTGATTCAGTTTTGGGATTTTGCATTTAGGGTTTCAAATCTGGTTTATTTTGAGCTAACATTTTTAGATCTAGCTAACAAAATTGGTACAGCTTGTCTTGAAAGCAAAATCGTTTGGTTGAAGGCCCCTATTTTCACAAAGTCTTTTGGGTTTAAAATCTACCTCTTGTGTGCTTGCAGGAAGGGGTGATTATTTGAAATAATCCAAACTACTAACAAATCTTTGTTGCAGGTCCTTAGCAAGGGTTTTTGGATTTTTTATTGTGTGCCTTGTTTTCATAGACTAGCAAACACTTCAATTGGTGCACTAAAATTGAATCATTGTCTTTTGTGTCTTGAGCAATAGGCTCTTTTTGTTTAATCTCTAGAGGGCCTGTCTTCCCATGTGGTCATTAGGACTACTAGTGAGAAGAGAACGACCCAAGCGGTAGCGAGAAAAACTCACCTCTTCTGAACCACTATAAACAACTGTATTCATGGTGAAAACTATGGATAACGTGTGCTGATTAGTTCATACCGACACTATGTCTCCCCATAAACCCGTTTGATCAAATTTATTTGATCAGTTGTAGGGTGTAACCCCTACCGGCTAGGAGCCTTCTGTATTTACAGAGCTGAAAGTGCCGCATGTATGGCCACACGAGCGGATGTCCTTACTAGCACCTTTTTGTTTTAGAAGCCCAAATCCTTCTAGTTGTTGGGGCAGGAGGTCGGACCTCTAGTAGCGGTCCACACACATACGGTTCTTAGTAGAGATACAAAGTTCGCCATGGGGAGTTTTCATGGGGACTGATGCTTGGCTGACCTGAGAAGTGAGTGTCAAGGGTGGAGCCAGTGAGATCAAGCATCTAAGTATCTGCTTTGAATAGCATAGCCTCAGGGGTAAAACTCCATGTGGGATCAACAACTATTGTCTTGGCCAGCCATAAGAATTGTGCTTGACTTATGTTAAACATTCAAAACATTCAAGACCAAACAACAAAACATTGTGTCTTTTGTGTTTTCAAGTGTATGCAAAACATTTTTACATCAAACAACACACTTTTCTTGGAGTCATTTTTGAGTCTAGACACTTGCAAACATTGGGTCTTCATCAACACTGTGTCCTCTTGTCACGAAAAATAATCAAACAGTCAAATTTTGGTCACAACAAAACAACTTCACAGATTGGAAAAAATTGCACAAATTTTGCAAAAACACGTCTGTGTCTGACATAATAGTGTCTAGGTTGTATAACCGCGTCTGTGAAGGGCAGAATCGTGTCTGTGTTCCCAGAATAAATATTACACTTTGCACAAAATCTCAGAAACCCGTCTGTGTTTTACAGAGCCACGTCTATGTCAGGAAACCGCGTCTATGAAGTATACAAGTACGTCTGTGTTCAGAATTGAAAAAAAAAAAAAAAACTTTTATAGTCCAGCAAACAAACACAGTGAGTTTCGGAATTCTTGAGCTTCCCAGGTCATTTCTCCAAGGTTTCATTTAGCATTCAACCTGTCTTTGGGTCTCACAAAGTCCATCATTGCTTCACATCTCACTTTACATTCACATTTGTCTAAACTTGAGTCAAAAGGTCACTTGCTTGTCCTCATTATACTTTGTCAACAGACTACATACAACAACACTTTGCTAAGTGGTCCCTCATCAAGGTTTCTTACCTTTGGGTCTCATTTGGTCTTACTTAGAGTCAAGGTCAACTTACCTCATCAAGAGAAACTATCCTCTCTTTGGAAGTCACACCTACTCTACTACATACATACTTGGTCTTTCACTTTGGATATTGCAAGTACACCTCAGATTCATTTACATTCCATCCATTTCTTGGTCTTCCATACTTTTTCCATTTTTCATCTAGTCTCACACATCTCGGTCAATACCTAGTTCATGGTTGAAACCCGTCTTCAAAAATCTAGGAGCGAAACTAAAGAGGCTCAAGAGTCCGCAAACATGAGTTCTTATGAGTATGAGAATGAAATCTTTTTCAATTCTCATCATACTACATTACCTGACATGGATGCCTATAGAAACATTCCAAATGTTGAGAACATGGACACTACAAACAACAATGATACACACAATGACAATATGGACAACTTTTCCATACATTTAGTAGATGTGGAAGAATCCATTATGAATCCCCATTTCAATCAATTGGTTGAGGAAATAATGATGAGGGATAGACAATACTTCTTACAAATGATGGCACAAAGTGGAGCCAAGATACCTCATGATTTTGACACGTCTCAAATAATGGAAAATTGACCTTTGCAACAACCTCACTCCAACATGGATCAAAGGAGACCTAATAGTGGAGGCAATAGAGGACCACATATGGTACCTGAATCACCATCATCTTTGTTTCAAAAACCAAAGGTCCCACATACACATGGTCAAGCATATGATACTCACCTTCATAGACCATTATGGAAGTCCTATGCAGATAGATATGCTCAATCACATACCCATGCTAAGGATCAACCACCAAAGCAATTGGATATTCAAAGGCATGCTCAAAATTTGGACACAAGGAAACCCCGTGTCAAATTTGGGGGCAACACATTAGAAAATGACATGCCTGTAGAGTATGGTATACATGCACAAAATAGATATGGTGCTCCTCATTATAGACCTCCTCCATATGAACATGTGTATGATCAATATCATCCATATATGCAACATGCTCCTCCTCCAATTGATGCCTCAAGCATGGGGTATGGTCCAAGAAGTTGATCTCCACCTAAGAGCAATTTGGAGCAACAAATCAGGGACTTACAAAAGAAAATGGAGGACATAAATACACTGAAGCCAACATACACAATGAGAGACATATGTCCTTATCCATTTGACAAAAGCATTCCAATGCCTCCATTTCCTACACACTTTGTGACGCCTAAATTTGATAAGTATAGAGGCAAAGGGGATCCTAAGGCACACATAAGACAATTTTTCATAGCCTGCATTGAGGTGGCAGCAGAAGAGACATATTTGATGAGATTATTCCCACAAAGCCTAGGTGATCAAGCTATGGAATGGTTCTTCCAACTTCCACCTGGTATTAAGTCATGGGGTGATCTAGCAAAGGCATTTATTCAACATTTCTCCTACAACATAGAAACAGACATATCAGTCATTACTTTGTGCAATACTAAGAAAAAAGATGGAGAGACTTTTTCGTCATTTTTACAAAGATGGAGGAATCTAGCCAGCAGATGCTCTTGTGAAATTCCACAAAAACAAATGGTAGAAATGTTCACCCAGAATGTTAACAAAGAGATTGGTTATGACTTAAGGAAAGCTTGTTTGTCCACCTTCAAGGATGTCATTGAAAAAGGCTTAGCAACAGAGAAGGTCCTAATTGAACAAGGAGTCATTAAGATATTCAAGGAAAACAAAGATGACTTTAAGGGAAAAGACAAACCGAGATTTTGGAACAAAAACAAGAATATAGTCAATGATGGTGTTGTTGATGCCAACACAGTGCGACCTAAATTCATCTTTTCAGGATCAAGTTCTACAAACAATCAAGTGAATACTCAAACAACTTCTAGATCACGAAGGAAATACACTCCCTTGGGAGAACCACTTGAGTCAGTTTTAAAGAAGCTAGTGGCAAACAAGGTAATCACAGTTCCAGATTTTCCTCCATATGAACCAAAGGTCAAACCAAATTGGTGGAATGATGATAAGTATTGTGAATTTCATAAGAGCAAGGGTCATAAGACAGGAAATTGTCATCGACTGAAGAACATTATACAAGATCTCATTGATAGAGGTGACATTGAGATTGAAGGACACTCATCTAATCAAGAACATGAGATGTTTAAGGAACCATTCCCAAAGCATGACAAGGGAAAATCTAAAGCCACAGATGACCAAACCAACTATACTAGAGCAACCTATAACTATGATTCAACTATCAATCACATCTCGATGGACAATTATGTCTCTACCATTATCATCAAGGACAAAACGTCTAAGAATTCTACCCGGAGACCCAGGATTGTCCTAAAAGGTGTTGGATCTTCTTCTGAATCTACCTTTGAATGTAATGTCACAACCTATCAAGATAAAATCACTTTGCAAGGTGCTCTAGCCAAGAACACCGCTTCCTCATCAACCAAACCTGAGTATGACCTTGTAGAACAGCTAGGGAAGACACCCGCGCTCATCTCTATTCTTGAGCTCTTACGCATATCCCCCACACATAAAGCCATTCTTGACAAAATCTTGAGAGAAACTATCGTTCCTACTGATCTGAGCATGGACCAGTTTCAAGCCATGGTGGGATACCTTTCCATTCCACATTCACTTACATTAACAGAAGCCGATGATGCCTCCGTAAGTCAGCCACACAATGCACTGTTACACGTTGAAGCCTTCATACACAAACATTGAATAAAAAGAGTCCTGATAGATGGAGGAGCAGGTATAAACATTTGCACATTGAGCACTATTAAACAATTGGGATATTCTGATAAAGCTGTGAATTCTACAAATCAAATCACCATCAAGGCATATGATGACGAAGAGCGTTCATCCAAGGGCCCAGTCACCTTACGTCTCAGAGGTGGGCCAGTTACAAAGGATGTGGTTTGTCAAGTCTTGGATCTAGATCTCACTTATAACATATTACTAGGACGTCCTTGGATTCATGAAATGAGGGCAGTCCCATCCACATATCACCAATGCATTAAGTTTCCTCATAATGGAATAGAAGTAACAGTTAACGGCAATCCTAATCCGTTCATATACTGCAATAACCTGAGATCAAAGACTGAGACCATCATTCCCAGTAATCATGAAGTTGTTCCTTCCTCAGCATACATTGATCCTGAGTCATTAAAACCTTCGACATCAAAATAGGGTGAGCTTAAAGGCAAGTTTCAAGACAAGGGCATGGGGGAATACACTTTAAATCAAACCATGTACTTGCAACAAGTCATGAGTTCCCCAAAAGAATATGGAAGACCACATCCTAACAAACAAGTATCCATCATGATACTAAAATGGGATCCTACTACCTTTCAGAGATGGGGTGAACTAGAAGAGGAAGATCTATACAAAATGCTTTACAAAGACATTGAAGATGACACACAAGATCGCATCAGTCTACCATGTGAGAAATATGGCAAAGGCTTCAAAATTCTACAAAAATTCGGGTATGATGGAAAAAGCCCTCTTGGGTTACGAAAGGAAGGCATCATTGAACCTTTACAACCTGAATTGACTTTCAAAAAGGAACGCTCGAAAGGACTTGGTTTCTTAACTTCCAAGATCCACACCCAAAGGACAGAATAAGCCTTACAAATCAAAGCTGCCAAAATGCAACAAGAGGATTGCTATTCCACAGATTCCAACGAATGGGAATGGGGTTCAGATAAGTCCTCCAGTGACTACGAACTCACCAAGATATTCAGAGAGCCAGATGAACCAACAAAAGAAGAGGAATTTTATAACAAGTTCAGAGTTGGTCAAGAAACAACCCATGAGGATTCCACATAGTCCTTCTCTCAAGATTCTAGGTTGAAATCACATAGGATGAGAACACCTGTCCTGGAATGTGCTAGTAGTGATGATAATTTGGATTTGTTCGTGATCAAGATTGATGAGGAGAGTGCCATCGATGACATCGATAATTACCTTGACATACCCGAATATAACTGCATCTTCACTCTTAGCCCCACTAACTTTGAAGACATTAACAGCCTTCCCCTTGTCCACCACCAACTCATTAACTGGGATCATGAAGGACCTGCATAGTTTGACACATTCCAAAATGATGAAGCTTTTATTGACTATCTGGGCATACGAGATGATCTTCCTCCTAGGGACCATAAGGCGGGATACACTATAGAACTCAATAGCATGGCATATTTTGGTGAGGGTGTCGGACCTTCCAGTCACAAAAATGTGAAAATAAGAACAAATCAAGGGTCTTATGGCGAAAACCACACTGTGGTGCTGTCTGACCCCAAAAAAGTAAAAAGAAAGGATGTATCTGAGGGCAAAAACCTCTCTGAGGCACCCGAAAATGGAAGGCTCGACATTCTCCCAACATCATATGAGAAAAATTCATCCATGTTGGTAGAGGAGACTATCAAAACAAACATTGGTACAGAAGAGGTTCCACACAACATATTCCTAGCTCAATCATTGACAGAGTCTGAAAGGTCAAAATTCATAAGTTTCTTCAAAGAATGACAAATCAACTTTGCCTGGTCATATGCTGATGTGCCTGGATTAGACCCAGATTTGGTAATGCATCATTTGATAGTTAAATCGGGGGCAAAACCAGTGAAACAGAAATTAAGAAAGATGCATCCACAAGTGGCATTACTAGTCAAAGCAAAACTTGAGAAATTATTGGACATCAGATTCATACACCCAATTGATTATCCTGAATGGATCTCCAACTTAGTGCCTGTCAGTAAACCAGATAGCAACATCAGAATATGTACAGATTTCAGAGATATCAACAAAGCTTGTCCAAAGGATGACTTCCCATTACCAAATATTGACTTGATTGTTGATCTCATAGCAGGTCATGAAATGTTATCATTAATGGATGGATTCTCTGGTTATAATCAAATAAGGATCGCGCCTGAGGATCAACACAAAACATCATTCACTTGTCTGTGGGGAACTTTCTGCTAGAATGTCATGCCCTTCGGGCTAAAGAATGCAGGCGCTACATATCAAAGAGCCATGACTACTATCTTTCATGATCTCATGCACGTAACTGTGGAAGACTATGTTGACGACCTCTTGGGCAAATCAATAGACAGAAATACACATTTGGACATACTTTCAGTCATCTTTGATCGGTTGGAAAAATACAAAGTAAGATTAAACCCCAAGAAATGTGTCTTTGGAGTAACCTCCGGGAAGCTCCTAGGATTCATTGTATCCAAAAGAGGAATCAAAGCTGATCCAGCAAAAGTCAAAGCCATCTTGGAGATGCAACCACCAAGAAATATCAGTCAACTTCGATCCTTACAAGGCAGACTCTAGTCCATACGAAGATTCATAGCACAACTTGCAGATAAGTGTAATCCTTTTTAGCACCTGCTACATAAAAACATCAAATTCAAATGGGATGATAACTGTCAACAGGCTCTCCAGATGCTCAAAGATTATCCTCTAAATCCACCAGTTCTGATGCCACCAGTTCCAGATCAACCTCTGTTACTAGACATATCAGCTACTTCAATAGCACTGGGGGCACTCTTAGCACAACAAATTGTTGAGGGCAGAGAAAAAGTAGTATACTATATCAGTCGCACATTGGTAGGATATGAGCTAAACTACACACCAATTGAGCATGCATGTCTTGCCGTGGTCTTTGCTTCACAGAAATTATGACATTACATGCTCACTCATAAGACTAAGTTAGTTGCAAGGATAGACCCATTGAAATACCTTCTCAATAAAGAAACACTTATTAGGCGACTGGCCAAATGGGTAATGATCCTGAGTGAATTCGACATCGAGTATGTGGACAGAAAAGAAATAAAAGGACAAGCCATCACAGATCAATTAGCAGATGCTCCCATGATAGACGATGTTCCTCTAAGTTTAGAATTTCTAGATGAATCTATTTTGACAACGTCACATGCAAAGCCCTGGCAACTGTACTTCGACGGCTCATACACACAGCACGGGGCAGGAGCTAGCATCCTCTTTATAACTCCTCAAGGGGATTCTATACCAAAATCATACCGCTTATCATTTCCTTGTACTAACAATATAGCGGATTATGAGGCATTAACAACAGGATTATGAATTGCAGTTCAATGGAAGATCCAGGAACTTCGTGTTTTTGGGGATTCCAAACTTGTCATCTTTCAAGCAACTGATGATTACCAAACAAAAGAGGAAAAATTAATGCCTTATAAACAACTAGTGGATGACCTAAAACAACACTTCACAAAGATAGACTTTGAGCAGATACCAAGAGAGCAGAATCACGCCACAAATGCTATGGCTACAATTGCTTCACTAATTGGTCTACCTCCAAACGAGACCCGCTATGAGTTCTTGGTGGATAACCTTTTGGTTCCTTCATATGAGATCATGTCTACTGAGATGATATGTGTCGTCGGTCCCGAGTCCCAGTTATATGGTTCCATTTTCACATACCTTCGTGACAATATCCTACCTCCTGATCTATCAAATAACCAACGTCGCACTTTTATTCGCCAATCCTCTCAATATGTCATTTTAGCTAATATCCTATACCGGTGAGGTCTAGATGGCACTCTTCTTAGATGTTTAGAAAGCGACGAAGCTCAGATTACGTTACGTGAAGTACATGAAGGGATATGTGGTCCACATGCTAGTGGTCCTACCTTGGCCAAGAAACTCATCAGGACTGGATATTACTGGCCCAATATGGAAAAAGACTCATATCAGTTTGTCAAGAAATGTAAGCAATGCCAAATTCATGGAGACCTCATACATGTGCCAGCATAGGAACTTCAACCAATTGCATCTCCCTGGCCCTTTTGTCAGTGGGGACTCGATCTCATAGGCAAGTTTCACCCTCCTTCGTCCAATGGTCATAAATTCATTATCACTGCCACAGAGTATTTTACAAAATGGATTGAAGCCGTGCCTCTCACACAAGTCACTGGAAAATAGATTGCTACATTCAGCCTCAACTATATCATTTGCCGATACGGTAATCCTATTTCCATTATCACTGATAACAGGTGTCCCTTCAAAAATCAGGATGTTCATGAACTCTGTGACTGCTTCCATATTTCCCATCATTTCTCCACACCATATTACCCCCAAGGTAATGGCCAAGCTAAGGCGTCTAATAAAACAATCCTTAAAATCTTAAAGAAGACAGTCGACGATGTTGGCCGTAATTGGCATATCCAAGTTAATCCTGCACTTTGGGCTTACCGCACGAGTGTCCGCACACCTACAGGAGCTACACCCTATTCACTTGTCTATGGCGCGGAAGCCATCTTTCCTATTGAGGTCAAGCTACCCTCTTTATGGGTCTCTTTGCAAAACATCATCAGTGATGAAGACTACAGGGTCTCTCGCTTACAAGAGCTGGAACTATTGGATGAACGAAGACAAACTGCTTTTAATCATCTCAAAGCTTACCAACAATGAATGAGTTGCAGCTACAATCACAAGGTCAAACCTCACACATTTGAGGTAGGTGATTTGGTCCTCAGAGAAAATCCCAAAAATCAGCAAGACAGAGAGAAGAAGGGCAAGTTTGAACCAAATTGGCTTGGTCCTTACATCATTACAGCAGCATATGGATCTGGGGCATATCAGCTCTCAACTACAGAAGGTGAACCTTTGGAGGATCCTATCAATAGCATGCACCTTCTCATGTTCTACACATAGCTCTTCAGAGTATCTTAATTCAAAAATACAAAAAAAAATCAAAAAAAATCAAAAATACAAAAAAAAAAAATTATAAAACAAAAAAAAAAAAACATTGAAAAATTAAAAAAAGTAAAGAGAAATAATTTCGTGCAACGGTGAAAACCACTTCAGTGGCACCCTGGGCAAGTATCATGGTGAAAAATGGGTCACCAGTGCCATGCGTAGAGACATTGCTCCTCCCTCCTTCAGGATTCACTTTCATTCTTTCACTTTGCACACACTCACATCCTATCCATTCATCATTAACTTACCCATTCCCATCATGGCTTGTTATTGATCTACCCAAGATTGGTTCACCATTCATAATAAACCTCCCTTTTCACCTTCCCTTTCCATCCATAATAAATCAGATCCTATCTGTGGCTAAGGCAAATCCTACGTCTAGTGATGGGTGTGGAATTGAGAACATCACATGTTTCGAGGAGTACAGTTTCTTCCAGCTTCCTTTAGTCTATCCGCGCACAATCCACAATAAAGCAACATTTGCATCACAGATCCACAATAAAGTTTCTTATTCTCTACAATAAAGTATCAATTTCATGGATTCAGTCAGTTTCAAATGAGACACAATAGCAACAATGGGCTTCAACAAAATCAAATCTTTCAATAGACTCAGACAACATATGGTTCAGTGCTATATATCCTTTCTGTGAAAGTAAACATTGTGACCACAATCAAATACGACTTTATACAAGTGACAAGAGACACTAAACTTGAGGAACTTGAGGACTATAGTGGATGTTGGTGTCGAGTCTTGGTTTTTTTTTGGATTTTATCTTTTCGTGACACGTCTTTTAGCTTTTCCAGGATGTCTCTGACTAGAGATTCTATCTCTAGGATGTCTTTGACTAGAAAGGCGAGGATGGGGTATAATCACCTATTTGTATTTGTTGTCTGTGGATTGTCTCTTAGTAATGCTATGACTTGTCCAAGGATATGAGGACACTGTGAGTCAAGTATGAACTGGGGCATTCCTTGTTTGTGAGTGTCTTATCTCCATACAAACAAGTACAATGACTTTCTGGGTCGAACATATGCCTCGATTGTCATAACCTATGTTCCATAATAAAGCTCAATGATGATAACACACAAGAAGCTCTTTCACTTTCATATCTTCTGTCTTTCATCCCCCTTTCTTGATTGACTTCCATCATCCTTCTCGAGTCCGTGTAGCCTACTATCACATGACTGAGTATAATGACACCCCAAAAACATTTGCATTTCATGTAGTTGCACCTGCATTACCACATATAAGCATTTCATACATACATATAGATATCACATCCTGCACAAAACACCTGTTAGCACATTTTACATTTGCATTATCATATTCATCTGCACTTCATACATTCACATTTGCATTGGCATAACATATTAAAACATAAAAGAAAAAAAATACTACATTGCATCATATACATATTTGCATCCATAACATAAAACAAACATCACATAAGAACATCTCATCATATAGGTACACATGCATATAGCTGCCGCAAAGATGAATCATCTCATATATATAATCATAAAGTGTCATGATACAATGATGTAAAAATCATATGGCTACAATCACCCGCAGGTGTCTACATCATCATACAAAAATGGTACAATACTGATACATAGGGAGCCCTCTATGGCTATGATGAACTCCCTCCCTCGGAGCTACCTGGCCTCGATGGAATCTAAGCCCCTAAAGGACCCACCCTAGGATCATCCCTACTGTCCCCTCTATCTGGTGGTGGTGGAGGACCCATAACCCCACCACTCGATGCCTGTCTCCTCCGGCTCCCTCCCATAGCTGTCGTTGTCTGCAATGGTCTATGGAAGCTCCTTTCTCGCTGATCCGCTGGCACTACACCATAATAGAGATCCCGCCAGTAGGCAATCTCCTCCCTTGCCCATAGGACATAAGCATATCCGGCCCCTGTGTCCTCCGCTACCTGTCTCCTAGCCCTCAGTGCTATCTCAGCCTCTGTATAGCACTAAATAGCCTGATCCTGCTCCCGCTCAGTATCTCTGAGCCTCCTCCTGAGTCGATCCCTCTCCCTCTCCAACTCCTGGATCTCATCTACCTATCCTTGGTAGATCTCCCTCAGCTCTATCAGCTCATCCTCCTCTGCATCAGCCCCCTCCAGCCCTGCCTGTGGCTCCCCCTGTATGGGTGCCTGCCCCTGTGCCTGTGCCTGTACCTATACTAGTGCCTGTACTAGTACCTATCCCTGTATCTGTCCCTGTCCCTGTACCTGTACCTGTCTGGGACCCTATGCTGCTAGCACCTGTAGCGGCAATTTACCGTGACCCCTCACCATCCGAGCATGCCTCTCCTCTCCACCCTCCCTCCACGGTGCAACCCTCCTCTCTCCAACTGCTCCCCTCCTCCTCCATCGGCCTCTACCCCCATCACCTCCACCATCATCATCATCCCCACCACCATCTCCATCTAAGGGCTCTCCCAGATCCGTCAAGCATGGGAATGGATGCTCCGCCCAGTATGTTGTATACTCGGCATCCATGCTGGCATCCTCAATCTCTGGCCACATGTCCCAGGGTAGGGGCATCATCTCTACCAGCTGCATAACCACCTGATCATATGATAACAGGGGCCCAAACTGCGCCTGATCTCTCACAGTCCGTGCATACATGCCTGAGCCCCGTGGCATCCTTTGGATCCTATGAAACTGCCTGCCAACGCTATCCACTAGCTGCCTCTCCAGCACATAGGGCATCCGCCCAATCAGATACCTACTCTAGAAGGTGTAGGGAAGCTCAATTGCATCATCCTCCCACTGCTCGCATCCCAGGTATGGTCTCCATATGACCATGTCAATGTCATCTATCACTCGCTGCCAATGCTCTAACCTGCCAATCCTTGGCTGTGACGTGATCATGTCATACAAATGCACAAAACTATGTCTGTGACCCCTGCTTCTGAAGTGTATCGGCCTCATCACTCACAGATGCTCATAGGCCCACACTTGCAACAATGTCACCCCGCAGCCCGATCCCACTGATCCATGGTATACAAACTGATGCAGCTCATAGTAGAGGTGTGCTAGCACACACGGTCCCCAAGCATATCTGCTATGTTGTGTCACCAGTGTCTCCAGTGCTCCTCCCCAGCCTACAGTCAGCCCTCGTGTCGCTCTATCCAGACACAGGAACCCACTGATCGCTCCTCCTACCACTGCTGGTAGCGCTAGCCCTGTAGCTATCATCGTGTCCCAAGCCACATGTCCAGCCCTCATCTCTAGTCCTAGGTCCTGGAACACTCGTCTCAGGGCCTCCCTGTCTCCATCTCAATCATATGGGATCAGCTCCCCATCGATCGGTATCTGTAGGATCCTGTATACATCATCAAGGGTGACTGTCATCTCACCCATCGGCAAATGAAAAGTACATGTCTCAGAGTGCCATCTCTCCGCTAGTACAGTCAACAATCCCATGTTCGCCCAAAACTCAGGCATATATAGAACATGTCTCAATCCCATAGCCTCGATAGCAGCTCGCTCCTCGACTGTCAGCTCAGGTCGCAATCTCTGAGTCGACGGGAATCTCTCCCGTGACTCCAGCATAGGCAAATACTCCTGCAGTCAAGCAAATCAATCATGTCAGTCATAGTGGCATTCACTGTTCATCACAAAATGCTACTTTTTATCTAAATGCATATGGCTATCTATCCTAGTGACACTCATTGTTCATCACAAAGTGTTGCTTCTATCCTAGTAGTACTCCTTGTTCATCACAAAATACTACATGTGTAACACTCACTGTTCATCACAAAGTGTTGCTCACATTTGCACTCACTGTTCATCACAAAGTGCTGCTCATATTTTAGTACTCCCTGTTTATCACAAAGTGTCTTGATCTCTCCTAGTCTTCCCTAGAGGACCTGCTTGAGTGTATCCTCTCAGTAGCTTATCCAATCGACAGCGTATGTTGATCACAGAACTGCCGATTTGACCTAGAAGAAAAAAAAATTCATATTTTTTAAACACAAACGCGCTTACCTGACATAAACGCGCTTAAAGACTGCACAGATGCGCTTGAAAAACACAGATGCGCCTGACCATCACAGATGTGCCTATGCTCTGCACAGACGCGCCAGGGCAACATAGACGTTCCTTCTTGGCACAGACGCGCCTAAACATCACAAACGCGGCTGCATTTGACACAGACGCAATTTCAAACGCAGACGCGCCCGACACAAACACAGATGCGCCTTGCAAGCATAGACGCGCCTGGCACCAACGCAGACGCGCTTGGACATTTTTGGACATTTTTTGGACCCTATTCTAAGTACATTTATTTCCCTATCTACCATGCATTAATGACAATACTAAATGCATCGAAGTACGAGGAGGTTTGGTGGTACTTACCAGCTCTCCTGCCTCAGCTGGCCTCTGGAATCGGCGAACGCGGTTGAATCTATGAACGAAGGCCATCGCTACTGACTGCTACTGCCCTATTTTCGCTCTGCACTCTGCTCTCATGGCTATGTAGATGACAATGAGGATGTATTTTCCCCCCGTGGTCTATCTTATAGACTACCCTAGCCCTAGCCCTCGTCTCCCAAGTCAGTCTTCATTATCCCGTGACTTTGTCACTTTATCCGATCAGTCCATTCTAGTCTTTCTTTCTTATCGAGAGATTGTCTGCAATCTTTTCAGACATTTTCATCCAATCTCTCGAGGGGGCATATCATTCCCATCTTGGGGCAACTCTGTATCAGTTCATATTATCTTCTTTGAAATAACGCGACAAGCTGCATTGTCTCAAAGAGGGGCAAAATGTAGACACCCAAAATTGTCCAGTCTAATTAAATAAATATTTTATTTATTTAATTATCTAAGCTTAATTCTTCTATTAATTAAATAAATCTTTATTTATTTAATTAATTCATTTATCCTCTTCTAGCTTTATTTCTCATTTAAATAAATACATTTATTTATTTAAATTATCCTTTTCCTAAATTAAATAAATACTTATTTATTTAATTGATCCCTATTCTTCTATTAATTAAATAAATATTTATTTATTTAATTAATTCATTAATCTTTTCTACCCATGACACATGTCATTCATCTCTTAATTCATACACTACCTACCCCTTTCATTATTTTATTATTTCTTTTACCTACCCTCTAATCATAGCCGACCTCCTTTTACACCTCTCAATCTTATCCCTCCATTTCATATAGTGTCTTCTATATAAGGAGATGCTTCCTCCATTATCAAACCCTAATCAATCACCCTAATGATCTTTTATACAATTGACTACACTACGATCCTACTTGCAACCACATTTTGTTCTTTGTTGAGCTCTTATGCACATAAAATCTGAGAGCAAATATATCAAGCAAGATCAATGGAGATAGGAAGAATGGAGATCAAAACCCTATTGGACATGTGATGGTATAATCTTTGTGATTTCATTTAATTTGCATTGTCTTAGGTAATCTTCATATGTTATGGTGGATCTTTGTTGTTGTTAGGCTAGGGTTTTTGTGGTTGAATTCATTTAGCCTTTCAATATCATTATTATTGTTACCCATTTTCACCATATACATGCAGTATTTAAACAATCAAAGTAAGTTGAATTAGAGACATATGATATGGGTAGAATTATTGCAAAGTTACAGCTTTGTGTTGAAGTATAGAAGTGGAAAATCTAACAAATTTTTTGATGCATTGAGTAGGAGAAGGAATTTGTTGACAGAGATGAGATTGTCCAGTATTAGGATTTGAAGACTTAAAGACCTTGTATGATGATGAACCAAATTTTGTATAACTTTGGAAAGAATGTAGAGAACCGGTTATGGTAGACAGAAGCAAATATTTGGATTATTTCATTCGGGATGGGATGTTATTCAGAGGAGTTAAGTTGTCCATACCTAAGAGTTCTATGAGAGAGAATTTGATAAAGGAGAAACATAGTGGAGGTTTAGCTGGACATTTTGGCATTGACAAAACAATAGCATTGGTGAGTGAGCAGTACTTTTGGCCCTAGATTCATAAGGATGTTAAGAGATATGTGCAAAGTTGTAGAGTTTGTCAAGTTGCAAAAGGTGGTAGTCAGAATGTGGGATTGTATAAACCTTTGACAGTACCGGTAAGACCTTGGGAGGATATAAGAATGGATTTTGTACTGGGATTGCCTAAGATACTGAGAGGGAATGATTCTATATTTGTGGTAGTGGATAGATTCTCAAAGATGGATCATTTCATACCTTGTAAGAAGACATCAGATGGATTGCATGTTGTAGACCTATTTTTCAAGGAAGTGGTGAGATTGCATGGATTACCTAACAGAATAGTTTCAGACAGAGATACTAAGTTTGTTGGCTATTTTTGGAGAACACTTTGGAAGAAGATGAAGACAGATTTGAAGTTCAATTCTACTTTTCATCCACAGACTGATGGACATACATAAGTTGTTAACTGGAGTTTGGGAAATTTGTTGAGATTTTTAGTGGGAGATAAAACTGGAAGTTGGGATTTGATCCTTGCACAAGCAGAGTTTTCCTACAACAATTCAGTGAATAGAAGTACCAGAAATACACCTTCTGAGATTGTTACCATAGTGCATCCTAGAGGTATAGCAGAATTAAGAGACATTAGCAGTGAAGACCAGATAAGTTCAAAAGCAGAAGACTTTGCAGAGCACATGGCAACATTGCATATTCAAGTTAAACAAGATTTGGAAGACATGAACAACAAGTATAAGGTGAAGGCAGATGAGAAGAGGAGACATAAGGAATTTGAAGTTGGCAATGAAGTGATGGTATATCTAAGAAAAGAGAGATTCCTAGTTGGAACTTATAACAAGTTGCAGATGAAGAAGTTTGGACCTTGTAGAGTTTTTAGGAAGTTCAGTTTTGGAAATACATATGAAGTGGAGTTACCGGATAGTCTGATTATTTCACCTATATTCAACATTGCATATCTTCATGAGTATCATGAACCAGAATTCAATGAAGATAGTGTTGCAGACTTGGAGAAATAGTTGCCCTGAAAGGAACCAGATCAGATTGAAGATATTTTGGATAGCAGGATTGGGTGTAGTACCCGGAGCAGTCAGTATAAGGAATATCTTGTGAAGTGGAAGGATAGACCAGTTGAAGATTCATCTTGGATTTCTCAGGCAGAGGTAGACTACCT
The DNA here is from genome assembly GCF_030272615.1 of Cryptomeria japonica. Taxonomy (NCBI): domain Eukaryota; kingdom Viridiplantae; phylum Streptophyta; class Pinopsida; order Cupressales; family Cupressaceae; genus Cryptomeria; species Cryptomeria japonica. The sequence goes on along the minus strand of NC_081411.1, from coordinate 770,255,931 downwards.
TGGTTTCCCTCTAACCCCAGCAAAGTGAGAGACTCACTTTTTCAATAACCCTGAATGTCGGATGCAGGAGCATCCCCGGTTCATTGCAATCTATCATCAACCAAAAATATTTTCCTTTCTATTTTGCTTTTTGTTTGTAGTTTCAGTTTTCCTTTCTGTGTGTCCCGATTTTGGCTCACTGGATCCTATGGAGTTGGATTCAACTTGAAGACTTGATCATCTTTCTTTCTTCCAGATGACATCACATTTGGATCATTTTCCGGCAAGATATCGCTACCAGTTTCCATGACATTTTTCTGTTACCAATTGATAGTCCTTTGTTATTGGTTGCCTAGACCTATTCTAGTGATCTACCAGAACCCCTTTTGAAACTTGCAGAGCCTTGGGGCATTGATTCTGATGTTCCTTGGCATGTAGCTGACCTTTTCCCATGATCTATGTTTCATCCTTTTGATTTTCTACAGGAATCTCTTGGCAGAGGCCAACCTTGTTATTTTACATGTTAGGTCTTGTTCTTCAGGTTTTGATCCCTTTTAGGCCGAATGGATCCTTTGGATCGATATATATATATATATATATATATATATATATATATATATATATATATATATATATATATATATATATATATATATATATATATATATATATATATATATATATATATATATATTTGTAATTATGCATTAGAATGCAATGAATGAATCAGAGAATCAAGTAGCTAGACTATGCGTAGAAGTTATAGCTTAAGATTCAAGGTCCCGGTTGTGACCTATTCTACCAGGCCTATGAGTGGGTATGTTGTAACCCGATTGTTACTGGTTGGATGCAATCAAATTTTATGCAATAAAATAATCTATAAAACATTGCCTCCATCATATCTTTGAGTTGTCATTGTGTTTACTCTTGTTGACCAATCTGGATTGATCTCTTTGAGGTCCCTCCTCATTGGTGACTACTTCACTTTGATGTATATCTTCATTCTGTCACTCTAGATTTTGTAGTTATCCTTTGTGAACTTAGGACCCTCCCACTTCATTATCTCGAATCTTTACCTCAAGTGGTTAAGCTTCTACCCAAAGAGGACCTAGTGCTTTGATACCAATTGTTATTATGAGGATCTAGTTATTACTGAGAGGGGGAGTGAATAAGTAATAAAATAAATCTGCAACACTTCACAAAATTGTAGTGGTAACTACTCAAACAATCTTCTAAGTTGATTTAACAAACCATTCACTCAAGTGTTCATCAATATGCAAACAAAGTAAAGATATCAAATGCAAAAATAAACAAAGCATCCACCACATGAACACAGAGATTTTTGATGTGGAAACCCAACTAGGAAAACAACGATGGGAATCAACACCCACAATATATTTGCACTCTTTTGGAATGTGCCTGGTTAAAGGCCTAACTCGGTTAAGAGAAGACCCTGTTACGAGTCACCTGGTCAAGGTATTTTGTCGTAGCCCTGTTAGGAACTCTACCATGTTAAGAGTAACCTTTTTAGAGGATTTCAAACTCAAGTTAATGATCCACCCAGTGAAGGGTTTTACAATATTAGACCTGTTAGGATCTACCCGGTTAAGGGATTTCAAACTATTGTAACTGTTAGGGAACAACGGGGTAAATGATTTGACTACAACACTTCGTTGCTTGCTAATACAAATCCTTTTCAACACAACTCTGATACACACATGCAGACACTTCAAAATGGCTCGACAATACCTTCTTCTCAAACTACCGACACAAAATCTCTACTCCAACTAGCCCTAAATACACTTTTCAGTTAGGGTGGCTACAAACCCTAATTACATCAACAAGATATAATGAATTTATATTGTGCGGAAAAAAACTTCACCAAAATACATTACATATCATTACAACAAATTTCTATATTATTTTTCATCATTGAATGATCACTGCACATCGATTTGATAAACAATCAAACCCTTGTTTCATTCTTCTAAGCACTTTGTTGTTTCCCAAGAAATTGAATCCTTGTACACGCTCAAATACCATCTTATTATTACACATGGATTATGACATGTCATCACTAATTTATGATCATGATAAGATCCACTACCAAACCTTAAATCATTACTAATTAAAAATCTGATATCGGTATTCATTCTTCTTCACAAAGTTCATAACAGTCAATTATAAATGTGCTTTCTGGTTCACCAAACTTGATGCAATTTCAATCATAGACTCATGCCAGTGTTATGAACATATATTCTAAACTGCAACACCTGAATCATCTCCAATCATCCATACTAGTCATTTGATCATCGCTTTGTTCCTGTTTACCAGTTGATAACATCTTGGCAGTTTTGTTGTCTAACTAATTCCACTACCGGTTGGTCTAGATGACCTAGTCACCTAGAATACTAAAAAAACATGGTTTCCATCAATGACAACACAAATAAATTCATCAAACATCCTATTATAATTATATCATCTTCATCAAGCCAACAATCTCCTCAGATCAACTTTACCAGTCATCTTCTCATCTCATCATCATCTCCATCAATTATGCCAACATAGAGCATAATATTTTGAGTGTTGGACATATGGTTGATAAGGGATATTACTTGCAATTAAAGAATGGTAAATGTAAGATCTTGAGTAGCTCCAAAATTGACATTGCATCAGGTACACAGACTAAACGTAATATCTCACTCTGATGGTAAAAGTTGTTTGATTGCCTAGGTTGATGAAAGTTGGTTGTGGCATAGAAGGATGTGTCATGTAAATTTTGGTTGCATGGTTAAGATAAGTTCCACACAAGATGTGAGAGATATGCCTAAGATTGTAAATCCTTCTAGTTTGGTATGTAAGGAATGTTAGTTAGGGAAGTAGGCATGAGTTTATTTCAAGAGAAAACAATATACTTCTAATGGGATATTGGATCTTGTGCATATTGATCTATGTGGTCCTTCTAGGGTGAGAATCTTGTAGGGTGACAGGTACTTCATGTTGCTAATTGATGAATTTTCAAGGATGATGTGGGTTACCTTCTTGAGGGAGAAACCTGAAGCATTGGAGAAGTTCAATATTTTTAAAGCTATGGTAGAGACATAGACTATATTGAAGCTGAAGCGTCTGAGATCTAACAAAGGTGGAGAATTTACCTCTGGTGATTTTGATTCTTTTTGTGAAGACCATGGAGTGAAGAGACAATTATCTACTTCACGAACCCCTTAGCATAATGGTATTGTGGAGAGAAAGAATATAACAATTCAGGAAGCTACTATAACAATGATGATTGAAGGAAATGTGTCGCAAATCTACTGGAGAGAAGTTGTAAGTATTGTTGTATATACCTTGAACTGAATTCATATCAAAGGTGATACCAATAAGACTCCTTATGAGTTATGGTGTGGTCATACTCTTACTGTTAGATATTTTAGAATCTTTGGTAGTAAATGTTATATTAGAAGAGATGAAGATCTAGGGAAATTTGATGCTAGATGTGATGAAAGAATTTTTCTTGGTTTTTCTACTAAGAATAAGGCCTACCGGTATTATAAAAAAATATTGAGAAACACAATTGAAAGTGCTAATGTGAAAGTTGATGAGGGAAATGTGTATCAGCCTAGACCTTGCAGATATTATTCAGATGACTAGGATGTTAGTTCAGATAAAGGAAAGAAAGTGCAGACCTAGAATCAAATTCAAAATACTTTGAAAAATCGTGAGAATGAAGTTGTAGATGCTAATGCATAAGAGAGAGTTCAAGAGTCTGAAAATGGAGATAATGCTAAGGCTCCTAGTATGTAAAGTTAAATCATTTAGAGAATTAGATAATAGGTGATAAGATCATAGGTGTCATGACTAGGAGAAGAATTATTGAATAATATTGCTTGATTTCAAACATTGAACCTAAGGATGTTGATGAAGCTTGTAAAGATAAAAATTGGGTCAAAGCAATTGTAGAAGAGCTTAATCTGATTGAAAAGAATAATACATGTATTTTAGTTCCCAGACCTAAGAATAAAAATGTAATTGGAACTAAGTGGGAATTTCAAAATAAATTGAATGAACAAGGTGAGGTTGTTAAGAATAAAGCAAGACTTGTTTGTAAGGGTTTTTCACAAATGGAAGGTGCTGATTTTGAGGAGACGTTTTCTCTAGTAGCTAGAATTGAAGCTATTAGATTATTCCTTGCTTATGTTGCTTACAAAGATTTCAAAGTGTATCAAATGGATGTCAAGTCGACCTTTCTTAATGGTGAGCTAGGAGAAGAAGTTTACATTGAGCAACTAGATGGATTTTAGTTGACAAAGGAAAAAGATATGGTTTGCAGGTTGAAGAAATCCCCTAGAGCCTGGTATGCAAGATTGGATAGGTATTTGATGAATCTTGAATTCAATAAAGGTACCATTGACAGTAATCTACATTTCAATATTGATAATGATAACATCTTAATTGTTAAGGTATTTGCTGACATTATTTTTGCTAGAAATGATGGTTTGTGCAAGAAGTTTACTGATGATATGCAGAGTGAGTTTGAGATGTCTATGATTAGTGAGATGAAATTATTTTTGGGATTGCAAACTTCACATTCAGGTAAAGGTATTTTTATATCTCAGTCTAAGTATGTGAAGGAATTGTTCAAAAATTTTGGTTTGGATGATGCTAATCCTATTGGTACTCTTATGGTAACCATATGTAAGTTAACAAAAGATGATGATTCTCCAAAAGAAAATCATACTAGATATAGATCTATGATTGGTGGTTTATTGTATTTGAATTAGACAAGACCGGATATTATGAATGTTGTTTGTCTTGTTGCTATATTTCAAGTTGATCCTAAAGAATCTCATGTTGTAGCTATGGAAAGAATTTTTAGATATTTGAAAGGGATAGTTGATTTTGGTTTGTGGTATCCTAAAGATGTCTAATTTATTTTGAGTTCTTTTAAACATGCTAATTGGGCAGGTAATGTGGATGATTGGAAGAGTACTAGTGGTGGTGCATTTTTCTTTAGAAAGAAACTGGTTGCATGGTCAAGTAATAAGTAAAATGTTATCTCCTTATCTATTGTAGAAGCTAAATATATTGTTGTTGTTAGCAGTTGTACTCAAGTAATCTGGATGAAGGGAATGTTGAAGGATAGTAGAGTTATTTTTGATAAACCTACTGCCATATATTGTGATAATTCAAGTGCCATTAATATTTCTAATAATTTGGTACTGCATTCTAAGACTAAGTATTGTAGACGTCTAAAACTGGTCAATGCTTGCGGAATCATACTTTAACATTTGCGCATTGCCTTATTTTAGGGTTTTTGCATCGCATTAACATTTCTTCTATGTCACGCACTTGGTTTTTATCATTTGTGAGCATCGAGTCCTTCTTCTGCATTCTTCATTTGCCTCGCTTTTGAATTTGGTCTTGTCGATAGCAATCTTCAGTCATGATTTTGGTCAATCTTATCCTGTCACATCAATGTGCGTGCTCATTTGTCATCATTTTGGACATCGTCAATCCTAATTAGGGTTTTGTCCTCTTTTCAATCTTGTCATTTTGCGATCAATTTGTCATCGATCATTGTCCTCTTATCAATCTTGTTGCGATCGATATGTCATCGATCATTGAAATTTTCAATCTTGTCGACTTGCGATCGATTTGTCATCAATCATTGTTATTTTCAATCTTGTCATTTTGCGATCGATTTGTCATCGATCGTTGTCCTCTTTTTAATCTTGTCATTTTGTGATTGATTTGTCATCGATCCTTGTCCTCTAGTCAATCTTGTCATCTTGCGATCGATTTTTCATCGATCGTTGTCATTTTCAATCTTGTCGACTTGCGATCGATTTGTCATCGATCGTTGTCATTTTCAATCTTGCGATCGATTTGTCATCGATCGTCATCCTTCTCAATCATGTCAATTTGGATCAATTAGTCATTGCTCCTCGTCAATTGGTGCATTTATCAATCAAATCATTTATCAGCATTGGTCCTTTGTCAGTCAGAATCATGATCAAATCGAATCGATATCAATTATCTTTTGTCAAGACCTAATTGTCAGTCCTTGCATTTCTAATTCATCTTCTAGGGTTTCATGATTTATTCATTTAACCTTGTTTGTCATTTCTCCCTCTAGGTTAAATAATTTATTTATTTATCCTAAGTCTTCTTGTCACAATTAAATGTTTATTTAATTGGCTAACTAATTCCTCCCTCTTTTGTGAATTAATTAATAAATGAAAAATTGTTAATTAATTCACTTAATTCCTAATTTCATCATTTTCTAATTTCCTAATTTCTAATCCATCTAATTTCAATTCTCTCCTAATTTTCTCCTAATTTCATGGGAATGACATAGCAAATTTGTCATAATTTGTCATAATTGACAATCAATCAATCCTTGCATAGCAATTTGTCATAAATTGTCATGAATTATCAATCAATCAATCCTTGCATAGCAATTTGTCATAAATTGTCATGAATTATCAATCAATCAATCTTGCATAGTAATTTATCATAATTTGTCATAATTGTCATTCTTGATTTGAAACTTCCTTTCAAATCTCTTCATGCTAATCTTGTCTTTTCTCCAATTTGTCTATAAATTGGATAAATTTCTTCAATCAAAGTCCCTGATCGAATCAATCACGCTTCTAGTACCCTTATGCTGTCGTCTTGTCTACTTGCTTTCACATCATGCTTATGCACTAGTAGGCGAGATCCACAAACAAAGCTATTTGGAGGAGAAAGAAGGAAAATGGAGCCACATGAAGAAGACATCTGCATTTGGTTTGCTTAGTTTTCAATCTTGAATGTCTTGTTTTTCATGTATCTCTATTGAATGTTTTTAGGATTGTAATCATTGCAATTTAGTTTTCGTGATTGAGCTAGGCTAATGTTTATATTGCTGTGATGATTTCCACATTTCCTAGATACATTAATTAGTGAACCCGATGTGAACTAACCCCCTAACCATGCTTTTGAGTGCTTTTGAGATGATTTGTAGGTAAAAAACCCAAGAAACAGGGTAATGCAGGGCTTTCTGAGAACTTTTGCGCCTGTGTAGGAGCAATTTGTGCCTGTGTCAAGCAATTTGTGCTTGTGTCAAGGACTTCTGTGCCTGTGTCAAAGGTATTTGTGCCTATGTTACTGCATTCTACGCCTGTGTCACTGCAATCTATGCCTGTGTAAGACATTCTGCGCCTGTGTAAGGCTAGAAACATAGGTAAAAAGTAGTGTTTTTACTTACAAATTGCTTTATTTTGCATTCTGTTTCTGCTTTTTGGTTTTTCTTTGGTACTAATTCTCTATGCAGCACCTTGGCATTACGCATGACAAAGACAAAGATTGAAACTACTAACACATTTTATGCAGGTTCACTAGTCAAAGACTAAACAAATTAAACTTCTGACTTGGTGATTTTGCAGGTTGCCTTATACTCCAACTAAACTTTGTGTTTGTAATTCATAATTAGGCACCTAGTATGATTGCTAAGTAGGATGGAATGAACATGTGTTTTCTTTGATTGTTGAGTTTGACATTGGAGTAGGAGAGTATGCTCTCATCCTTCTTAGGGTGATCAGAAATCCAGATCTTTGATACCATTCTCATGGCTCAAATTGTTTGTTACCTTTAGAGGGCCTGCCTTCCCGACCATTTGCTTTCTTTTGCAAGCAAGTGACAATCATGAGAAGGAAACAACCCAAAGTGAGCATAGCCAGACTGCCCTGGCATTCTAACTCACTATAAATAAATACCTGATGGGCGAAAGCTTTGAAGGAAGGGTTACGTGGGAATTGTAGTTACTTGGGAAGTGATGACCCTTGAACTCTTTCTCATATCAACATCTAAGTAGGGCCTCATGGTCTAAATCATGCTTGCACGACTACATTTGTTTGGTATCTTGGTGGGCTTAATGTCTCAATCATGCTTGCATGACACCAAGGAGTAACGCTTAACAGAAATCCTTACTAAACACATTGTATTTAGAGGCCAAAAATCCTTCTAGTTGCTTGAGAAGGACAAGTTCGGATACTTGGAAGAGATACTAAGTTCGCCATGGGGAGATTTCCATGCAGACTGATGCTTGGCTACCCTGAGAAGTGAGTGCCATGGAGGGGAGCCCGTGGGGTCAAGCATCTATGTATTCTCCTTGAATCTCATAACGAGTCTACCTCTCAACTACCTACTGCCCTTGCCATCCATAAGAAATGTGTGAATGAGCATGATTTTTTTGAGTCTAAGTTGAAGTATCTTGTCTTCTTTACTTGTCAAAATTTGAGTTGTGTTTTATTTCAAAAACAAGACAAATTGATTCAAAACAAGGTTAAACCCAAGAGTTATTTCATTCAACAAACTTCAAAACACCTTCAAACATGGTTATCAAACATTTTTCAAAATCTTGTCTCAACATTCATGTCACTTAGATTTAGGTTCATCCTAGGTTTGCATTTTGCAAATTCATTGTCAATTACCAAGGTTAAGTTTCACCAAGGTCATACTCCTTTGCACATCAATAAGGGTCATCCATTTTGCATGTATCCTCTTGCATTAGAGTAATACCATTTCATAATTCAAACTTAGGTTGACATTGTCATACATTTGCATTTGCATACCCTAGGTCTCTTCATTAAGTTTAGGTCATTATCATATCATATTAGGGTCATTTGCATAGAAATTGTCCCTTTGCATATAGTGTCAAAACTAGGTTTTGTCATACTTGAGTAATCCAAATCTTTGAATAAACCCTAAGTCATTGTTAAGAAGTCTAGACCTTATCAAACCTTTTCTCTTATCGTCATTTGGTCAAACCTATCTTAGTATCCAAGCATATAGGGGAGACATTGTCATTTTGTCCTTTTGTTACTCGGTCCTTTTGTCCTTTGAGGTCTAGACATCATTTCAATTTCCTAAGGGTCTCTTTTTAGATTTGCATCCCTAAAGGTTTGTCAAAATCTCAAAAAGCAACAAAAACATAGGTTGCATTCTTGCCATAGATTGCATTCTCATCTATTTTAGTTTGTATTTAGTTGCATATCATATATTATCCTTCAAAAATTCCAAAAATATTGCATTCGCATAGTGACATGCCTATTGAGACAAGGTCAAAATCTAAAAAGATGGGCGAACCAACGTATCAACCCATTGACAACATATCAAATTCACAATTTCAAACTAGTCAAACAGTACAAATTGAAGGTTCATCAAACACATCATTACCACCATATGGAATGGTTCAACTTGGACCACCTCCATTATATGAACCAGTGTTTGTACCCATGAAACCAGGACATGGGAGTGTTCCACCAACACCAAGAGGAAATGCACCTTTCGATTGGAATCAACCAAACCTGCAACATGACATTCAAACTCAAACATTATATGAGGAACAAACTCTTTCACAAGGATTTGGTTCAAATCAAGGCATTCAACAAGAAACAAATCAAAACATTTTACCAGATTCTTCATCAGATTCTGATGCTTCTGATGATGTTGATATGTTCCTTCAAGATCCAAAGTTGACAAAAAAGATGGATAAATTCTTGAACAAGGTCTTTAAGATGTTCCCACAATAATATCTTGACATGATGAGTAATGTGACATCCTCAAGTGAGCAAATCAATGTGTAAAAACAACAAGGCGGTGAGCTGTTAAGTTTCTCTCCGCATCCAAATGAAGAACATGTGCAACAAGAAACTCAACCTACCTTGATGAGTAAACGTGCTTCAAAGGCATTGACAGTGACTATTCCTCAAAAGTCACCATTTGAGACAATAAATAATCCATTATTTAACACAACACCTATAACACAAGATCAAATGAAGACCACACAAATATTGACAGTTGTCCCTCAACAAGAAGTGGTTCCTCACATGCATAAAATTGGATCAAAATCTAAGATGCAAGAAAGCTTCACGACTGGAATGCCTGATCTCACCAATGTCCAAAACAATTCTACAATGCAACAAAGTTCCTATGTCCCATTAAGCTCAATATATTTGCCAAACACTCAAGTACCTGTTATGCAGACTATTATGATAGATCCTTTGATAATGGCGACACAAAGAGCTACAGATAGTGGTTTGCACCAACAACAAATGTTGCAACAATTGAGTAATACACAAAAGGTATAATCAAATGTGCAAACAAACAATGCTCAACAACAACAATATCGCATTCGACAACAAGTTGCAGTGCCCTCTACACCATTACAAGTTAATGTAAACTCGCAACCACCACAATGGATTGGACAAACAACATAGCAAGTTAATGAAAGTGCCATACCCCATCTTAAGGAGAAACAACAAAAACCACCCAAACAAAGTTTTTTGCAAATGATGGGATTTACACCGCAACAACAACAATTGGCACAAAGTCAGCAAATTCCAATTCGTCAGCATCAAAAACAACATGTGCCTCAATATGTGCCAAGACAAACAAGCTATCATACTTCACAACCACAATTGATGCCTATGCAATATCAACAACACCCTCAATTGCAATATCAACCTAGGCTACAAATGATGATTCCACCACAAGAAGCATAGCAACAAGGTCAATATCAAGGCATGGCACAACCACAACAACAAGAGGTGTACCAAGAACATTATATGCCGAAGACACCAAAGATGGCAATTTTAGAGCATCAACAACCGATCGGAAACACGATGTATCAACAAAGATTACCCACCAGGATTAATGATGGACCTCCAAAATCTGATACAATTGCGCAACAGCTTGAGAAGTTGCAATGACAAGTCGACGCATTAGAAACCAAAGGAACAAAGAAGTTGTACACAGATCAAGATTTATGTCCTAATCCATTTGACAAGAGCTTATACATGCCTCCCTTCCCTAAGCATTTTGAGGCACCTAATTTTGAGAAATATAAAGGGAATGGTAATCCAAAAGATCACATTCGAGCATTTTTTGTGGCATGTATTGAAGTGAGTTATGAGGAAACATATTTAATGCGCTTATTTGCACGAAGTCTCATGGGACAAGCCATGGATTGGTATTCGCATCTACCAGGAAATATAAAGACTTGGTTGGAATTGGCTCAAAAGTTTATATCTCACTTCGCATTCAACATTGACAATGATGTGACCATGTCAGATTTATGCAACACCAAGCAAAAGCAAGGTGAACCATTAGTGACTTTCTTGCAACGATGGCGAAGCTTGTATAGTCGTTCTTCCCTAGATATACCTGAAGAACAACAAGTGAACTTGTTTATCCAAAATTTGGTTCCAGAAATGATGTATGAACTCAAATTGAAAAGTCCCAGTACTATTGAGAAACTCATTAAGAAAGGGATGAACATTGAAACTGCTCTTGTAGCTAAGGGAATCATTAAGCTCAACAAAGATAGTGACAACACAAACAATTCAGGAGACAGAAATAGATTTTGGTACAAAAACAAGAATGTCACTAATGATGGAGTTGTTGATGCAAGAACGGTGAATGCAAATCAACCCCCGTTCACAATCAAGAAATTGAGTGTTCCTAATATGTCAACTATGGAACAAAATCAAACACCAGTGAGCAATGTTACTCAACAGCCGCAATACCAACAACATACTCAACAATACACTCAACAATATAATCAACAACAAGGTCGGCAACAAAACCAGCAACGCAAACCTTTTCGATCGAGGGATGGACCTCCTCGACAGTTTACACCATTGGGAGAGCCTATTGAGTCAGTAATGAAACAATTAATACAAGCAAAATTTATCAAGTTACCAGATATCAAGGCAGAACCAGTGGTAAAGCCGCATTGGTGGAATGATAATGCATATTGTGAGTACCATCGGTCAAAAGGACATAAAACCGCGTCATGTTTTCAATTGAAACATATGATTCAAGACTTGTTAGAGCAAGGAGTAATTGAGGTAGATCCACCCAACGCGACCTCTAACACTGATCATACAATTTTCAAAACTCCTTTGCTTGATCATGACAAAGGTAAAGCATCTTCTTCAAACTCTACCCAAACAACAAATTATGCAAATACTAGTTATAATAATGTCATCAATTGTTTTCACGCATCAAATGAGTATGTTTCCACCCTAAGAATAAAGGGACAAGATCCTTCTTGCGCAGTCACCACTCGTCGATCCAAAATAGTCCTGAAAGGAGCTCCTACAGTTCCTCCCAAATCAACTCTTGTGAGTCAATATAATCTCCTAGATCATCTAGGAAAGACACCTACACAAATATCAATCCTTGAGTTGTTGAAAATGTCCCCCATGCATCATGCAGTCCTAGATAAAGCTTTAATTAAGTCCACTATCCCGACAAACATTGATGTTGACCAGTTTCAAGCCCGAATTGGACATCTAGTTGTTTCCCAAAATGTTGCATTTTCTGATAATGATATTTCACCTGATAAGCTCCCTCATAATGACCCTTTACATCTTGAAGTCTTTGTCCATAATTGCAAAATCCGATGAGTCTTGATAGATGGCAGAGTGGGTCTTAATATTTGTGCCTTGAGAGTGGTCATTGGTCTTGGTTATACAGAAAAGGATATTGATTCTTCCAGAAGAATAACAATCCAAGCATATGATGATGCTGAGTGCCCATGCAAAGGGATAATTACATTGCCTATCAGAGTTGGTCCAGTAATAGAAAACACTTTCTTGCAGGTCCTAGACCTTGATCTCCCTTACAATATGATTCTTGGTCGTCCATGGATCCACGCAATGAAAGCAGTTCCATCCACTTATCATCAATGTTTAAAATATCCTTATAATGGAACTAAGATAACAATTCCAGGAGATCCTAATCCATTTCAATTTTATGCTACTCTAAAGGATTCCCCACAGCAGCAAGTCCTAGTTAATAGAGAGGCCCACTCACATAGTTATGTGGATCCTAAACAATTGTTAGATGCTGTCAAAGGAAAATTGAAGATACAGGACCAAGGATGCGGAGAATATTCAATGGATCAAACATTCCTCATCCGAAATTTACCAATATCTCCAAAATCATATGGCAAACCACATTTGTTGCAAAAGGAACCTAAGATAGTCATTCAATATCAGCCCCCCACTACATTCACAAGATGGGGTGAACTTGACAAAGAAACCTTGGATGACAATGTCATAGATTGGCTTTATAAGGATCCAACTGAGACACCACCTATCAGGTTGCCGGTGGAGCGGTATGGCAAAGGATTTACTATGCTGTAGAAGAAAGGATATGATGGCTGTAGTGGCTTAGGCCCTGACAAGAAAGGAAGGCTAGAACCTGTTATACCCAAGATGCAACCTCCAACTTTAGGGTTAGGTTTTGTACCATTGCGAATTGAATCCTCATCTACCAAAGTGACCACGTGTGGAAAGGGGCATGACTCTGATGATGAAACAACACTTGAGGATACCCAACCCAGAACTGATTCCAATGAATGGGAGTGGAGTTCCTTTTCCTCTAGTTCCTATGCCCTTGACAATGTTTTCCTTGACCCTAATGATTTGCCTATGGAAGACAAACATGAAATAACTCCCCTTCCCAAAACATGTCCTAATGCTTGGATAGAGTCATTCTGGGATCCAAGCTCTGAATTAGATACAAGTAGTTCAGAGAGTGATACCATGGATGTTTACATCTTTACCATCTCAGTCCTCTCTCTCCTTAAAACCGATGATGACATGCCCCTCATTTATCCCCAGCTTATCCAACATGACCAACAAGAACCACTCACATTGGATTGTTTTCAAAATGATGAAGCAATTGTAGAATTCCTAGGACTACGAGAAGGCATACCACAAGGAGATCATAAGGCAGGATTTGCTATTGATCTGAATTCCACAGCATATTTTGGGGAGTCAACTCCATCTTCCAGTCATCAAAATGAAAAAAGGAAAGAAAAAGTACAAAATAAAAAAGATAGGTCTTTGAGTGAAAACTGTAAGGCACTCTCTGATCATACAAAAGTAAAAATAAAAGATGTACCTGCGGGTGAAAACCTCTCTGAGGCGCCCAAAGGTGGAAGATTGGACATACCCCTATCAAGTCAAGATAAATCAACATTGCTTGTGGAAATGACCGAAGAAATCAATTTGGGTACACCTGACAACCCTAAGGTCATTCATTTCGCTACTTCTTTATCAAAACAGAAAAAGATAGATTTTGTCAATTTCTTTCTTGAGAAGAAGATTAGTTTTGCATGGTCCTATGCAGATATGTCAGGCCTTGATCCAGAATTAGTCCTTCATCACTTGCCATTAAAAGTAGATGCCAAGCCTATCAAACAGAAACTCAGAAAGATGCATCCCCAGGTGGCTCTTTTGGTCAAGGTAGAACTAAAAAAATTACTAGATGTGGGATTTATCAGACCCATTGATTATGCAGACTAGATTTCAAATTTGGTACCAGTTAGCAAAGTAACTGGGGGCATCAGAATCTATATGGATTTTAGGGATCTCAATAAAGAATGCCCTAAAGATGATTTTCCACTGCCAAATATAGACATCATAGTTGACATGACTGCTGGATATGAGATTCTCTCATTGATGGATGGTTTCTCCGACTATAACCTGTAAAGCGGAAAATCGCGATCGAACCCTAGTTGCTCTCCCCTCTTCCAACTCCGAGGAGAGAGAAGGGAGATTCACTAGGGTTGATGGTTTTCACTTAGGGGAGAGACTTTACATTCAAAAGAGGGGTTGAAACCCACAAGATCCAATCCCACGCAATGCAAGATTGGATGCTAAATGTGTTTCAAGGGTTAAGAAAGCAAGGCTACCCTCTTTTGTAAAGAATGTGCATAGAAGAATTAAGCTAGGAATGCATAGAAAGTGACAAAGATTCGCTTATAAACTGAGATAGGAATACAGTATGAAGCTGCGGACCTGGAATTAGCAGTAAAATGTCGATACGGCGCTATCCTGCAAATTTGAGTGAAAGTTGCCAGGACGATGGTGCCCGAGTGCCACGGTCCTCTGAAAAATCCACGAAACGAAGGGGGATCTGTTCGTCTCTGCACAAGGATTCCAGATCTTCAATTTCAGCCGCGTACCTACAACCTACACACAGAAAAGTGGAGACAATTGGGGGGTTAGGGATTAGGGGTTTGCCTTTAGGTCAAACCCCAGTTTTGGAATTAACCAAGAAATGAGCAAGTGCTGTAAATGTAAATGTATGTAAAACAGGTACTAATACCTTGTTCTAAGGATGTTTGTATCCTTATGTGCGAAGGTATAGATGTTGTATGTTGTTGTAGTATGTAGTATGTGATCTCCTCTTCAATGGTTGAATCCTTGACTTGAATGCAACACTTGGCCTTGAATGGAGACTTGAAATGATCAATTGCTTGAAAAGAATGCTTGAATGCTTGAATGCTTGAGTATAGTTTCCACGCCTTTTCCCTCATGTGTGTCTCTTTTTTCTTTTTTTTCAAATGAGAGAGGAAAATGTAGTTTATATACTTGTCATTTAGGGCTGATAGACTGATTTTCCTGACCTTAGGCCGACCAGGAAAGATAATTTTCCAAATTGCAAACAAAAAGACCCGAGACCCCTTAGGAGACCGGGCCCAAAATAGGACCCAGGGACTAGGGCGTTGGGCACCATGGTCCTGGGAACCAGGGCGCTGGGCGCTCTGGTCCCACCTCCTAGGACAGCAGGGTGCAAGGAGGTTCAGGCCAGGGTGCTTGAAAAATGCAGTTTTCAGTGTCGTGAGCAAGTTTCAGGGTCTCCATTCAGGTTGCGTGTTGTGTCGCCATCGTGAAGACCGAAATGCAGTCGAAATTGCAAGTGTCGCAATTTTAGGACGCTACATAACCAAATTTGCATTGCTCCTGAAGATCAACATAAGACTGCATTCACCTGTGCTTGGGGTACCTACTATTGGAATGTGATGCCCTTTGGTCTTAAAAATGCCGGCGCAACATATCAAAGAGCGATGATGACAATTTTCCATGATTTCATGCATACTTTGATGGAAGACTATGTTGATGACTTATTATGCAAATTTGTCACAAGAGATAGTCATCTAACCATCCTGGGCCCAATCTTTGACTGAATGGAGGCCTACAAGCTCAGACTCAATCCAAAGAAGTGTGTCTTTGGTGTCACAGTTGACAAATGACTAGGGTACATTGTTTCTCACAGAGGCATTGAAGTCGACCCTGCCAAGGTTAAAGCAATAATGGATATGCCTCCTCCTTCCAATCTCTGGCAATTAAGAAGTCTGCAAGGAAAGCTACAGTCAATCCGCCACTTTATAGCTCAATTGGTAGACAAATGTCATCCATTCCAGCATCTATTGCATAAAAGAGTCACTTTTAAATGGACTGAGCAATGTCAATCAGCATTTCAAGCTCTCAAGGATTATCTGCTATCGCTGCCTATTCTAATGCCTCCTATAGAAGGAAAGCCATTTATATTGTATATTTCTGCAACTGAAACGGCACTAGGAGTTCTCTTGGCCCAACAGGATGAGAACGGCAAAGAGTGAGCTATTTATTATATTAGTTGGACACTAGTAGGCTATGAGTTGAATTATTCAACAATTGAACGGGCATGTTTAGCGGAGGTATTTGCAACACAAAAATTCTGACATTATATGTTAAATCATCAAACATTGATGGTTGCAAAAATTGATCCCTTGAAATACTTACCTAGCAGAGCAGCTTTGACGGGTTGCCTAGCAAAGTGGGTTATGATCCTCAGTGAATTTGATATTGAATACATGGAGCGAAAGGCAATAAAAGGACAAGTCATAGCGGATCCTCAGTGATGTTGACAGATTTTTCGGATGAATCAGTCTTTGCTCTCACATCTTCTAATGAATGGAAGTTATATTTTGATGGATCCCATACCAAGTTCGGGTCCGGAGCAGGTATATTGTTTGTCACCCCTCAAGGTGATGCTATTCCCAAATCCTACAGAATAACTTTCCATTGTACCAATAACATTGCAGAATATGAAGCTCTGGTCACAGGACTCCGAGTAGCGGTCCACTGGAACATCACACATCTACAAGTCTATGGAGATTCTCAGTTAGTCATTCGTCAAGTGAATGATGACTACGAAACAAAAGATGAAAAGCTTATTCCCTACAAGCATATGGTAGATTTCTTCAAGACAAAATTCACGGCTATCCATTTCAGTCAAGTTCCAAGAATTCAAAACAAGTCGGCAGATGTGATGGCTACGATTGCTTCCATGTTGAATATGCCCCACAATATGGACAAATGTGAATTTTTGGTCAAACAGTTGCTTGTCCCTTCTTTTGACATTCCGACAGTAGATGTGATGTGTGTTCTTGTTGGTCCTAACTCCCCGTGGTACAATGATGTATATCAATACTTGAAATCCCAAACCTTACCACCTAACCTTTCTGCTAACCAACGCCGAGCCTTCATCCGATAGACAGCCAAATATGTCATCTTTGCCGACACCCTTTACCATCGTTCCTTTGACCATACCCTCCTCAGGTGTTTGGATTCTGACAAAGCACAAATGGCTTTACATGAGGTTCACGATGGTATATGTGGGGGCCATTTCAATGGTCTTAGCTTAGCCAAAAAGTTGATTCGTGCTGGGTATTATTGGCCCACTCTGGAGAAGGATGTTCATGATTTTGTCAAGAAGTGCTACAAATGCCAGATCCATGGAAATTACATTCATGCACTAGCCCAAGAGCTTCATTATATCATATCTCCGTGGCCCTTTTCTCAATGGGGATTGGATCTTATTGGCAAGATTCACCCAACATCTACACATGGACACAAGTTCATCATTATAGCCACAGAGTATTTTACAAAGTGGATCGAGGCTATCCCCATGACCTATATCACTGGTGTGCAAATTTCAAAATTCTTGTTGAATTATATCAAATGCAGATATGGGGTTCCCCTTGCCATAGTCACAGATAATGGTCGTCCCTTCAAGAATAAAGATGTCAAGGAACTCTATGAAAAGTTTCATATCCAACACCGTTTCTCCAATCCATACTATCCACAGGGTAATGGCCAAGCTGAAGCATCAAATAAAACCATTATCAAGATCCTGAAAAAGGTTATCAATGACGTTGGTCGAGACTGGCATGTACAGTTGAATCCAGCACTATGGGCTTATCGCACTTCTATCTGCACACCTACTAGCACAACACCTTATTCCTTGGTGTATGGTGCGGAAGCCATTTTACCTTTGGAAGTGGAGATTCCTTCTTTACGTGTTTCCTTGCAACATCTGATTGATGATGAGATGCACAGAGTCTCTCGATTGCATCAGCTTGAGATGTTAGATGAGAAACGTCAGACAACCCTGACACATTTGCAAGCATACCAAAACTGTCTCCGTCGCTCTTATAATAAGAAGGTCAAAGGGCAACACTTTGAAGTGGGAGATCTAGTTTTAAAGGCAAACCCCAAGAATGCACAATCTACTAACATCATCAAAGGCAAATTTGAACCTAATTGGGTTGGGCCTTTCATAGTAACTGCAGCCTATGGCTCGGGGGCATATCAGCTTGCCACCCCAGAAGGTGAACCTTTGTCAGATCTTGTAAATAGCATGAACCTTCGCAAGTACTGGGCATAATTTTCTATCAGTAGTTCTTCAAATATGATCCTAAAAAAATACAAAAAAAAAATCAAAAAGCTCAAAAAAATACAAAAAAAAGTGAAAAAAGAGTGAAAAACAAAGGAAAAGAACAAAAAAAGTAAAGAAAAATGATTCGCCCTCTAGTGAAAACCTAGAAAATAGGCGCTTTGGGCAAGTACCATGGTGAAAACCTAGTAAACATGTGCCATGTGTAAAAAGATCATTGCTCTGTCATCTATCACGCAGATTTATCGTGCCTATCCTTGTCCTGACCCAATGTTCTATTTCAGGCCTATGATTGGTCAACATCATTATCTTGCATACTCCATTTCTTGTGCATATGTTTTGGTCTTGGTCTCTATATATGTCTTTCCGATGTGCATTGGATGCATTCCCCTTGTCATGATCAATCACTGGAACTTTCGAATCAAAATCCAAACAAATTGAAAAATGTCCTGAAATAATCCAAAAAAAAATTGAAAAATGTCCTGAAATAATCCAAAAAAAAAAATTGAAAAATATCCTGAAATAATCCAAAAAAATTGAAAAATGTCTTGAAATAAATCCCAAATAATTGAAAAATGTCCTGAAATAATCTCTAAAAAATCAAAAAAATGTCCTGAAAAAATCCCTCAAAAAAATCAAATAAAGTCCTGAAAAAATGAACAAAAAAAAAAAAATGGTAAAAACTCGAAAAGCAAAACAAAAAAAATCCTCTTTGTGCATAGACAGATCGCTGAGCATACCTCCAATGACACACAATCACACACTATGCTTTAATGAAATCATGCATAAACAGATGAACTTTTTCAATCAAACCAGACATTCAAACTAATCAAAATTGTCATATCAATCAACCTCAAAATCATTTTTCCTTGTCACCACTATCATGGGTCTTATACACGGTGTGGTATGCTCGAAACCAGACTATGTCCTGTCTTAGACGGGGTACCGCATTCCCTGAAACCAGATAGCATGATCATCCTATCAACACTTTCAACTTTTGACAATGAAGATCAAGATGTTTGTTTGACTTGTTGGAATTAGTGAGTCTTATCTTTTTATTGATTTATCTTTGGCTTCGATCATGTTCCTATGTTGCTCGATGATGTCACTGAGTGATTTAGAGTGACCGGGATGGTTCATGGTCCCTTTCTTTTTGTTGTGATTGTTGTTTGTGGAATGATTGTTACAAACTGGGGCAACTATATCATTGGGTGTCTGTGATAAGTACGTTCGCTTTGTGAATGTCGCACATACCTCGACCCTTGATGTATGCACCCTAGGATGCTTCACTCATTCCTTGTGTGCGATGTGTCTATCTTTTGCAAAAAGGGTTGTGTTTCAGCTTTGGCCTTCAATGCCATGATGCTCTACATCCGTTTTGCTACATTAAATACAGGTTCTCACCTACAAAGTGCATTACTGAAAGCAAGTTTTTCTTCATCTCTAACTATCCTCTATCTCATTCCTTCTTACTAACATTTCTTCCATCAATTCAGATAGTCAGTTTGGTCTAGCGCTTCAATTTCCCCAAACACATATGCTGCATCCTGCATTCATTGGTTAGTACATTTGCATTATATCAAACATCATATCGAGCATCATATCAAGCATTTTATCCATTTCATATTATAAATGCATCAAAAACACATAAAAATACATTCATAAAACCTTGCATAAGCCATCCATACATCATAAATAACTATAAATCATAACACATTGCATCTCATCATATCGATGCATATCATATCATATATCAAAATAATATCAGAGTACAAAAATTGGACTGTCTATCCTCAGTATGGCCCGCAGGCTGACTACATAATGTCACACTACATAATGTCAACTGTCTATCATAAGGAGTATGTGCCTATGTCACTGGGTGCTACCTCTATCCTCCTCATCCCTGCCATGTCTCAAAGATGATGTCCCTCCTACCCCAGGTCCTGGCTATGGTGGTCTCATAGGTCCACTCACCCCCATGCTGCTCACTGACCTCCGAGAGCGTGCCCTGCTCTCTGTCCTCGATCATGCCCGATATGATGCTGCTCTCTGCTCTGGTGGAACTACACTCTCATATAGTTTCCTCCAATGGCATATCTCCTCTCTAGTCTCTACCAACATCTATGTCATCTCACATGCACTAGCATCCCTAATCGACCCAATATACTCAGTGACTCTCTGTTCTTCTCGCTGTGCCTGGGCTATTGCTGTATCTCAAGCCGTTGTAAGTCTGGCTATCTCCACTCTGAACTGATCATGCGTTGTCCTCAAGATGGCATTCTATCTCTCTAATGTCACAATGTGATCATGCTGACTTGCTATGGTAGCCCTGCACATCTCCATCTCCTCTATCCTAGCTGTCTCCGGCTCTATGGGTATATCCTGCAATTACTCCTGATCGGCTGAATCTGGCTCATAATCGTCCCCCTCATCATCTCCATCCTTGTCATCCCCCTCATCCTCATCACCACCCTCATCCTCCTTGTCCTCATCATCTCCCTCCTCCTCTCCTACGAGTGGGAAGTCCTCTTGTCTCCTCGGTACCGGAATATCAGGATCTGTCAATGGAACTGGCCGTCATCATGCAAACCATCACTCATATTCCTCTGTCATCCCAGCATCCACCACATCTGATCTCCACTCCCACTATCTCTGTTGTAGCTGTGTGAAGTCTGCATATGCTATGTGTGGCTGAATCATCCTCCCCCACTGACTCGTCTCTCTATGAGATCGGGCAAAGTGTGCAGTTCCTCTAGGTACATCCTGCCTCTCTCCAAACTGTCATCTGACTCTCTCTGGCAGGTACATCTCAATCACTCTCTGGCAATTCACTGGTCACCTAATCAGGTACCTCTCCTATCTGCAATACGGTAGCTCATCACTATCATCTGACCATCTAGGGCAATCAAGATATGGCCTCCATGTGAACTCTCTCAATCTGTCTAGCTCATGTCGCCAATACAGTATGTATCCAAAAGGACCTTGTCTCAGTGCTCCCCCATAGAAGTACACATATGGTTGATGTGGTACTACCTGTCTCTCTGCAATCGGTCAACATATGGCTATGTGCTCAAATGCCCATACCTGTAGCAGTGTGACTCCACAGCTCAAAGTCTGCACTCCCTGATATGATATCTGATGTCGCTGAAAATATAGCATAGCAAGTACACATGGTCCCCATGCATACACCGTCCCCTCTATCGCCATCTGCTCTAGCACTCTTCCCCATCCAATAGGGAATCCATGTCCTCATCTGTCTCCTGCTAGTAGGCATGCTATAACCACTGCTATCACCACATATCGTCGATCATACTCTGATGCCATGGTCTCCCAGCCAATCTCCCTCTCTACGATATCTAGATCATCTGCGTCGCACTCAAATAATCTGCATAAAGCATCTCTCCCTGTCACTGGGTCATACTCTATCATCTCTCCCTGAATTGGAATGCAGAGGATACACCATACATTCTCTAGTGTCACAGTCACCTCTCCAGTCGCCAGATGGAAGGAGGAAGTCTCTGAATGCCATCGCTCTGCCAATGCAGTCAGTAGTCCTGTGTTTGCCCTAATCTCGGGCATGAATGTGATATAGTATATTCCAAGTCCTGCTAATGTATCTCTGACTGTGCTCCTGAGTCTATGTCGTAACATGAAGCAGTCAGGTCGGTTCTCCCACATGATCAATGGATACTGTCGACTCTGCATCACAATTGGGGCACATTTTGTCATTTTTAGGGTTTGCTCCTATGGGTTGCATTTCCTTGTTTCATGTCCAAATCAGGGTGTTTCTAATCTATTTTGACCTATCCTATTCTTATCCCCCTTTTCGGGATTGTTCGCATGTTGTTTTTGATCAAATTGGGGATCTCAGTGCACAACTGCGCCTGTGTGATATGTCCTGCACCTGTGTAGCAACAACTTGCGCCTGTGTACCCTACACAAGCGCAGGATGCGCTCACACAGGCGCAGGAGTCACTTTCTGCATTTTCTGTGGGCCCCGCAATGTCCCGCAAGAAATTCCAATTCATAAAATTGACAATATGGGTTTTTGAGATACATACCGCTGCTCCCACGTCGTCCAGTCATCTGTATGTGCGTACACATTCTTCGAGGTGATCTACCATTGGAATGTTCGCCATCTCTCTGCAAGTGTCCTTTTCCAGAGCAACAAATCCTCCACTTTGGCTAGTGCAAATGAGCACTTTTCACTCTCTTTTTCTCATTTATAGATCTTTGTCAGTGCATAGATGGATGTGCACCCTCTCCATCTTATGCTAGTTGCGGTATTTTGCACCTTCAGTTGCTTGTCCTTCGTGCATCCGGTCTCTGATTGTCAGTCTATTTGCTCCTATCGTGTTCTATCATTCTTATCGATCAATTGGCCTCTTTTCTGGATGTTTCCGGCCAATTCCTTGAGGGGGCATGCATATGTCATTGTTATTGTCTGGGGCATTTTCATTATTGTTCTTTGAAACAATGCTTAAAATCGCATTGTCTCAAAGAGGGGCAAAATGTAGACGTCTAAAACTGTACAGTGCTTGCGGAATCATACTTTAACATTT